>NC_138658.1:49930294-50592431 GCF_964273445.1 Streptopelia decaocto | reverse complement strand
GGCAGTGAACTGTTAGATCCGTCTGATCCGCTTGTAAAACCACACTCGAAAATCTAAACAAAATCCCCTTCCGCTACCTTCTGTTGCAAAGAGCTTCAAGAGCAGGTTCCAGAGGCCCATGGGAAAGGTTCCTTACTATTCTTATGGAAAATACACATAGAACAATTTCCTGTGGTATTACTCAAGCAAAACAATGCTATCTGCTGTGATAACAGGAGAGAGGATTAGAGATTTTTATGTAAATAGCATTCTGGATCCCAAACAGTATTATGGAGCAGTCTCTGAATGTAAGCGAGAAGCAGAGATTGGAGGTCGGGGGAAGCCATGGTACAGAAACTGATTTTTATTGCAAATAGATGCTGGGCCTCCTGGTCATCCTCTGTTGTACAGGGCTGATCAGAAATGCGACACGGAGCTGAACATGCCCTGCAGAGTTGCTGGTATGACAGGGACGCAGCACTCATAGGCACTTTATGCCTATCCAGCTCCTGCTGTTAGCTCCCTGAGGCAATTACAACTCTACTACTCATTTCTTTACCACCAAAGAACACATTTCCGTTGGCTTCTGTTCCCCTAGCAGAGGCACTTGAAGGGAAGCACATTTAATGTTTGCAAAAGGAGATGTTTTCCATACACAGAAATAACGTGGACACTGTGAGCAATGAGAATACTCACATCGCTGATAAATTTAACATCCCTTGTGCAGTTACTGCAGATTTGACTGTCACAGCTGGCCACCAAGACTGTTCCACAGCATTTGCTACCCTGCCTCACAACGCAGCCGAAGCCCCGACCAGCAGCAGAAGGGCACATGTCACACAGCACGGGTACAGCTGCCACTTGCCAGTTTGCACAAAGCAGTGGTGGCGTTCCCCTTCTTTAACGCTACAAACATCAAAAGGGAGAATATGACGTGGTTTAGAGATGTGTCTGTATGTGTACAAATATTATGTGTTTTTTAGTACAGTAAAATACTTTCTCCAGATCTCTCAAGCTCATCTTTCTGTTTTTAATTTGGACTATAGCTTTTTTGAGACAGACACTTTTAAAGCTGTGAACATACCAACTCTTAACTACTACAGTAAGTTTAAAACAACTACTTACTAACATCTATTAAGTGATGTAATGCACACAATCATATGCAAATACTTGAGCAAGTAAGATTTTTTTTCCTAGAGTTCTCATGATCTTATAAATCTAAAAAGACAGTTAGGAAAGATTACTAAAATACACTTGAAACCATTCTGACAGAAGCTACATATTTAAAAAGATATGTCACCAAGTGCATATTTCTAAGGCCTCGTTTTCAGCTATAAAACAAAGTATATACTAATTGAGTTAACATTTTGAAAGACAATACTGATAAATATTTTAATCCTAAAGAAAAAAAAAAAGAATCTCATCAGTTGAATTCCATACAAAATATTTAGGTCAGATATATGCAAACCCAACTAAGTGCTATTATCAAAATAACACTTTCATGCTTTGCATGCCAGGAATAGTTTAGTTTTGTTGGTTTGTTGGTCGGTTGAAGATCCTCTGAAATACTTTTACATTTTAAACTAGTTGTCAGACTCTGTATTTCACCTAAGCTCTTACTAATACAAAAATGTTCCCTAAACAACAGCAATAAGGAACAGAAAGTAAAAAAAAAAAAAAAAGAAAAAACCCCATCCACTTACAAATTCAAACATATCTACAGGACAAACCACCTTAGCTGTAAAAACCTATTGAGTTCCTCAACAGCTTCATTATATTAAATCTGGTGGTGCATTAACGCCACAGCTGCTGACATTAAGCAAGTAAACGTTGACTATTTTTTTTTCAAGTCATTGTATTGTTTTATTACCTGTTTTGTCGACACCTGCCTTCTGCAGCATACCCAACTGGCAAACACAGTAGTTCTCTTGCTCTGTTCCCACAGAGCAGTTCATTCCATTACCAAGATACAAAAATAGAAATAAGCAGATAATTTAAAGAGGATTCAGCTACTATCTGCTATTGTAAAAGCATGATCCCAGAACAGACTATAAGTCTGCATTTCGCAAATGATGACATCACGCTATTAAGTGATATTAGTTAGGCACTACTGATTTCCACAAAATCACTGCTAGTAATCACTATGTGGCAAATATTTAATGAGCAAGAAAGAAGAATTCATCTTCAACCATGGGAATGGTGTATTCTATGTTTGTTATCCTCATTTGCTTGAACTACTGACAAAACATTGAACAAGGGTGAATTAATATATCTGTTTTGTCTCCAAACTTCAGCCTATAGCATTTTCTTTTAACCTGGCACAAAGACAATTCTATTTATTCTGTAATTGAAGCATTTGAAATAAAATATTATTTAAAAGTGAGAGCTATAAGGAAACCATAATACGGCATAAAAGCAGAACTGATGAGATATGCCTACGGAGATGTTTGAGCTGTGCACATCACAGTGGTATCCAACTATGAACTTCATGGCTCTAAAGCATTCAAAGTTAAATGAGGACACAAACCTGGCTAAGAGACCATCACCCTTTCAGACACCATGAGCTCACCATGAGTTTCTGATCAGAATTTTCAAGCAACAGGCAACAGAAGTCTTAACAGAGCTTTCTCTGTAACTAGTCTTCAATAGTCCATACAATTACAATATTAACTTGTTCTAATTTGTTACACACAGGAACAATTCCTTTAACAAAACAGATCTGTCCCTGCTTTCCCCAGCTGCCAACATTACTCAACCTGACAAAATAATAATAGTAATAAAAAAAAAGGTGTTTATATTACAATCAGAAAGGCAGAGGAAAGTCTTTCCAAGGAAACTCCTGTATCCCACCACCACCACAAACTTAGTTCCAAATTTAAGGCTGTAAGTTCACCAGCCAATGAGACGCATGTCACCACCTCCCAGCTCCGCACTTAGGCACATAAGAGAAAAAGTTTGAAGGCCACAATAATTCCTGAAAATAGCCACCACATAGCAAAGAGTAAAACTTTGTATCTAATAGCCATCAGGATCCAAGACCATAAAGACTCAAGACCTTATAATTTTAGCTGAAGGCAGAAAGAAGAAGGAAAAAAAAAAAACAACAACAAAAAACCATAACCACACACAAACATTAAACAGTAAAACTGGATTTTCCATTGCTACCCAGCAATGGAAACAAACATTAACTCATTCTCTTTCTTTTTATTAACACAATACACTGTAATATTTAGACACTAACAGGTAGTTAAAAAAAAAAAAAAAGAAAAATCTTCATATAAGCAAGCTTACCCTTGTTTTTAAGTTAAAATTCTTTATACAATGTCCATATTTTTTACTTAACCTCTTTAATTTACGTATTATTTTTTTTATTTTATTTTTTAAAAATCTGCAACCTTCAAAACACTAAAAAAGGAAAGCATAAACTTGTTTGAAATGAAAAAAACTCTTAAAAGGAAAAGCTTTAAAAACTTTGGGGATGTGAAAAACAGGGAGAGAAAAGATGACAAAACTTGAACCCTGCACTGCAGTCCTAATCCTGTGCAGCACCCATCTGCATGTCAACTCTTAATGCCTAATCACAGCTACATTACAGTTTAGAAACTTAAATAGGGATACTTATGCCAAAAAGGGAAAAAAAAGTCATACAGACATGAGCACATTAGAAATCCTGTAGAGTTACTTTCAAATAGGTCACTAACACATGAGAGCGTGTCAATTATAAAATAGTTCTAAAACTCAAGACACTATTATCATAGTGACTCTGACAAAAAGGCCTTTTATAATCAAATTCGGCAATTTAGCAAAGCTATCATGATCTGAAGAAAAAGCTTAGTAATCGGCTTTTAGCAGGTTGATGCCATGGATACATACTGTAAGCAGGATGGGTCTCCTCATCTTCATCTATTGTTTGTCCTAATGCAAACAGTCTGACACGTCTCATCTTCAGTAGCCTTGGGGAGCTTTCACGGGCAGCACTCCCAGCATCCAGAACTACATCTCCAGAAACAGCAGTGGGAACAATTTTTTTCAGGAATTCCATTTTTACATGCCCTCTGTGTTCTCAGCATTTACTAAACTCAGTGGTTTAGCTACACTTTGCGCAGTCTGGCTCCCAGATCAACTTCCTTGAGCAGGGAGGTGGACTACACCGCACTGCTCCTCATGATGTCACGTTGAACCTGGGTGGTGCCACCACCAGCACGTCAGCTGCCAGCTGCTCCAAGGCAGATTTTAAAGACGACCAACTGTACAGACTGATAAGAAAACCAAACAACAACAGGCCTATATATTAACCAACGCATGCTAAAATCTGCACTTGTAGAGGATACTGTATTTAGCACTGCAACAATTTTAAGCACTAATAAAATGCACAGTGTATTTCAAATTCCTATCTGACAGAGTTCAATAGCTCTTAATTTTCATGAAGTACACAGTGTTCATCTGCATTTGAAAGATAACACTTACCATTCAGAAAGTCTATGCACCAGCTTTACAAAGTGTCTAACAGCACCACAATTCAAACCATTTGCATTCTCATATGGTTTTAACTACTAGCTACAAAGTTACTAACATTTATTAAATATTAAGTTCTGTTTTGCAGAGACACTGATGCTATATTTACCACTTAAAACACTCAAGCCATCTTCCAGAAAACGCCAAGTACAGAAATAACCTGTCTCATTTTGTCCAAATGTCTACTTTATCCCTAGAGCTGCTTCTCCATATATGCCTGGTATAGCTGAGTTTTTTGATTTTGTTTGCGGGAAGTTTAAATGTTTTATATTTAGCTTAAAGAAGTCATTATGAAAGATTCCTTGCGTTTGGAGCAGAAAGCTCTGGGGAAAAAATTATACATTAGCATAGAAGAGTGTTCCTTAATGCTTTCTACATTTGGGAATACATATCATTGTATGACTTAAAGTATTTTTTAGTAGACTTGGAGATCCACAGACACACTACTAGGTAATGTTCTCGCCTCGTCTGCCACCAAAGATTGTACATACACACCCCTAGGAGGAAACCCACTGATACTCACTCTGAATATCTGAGCAGCGGCATGCACGCTTCTGTTATTTTTATGAGAGCAGTTCAGTCTCCAAGACTGAACACAAAGTTATCCAGCTTGAGCATTAAATATACCACACTAATATACATTCCTTAACAGAACGTTCTTTATCTGAAATTGACTGCTGTGCCTAGCTCTTCCTAAAAAAAAAAACAGCACAAGCTATGAAAGGCAGAGTAACCCATTTTAGGTCTCAGTTCCAGCAGTTCAGTGCTCACAAGGGGCTACTCACTCGGATTGAGCTGTCAGTCCTTCACTGACCAGTTCTACTGTCACACTTCATATGCCACAACTTAAAAAATTTGGTACAAGTTCACTAACGTTGCAATGTAAGAACTTTTTTCAAGTTCTATATAGACCACGTCTATATAGACGTGTCATATCTTTAGTATTCAGATCTACATTAAAATCCCCACATACTGAAGTTAGTCTACATTTTGTAGATGAATACAAAATTCCACAAGGCCTGACCTTATCACAGAAGACATATTGTTAGAATATAATTTCCTGCAGTGAAAGATCTGGGAGACTGAGCAAAATAATTGTCTGTATCATTATTTCAATCACAGTATTTTTCCTACCAATATAAAAAAGTTACACGTAATATATTTTCAGAAAAGCAGTTTATATGTTTTCAGAACAGCTAAGATACATAAAGATAATTCGTGAGTATAAAAGATCATGACTCATTACAAACTCAAGCAATCATTTATCCAGAATAGCATTATTTTCCATAGAATTTCTTTTTTTGCCCTTGAAATCTTGCCACAAACCTACTTTGCACTTTCTAGCATTTGGGAACAAGAGAGAAATGCAGATGCTCATGTGAGACTGAGAATGCTTCCAACCATCCATGGGCCAAACTGCAGTTTGCAAAGAAGGGAGTAATCAGATATTTCAAGTTGTACCCAACTGAAACGCCCTCCGAAGGGTTCACACCAGACACCAAAGTGCTCTTAATCACACTACATAGGTTTTAGCACATATGTGGACACAGGGTGGAGATGACAGATGAAATGCAAGTACCCAGTGCATCATTTCAGTTCAATGCATAAGGTGCGACTTTCTAAACAATATGCAGTGTGTGTGAATTGGGCGCAAAAAACAGGTTGAAATCACACTTTTTTAATAAAACATAACAGCCTTTCAAGTAACAGGATTTACAAAGAAAACATAAAGAGTACAAACCACCTGCCATATACATAATCATATTTTCAAGATTAAACTTGACAAACTGATAAAGTTTATATAACACAGTTATATCCAAAAGCTTTTGATTGATTTTTTTTCCTTCAGGATGGTGTTTGACTCTAAGAAAAAGATATCACAGAGTTTTCTACAGAAGATGGCTGGGCATATATAAATAGAGATAAATATATGCATATATTTTATTTATATTTAGGTATGTATATGGATGGATGGTGGTTATCTCCAGGACTTCCATATTTCATTACATTCTATAAGAGCTAAGATAGAAAGCTAAGGTTTCTGCCTACATCATTTCATGTACGCTACTCTCACAATTGCTCTTACCGTCTTCCTTAAACAGTACAATGTACAACTGTGGCTTTTATACAATCAGAGCAAGCTTTACAGATAATCTATCAGTGGAAAACATCTGAGAAGTCTTACAACTGTTATAATTAAATTCATCCTTAAAAGAAACCAAAAGAGGCTACAAAAAGCCTTATTTGATAAATTTTAAGCCTTTCTTATTCTGGAACCTCTAAATAAATAAAAAGAGGATTGGTTGACTCGAGCTTATATAGAATTATTATTTGTATTACAGTAAGTCCTTTGACATTTTTCTGTGAGCATTCCACTTCTGTTGCACTCAAAGCATGACTCTGGTTTTGCACTGAAGTGCCTTCAGGCTTCCCCTGCCGCAGTTCTGCAGCCAGTGATAAAAACAGCAAGATAACGTCCAAGCTCCACATCCCTCACTAACAGGAATCCACATCAGAAGGCCTTCCCATCAGAAGGGAATAGAAATAGATCATGAAACATGCACAAGAACCACACTGGGAGAAGCGGTGAGCGATCAGAGGGTAACAGCACTTCTCAGAGCACCGTCCCTTTGGACTGAACCTTTCAGGACACAAATAGCTGTGCTGGTTGGTGGGGGTGCACAGGAAGAGCAGATACACAGGGATTCTGTTGAAGCAGATGACCCTGCTAATGAAGAAACACCCTAAGGAGAAACACTGAAAAACACAACACAATCCATGAACGAGAGATCCACGTGAGAGAAACTACTTTCAAGTCCCTTGAGTTCACATCTAGAGAATTTTTAGAATTAGCAATAACAATAGTAAAAGAAAAGTATGAAACAGACAACATACTTAAAAGTGTAATTTTAGAAGACAGCCTAGATGCCTTGTAGCTTACCAGAAACACGTGTTATTTGATGGGTCTCTTCATAAACAAGCATGCATTACAAATCTTCAGTTTTGTAACACAGAACGTTTTCAAAACTACCCTACCTTGCTAAAATGAGCCCACCCCAGTCGTACCAGCTGCCACAGAGAGGACACACTATTTACTTTCAATCTAACATATCAGCTGGCAAGCCAGGTCCTGGGGTTTTTGGAGGCGGGAGAAAGAGTAGTGCCCTTTGGACTCAGAGGGATTACGGTGCCGATAGGGGAATAAAAGGTTCCGAAAGGTGACCCCGTGCTGCCCGCACCCTAGCCCGCAGCGCCCCCAGCCGGCGACGCCCCCGCGCTGAAACCGAACCTCCCCGCGGTGGCACCCACCGCCCTGGTGACACCGTGGGGCAGCACAGCTCCTGCGGGCACATGAGACCCCACCGCCCTGGTGACACTGTGGGGCAGCACAGCTCCTGCGGGCACACGGGACCCCACCGCCCTGGTGACACCGTGGGGCAGCACAGCTCCTGCGGGCACACGGGACCCCACCGCCCTGGTGACACCGTGGGGCAGCACAGCTCCTGCGGGCACACGGGACCCCACCACCCTGGTGACACTGTGGGGCAGCACAGCTCCTGCGGGCACACGGGACCCCACCGCCCTGGTGACACCGTGGGGCAGCACAGCTCCTGCGGGCACACGGGACCCCACCGCCCTGGTGACACCGTGGGGCAGCACAGCTCCTGCGGGCACACGAGACCCCACCGCCCTGGTGACACCGTGGGGCAGCACAGCTCCTGCGGGCACACGGGACCCCACCACCCTGGTGACACTGTGGAGCAGCACAGCTCCTGTGGGCACACTGAACCTTTGGCTTTCTCATGGCTTCTCAGAGACATGACCACGTTTGGTAGGACAAAAGGGGAGTGAAACTGCTAAGGAAATGGAGCAACTACGATAGCACCCACATATTTTATTTAGAGGGGAAAAAATATAGGAAGTTTCTCCTTTTTAATCTCAGAATATAAGTCTAATTTATAAGAATTTGTCTTATCCCAATGAAAACAAACTGTTCCTCTCCCAAAAAAATGAAAGTCAGACATACATAACTGAAAGCAGAATAAAACAGTAGAGTTAAACACTGAACCTGCAGTCTAGCCTGTAACTATAAATTGACACACCTGTATTAAACACATGAGAGGTGTCGGGTTCTGGCCAGCTGCATTATTACTTGCTAGCCAATTAGCAGGATACGGTCATAATTTCACACAGAAGACTGTAGTGGTAGGGAAGACAAGCCCCATTTCTTTCTTTGTATACACCATGCTTTGTAAAATGGCAAGACTTTTTGCTTTAGAACTGCAACCTAGGTACATATATATATATATATATTTTTTTTTAATGCAGAAACTAAACAGATAACATAACCTCAAAAATGTATGCAAAGGGAGAAAACAGTTTGTCAGACTGTGGAGTCATCTCACCTTTTGGCAGTCTGGACTAACTACTTGTAAGAAACTGACATATTTGAGGGATTTAACTTTGCATGTCAGAGAGTGTCATAATTTTAAAATATATTTAAGATAAAAGGCCACCCTTCATATAATTTAAAATTATATTTTACCAGTTAATTCACAAGCTACTTAGCATTAATGGTTTTCTTGGTCCAGTTCAATTAATGTAATTCAACAGCAAAAAAAAATAAGGACCAGTATTTCACAATAAACCATTTCTGTATTGGTGTAAACTTGTAGGTTTAAAGTATTTTTAATGCAAAATAATAGCTAAGCCATTTAATATTCCTACAGTGGGTTTGTTTGGTTTCTTGTTTTTGTTTTGTTTTGTTGTTGTTTGGGTTTTTTTAATGTAAACATGCTTTTCTCAAAGAAAGTCTAGCTTTCTGTTTCCTGAGAAATGAAATGAAACTACCCAACAACTGTCAGCTTTGGGTGAAGTTTTGATTTCCTGTCAGTCACTTAAGCTGTATTTACTCTGTATGGAGGACTTGGGGGTGGGTTTAGCAAGTTGAGGGACTTTTTCTTTGAAAGGTTGGCGGTTTTCGGAGTGCTTGGGGTTTTTTTTAAGAGCTAAGCTTAAATTATTTTAGCATTAGTAGAAGTGAAATAAATAAATAATAAATAATAAATAAAATACTTGGCAAAACATATTGGAAGCTGAACATAGAACACAGCTGTTATGTTCACTGACAGTAGTATTATCCTGTTTAATAAAAAAAAAAAAAATACTGTTTATATATTAGGTAATAAGTGTTCTTATCCTGAAGTGGCATGCAAGAATGCAATGCCTTCCTGAACTCATAAGGAGTTCCAGAGGAGACCAGGTATTGCCTTATCCTTCAGCTTTGACACTCCTCAGTCAGCATAATGATCTGGGCTTCCTCTTGCTGACCTCTTGCTTGTTCCAAGTACTGATGTATCACACAAGATCTTCCAAACCTATTAATTTCTTTCACCAATAGATTTTCTTCAAAAAGAACCTGCATTTCAAAGCAAATCTCAGAGCAGTACCTACTCTGAGTCATACCCATTCCCATGCAAGTAGGAACACCGAGAGAAAACATAATTACGCAATCCCACAAGAGAAGTGGCCAGATCTCCTACCTTATAAAAGGATCAAAGAGAACAACAAAAAGCATGATGTTGATATTTCTATGCAAAGGACACTAAAAAAAAACATTTCAGGAACAAGGCTTCTGTGGGACAGCTGCCAGTAAGTCAGACCAACAATAGCAACATTGCTGTGAAACTGGATCTCTGAGGAATTGAGAGTTGAAAACCTTTACCGAAAGCTTTTCAAGTGCTTGACAGAAATACAAGGAAGAGAGCTGCCAACCGTTAATGTAGGTTTGCCTATAGAAAGGCCAGAATATAGACAGTAAGTTATAAGCTATCAGAGAGAGTGCAGAGGAAGATGATGAAGCTGGTGAGGGGCCTGGAGCACAAGTCCTGTGAGGAACATCTGAGACAACTGGGGCTGTTTATCCTGGAGAAAAGGAGGCTGAGGGGAGACCTTATCACTGTCTACGACTACCTGAAAGGAGCTTGTAGCATGGAGGGTGTTCGTCTCTTCTACCAAGTAGCAAGTGATAGGACAAGAGGAAATGGCCTCTAGTTGCACCAGGGGATGTTCAGATTGGATATTAGGAAAAAACTCTTCACGGAAATGGTTGTCAGGCATTGGAACAGGCTGCCCAGAGAAGTGGTGGAGTCACAACTCCTGGAGGTGTTTAAATGGCCAACTTTTAAAATCATGCCCAAAGCATTAAAGTCAAATGGCCAGGGAAAGAACCTACTGTTCACAATAATCTTCATTCCAATCTCAAAAGTGCGTACAGGACCAGTTTTTCTTGCTTGCCTTATAAAGCCTGACCTAATCTTAGTTTACTGCTTAAAATTTTATACAAGGAAGGTATGTTTAAAATGTTACTGAACTGTGGAAACTATCATTATCCTTTTTTCATTGTGACTCTCTCCATAGCTTATATTATTTATTTTTTTTAATAGGAAAAAAAGAAAAGAGAAAAGAAAAAATAAGGAAAAAAAAAAAAAAAGAAAGAAAGAAGTGAGCTTGCCAAGTCCACAGCACACAGAACAAGCTCAGTTTCCAATACCAATGAAAATATGCTGGACACCTAGATTAAAAATAGGTTCTGTCTTGGTTTACAGAGCATTCATCCACTCTCATCTATTCTAGTTCTTCCCTTGCAAAATGGTCAATTTTTGAAATATGGTCACAGGAAGTTTATTTACATTGCACAACAGAAAGTAGAAATTAATACTCAACCTAGTAAAGAAAACTGAGTGGGTAAATTCACAAGTCCACTTGCATGCCCAAGTCTCTACAATTTTAGGCATACATCCTCTGTGCAATATTATACAGAGCATACTACTAAAACTCTGAAATGCTATATAAAGTATAGTGTTACAGTGAAATATATTTATATCACAATATTTACGTTAGCTGAAGAGCAATGAATTTTTTAATCTCATGATACACAGTACTCCTATATAAAATTTCATACCGCCACAGTGCCAAAGGATGAATAATTAGAGATCAAGATTCATAGGTTAATATTGGAATTAGTAATAGAAGAAAAAACCTGCATTTTCTTAAGTTACATCTTTGTTCAGCACCAAGGGTAGTTAAGCTGCTGAACGAAAATTATTTCTCATACTGAGATGCTATCTGTGGGACTTCAGAAGGTTACTCTTAGCTAGAGGATATAGGTAGTTAAAACTCATGTATCTATTTTCTAAACAGAATATTGCCAGAAAAAAGCTAGCTATCATGTATGTTTGCTCACAGATATGTTGGGACAATAACTTTAAAACTTCTCCCTTCTCATATCTTCTATCACAAAACCAGAAATAATATCATCTAAAGCATTACAATATTTTTCTAGTGGAAATACATAAGCTTTTGATGATAAATCATAGTAGTTTTCCTCTTTAAATCCTAAATAGAATACTTCCTTCAGTGTAAGGCAACAGCACTCCAATTCTTCTGCAAAATATAGATGTGTCTGCCCCTTCTTTTTACTTAACTTGAATGTACTTCCACTTGATAACCTGAACATAACCAGAAAGAATAAATGCTGCTGACAGAACTATGTAATTTGGTTTAAATGAAAAACAGTCCAATCTATCAATAAACGTAGTTGCACTAGGTACTCTGGGCTGAAGTCTTGAACATTCGTGGCTTCCAGGAAAGATTGGCACCTGTATTAAAGGAAAACACTCACTTCTGCTCATATCAAGATGCCTTTCTTACCTATCAGGGACACATAATTATTATTTTAATTCAAGGCAGTGGAAGATTAAGATACTTAAGGAGCTTACTTATCAGATAGTACATGATCTGAGCATGATTTACCATAGCCATACGCCAAATGAATACCACCCACTAATTTAGAGCAAATCTTTACTGTAAATTTTGTAACCCTAAAAAAGAGTAACGGTCTTTCCATACACAAACACAGATTGTTTATGTTTTTTTTAATTAACATTCAATTGTCTCCCGTCTTAAGGAGAAGGGAAAAAAAACAAACCAACCAACCACACACAAACAAAAACACAATAAACACCACCTCCCCAAAACAACCCCACCCAAGCCAGTAACAACCACCAGATAGCCCATCAGGAACAGCAGAGGATGCTCCCAGTGGAGCTCCATGTGGGCCCATGGAAAGCCCAGTATTGCAGCTGCAGTATGGAAACATTTGTCAACTGTCATTCAAGTTTAACAGAAAACAGAGCTATCCTTTCAATGCTATCGACATTCACATGTAGCAGAACTTACATGTTTTAAGTGACTATATTCATTTATAAAAAGAAAAGCAGTGGATGTGGTCTATCCTGACGTCAGTAAAGCATTTGACACAGTCTCTCACAGCATCCTCACAGATAAACTGAGGAAGTGTGGCCTGGACGATTGGGTAGTGAGGCGGACTGCGAACTGGCTGAAGGAAAGAAGCCAGAGAGTCATGGTCAATGGGACAGAGTCTAGTTGGAGGCCTGTATCTAGTGGAGTGCCTCAAGGGTCAGTACTGGGGCCAGTATTATTCAGTATACTCATCAATGACTTGGACAAGGGAACAGAGTGTACTATCAGCAAGTTTGCTGATGACAGCAAACTGGGAGGAGTGGCTGACATGCCAGAAGGCTGTGCTGCCATCCAGTGAGACTTGGACAGGCTGGAGAGTTGGACAGGGAAAAATTTAATGAAATATAACAAGGGAAAGTGTAGAGTCTTGCATCTGGGCAGGAACAATCCCAGGTTCCAGTATAAATTGAGGAACAACCTATTAGAGAGTAGTGTAGGGGAAAGGGACCTGGGGGTCCTGGTAGACAGTAGGATGACCATGAGCCAACACTGTGCCCTTGTGGCCAGGAAGGCCAATGGCATCCTGGGGTGTATTAGAAGGGGGGTGGTTAGTAGGTCAGAGAGGTCCTCCTTCCCCTCTACTCTGCCCTGGTGAGACCACATCTGGAATATTGTGTCCAGTTCTGGGCCTCTCAGTTCAAGAAGGACAGGGAACTGCTGGAGAGAGTCCAGCGTAGGGCAACAAAGATGATTAAGGGAGTGGAACATCTCCCTTATGAGGAAAGGCTGAGGGAGCTGGGTCTCTTTAGTCTGGAGAAGAGGAGACTGAGGGGTGACCTCATTAAAGTTTACAAATATGTAAAGGATGAGTGTCATGAGGATGGAGCCAGGCTCTTCTCGGTGACAACCAATGATAGGACAAGGGGCAATGGGTTCAAACTGGAACACAAGAGGTTCCACTTAAATTTGAGAAGAAACTTCTTCTCAGTGAGGGTGACAGAGCACTGGAACAGGCTGCCCAGGGAGGTTGCGGAGTCTCCTATTCTGGAGACATTCAAAACCTGCCCGGACACATTCCTGTGTAGCCACATCTAAGTGTTCCTGCTCCAGCAGGGGGATTGGACTAGATGATCTTTTGAAATCTCTTCCAATCTCTAACATTCTGTGATTCTGTGAAAAGAGGTAGGGAATTCACACTTTAAGTTCTAGAAAGGAAAGAAAGCAGATATAAGTTAGGTTTGTTTGGCAAGGTTTGGGTTTCAGGGCTTTGAGCACGGGAGAGGAAACACGAACTTGCAGTGTAAGATGATGAATGAAATCCCATTTGCTCTTCCTATTTGAAAAGCTACAATATACTTGAGATGAAACAGTGGTCTGCCTAAGTTAAGTACTAGATAAGGTCCAAAAATTTTTCTACTAAGTGAGGAAGAAAATAATTTTAAAACCTAAAAATTTTGGACTATCAGCAAATAAGAAAATGTAGTTGCTAAATGCACTGCTAGAATAAATAATTCTCAGTAAATCAAAGTCACTAAATAAACAAATACGTGGGAAAGATGAAGAACCTAAATCAACAAATTGTTGAGCCACCAAAAAAACGCAGAACCATTTATGTACGCCCATGCAGATTTGCTCACTAAAATTAATAATATTATCACAGTAAATTTTATGAAACTACAAAGAGCAATCAGAGCAAAGGTACCGCTCCTTCACACAGGCTCTGCTGCTCAGGCATCCTGACAGCGACCTGGGGGCAACCAAAAAGCTCAAATAGCACATTGATGATTGAATCTTCCTGAGTACCACAAATCAAAACAGATCTATAGAACAGGCACATCATGAATGACAACTTGAAAAATACAGATTGAGACAAAATAGTGATAATGTACATTTAGCTAACACCTACCACCAGATTAAAAAAGATTATTCTAATATCAGAAGAAACATATGTGAGATTAGCATGTACTGTGAAAGAATTTAAGGAAAAATTCCTGATTTGGAAGAGAATTGCAGAATTACACATTATCTAAAGGAGAGGTTAAGCCCGCTTCTATCAAGAGTAACAAGAAAAAACCTGCCTTTGAAGAGCAGAAAGAGACGACCATTGAAATTTAAGGACACAGCTGAAAATGATCACCCAGGAAGGTGGGGATTCCTTTATTTAAAGAAAAATTAATGCTCCAGTAATCTGATTAGAATAGAAAAAGAAGATCTGCGTCCTTTCCTCACTTGTGGCTTTTTAAATAGATTAATAACAGATTTCTAATTGTCATAGTGAAAGACAGGAGGATACCTTAAGGAGGATACCACAAAACAAACTTTACTGCTTTCCATTTCTTGCTAACTAATTTTCAAAAACATCCATTCTTTTCAAGTTAACATGCATTAAACAGGGATTAAAAAAACATCTAAAGAGAAGGTACCACACATTTTAAAACACACAGAGATCATCTTACAGTATGATTGTTTCAAGCCAGCAGACTACCTACAACTGGAAATACAAGACTGTCATTTTGTTCACTTAAGGATTACCTTTCATCATTCACACAGAAAACTCAATAAGATACGGTTAAAATTAAGAATATTAGCTAAGTAGAACTCAGAGAAGGCCTCTTTCCTTGCAGAGCACTGTTATTCCTTCCTGACTCTTCTGTACTTTTTAGCCTGAATCTTTACATCCTGTGAGGTAATGCCTCAAATAAAAGGATCAGGGACTGTTGTTACTGTATTGTCTGCAGCAGAAGTGAGACTTCCTGCACTCCATAAGCCATTTCTGAGCCAGAGACACTTACTGAGGAGCTAAGGAGGACAGTAGAGATGAGAACTTCATCAGCTGTAGGTGTGAAGTGCCCTGGGCCAAGTGAGGCAGGAGGTGTTACGCCAGGCCGGACAGAAGCACAAGGAGGGGGAACACCCAGAGTTTCCACAGGAAAGCTCTGCAGCTATGTAGGAGATACCAGAAGCAGCTGCATCACTTGTGCTTTACACCCAAACCTCTGAAAACACACCTACCATTGTCTCCCAGTCTTTAAAGTACTTGTTTTGTATAAAGACACACAGTGTTTTCACTAGCTACTAGCCAAGGGAGAGACATTTTTCAGTTCCCTAAAGACTTCTGGTTTCCGTTCTATTATATATCAAAGATTTAAAATATAACACAGAGGCCTTACTGTAGAGTAACTTGTGGAGTTACTCCACATCTTGATAAAGAAGTTGCTGTTTCTTTTAAATCAAGCACCTCTCCAAGATAATTCCTTTCAAGCAAACAGCTGCTGGCTACACATGGGAAACAGCAGCATCTCTACAACCAGTAATAAAATAGTTATCTAATCAAAATGTGTTAAAAACAAGATATTAAGATGCACATGCCTACAGACAGATGTATATAAATAAATTTCAGAGTTCTAAGATCAAAAACTTAACCAAGATCAAAGTTGGTTAGTAGGCAAGAGTTTCCTTCTTCACTACCTTCTTGCTGATGGAGTATTCTAAACAGACTTCTAAAAGAAATCCACAACAGTTCAAGCCCCTGTGAAGGCCAATTGTATTTCATTTCAGGCATTAAAGAACACCACTGATAGTGTCCTATTATATTCAGTATACAAGTAAATTACATTAAAACAAATATATTGTCATAAAGAAATCTTACTCAAAAACTAGCATTTGTGATAAAGATACATAGATGTTCTCCATGACAGGAAGTTCAAAAAGAAAAAGCTTCACAAAAGGTTAAAAAAAGGAATTTTATTAATGTTGAACATTGCTACAAAAAAAATCCTCTGACCTTCTAGACTGGAGCAGTACACACAAGCAAAACAAACACACACAACAAAACACATAAAAACCAATAATGACAAACACACCAGTATCTTGGAAAAGAGAAATCCTACAAGACAGGTTGAACAGTTGGCTTTTTTTCGTGGTCTGACACACACAGAGCTTTGCAACTTCACAAATTAAGCAGTTCTTCTGTGTCCCTATCGGAATTTTCATCTTCTGTTTTCTTGTAGATGTTCTGCATTATTTGAACAACATGAGGCATCATCAAGTGTGGGGCATTCTGCAAGTCATTCATCACTGCAAGTAAGCAGGTTCTACAAAGCTCTTCAGCAGAAACACACCTCTGGCTGGGCAGCAGAGTGAGAACTAATGTTCAAAAGTAGCGGGGGATGGGCAGGGGAAGCCCACAGAAAAACCCTATTAGAAGTTGGTGAAGCCCATCGAACTACATAAAAGACACATCTTAATAGTAATTTTGTAATTAAAAAAAAAAAAAGTTTCCATCTATTTCCCCAATATCCATCTTACAATTAGAGACAGGTAATAAACAGCTGAGCAGGGTCATGAGTACCAAGTACTGCTTTAATCCTAAATAATTATTTAAGGAGAGGAAAGAAATACTAAAAAACCAAAGCAACACAAAACCACTATGTACAAACAACAAGCACATCAAACTTTCCTCCTCTTGATGGTCCTTTATTTTCTTATTTTCACTGGAATAAAACCTCAATGAAACTTAAGTGTTACACCTGTGAAAACACTTGAAATGCATGAACAGTTACATGAATTGCTCCAAATACTGTTTAGTAATTGCATTTACAGACAAGAATAGGCTTTTCAGGACAACTGATGCTCCAGACAATTTTTCAGAGAGATCATGTAGTCTTCACCATCAGATCTTTTTGAGACCTGACTGGATAAAGCACTGAGCAACCAGGTCTGATTTCAGGGAGTAAATTAGGAACACAAGAAAAATGGCAGGTGGTGCATTTTTCAAGCTATATAGTTTTTCCTTCTCACATGTAAGGAAAGCACTTCAGATAAGACTCTCTCTGCACACTCTGACAGGAAAATATACCCTGAGAGATTACTTGTCTTTACCTCCTACTGAAGTGAAAAAAAAAAAAAACAAAAAACAACAAGTTTTTGCCTACACACAACACAATGGGTTTTTAATACTGAAGATGGACAACAGATACAAAATCTAAGGACCCAATGCTAAGGTTATTCTTTTAAACCTACTACCTGATTGCCTTTTAAACATGTAGCGATAGCTACAGAAAGTACAACAATTACTGAGAAGTATTCCAAGAGCTAGATCAGCACTGAACAGCCTTGCTTCCAATAAGGATAAGCTACACAATTCAACCCTGAATGCTTGATGTTTGTCACTAGAGCATATTTTCTATATAAACACATAGAACATGTATAATAAATAAACCTTTTAAAGTGAAGTAAAACCAGAGCTGCCTAAAGCATGATAAGCACCCACAAGAGAACTACTTACAGCAAAAATTATACTAATGTCCCGAAACCACCTGCCTTTATTTTTTGGTTTCGTTTGAAGATTGGAGTTCCTACTCTAATGCTAAAAACTGTATTTGCCTTCCTCAGACAACAGAAACATAAGGATGTTCAAGGTAAATTTCTCCAGCAACAAATTTATTATCTCTTGAGAGAAAGAGTATGTACATCATGAAAACAATAATTAAAGCACAAAATGTAATATAACTAGGAACGAAAGCCAGTGACAGAGGCAAATAACGGGGATATGATACACTGGAGAAGATCCAATGCTAGAATCCATTCACATTCTGTTGTACTGTATACTTCTCCTATAAATAATACATTGGATAATAAAACAAAGAAAAGCAAGAGCTATGGTAAAAATATTATTGTATAATATTCAAATTCTTCAGGATAATTAGAATAATAGTACATATAATATTCTACTACATTCTGTAAAGTAATATTATGGGATATATAATAAACACAGAACACCTTGAATACAGAAGTCCACATAGCAAATAGCACAGAAGCAACAGCACTTGAGTATTTTCCTCCTGTCGTGCCATTACGCGCTCTGTTCTCAAAGGCCAAAAGGAAGCACAGTCTGTCAGTTTTACTACTTGACTACAGGGTGGCAGTACCTTGCATTATTTCTGAAGGACATTTTAGATGTTGGATTAGTTAGATAACATTTCAGCACAGAAGTACTTTACCCATAACGACTACCCTGTCCTTGACAGCAGTACAGATCTACTTACTACTGACAAAATCCTTACATGAAGAGCAGTAAAGGGCATTTAAGTAAGGAATTGTGGCGGTCTTTACTAATTAGCTGCATTACCTGGCTTCATCCACAAGAGGACAGAGCTCAGACACCTGACTGTGCACAATAAAGAGGACTCTGTTAGCACCAAGAAGTCTGATTTGCAATGAGCACAGAAGTTGGTGAAAGACAACTTAAGAAAATTATTGAGCATACAGGAATTACTTCAGAGAACTACTGATTGTACAGCAACCACATCTGGCTTAAGTCCCCGAAGTGCAGGTCACTGGAAAATGGGAGCCTGCTTGTCCTGTTCTTAACCTCTTCCTTAGACATTCACTTTTGGCCATGATCAGTTACTATGTTAAACAAAACGTCCTTGTTTAACACAGTACAGACACCCTTCTATCCAGATAATTGATATCTGAAGTAGTAGTAGTAGTTCAAAGTGTTAACAGTATAACATACACAACAAAGACCAAACCAAAAAGGAAAAAAATAGATGCATGAAAATTTATTTATGACAAAATTGTGAAAAAGGTCTTACCACTTAGAAGCCATAGTTAACCACCGAGGAGAGCTGTTAGCATATCGCACTTAGGATGGATCCATCAAGACATTTTCTCCCGAGTCCAATGTGTGCTTAAGAGATGTGAGGAGTAGACAAAGATGTAAACAGCTACGAGTCGACTGGTATGTAGCCAAATATTGGAAAAGGGTCTCCAAACACAGTACAGATAAACAAAATATAAAATGCTGAAAAGAAAATGAGAAAAAGCACAGTCAAACCTTAGACACTCAATGGGAAAGTCAACATTTGCCAAAAGCTTTAGAATTCTGATCTTTGTCACTGAAGGGTCATAACCAATAAAAATCTGTTACATTTATCTTCAGAATTTTTGTTCTGCTCAGAAACTAATGATTCCTAATGACTTTTTTTGCCCTGAAAAATTAAAATTGACATTGGAATAAAATCTAGATTCCCACACTCAACATATTTTATGCACATCCATTCTTTGTGGAGAGTTTTAGTTGTACTTTAGTTATGAACCTACTTTATTAATCATATATACAATCATTCCCAAATGCAAGTCATTCTGAATTGTATTTTTTGTATTAGTCCTTTTATTTCTTTTCTGATTTTTGTTGATCTTTCTCCCCCTGCTTGGTTAGTGGGAGGATGTGGTCAGAAAAAGAAACAAACAGTCCTTCAGCTGTGTTGGCTGTAACAAAGCCTTGAGAACTTCTGGAGATTCCTTCACAACAGAAATTTGTATGCAACTTGCACACTTGTCATAACATGCTTAAGTTGCAGAGTTTGTTTTTGTTCTTCTATACTGCCAAACTACAGCAAAAGCACTTTAGCATTTTTAATTTTACCCTGAAGGCAGATGAAGCACTTTAACTGCTTTTAACAACTCAAGTCTCAACAAGCAGCAGCAAGCCAGCATTCCTGATCACCTACTGCATATAGAGAGACAAAAAGCTGGGGGTTTGTTTGTTTTCAGTGGTGGTGGGTTTGGGTTTGTTTTTTTGCTGTTGTTTTGTGGTTTGGTTCGTTTGGGTCTTTGTTTGTTTGGGTTTTTGTTTTGTTTCATTTTTTCATTTGGGTTTTTTTTTTTAAGCCATAGCCTTAAAAAATGCAAGTACATAAAAAGACCTGTACATCCAACATGACTTTATCAGTGCTCTGATGCATCATGAATGTACTAGTTTCCTTTAGGGATGTGTGAACCATTCATTCAGTCACCATTTCTTTTATGTACAGTTTGTTCTACTTCTTAATTAGTGTTTCCAAAAATACAAAAGAGACCCACATAAGAAGTGCAATCTAAAGGTAAAAACACACATTCTGAATATTTTAAGATGTAAAAGAAAGTTTAAAAGTGGGACTTAGAGACAATGAGGAAAACTAGATAAGCCTTTGCAAATAGGAAGCAAGCTGATGTTTATATATAATTTGGGAACATACTATGTAATTCCTTGAAAAGGCAAAAAAAAGTCAAACTCTTAAAGACTTGACCAGTTATAAAGGGAAGCATTTAATGACATAAAATTCTAACTCTGAATTTTACCTGCTAAATTGCAACTCTCTAATCAAAACATCAACTGCTTTCTGTAGTTTGTGCATTTGACAGTAGAGTGCATCAAATCAGCATCACTTTTTCCTCTGTACACAATCAGTGCAAGAAAACACTTTTCTATGCAGCAGAAATGTATGACCTTTCAACCTGCCTGCTGACATTTTATCTCACTTTCTCAAGCGAAATATATATTCACAGACATGAGTCTGTTCTGCTTCAAGGCTGCCCCCTTCTCACTGTGTCTGGGGCAAACCCAGTCTGTGCTTCTTACTCATCTTCATTCTTCACAACACCAGATTCCACCCTTCCCCAACACACCACCCAATTGCCCAGCTGCTTAATGAAGGAAGTAAAGTTAAGCCGAAAACCAACTGGGCTGTCCAAGGCTTCAGACAACATAGTGATGTTTCAGTTCAGCAGGCAGAGTGTTTAAAAAGAGTCCAAAGGGTGGGAGGCACAGGAAAACTCATTGGAGGTATTTAAGCAATACTGAGCAACAATGAACTTCAAATTGCAGCGGCTGCCCAGAACTTCAAGTACAACTACAGTTGTATTTTAATACAACCTAAGGTGCCCTACAGAATCAATCTGATCAGATTAAGCCTGACTAAAGGATAGAAAGGTATCAGTAAAGATAGCAGTAAGGTTGAAAGTCTCCCAGAGATGTGAATGAAGTTCACAGTAACTACAGCATATTGCTGGAAGGAAGTTCATTGGCTTCATTTCCCAACTGCAGCTTACAACTTAAGAGTTAAAATGTAACTATATCAGATGTGAAGTCAAAAGTATCACACAGAAAGAGGTTCAGCATTTGGGGTTCATCCCTACAGAAGATTCATGAAAAGCTAAGAAGCAGAACATGACAAAACTATGTAATAAAGTCCAAAGTACAAGAGGTTAGCTATCACAAGGCTTAGAACAGTAATTCAAAGGACACTGCTGCTACCCATAAGCTTTCATATCTAAAAAAAAATTCAGAACTCCTGTAACATCCTGAATTGGAAAACACAGCTAAAAGTCCAGCCAACCTCAAACCTGTCCAATAACAGCACATGTAACTTTTATTAGATGAACCTTTTTTTTCTTTTTTAGGGGAAGAGGGTGTTTAAAACAGAACTTTTATCTCATTTTTAAGTTGATGTATTATGTTCACAGAGTAGCTGCTATAATGTTGACTACCATGCAAGACTGAATTCAGCTTTACCTTCAGTATACTATGTTTGCTTTTACAAAGGTAGAATAAAGGCAGAGTTTAATTATATTTGGTTTTGAGGCATTATTTTTAAAATCACAACAAAAAATTGCTAATAAGCCAGTTTAGAGGCAAATGTTTACAGAATGGCACCATGGCCACTCAAACATGTGGCTGACCTGGACTTTAGCTCGGCTAAATAACACTCTGCCACAGGCACTGCTAACATAAATAACACGATATCCCCTGTGAGCTCTGGTTCTCTGTCACTGTCCCGCTCGCTCCCTCCCCAAAGTGATGGCAGGTGCGGAAAGAGTCCATACAGTGAAGAAACATTATCAGGCCACAGGGCAAGGTAAAGCCAGGCTGCAGCCCAAGGCTCACGACTTACACCACCCCTCATGCAGGGGGTGGAAGGAAAAAAAACACATGATAACTATAACTCACATTTATTTTACAACATATTGACCGTATATAAGACTTTCTTGGAACAAACCAATCAAGCATATTTTCCACTACAGCACTGGGAGATGCTACCAGCAGGCTGAGAGATTTTCAGGGGCTGCCCAATTGCTCCATCCTCCCAACCTTATCTTCAGCAACAGTCTGCACAGCTACACTGTACCAAGCTTACTGTTCACTTTCCTCCCAAATAAGTAATATTAGTGATTGTACCAGAAATTACCAAAAAGAAGAAACTTCAGATGAGTGCTTGGTACCAAATATGTAATAACTTGTCCACATAACTCAAATTTTAAAATGTATATATTGCATATTCCTTTCCTTAGTACAAAAAAAGGAGAAAAGTACATGAATCACAAATCCTGTCCATTGGGCCAGTGCCACAAAACCTGCCTATTATTTAAATTTTTATTATAACTTTTTACTCTTTGGAATCTCATTTCAGACTGCTAGATTTATGCCCAAACTCAAACTGTGTTTTTACCAGAGCACAGTGGATATTTCCATTTAGGCATAAGATCTTTCAAGACTCTCACATTAGCCTCTTAATAAATATTGCCTTTACTAGTGCCAGAGCCCAAGAAAACCACTGCTTTCAGAAACAGAGTGATACGACACTTGTTCTGTTACACCTTCCCTTGGTGCTCATGTCCTCTGTCTCCCACCTTTACCCCTGCTTTTTTCTGATTGTTGATTTAAAGGCACATTTCCCCAACTGTAGTACATAACCAATTATTTTCTTTTGGGCTCCAAAAATGGGACCTTAGTTATTTTCTATTATATCAACTATAAGTTGGGACTTGGTATCCGAAATAAAATATTTCTGTGCTGCTTTTTAAGAAACTCCAAAAATAACAGTGTCTGATCTGCAGGTGACCAAGAAATTATAGCTCTCTTCTGTTAGCGTCAGAGGGTGTCTGCAACCCATATATTAGGATTAACTCAAACGATGTTGTTTCCACCAGGAAAACAGCTAAAACTAAGTCTGTACCAGCACAAATTTTTAAATATTACACACAAGTATTTCAAAAGGAAGTAATAAGACTTGAGCTTGCCTAATCTTATGTCATCTAGAAATTTATCATCACTTGTTCCTTCTTATTTCATATGCACTGGGTGGAGGAAATGGTAGACTATAACCAACAGCAACAACCGTGTTCTTCCTCAGACACACTACACAGTGCTGCCTGCACTGATAAACAGGACAGTGCATCGACAGCAGCTGCAGCGGCATCTACTAAAGCTCTCGCAGCCACTGATCTGAACACCATCATTCACCAGATCAACATGAACACAGTTTCAGCAACAGGAAAAGTGAGAATTTCCATGAGTGTGCAGTGCAGGCAAGAAGCCTCAAATTCTGATCTCTGCACCACCACCACTACAGCAACAACAGGGAAAATGCAAAAAAAAAAAGAAAAAAGCAAGCCAAATGGCTCTATAAACTAAACTCCTTTTTTTTCCTTTTCACAAAATAAATTGCAAGCACAGACCGAACTAAAAATCAGCATGTAAACATGAAACTAAATAACTAAATCCGAAGAATGGGAAGCTTATACCACACTTTCAAACTGCTTTTGGTGATTTCCTACTTTTGAAAGAATCTCAAACCAAAACCAACAGTCCTTTCCAATTCAATAAGCTTTGGGAGATCAACATCTAGCAGGGTTCAAACACCCAGAACTACTGAATGAAAAATGAACAGCTCATGTACTACTTTTCTTCCAAGCTAAAAATATAGTTCTTTAAAAGTGCCAAAAACTATTAAATCACTGACCAGTTTTACTACTGTGTCTGTACCAAGAAAAATACGTGGCAATAGAATTTTTCTTTACTTAATACATACCATTAGGAGGAAACAACATGAACTTTATGCACATCAGTACCAAAGTCTATACGGATTTAAATTAAAAACAAAAGCAAACACACACATTAAAAAAACCTCAGTTTACTCCCTTGAACCAAAGGAAGGAGCTGCTTTCCCCACTCCCTTCCCTCAAAGCAACAGCAATAGAGGTTAAACTCAGGTCCTATATATAAAATGCTAGCAGTTCTTCAAATATGCTGACCAGTATAAGTTAGCAGATTTCTTGTCTACTCACACAGTTGCAGAAAAATATGCCTAAATTGATGTATCTTAGTCCAGTGCAATATTTTCCAGCCTCTGGAAATCTGATACAAATACTATCTATAAAAGGCTAATTGCTTTTGAAATACAACAATCAGAATGAGGACTCTCTTGTGCTTGCAGACCATCTCTACCCATTCTTTTTTTCTTAAGCAGCATTCAACCTGAAGAGTTCAGAGTCTGTATTTACACGGCTGAGACATGAAGTTTCTGTTTCACTTTAACAGAAGCCCAAATGAGGCCAGTCTGCATTCTCCAGCATGACAATAAGATCAACAGAAATGTGTTTGAAATATTCCTCTTGTTTCTAGGCACAAAGCATTATAAAAGCCCTATTGATATTCTGTCTCTCCTATGCATCCTACTCTTCTCATAACAAAGGCATACCAGTTTTCAAATAGCCATCTGCTGAACTCAAAATATCTTTCGAGGACTTCTGTCACTAACATAATCCTTAAACATAGAACATCTCCACCATTCTAACTAGAGTTACATGAAGATTCCATGCATTTAAACTATATAGTTATATGCCGTAGTTTTATCTACTAGATATGGTTTTAAGGGAGCACACAATAAAAGCTACTATAAAACTATAGAGAATAGGAAATACTTGAAAACAGAACTATTTATTATTAATTTAAAAATGCAAGCCAAGAGAATAACAACTTGCACTACAGCATAACATGGAACACACTATACAATACCTTTAGATTTCCTCCCAGGACATACAAGGTTTGGCTTCAAATTGGATCAGGTCAATTGCACACAATATACTCCCTCACACCAAAAAATACAAGTATAATCTGTGCCTACCTGACTACCTATTCTGAATAACAGATTATAATATCAAAGGCTGATCACGATGTACAGTAAAAGAAGTGTCCTTAAATGTTTTTAAATCAGGCTCATTTTTCCCCAGCAAAAGGTCCAAAGGCATACAAAAGTGTGAATCAAAGAAATGTGTATAGTGGTAAAAACATTCAGATTTATGCCCCAAAAGCTTGTTCTATTCATTTTGTGCTTGTATATACCTAACTTCCTGTTCTCACACTTGTTATCCACCACTTCTGACCTGTACCAGCTATTGTATAGTTATTCACCTGCTAATTCTGCAAGTAGGTACACGTAAATGTAAATATATATACACACATATATATATACACACACATATACACACACACTGCATATGTATCAACTCTGACTCCTAGTTTTATATGCAACATCCACTACCAAGCAGGTTCAAATGAGGAGGCAGATGTGAGGTCCAAACTGCAGGAACAGAGGGAACGGGCAGGACCTCCATGATCTCTGTGTTTATAGGAACCAGAGAAACAGGTGTGTTATATCCAAGTGAAGGGGTCAGGGAGATCTACCCTTACTGCTGCTCCTCCTGAGATCAAGAGCACTCATTCCCAGCTTCTTTCTCTTTCTGAGACGAGGTGGGTATCCAGGAGCTCTGAGCCACTGCAACAGCACCAGCCATCAGGGGACCAGCTGCTACTTGTCATCCTGCCCCAGGGAATAGAGAGGCCAGGCAGCAATCGCAGTGCACAACACAGTAATTCTTCAGCTTTTGATAACTTTTTGGGATGATGTCTACAGAGGTAGAAATCTTACCATTTTTGCTTACAGCAATCTTTTTTAACATGACCAGTATTACTGGCAGATTAGTTCAATTTAAGATCATAAAAGTTCTTATCACTGTCAAAACATTCAGCTGCCACAGACACAACTCTAACAGTTCTTTCTGATTTAGCACAAGAACAGAAGCAGTGTGGATAAGGACTATTCTCATGCAATACAGATGAAAATGCCTAGGAACACTTCAACCTATCTTTCATGCTAGGTTCTCTATAGAAAATCAGTCCTTGCTCAGGTGTACTGGTAACTCCAAGTCCCATTTAGGACATGGTGTTTACAAAAGAAGATGCTTCATTATTTTGCAAACTGGACAACATCACTGGAAAAGTAAATTCAGTCTTTGCAATATCAACTTCAAATGTGAATTCCCAAGAGCTGGTTTTATCAGAACATTCTCAAGCCTTCTAGTATAGATACTCCACTTTTTTTTTCTTTTAATTAATTATGCTTCTTTTATTCTTTTTTAACAGGCTCCCACACTGAATTACAAGACCCTTATCTTTTGGACCAAGTACAACGAACTATCTGTATTTGTAGTTTTCACCAGTCTATCCAGCTGTTATTTTATAAACATATCCAACATTATATTTGGTCACTCCAAACAAATAAATGTAACTAAAAATGACTGGCAAAACCCCCACAACTGTTGTCTTTGAGACTAGTACAAAAAACAAGTAGTGAAAGATAAACAGCAGTAAGTCTTCTGTGAAAGGCTAAACAAGCAGGGTTGAACATCGCAGAGCAGGTCTTACCCATATTCTCACAAGGATCTTTTCAGCACATTCTTCCCTCTAAAAACAGTACCTGGTTTTTCTTTCCACTCTTCTCCTTTGCTTATTCACACATTGCTAGAGGTGTCTTTGAGCTCCCTGAACACCTTCTGCACAAGCATGACTAACATGATTCCCACAGTGACCCCAACTATGGCAGGCCCAACAACCATCGGCAACAGTGGTACTTATCAATGCTGTATTTAACTTATAGCTTCTCCTCCCATTTAACATAGTTGAGTAGTAATATTTTGTGTTATAAGTTGCAGCTTATAAAGATAAAGCAGAGAAACCTTGAGAGGACTGAGGAGAAAGAAAACAGTATTCTATGGTTTACTGGCAAGGTATCTCCACCAGAGCACTAAAAGACCTCTATAAAGTCCCACTGGAACTTGCTCTGATATACTTCATACAAGTCTGGTCAATGCATGCTGAAAGGATTAATTCATATATGTAAAAAGGCAACAAAGGGATTTTAGGATGATCAGGTGAACAGGAAACATCTCACACGAACAAGAGAGAGTCTGGTTCAGCAGAGTAATACTGTTACTCTCTAGAAATACACGGAAGAGAGTGAAATAAACATTACAAAGGAAGAAATGCTACTTAAGCTGAAAAGCAATGTTGGCAACAGCCACTGACAAAATTGGTCTAACATACAACCTAAAAATTACAAGTACTCCCAAGTATCAGTTATTTAGGTCTGAAGCAGTCTTCCAATAGTTAGGCAACAAAACACTCAAAGCTTGTTTTTATTATCATGATCTCATGTAACTTCAGTTAAAAACCCAAGGAAAAAAGCAGAGAGAAAAAGGTCCAAGCCAAAAATCTTCTCCCATTTTCTAGAAAACAGAGAGAAAGAAGGAAATAGGTCACCACACTAACTCTAAAGTGATCAGCAGCACCACTAAAGTGTGCAGGTCAATAGTCCCAGGTCTTCTGCTACAGACTCTGCTGAAAGCCAGCCCCAGCACTGAAAAGTACAGTTCACTTACACTTGTACAGACCACCTGCCAAAGCAGTGGCTAGAATGGCAGAAGAAGGGTACTCCTGTGAGGAGATCTGTGCACACTTTATGCAGCTCAGCTTTGTCTGTCATCACTAACTGCAAAAAACAATTCACGTTGTTTACACCGACAATGGCAAGAATACCCATATAACAAACAAACCCAAAGCTTGTGATAACAGCTTCTGAGCACTAGGCCATTGTATCAGACCAAATATTTAGACATTTCAGAGAACCTCAAACTCAACTTCAAAAGTTCATTTTTTAAAATAATATTTGTTCTTCTTCCATTTTTGCATGCAAACAGAAATCACTATCTAAAACCGGGGATAAACACAAAAATCCCTCAAAACCAAAGCCACATCAAGAGCAGACACTGTTGTTCAAGTAGCTTGAGGGGACTTATTCCTTTCCGATATCCTCCAGCGATGGTATTGGACACTTGCTATCTGAGACTGTATTCTGTCATTCTTCCTGGGAGGTGTTCATGTCAGAGGGAATTAGGAATTATAACAGATTTGGGGACAGGGAGAGAAGGAAGGAAAACACAAGTCTTAGAAGAGACAGAGGTATACGGCAGTACACAGGCATTTCAAGAATTAACTGTCAAACACTGAGGATAGGTGAACTAAATACTAGAAAGAAGAACTGCTATTTTAATCAATAAAAAAAAGGCATAAGCAACCCTAGTTGAGTCAGTCTGGCTAGCATCGGTTACTGAAGTTCACTGGGATTTGGAGTGAGACTGGATAAGAATAACCCTGAATCCTGAAACCTTCAAACATTGCAACACTTCTTCTCCAGCCCATAGTCATTTCTGGGAGGATTATTACTGATACAAAAGTCATAAAGGTTCAAAGTTGTTTGCGTGTGAGCATGCAGCAGCAAAACAAAGCCGTAAACCACAACTAGGCCGTGTACTAGGCCAGCTGCCCTCCCGCTGATGGATAAGCTACATAGCATTTCCTACCCGTAAGGCAACGCAGCTGATAACTACAGTTACAGGGTCACAAACCCTGTACTATTATCCTCATTTTTCTCACAGTAACTCACGTAGCTCATATGTGCATATAGTACATTCCTCCCACATCATTATTTGCACACAATACCTATGATTCCTCCTAAGCTATGGCTTAAATATAAGCAAATATTGTTAAACATTTATGGCTCTCAAAGCCAGGAGGAGCATATTATATACCCATGTTCTGTATTATGTGAGTCCACTGAAATGTAAAGTTTGCCTATATGTCTCTTAAAGAACTCAGACAAAAATAAATTTGTCATTTAGTCCTTTGTGCAATAACGAAGTAGCCATCACTAGACATGATGACCAAGATAAAACTCCCTGAAATACAAAACTAAATATAAAATAGGCAGCTCCTGATGCAGAACACGCTGCCTTTCAAGTTGTTTTCCTTGATGCATAGCCACTGGGAGGGGGATAATTATAATCTTCTTAAGTTCTTAGAAAAAGTAAATACAGACACCATGTTCTCAATTGTATTAGCAAAAACTTTCAGCATACCAATTAATTTTACCCCCCAGAATCAAAAAGACAAACACCTGCAGTGACAAAAAACATGTGAGGCCCGCCGTTGAGGGGATAACACTGGTAAGTATTAATAAAATAACATGAAAAATTGAACAGTTCCACTTTTTGCCTTACAGCTCTACAACTCTCCAGCTTCCCTCCTCAAAGGTACTATGCTACTACATGAGGGTCAGCTATCACCATGCTTCAGTTTGCCTATGCCAGCCAAAGAGAAACAGAATTAGTTGAATACTTCAACTTTACCTTAACTAACCCCACAGAAGACTTAAACAACTTTTCTTCTGAAATGAAGCTCAGCAACAGTTGTCTACATCTCAAAGCAACATACCACTGCTGTACTCCAGGGAAACCACTTCCAGAGAGAAGTCAGCACAGGCTTTAACCAAATCCATTTTGGAATATAAATAAGCAGCCATTCACAGCGGCAATTTGCTGAGGGAAGTCACTTGTCTACTGACAACTGCCATCAAGTACCACTAACTAGGGGCCTCCACAAACCACAGATAAAGAAAGCTTTTGACAGAGAGACTGTCGCTCTCATCTTTAAATACTTGACTTACTAAACCTGCAACACCATTTTTACCGAGGAGTTTGTTTCCTTCCTGAGATAGTGTCAAAAGATAAGAATCGGTGTGTGGTTTCCCAGCACTAGGCTCAACAATCTTCCACAGAGATTCTGAAATATTCGGGGCATATCCTCCTCAGCATGACAGTAACAACACACAAGCAAAGTGACTGAGGCAAGCCTACTGAGGAAACAATACATTGAAGAAATACTTCTTAAGTAACTACAGTTAATTTCACTCTTTGCTCAACCCACAATCAGCAAATCACTTTCTGCACAGCAGTACAGGCTCTGTATTGCTTGTTCCTGCCCACATGAGCAGCTCTTCACTTACAACCTCAATAACTTAAAACCACCTTTGTCTGTCTGGTCTGCACTCACATGCTTACCACCTAAGTCTTTCTCAGTACATGAAGTCTGCGCTTGGGAGACATGCAGCGTATGCAAAAGTAAAGAAGAACTTGCTTTCTACTTTAGTGTATCTCTTTCCTAAGGCACGTTTCAGATTTGCAGGTCTGAAGGAAGTCTAGGTTACACTCTTGATACCTTATCTCCAGATGGTCTTACTGTTCCTTAAAACTGTATTAGCAAACTGCTTTCACAACTCCTACGGTATGAGTGACCACCAAAATATTTTGGCTTGCTTTTTTTTTTAATGTTTTCCCTGTGATTCCTTAGGATGTTTTACCTGGAGCTATCCTGATTGCTGAACCAGTGATTTCCGGTTAAGAAATAAACTGAATTGTCCACTGAGCAGCTGAGTGTCATAGTAAACAAAAACTTTCACAGAGGTATGTGTATATATATACATATACAGATATAGATATATAGATATATATATATATATATATGAGAAAGTGGAGAAGACAAAACTACTTAAGCCCCTACAATACTTATAGCTACATTGGTAATGTCTATGTGAGACTGCTAAAGTGCTGTTAGGATCAAGTTTGGTCACCCTCAAGTGACTCTTCCAGCGAAGCGCTACACACTGAGCGAAGGGCACGCACACAGGTACCGCACTCCACCGCTCAGGATTTAAAGTAAGTTTCATTTACCGCCGCGGGAGCGCGGCCAGCTGCGCGGGGGCCGGGGGGGTCGCTGCCCGCCTGCACCGCCCTGCCCACCCGCAGCCGGGACGCGCGTTTCCCCGCCGGAGCTCCGCCGCGCCCGCGCAGCCCCGGGCACCCGCCGGCGGCGGGGCGGGGCCGGGAACAAAGCCCGGCTCCGTGCCACCCTCCCCGCTCCGTCCCGCCATTCCCCGGCGACCTGGCACACGCCCGGCCCCGCCACCCCCAGGGGTGGCTGCCTCGGCGGCCGCCGAGTGCCATAGGCCGGTGGCTGCCCAGTCCCGCTACCGCGGGGGACGACCGGAGCCAGTCGGACGGGTGCGGGCGTGGGGCGGGAAGAGCCCGGCGGCGGCAGCTGCTTTCCGCTCGGCCCGTGGGGGCTGTGCGAGCGCCGCGCCCACCCCGGGGGCTCCGCAGGGCCGCCGATCGGGCCGGAGGGAAAGGCCGGGCACGCACCCCGCTGCCGGCGGCCGCGCTGCACGGGCGGGGCCGAGAGGAAGGGGCGGAAGGAGACAGGGCGCGGGCCGCGGTGGGGGGGAAACCGAGAGGGCTCCGTCTCCCCAGAGCAGCAGTGCCGGAGCCCCGGCCCCGCGGGGAGGCGGACGGGAGGCGCCAAGCGCACGCCAGCCCCGCCGACCCCTCCCCGCGTCTCCCCGCGGCGGCGGGCAGGGCCGCCCAGTGTGCACCGCCCTCCCCGCCGTAAACAAAGCGGCGCGGGCCGGGGCCGGGCCAGCGGCCGGGACCGTGCGCGGGGCAACACCCCCCGCCCGCTCCGTGTCCGTTGGAGCAGGCGGCCTCTCCTCCCCCCACACCTCAGCCGCGGCCGGTCCCAGCTCCGCCGCCTCCTTCTCACCTGTGCCGCGGGTGGAAGCGCTGCCTCTCGCCGCAACCCTGGGCGCCGCCGCCTCAGCGCGGCTACAGTCCCCTTCAGAGCGACTCTGGTGGGCGCCGGTGAGCGACTCGCGCCGCCAGCATCCCCCGCCGGCTTTACCCCGACGCCGCCTCTCCTCTACGGTAACTCGACGGTCCGGCTCGTCCCTCCCTCCCGCCCCCTCCACCTCCCCATTGGCACGCGCCGCTCCACCAGGAACCGACGCTCACTGGGGCAGGCGAGCGGCACTCACGCGGGACCGCCCCCCCGCCTCCTCCCCGTTGGCTCCCGAGCGGCCAGCCCGCCCGCTCAGCCCCGCCCCCGCAGCCCTCTGACACCTTGACCAATCACAAGGCCGCGAAGGGGAAGCCGCGCCTCCCATTGGCGGCGCCCGCCAGCTTCCTTCGATTGCAATAGGCCGAGGCGGCAGCCAGTTCCGCGTCCCCGCCAGCCCGCCCGTGGGTGCGCTCTGAGGCGCTGTTTCCCCCACCCGAGCCGCCCCGGCGGGTGAGGGACCGCGGACAAACTCCTGCCCGAGCAGCCTGTCCGCGGCAGGGACCGCCCCGGCCAGAGGGGCAATCCTGCGGGCGGCGGCGGCGGATGCCCCTAGCGGGAGGGCGGCGAGAGCCGCCGACGGGACAGGCAGGAACAGCCGCCTGCAGCCCAAGGCAGCCTCCGCGCCATCGATGAGAGCAGGACACATCGCTGTCCTAAAAACAATTACCGAGGCCCGTACCGCCCAGGTAGCCGAGAACAGAATGGCCCTCCGGGGATGCAGCTGCGTGGCTGGGGAACATCGAGGAAGGGTCCGCGCTAGCGAACAGATGAGGCCCCGCAGGCTCTGGGCCGTGCCCGCTGCCGTGTGGACGCTCCTCGCAGCGCCCTTTGCCCTGGGCACCGGGTGGAACAGAACGGCCGTCCCCAAGGGAACAAGGGCAAATACTTGTGTCTCGGCCAGCTGCACAAACGCGCGGATACCGCCTTTTTGCCAGAAATTACTCGCGTTGTTCTACCCCGCAGCAGCAGCCTGGCTCCCGGGGAGGCACAGCTAGTAAAACACTTGGGGCTGCTTCCGCCAGCAGAACTTAACTTTGGTTTCACGTCCTTCCCAGTGGCAGCAATTCGGGAGGTCTGTGGTAATGCAAGCGACAGAGACGGAAAGGCAAGGTAATGAGGTAATTCACAACAACATGCTCAAAAGATTCGTCTGATATTGGGACTGGCCAGGATTCCACCAACAGAACAAGTCTGGTGGCTGAATGGAATAACGTATTTCTGAACAATGCAAAGATAGGGGAGCCAATGGTAATAAAAAGAGAAACAGTACCAACATTAAGAGATTAGAAAGTAACTATATTTTCTGTTGGAGTGCCTCAAAACTTCCAGGCTTGGAAAAAAAAGACAAGCATGATAAAATTTTTAACTCCAGATCTGCAAAAAACAGTATTAGAAATAATACTGAAGTCACCATTTTTCCACTGTCAAATATAAGCCTGTCTTGCAGGAACTGCACTATAGTAAGTATATCCAACAAAACCAGAACTGAGTAAAAAGTATGCTTTTTTTACAAACAACAAATGCACCAGCACAACAGTTGCCAATCTCTGTTATGAGGAGCTCCAAGTTCTGTTACACGCTTTGTACAATTCTGGTTTATTTGTAGTAAAAGGTCCCTTCATGCCCAACTACTCATGTGCTGCACACTCTTGAGACAGATAGTTTACATCAACTTGCAAAAACCAAAGAAGTGGAAAGAGGGAGTGGAAAAATAAGAATAATATACTGGTAGCTGAGAATAATATTTCAGGTTAACTCTCTCCTGTAGCCTTAAGATTTTTGTCAATTGAACTAGATTTTGTTTTTAACTCTATTTTAACAACTATACCACAGCCTAAATGTTGAGTAATAGAACACCTAACAAGAAAAACAGGATACATTGCTACTGGTGTTCTGCATATTTCAGACAATTGGTTGAAGCAAAGTATGTCACAAGTTGGGATAACTTGAAAATCAGAAGCAAGTTAGGAGCTCAGCCTGATCTTCCAAATAAATGTGCACACATCCAAGCAACTGAAACAAGAGCGGCTGAACACCACTGCCAATGAAAAATCAGACCATTAGTATTTAAGCCTGAGCACCTGAACTTTACAAGATGCACAATTACACCACTTTCAGAACCCAGATTCTCCTGACTGGTACCTGCCTGCTTTACAAAATAGCCCTAAGGATTTCTTAACATGTAAAATACTTCTCAAAGTATGTTACAGTACCAGTTGTTAGTAGCAGTAATTATTATCAATGTGGGTAAAGTCCTTACTAATTAAGGCTTTGAGTATCAGCTCCACAAAGACACCTACTCTTGTTTCTTGCTGATGTGCCATAATGCTTCAGGCAAATAACTGATCGTTTGCCACCAGATGCAATAGTAATAGCAATGCTCTCTTTTTTTTTTTTTTGTATGAAACACTGTTATTTCTTCATTAGGGATAGAGTGATTTTTTTCCAAATACAGTCCTGTTAACTCTTGGCAACCACTGAAGAGTCAGAAGCTCTCGGCTGTTGTGTTTTACTCTATTGTGCACAGCACCACGCAAAAAACAGCAGCCAAAGGAAAAAAAAAAAAAATCACCATTCCAGCTATGTACTCAAGCACATAAACTTCCAATACTTGTTTTGGCAACTGTCCTTACCAGATCAGCATATACTCCAACTCTTTCACACGTTTACTTGTTTCAGTTATGTCTTATCCAATATTGCAAAACTAAAGCCAACTCTGTTTTGCAGTGGATCTGTATAAAACCTGTCACTAGCTGTTAAACAAGGGGATGAAGAAGAATTTGTCCAGAAGAGAAGCTCTTAAATCACTTGAGTCTCACAACTCACCCTATTAATTTCTTGAGCTCCAGCTTCAAGAGTTCTGAATATTCACCAGTGACTTTGTTTTGCAAAGTACTGTGATTAGAAACCATCCAATATTCACATCTACCAACTTCTTGTTACATAAGTAATGAGTTCACTTTAAGAGAACCTTTTTTTCCTTAAGTTTTCATTTTTCCTTCTCTGAGGCATCTTCTTCAAAAGAAATTGTTTCAAATTTCTGAAGGTTAAATATAAAATTTCAGTATTACAGTATTTTAAATCTCAGTGTCATCCAAGAGTGAGGAATGTAAGTAATAAAAATTAAAGTTTAGAGTAATGGATGAGTTGTAATGCATCTATTGTTTTTTTTTTTTTTTACTCCTGAGGCAGTGCAAAAATACTTTATGCTATTTATCTTCACAAATTATCAGTTTTGTAGATTATACACATTTAAAAACACGCACAAAACAGCAATTAGAAAATAGTTGCTAAAATATACAAGTCACTGCGCATGTCATTAAAACAAACAGCTCAGAACTCCCTGGGAAATAATGTTACTTTGTCATCTCTAAAGGACTACTCTAGCGCACAGATTTTCAACAAAAATACCAAATTGGGTAATGGCACCTGTCAAAGGAGAACGTAGGAAAAATAATATTCAAGAGATCAGATTTATAGAAAGTGGTTAAAAAGCCAGCCTTACACCTTGCCTGAGCACGTGATTTCATGTAATGCATCAGAAGGACTTGACTGTATGGCCACCAATTTTAAACTGAAGTTCTCAATAGTTGCAAGAAAGATGGTATGAGTATAAAGGAAGTGGTAGAGGTAGACCATATGTCAAAAAGGGTGTCCTTGTTAAGATTTCTTTCTATGGGTGAACTTCAAAGAAAGATTTGAGGACAGAGAACAAAGCACCATGGATGTGGATATGCTCTGCCATCTCTAATGCATGTAGACTTACAACTGCAGTTGTAAGCAAAAAAAACAGATATATGTAGCCAGGTGAAGCTTTTAAGTGCCTTTAAGTATTTCAGAAGCAGATTGCATTAGGTGAGCTTTCTGAAAGGATGGTAAACTCACTGGTTTGCTGCATTACTTCATTTTTTTTCTCCATTGGAAGTCAGAGGGACTTAGGGATAGCAGAGTGAGGAAACTGAATGGATAACTATAAATTTTACCACAGAGAGGCAAAACAACAAGTCAGAGTCTTTATTTTCTTCAATGAAGGAGACTGATACTCATTTCCTCCCCATTGAAACTCCACCTTTAGAGACGGTATAGTCCATAAACACATCCTACCCTACAAAAACACAGGTTTTAATAAACCATTGTAGTACTCCACCTAGAATATGTTGAAAGACAAGCAGGAAGAAGCATGAAATAAACTGCTGGCTGGAGGTGGGGGTCAAATGCATTTGCCACACTTAAGTGTGCTATAGCCCCACAAATAAAACTACTGTGAGCCAACAAGGCCAAAATCTTTTGCTCTCTGATTAATAATGTGTATAATTCACATCCATGTATTGGGCAGAACTTCATTAGGGTGGGCTCAGGTGACTGGCAGAAATGAAAGTTGGAAGTAATCTACATTATCAGGTAGAGCCATCTCATGGAAATAAATATTTTTTCTATTTAATGATGAGCACTATGAATTAAGAACTTTGCAATATGTAGTTTCCGGTCCTATCCTCCCATCTTATTTCAAGAATCCAGTACTTAAAAACTCATCTTCTCTACAGCTTTCTTCGTGCAGCCAGACACTCCAGGTAGCCCAAGCTACTACTGTACACACTACTCCTATATCTTTTGAGTGCCCACAGTGTTCACTTTATAGTCACATTCTCTCCTAATTTCAGACATTCCACATCCACATTTCCTGCTAATTTCAGACACCTTTAAACCCTTCCCTCTCCTATCTTCAGGCAAGGCCTTCTTTTGTACAGCCAGCAGCAATTTAAGCCTCTTCACTTGAATTCCAGGGTGAACAGACAATGGCTTGCTGCAGGAAAGGCTGAATGGGAGTGGTGCATTCCAGGCAAGTAGAGGCAGATCAGGACATGGTAAATTCAAGGCACAGCACTGAATGTTTACAACAGAATGCCACAGCCTACATTGCCCTGTCAGAAACATGTTTATGTTTTTTCCTCAGCTTTTCCCTATTTCTGACAGACTGCAAGGATCCACTAATGCTGCCATTTCAACAGCATTAGCTGGAGCCAAGCATGCAGACTTGTCATCTCCCACTTCATTACAATCCCAGCCAGCAAACATCTACCACTTTCAAGTTCAGGCAAGTGCTTGCCTGGTCCTTGCTTGGTCCTAACTCAAACTCTTTTACAGATATCAGGGATCCTTTCTTTTCAGTCACTTCTGGCCACGTATCTGTAGAAACCAGTTAACACACCTATTGGCAACATACCTATAGTTCAAGCTGGGCATGGACCCATGAAAGGTTTTTGTTAACATTTATCCAAAGGCCGTCACAAAGCGCAGAGGTCCCGTGGCAGGTCCTAACGCTGTGTGACACACACCAGGCACGGATGGGTTACCTGGGCAGGGACCCACCGCAGCTGAGGCAGCGCCGGCTTCCCAACGCGTCAGCGGGCAGCGTTCTTTAAGCGGGCAGGAAACAAGATAAAGCACAGGACGGAAGCATTCTCGACTGAAATGAACGCTCTGAGCCTCAGCTGTTAATTCTGGCTCCTTCCACCGCCCTCATTCGACCTTCCCAGCGAGGAAACGCCGCCGCTGAACACAAACAAGCGCACGCCGGCCCCTGGCCGCAGCCCCGAGTTCACCCGCAGCGGCGGCGTTTTGGCAGCACCGCGGCCCCCAGGACCTACCCCGAGGCCCACTCGCGGGGCCTCTCCGCCGGGTTTCAGCCCAGGGGAAGGCCGCAGAGCGCGGATAACGGAGTCAAAACCCGCCTGCTGCCCAGGCCCCAGAGAGGAGCACCGGGGCCCCACGCCTCTTAACGGGGCCGCTCGGTCCCGCCCGCCGCCGCTTCCACGCGTGCGCACGGAGCCAGCGAGGCGAACAACGTCGTGTTGACTTCCGGGTCAGCGGCTGTTCGCGCTGCTCTCCCCGCCCCGCCATGGAGGCCGGGCAGGGTCCTGGCGGCGGGGAGCTCGGCGACTCGGCCGAGGTACCGGTGTTCGCTCCGCGAAGTTGCCCGTGGGAAACCGCGGCAGCCTAGTGGGGCTTGGAGTTGTTTCTGCTGGGGGTGAGGCGGCAGGATGAGGGCCCGGGCAGAGGGTTTCCTGTCAGCCCTTTGCCCGGCCTTGCCAGGAGCGGGGTTGTGGGGACGGCGCCTTGGAGGCCTTGCCGGTGGGCTTACCGATGGCCTTTCCTGAGGGAGGGCGTCTGTGCAGGTGTGCTGCCTGGTACCGGTGGCCTTCGCGCATCTGCCCTTCCCCCGGCCGGCGGTCGGGCAGGGTGCCCAGTCACAGGCCTCTCAGGGCACCTCTGGGAGCAGCTCCTGGGCTGTTGGCACAGCAGCTGGCCAGCCCTCACTGGGGGTGTGCACACAACTCGCAGTGTGCAGTTAAAACCCTGGCAAGTATTTTTGAAAGGGATTTAACCAGCTATATGAACTCCTCAATCTGGAAGGCTGGTTGCAAGAAGCAAAGCAGGTTTTTCTGAAGGAAAAGGAGTGAGCTGAGTTAGGATTTGATCCTGCTCAAAATATTTTCAGCTCTCTCATGTGATTTGTAGAAGCATTGCATTTTTTAAGTTATGTGTTTCATGTGACATTAATAGACAAAGTGCACCAGTTCCTTAAGTATAGCTGTGTGAAAGTGGAGACACTGCAATGTTTGAAAGTTAGACAAAGTTTTTACTTGAAAAATCCCCCCTTGAGCTTTCTTTTGCTTATTCTTATCTATTTTATTTCCCTAATGAAAGAGGGAAGTACCTAAGCCTTATGTGCCAACAGAGGAGGAAAGAAGGCTCCTCAAGGAATGTGCTGAAGAGAGTGCCCGCTATAGAGGTAGGTTCAGTTTACTGGTAAACTTGGTTTGCTTTTCTTCCACCCTTAGATTTTGTTATCTGAGGCATTAAGGAAGGAAGGCCCAGATCATTATATCACAACAGTTCATTAACAAGCTTCACGTGGTCTAAAATTGCATGTAAATGTTGATCCATGTAGGATTTACATTTGTTAAAAGTTTGCAGGACAGGAATTTTGTAAAAGGTGCAGCATGTTTTGTAAGGTTTATGCTTTATAACAAGATCCCTTCACATTTTAAATTAATATACTTATTAGAAGTCTGAAAATAGATATAACTAATGAAGTCTCATTTATTTCTGTATCTGAATATTCTTTTTGTTAGTTCTCTATTTTTATTTTCAATTGTTGTTGTCTTTAGAAGAAAAGAATAAGATAGTTTAGTTTAGAAGCACTGCTTTCCATTTGCTGGAGATCTGTGAAGAGAACAACGTAGAAGTAGTTGCTCATCCCAATTTTTGGAGAAAATTTGTGTGTCTGTGCATGGCCAGACTTTTGGGCTTTTTCCCCTGTAAATAAAAGCTAAGGTTCTTAGGCATGATTTTTCAGTCAGTAATGATTTCTGTACTGCAGCTAGTATAAAGGAATAATAAATCTGCATTGTTTTCACAGAGTACTTTGTGTCTCGTTTTATTTGAAATATCAAGGTCATATTGTTTTTTTTTCATGAAACATTGAGAACTGATTGCATTACTTCTTGTTTCTGTAATCCAAAGGTTCCAGACATACCTGTTTTTCATGGACCTGGTCAAGAGATTTGACCAAGCCTTCTGATGAGATTGTGACCCACTGTTTCGTCACACACTAGTAGATGCCTGCTGATGCTGATAGGTGGCTTAGCAGAAACCAGGACGGACGAAGAATTTAGCAGCTGATTTGCTAAATTTAGCACACTGGGACTCTGATTTCTCCTGGCAGCCAGTACTTTCAGGGGCCATTTCTATGGCATTGTGATTTTGAATTAACAATTCAAAGTCTGCCTTTTGTTTCTCCATTACTTTGACATTTTCCTCTTCCACTTTTTTTCAAATCCCTGGAAAACTTCAGCTTATTTGCTAAAATCTAGCCATTTTCCTGGTATTTTTATAAGTGAAAAGAGTCAGGTTCATTAGTAATAAGATGGCAATTGGTTATGGCTTATTGACAGTCTCTCTCCTGGAAGAGGGGAGGGAGTTGTTTGTTCTCTTGAGGTGTTCTGAGTTTTTGGTTTGCCACGTAACTTGCTGCCCCGTTGATCTTCATGCAGAGACTGAAGAAAAATCTCAAAGGTATGGTTGAGAAGTCCCTTATTAGTTTCTTGACTGATTTCACTTCAGGGAGGACAACAGTAATGGAAAGAATTTTTTTTCAGGGGTCCTGTTATTTCAGCAGAATGGCCTAAGGCCTGTTGCTGTTTTCTAGGTCTCCTGTCTTTGTTTCATTGTTCTGCGTTGCACGTACCTAGATTGTTGTTTTGCCTGTATTAAATGCACATTATTTGAATGGCTCTTTGCAAGAGGTGTGGGCTGCCTGTGTGACTGCCCTGATATTCTCACTTCTTATTGTATCAGCTCTTGTTATTCACAGATCTTACTATAAATTTGTGTAATTTCAGTTTGTTTATTCAAGTTTCAAGCTGTACTAAATTTTTGCCAGTTCTTACAAACCCTCTCTGTTTTGCTGTAGTTTCTACTGACAGCTTCTACTTCAGAAATGCTTGCTAGTAATTGTATAATTCAGTTTAATAGGTGCTTTACTGGTATTGTGTTTTTTTTAATCACATTACCATATAAGATAAATTCTAATACTGTAAAATTCACATTACAATCTACAGTTTTTGCTTTGCAATTTTAATCTCGCTAACAAAATCAAACTAGATCAATATGACTTTTTCACATAAAAGCTTTTTGACTAGGGTACATTACATTCACATCCTTAATTATGTGCTGTTGATGTATCTGCTTTCCATTTTGCTTCCTAGGATTTGTTTTGTTCCTGAAGCAGAAAAAGTACTTTTTTCCCATAGCAGTGAAAAGTATTTATCTTTTCTGATTTATTAAGCTGCTTTTGTTTTGGTTTGTTTTTTTCCTACACTTGAAAAATTATTCATATTAATTTTTATGTGTGAACCGAATTTTCATTTACCTTTTACTCTCTTAATTTCCAGTTACCATTTTAGGCCATTTATATGCTCACATACTAGCAGCTGTTTCCCCAGAAGGTGTGACCTGCTTTTGATGTCTGTTATATGTGTGTTGGGTCCATAAATAACTTCAAACCTGGAAGGGTAGACTGAAGTCCTCTGTAAAAAGTTCTTTTGTTTTCAAACACCCTCCCTTGTTTTTTTGTGGTTTTTTTTTGGTTGGCTGGTTTAGGGGGGTTTGTGTGTGTGTCTGTGTTTTGGTTTTCCTCTTACAATTTATTTAGCTTGAATTTCACACCGCCATTCTACACCTAAGAAAATCCGGAAGTCTAAATTTTTGAAAATCTAGGTCTAGAATCTCTAAAAGCATCAGGGTTTTAAACTTCAATAGATTGGAAGATGTTATTCTCTATAAAGTGTTACTTTAATCTTGCTTGTGAACCAAGGAGCCAGTACTTTTTTCTTAAAGGTGACACCCAGTCATATTTTACCCTAAAATGCTGGTTGGACTTCTAATCTACTTTAGATCTGTCAGAATTTGTGAAGGAATAAACTGTTAGTTTACGAAGTATGTTTTAATATTGTGCTGTTCACATTCTAAAAATATAATTTATCTTCAAATATGAACTTAATGAACAGATCATGTGCATCAAAACACTATAAACATGTAGTGCCATTGAAAAAATTTCTCCACTAGGTAAAGTCATTGAGACTTTTTGTAATATCTACATTTTCAGACTTGCTTAAAATGTGATTTCATTATGGCATATGTAAATCTTTACTGCAGTGAACTTTAGTCTTCTGTCATGCTCGTTATGTCAGTGTCACCATATCTCGTATGGGCATTGTGGTCTTTACAAATAGTTTAAAAGTTAATCTTCCCAATATCGTAATTATTATTGCTTGAAATAAGCATTCCTTTTGTTTCTTGCCATCTTCAAATGCTTCTTGCCACATGAAGTCTTTCAATATGATAAAAACTGATTGTGATGGGTAGTAATGCTCTCCCATGTTTATTGTCTTCTCTGCATTCCTGACCCTACCCTGAGTTGTATAGTTTGATCCGTAAGCTACAGAAAATGCTGCCCTGTTCTTTAATGTGCTGGTGAATAGAACTTAATTTACCTAATTTTAATCAATGTAGTTTATATGTCTATTAGAGTTAGACTTTTTCCAAAGTTCTTACATTAAAACAAAATCAAGACTTTTGGTTATCAATGATTTTTAGAGGTACTGGCTTCTATGTAACTGCCTTTCATCCTGGATAAGTGTGTTGCTTCTCTGGTTTAAAGTTCTGCATCTTGATGCTGTTGCGGTTGTACCTAGACCTGTGATCTTGTCCTTACAGCTTTATCCCATCTGGCACTGGCTTTTGTGTTTTAGGAAGCATGAAGTCTAATGAAGACAGGATGACTCATTAACCACTACTGCATAATTTGTAGTGGAACTTACAATCTGGAACTGCAAATGTTTTGTAATTCATATACAGTTTGTTAATTATATATATGGTTGTATTCTTAGTAAGGCCTAGCAACTGTTACTGCATATTTGTTAAATGTAGTTGAAAATATTGAAAATCATGTTTTAAGTAGCTTTTCTTCTTCTTCACAGCTTTTCCTTTGGCTGCAGTGAGCATGCTTGCTACTAGTTTCTTAATAAGAAGAGGTAAAGTGTAAACATGCTTCGGGTTAATTTGGATTTGCTCAGATGAAATATATTTCTGCTGCTAATAAAGTTGCTATAACAAGATAATGTCTAACCTACTTGTAATGAAAAGAAGTTCAGACTCTAACTACATGACTTGCAGTTCTTGAAACTAAAGAAGGAGCAAAACTTTAAAGTAAAATCAAATTCATGTTCATTTTATGTTGTTTGGCAAACTCAGTATCTCAGTGATTATGAAACAAAATGTTCTATAGTGTGTAGTAATACTGTGTGTGATATTAAAGAAGTAGTTCTTAGGTATTTATAATTTGGGGGGAATTCAGATGTTAGGTTTCCTTGATTATTCTTCAACATTAAGTTTAAAAGAGTAAAGTGCTACCTATGAACATAACTACAAACTAACCTACAAACATAACTACAGTTAATGTTTTTCAGTTTAATTCTTATCTTATTACTAATTATTTTGATCCTTATTTTCAGGTGTTTTACGAGATAGCTCAAGATTTGGCTCTTTTACAAAAGTTGCATGTAAGTAAAAGCTACATATAAATTCAGCTTGTATTTGTGCCTTCGGTTCTGGACTCTGTTGCATAGATGTAATTCCCATGAGACCAGCTGGCTGATTCACTGTGACTCCACTCTATAGAATCATCGAGTATCTCAGCTTGGAAAGGACCCATAAGGATTGTCGAGTCCAACTCCCTCTCTTTGTGGGAAAGCCTAAAACTAAACCATATGACTAAGAGCATCGTCCAGATGCTTCTTGAACTCTGAGAGATTTGGTGCCATCACCACTTCCCTGGGGAGCCTGTTCCAGTGACCGAGCACCCTCTCAGTGAAAGAACCTCTTTCTTTTGTCCAATCCAAACCTCCCCTGACACGGCTTCATTCCATTTTCTTGTGTCCTGCCACTGGTTACCAGAGAGAGGAGATCAGCAGTTCCTCTGCCTCACTTGAGGAAGTTGTAGACTGCGATGGGGTCATCCCTCAGCCTTCTCCAACCTGAACAAGCCAAGTGACCTCAGCCGCTCTTCTTGCCTGTGAGATTCTTGCCCTTGAGACCTTTCACCAATTTGGTCACCCTTCTCTGACCACACTCCAGTAGTTTGATGTCCTTCTTGTATTGAGGTGCCCAGAACTGCACACAGTGCTCCAGGTGAGGCTGCACAAGTGCGGAGCAGAGTAGGACAATCACCTCCCTCGCCTGGCTGGCAATGCTGTGCTTGATGCACCCAGGACACTGTTGGCATCTTGGCTGCCAGGGCACACTGTTGACTCATGTTCAACTTGCCATCAACCCACACCACCAGATCTCTTTCCATGGGGCTGCTTTCCAGCCTCTCATCCCCCAGTCTGTACATATAACCAGGATTACCCCATCCCACATGGAGAATCTGGCACTTACGGAATGGTAGACTCAATGCTTATGCTGATGCTGCTCTGCCCGATGATAGGAGTAAATGATCTGATATATCTGATAAATAAGTTCCACCTCTTGCAGTTAATTCTGTGTCTGCAATGTTTTAGCTCTGTTTCTTAACTACAACATCTCACACTGCAAGAACCCATCCAGTGTCAGAGGTAGAGCATTTCATTTGTTCACCATCTTTGAATTTGTGCAGCACTTTTCAGACAAGTTTTGTTTACAGGCTTTCCATAAAATTGTAAGATTTTAAATGTGCTTGACAAGTATAAGAATTTAAGATTAAAACATTGTAAATAGATATTGTACAAGCTTGCTTTAAATCACTTTGCCAGAGTATACCCACCCCTCCCTTCCTAATTTGAAGGTCTTTATTCATGCATCTCACTTATCCCATTGAGGCTATTTTAGTGCCTTTTTTCCTGGACATTATGTATGTACAATTGTAGGAAAAGAGCAATTTAATGTGAATGATTTTGGATTAAATGTAATCAAAAATGAATTAACAAATTAACCTTTTCAATGTAATCCATGACAGTAAAACAGGAAGTTGCCATCTTGCCAATCTGCCCAGATACAGGCAGTTACATGTACAGTTTACTTCAGTGGGAAGAGGGTAAAGCCCATGATTTGTGGTGAAGGAAGTGTTGTTTAAGCAGATAAATGAATGGGAGAGACTAGGGCTCCCATTTGTTTATGCTAAATTCTACTTGCTTTCTTTGAACACCAAACAATGTTATAACAAACATTTCTACTAAATAATAGAATTCTATTTCCCTGATAGCTCTTAGAGATTTCTAGTTAAGGGCCATGTTCCTCCTGTTTAATAGAACTAAGTTTTGAAATCAAGGGAAAAAATAAGGAGCAGCTGGACCAGACCAATTATTCTTGATGTTAAGGTTATATAAGCCAAAATACTTCTTGCTTTTCCTTTTTGATGTACATTGGTAGGTATATAGACTTTCATTTTATCCTACAATATTTTCCGTAAGGTGTGCGTTTTGGTCGTTTTTCAGCAGGTAACTTCTTGTGATTTATGTGCATTTTAAATACGGGGATTTTTGTAGGATTAGCTGGAGGGTAAAAGGCCTGAGTTAAGCAGGTTTCATTTCATCCTCATATTGTTTAGGTCGGACGCACCTACTGTCTACAGGATCTTCCTGAAAACTATTGCCAGGGACATAGTTTACAGTCCAAATGATGTCTCCTAATTTAACTGCACATTCCTCCTGCAGTGAAATCTGATTAAAGGAACCAATGCAGTTGTGGTTTGGTTTGTTGTTGTTGTTTTTTTTTTTCTCCATGAGTTCTGACAGGAGAGCAGATGCAGTTCCAGGCACTGCTGCTGACTCATAGCTACCTGATGTTAAACAACAGTAATGCAGTTGAGACAGTTCTTGCTTTTCTGGTGTCCCTGCTTCTAAGCATGTTGCTGCTGCATCTATTGATTACAATAACAGTCTGTGTCACTTCTGGTTATTAGATTCTTACTCTGAAGAGTATCCATGCCTGATTACAGTAATTGTTTTTTTTATATCTAACCAACATAGCTGAGTCAGGATTTTTTAGTCTCTGTCTTGCGTCTTTCCCTGTATTGTCCTTCTTGGTTTTATCCGGAAGTTGAGAGGTGTTTCATTTTCTAGGTAGGGATTTTCAGATTCCAGGATGTTCTCCCTATAGAAATTACTCATTACTTTCTTCAGTAGTCTTCTAAGCAGTCTGACAATTTAATGGAACTTCTAGTTAGTTGTGACTGATACACCACATTGGCAGCATCCCCTTCAGCATAACGTAGAGCTATTGGTCCTTCGTCCCTCATTGGCAAAGAAGGGCGAGATCCATGTGTTCACCTTCACGTTAGCCGTCAGCGGGACCTGGCATCTTCTATCGATCTCTGATCAGCTTCTCTAAGGGCTTACAGAATACAGTATTTCACTTAATGTGCTAACTTTGAAAATGTGGGTCACCTGGCTGTTAGTTCTGTAGTAAGATAAACCAAATACTTCAGGCAATAATTACTTTGGGTGAAACATCTTCCAGAGAGATGCTTCCACTTTTTGTCACTGGAAAGCCTCAAGAAAATGATACTTTCTCTTTGCAATTTATGCTGCTTAGCTTTATTTTACTAAATATTTAGTTTAAATTCTTGTTGGACTGTTTTTCCTTTTAGGGGCTTGTAATTCTTCCCTTTGTGCATAGTTGTAGCATTTGAGATGTCTTCTAGTTTTGGTTGTTTTTTTTTTTTTACCTGCTAAACAGCGACACCCTTACATTTCTCATTTGTAAACTTCACTTGTAGTTGTGGCTGTTCTCTTTTCCTTTGGCCAAGGATTTTTAACCTCCTTTTGAAAATACAGACACTGGAACAGGGATCGCAATTTTGGTACCAGTACAGCAGGTTTGGGCAAAATACCCTTTTGTATTGATTCCCAGTAATTGACTCTTTCCCAACTTAAAGATGATTGAGGGTCTTTAGTCTTTGTATTTAGAAAATACTCATTGCATATGAAAGAAGGATCTAGTCCTTTTCTCCTACAGAGTCAACAGACAAAACTTCTCTTAATTGCCATTGAATTCTTCATGGTCCTTCATACTCTATTTGACCCACTCTTAAACCTGAAGGAGCCGGTTGATGGAAATAATCGGTTTTAAGCCCAGAAGGAACTATCATGATTTTTTCTTCTTATATCCTGTCTAGCAGATGAAAAATTGAAAGCATTTGCCTAGTGATTGCAAGGGTTCAGCTAATTCAGTAGTTTGCCTTTTCAAGATCTGACTATTCTGATGGATTAAATTTACTGCCTTTGTTTATTCCTGACTGTTTTGTCATATTTGATAGTTACTTTTTATTTCTGGATCTTGGGAAAAACTGATTGCAATTATTTTCTTTTTTTGCCACCTGTCATTCATCAAGTACTAGCTGAAATCATCTGATGCTCATGCCATGCGTAAATCATTGCTCTATGTCTCTGTTCAGTTGTTGCATTTGTTTTTAGTGCCCTTTGTCTGCAAAAGAACCAGAGAGAGATGGTTACTGCATGGTTTTGGTTTAGATCTAAACTGTTTGTTTGGGTTTTTTTTCTTTAATTCAAGGTACTGTATAGTTTATTCGAAATTATTATTTTATAACTGTGATGAATGTTATGATATAGCATATAAAACCATCTTTTTTTTCTTTTAAAAAAGTTGCTGGAATGTGTGGATACCTGGCTGGAAAGATATCCTACTTGCCAATCTGTAGTGAGAAATTTAAGAAACTGAAGGATTCCCCAATAGGAGATGTTCTACGACAAGCTCAGAGACATAGTTCACATAAGTAAGAATTTAATTCTCTTTTACATTTGAAACTTGTTCTTGAATAGGACATTTTAAACACTAACAGATCAAGATTACATTTGCAGCCTGCTGTACCTTCTCTCTTACCCCTATTTCCCCAAATCTACCACTTTCAAGAAGCCATATCTGTAGCAGTTGGTCTAAACACGCATGTTGAGCTCATTACATACAGCTGATCACTTTGAGGAGTACAAAAAGGAACATTTTACTTGTAAATTCAGATGTTGTTTTCCTGTGGAATTTACTCACGGTAGTGTGACAGAAGAAGTTGCCTCCTTAGTTTAGAAGTAAACTAAGTTAACTGAAATAAAATAGTGTTACATTCTGGAAGTTTTTCCCATAGTTTAGCTTGATTGAAGTAGGAAGAGGGTGGAAATGATTTCAGTGTTTATCAAAGGAAAGAGCTTAGTAAACAATATCAGTGCAGGAAGAAGCATGGTGGTCAAACTTACTGCTGTTTGTTTAAATCCTTTACATCTGCAACAGCATTATGAGGTACATATGAGAAACTCATCAAGTTCTTAAAACTATTTCCTGTTTTGTTCCAACATGTTTTCTTGCCTCAAGTGGTTTTTAATTGCAAAGTACTTTCGGAATATCTCACTTAAACCCTTGACTCAAAACCGGGAGAAGAGCATTTGGATAGTGAGTAGGAGTCCTGCTACATATGTGCTAAGATTTGTTAAATGTTCATAAAGGACTTGATTAAATTCTTAATTACTTTATAAATACAGATTTATGACAGATTTGTCTACAAGATTTACCTTTATTCTGAAAAGTTTGGGTTTTATGGCATCAAACATAATCTTAGGAATTACCACTTTATACATCTACTGTATAAATTCAGGGGAACTGGAGCTGGACTTGCCCCTTCATCCCCCTCCTCTGGTTTCTAGTAAGAAATTGTCGTGGTCGTTAACCGTGTTTACTCAAGCTGAGAACCTGTTTGAATGCCATCATCTGCGGCACCAATAAGTCCCTTCAACCTTTAATGGACCATTCTTTTGTATCTGTAAAATTTTATTTCCTAAGTGATAAATTCTCCTTTTTTTTTCTTGGTTGAATGATTAAATTAATTCAAATTGCATTATTATCCATAGATGCTCCTCTCTTAAGCCAGCAATGGAAATCATTACATTTTCATGGTCATTATACGTCTGCTAGTTAATGTATTTTGGTAATTCTGATTTGCAGGTAAAAATAGGTAGGGAGCTAAAAGGTTAGATAGTTATTTAAAGCTGTGTTTACATACACTTTAAAAATATAATTGAGGCAACAAGATGGTTTAGGTCTGTATGTTTTTTGTGAGAATCAAACAAAGACTAATTGCAAATGTTTTTCAGATGAAACTAAAAGTATAGCTAAGCAGAAATTTCAAGTAAAAAATTAATAAATATTCTAGAGACATTCTAGTGGCACCAAGTGGTGGCATTCTTGATAAAGAGATGTCGTATAGTGGTTTGCAGGGCCATTCTGAGTATGTAGCAAATGCTTTAGAATGTCAGGCCTCAGTTTCCAGAATATTCTTTATGTGATCTTACCTTTCTCTCTTAAGAGAAAATTCATTGTTATTTCTGCTGAAGTCAGCTACTCAATAAACCTTCAGAATTTAATTTCCCCAAGATAGCTCTTCATTTTCCTTTTTTTTCTGCTACTTGGTATTGATCAATTACTGCAGCTTCTAGTGATGAAGGGTTTTAAGTTGCAAGCTCTTCCTCAAGATCTTTAATTGTAGTTCGTGGTAGCACCCTCTATTTGTGTCTGATGGGTCTTTTCTGCGTGAGGACTCCCTGTGGGAAGGGATTGTCTTTTTTGTCTTGTAAAGTGCAAAATAATTTCTGTCTTTTGTCTTCTGTTCTGGAGATTTTCAGGTATGCCTTAAGTTTCTGGGAGGAAGGGAAGAGTGTTGGGGAAGGGATTATATAGATCTTTGCAATGTAAAGAGAAAAAAAAATGCTCCAAACTTTAAGATGATAATTCACGTTGGAAATTAAACCATTTAAAGTAAGAGTATTTTCTTGAACTGCACATACTGTTACTCTTATAGTTCCATTTTAAACTTCAGTGTTTCTGTATTTAATAATTAATTGCATTATTTTCTAGTCGCTCTGGTCGGAAGTCTGAATTTTCAGACATGCCTTCTCAGTCATTTCCTGAATCTTCTCCAAGAGCTGGGTTCCCGCTTTCTTCCAGCTACTCGGATGATTATAGTTCAACAGATAGAGCCCTCTCCAGTTATGAACCTGTTCCATTCAGTGCCTCCCTGAATGAATCTTCACCTACGGGAATTACTGATTACACTGTTCAAGGTGTGTTTTGTCTTAATATTTAGCAGTTTGTAGCACAATGACTGTTGGCTTTGACTTAGATCCTTCTCTTACTAAACTATTTTCATCCCATGCAAACATCCGTGGTACAATATAGTGGTTTTGAATGAAATAGCTTGAAGTTCCCAGAATTGTGTTTAGACAGAAGGTAAATATATGTATTATTCTGTGTTCCAACTGCAAACTAAATATGCTTTTTTTTTCGTGTTCTGTAGCTCTCATTGCAAGTAAAGATCGTAAATTAACTTAAAAGGTTTAATCTGTTGTGAAACTAAATCTGCAAAAAACTCAGCCTGACTTGAAGTTCCTTTTGATTGAAATTCAGATGAATGTGCCATCCTCTCACTGCACTAAATAGACCACGGTCTTTACCACTGGTCTGCCAGCCTTTCAGAGGTTATTTCATTGTCACCAGCAGTGGGGCTGTAACTGTATACTACAATAATTCAGTGACATTAAACTGTTTTTCATAATGTAGCAAACACAAATCTTCTGAGAACTGAACGCATATTGTTCTGTCTGGCAACAGCTGATTTTCTCAGGGAGCACTGAAATGGTTTTCAAGTCCTGTTCTGTGCAGCTGTTCCCCTCCTTCCAGTATCAAGTCTCTCCTCAGCTACTGCAGGGGAAACATACAATTCAGAATTCAGGGTTCTGGTGCAAAAAGGAGGAAGTTACTGTCAAGTGCAGAGTTTCATACGTTGAATTAGTTTGGATTTTTAAGTCCTTTATGGAAAAGGTTTTATTTCACAAAGAAAGCCCTTTCATGCAACTCAGGTTTAGTTGTACAAAAGTATCAGATGTGAATGTGTCAGTTGTAGTTACACCTCATCGTAAATCAATAGCTGCTAGAACCTTAATTACAGAACCAAGATTTTGCATTATAAATGTAGCTAAGAGGATAAAATGTTGATCAGGTGACATATGATGGATGTAGCCCTAATTCTTTGAAAGCAGAATTTAAAGCCTGAATGCAAGTCCTTGAGCTTCACTTAGATTTCTCTTCAGAAATCATAAATATATGAAATGTATGATTATAATAAATTTTACATAAAGTGACCAGCACTGTTTTATCCCTCAACAACATATAGTTGGTAGGGATCTCCATTCTGTAAAATGAAGAAGAATTAACTGCCAATCTGCCAAAGCAGTTTGACAGAATGAAAAGGATAAAAGGAATGGATTAATTAAAGACTGCATACATGCCCAGTTGCATTTAGGATTGCAGCTGTCATGCTCCTTTTCATTTGGGATTGAGCTGTAATTAACTGGCATTCTAAAATAGGTTGCAGCCAGGTTTTGGTGTGACACCATTTCTAACATTTTGGTGTTTTGTCTTTTTTTTTTTTCAGAACCTGCTCCAACTCCAGAAGAAAGTCGTAAAAAAAAAGGCATCACATATGAAGAATTAAGGAATAAACACAGGGAGACATATGATGTAATGCTACCACCAAAGGCAGAAACTCCAAGCAAGTTTTCACAGGAAAAACCAGCTAAGGAAGGTAATATACTGATTTACGGATATACGTAGTAAATTTAAATATTGGCAGTTATGTTAAAAATGGGTTAATTCTGCTTACCCTTTAAGCAATCTATTTTTACAGTATTTGCAAGTATCTCATGATGTGGTCTGGAGTTTCATATTTCAGATTAATTATTGCTTTAAAAGTATTGATCTTCTAATAGCAAATTATAATTCCTCTTCTCCAGCCGCATTGCTCAGTGCCAGACTAAAGATCTCATAACTTTTGGTGTATTGAATGTATTGAGCAACCTCTTTCAACAAAGCATTCTCTGAGCTCAGAAAAATAAGAGTTTGAGCTATGGAAGGGGGTGTATGTTCTAGATAGCATTGTTCTCTCACAATAGAGCATGTGGTTGATGGTTTTGAAGGGGGGGAGGTTATTTTTATGAGTTGTTTCATGTGGAATTAGAGGATTTCTATAGAGGCATTGTTTGTAGAGGTTCATTTTCTACATTAAAACTCAAAAGAAGGAAACTCTGTTTGGCAGCAATATTGAGATTTGTTTTCACAGTGAAAAACAGAACTTTACACAGCAAAATAAGAATGCAGCATCCTGAAGAATAAGATGCCATTCAGTCAACTTCTGGACTCAATTTTTTGAAAAGGAGACACGGAAGCAAGTCATAATTGCTTGCTCTAGAAGTTTTTTATTTAGTGTGACATCTGTGAAAATGATGTTGGCAAGAGGAACGTTTTGCCATTTAACGCACTGCTGGACCAGTCAGCTTGAATTGTTTGGGTTTGTGCGCAGTGTCCAGTCTTGCCAATCACATTGCAAGAAGATTTGCAGGAGTAGCTCATGTCTCCTATGAGGCATAACAGGTGGTAATAAGTATAGAAAACTCTATTAATGCAAAAAGTTCTGAAGCAGTAATAGGAAGCTTTGGAACTGTGTTGCTTAAGAGCGTCAGTGAATTACTTTCTCCAGATCATCTCTCTTTGGCAAATCTTCATGGTCTTGAAATAAAAATTATAAAAAATTATTAGGTAATGATTTAAATCTGTTATTTCAAAGATGGAAGCCTTTTTGTCTTATCACGTGACTGTGCCAAATGAGATATTACAACACTATTGAAGCTGTAGTTTCAGATTGTTTTTAAGCTACATCAGCTGACACTTCATTGATTTACACACATTTCTTTTTCAAGATATTTCTCCACAAATAGAAAGCCTGGACGTGCCACTTGAAAACCATACACACAAATCTTAAAGCAGCATTTTGCAAACCTTGTCATATTCCATGGCAAATCTTGTGGCTGTGAAATGAGAATATGCATTCATTATTTTCTTTTTAGTTATCTGAGGTCTACAGAAGGCCTCCATAAAATGTTGATCAAATATTGCACTCTATTATGTTTCTGTGTTCTGTTTGATGGTTATACTTTGAGAACAGAACTACACTGAGCAGTGCATGAGATTCGTAAATAAACTTTTAGGAGTATCTCTTCATATTTTCAGGGAAAAAGAGTAAGGAAGGATTACAAAAGTTCAGAAATGTTTTAAGAGTGGAAGCACATTTAAATCTACAGTTCAGGGCTTCTGCTGATGTTGTGGGCTAAGATCTAATTTAGCTTCTCGTGTCCCACTGGACATGTTACTTGCTGTATGGCTCAGTCCTTCCCCTTTGTTCCTCCTCATATCCCTGTGTTGTAGGAACCAGACTAGCAAATGGGAGACAGTGGTTTCTGCAGGAGGGAAAACAGACCATGCTTAAACCAGGCTTAAGCAGCTCTAACTTCCATCTGCTCGAACCTTCTCTGTTCATTGTAGCCGTACAAATCCGTGCACTGGCAGAGTGATCTGGGCTGGACTGTTTTCCAGGGAACGAGGGCAGCCTGCTCAGCTGCCACGGGTAATAGAACTGGAAATCAAATGGTACTTTGAGAGAGCTGCTCATTGTGCCTCACTGCAATACCAGTCAGCTTAACAGAGGTTTGTCCGTGCGTTATGCCAAGTTTGCTGACATCTCCCCGAAACAAGGACCACACATTCTGCTCTGTTCCACTGGTTCTACTGCAGATAGGTACTAATAATAAACAGTGGGCTTAGGAATTAACCTGCAAGTGGATTTGTCAAGTTGTGCCTGACTGGTGTCAGCCTTCCTACGGGACGTACAGATCATCCGTTACCCTGTCAGTGGTGGCGTCTGTCACAGCCTGCTTTACACTTGCAAGAGAGCATCTATTCACTTTCTGGCCGTTGTTCACTTAAGCGTGACATATTTCTGAATAAATCCGTTAGGACCAGTACTCTGGGGTTTTTTTATGCTCTGACTCACTCCTATGCTAAAGGAAGCTGCCAAAGAATAATGGCTGAGTAGTTTCCTAGTAAGGATTGCTGAGTTTTGTTTGTTTATCTTTGAACGTGTTTTTAACTATCCTGAATCCATCTAATTGTGCACGTAACTGGATTATGTAGCCACATTATTTATCGTAACACTCCTTGCCTGTTTCCTCCAATTGTCCTGGTTTCATCCACATCACATTTGTTTCAAAGTAATTACAAATTCCATGGAGCAGGAATTGGCACAGTAGGCCTCTTGACTGAATAGTAATTCATTAAAAAATAATTATTAACAAACTCTTATCTGCATTCAAACCAGCTTTAATTAGATGTCTGTTGTGCTGTGACTGACACTCCCCACTTAAAATGATGATGCATTTCATCGTACTATTGGCACTGTACAAGATAAACTTTTGCTGTTAAAGTAAGTCATATGTGACTACTTTTTTTTTTCTTTTCTTCAGTTAAAGTAAATAAATACGGAGATACCTGGGATGAGTAAAAGCCGAATAAAGAACCGAAGAAAACTGCCTCCTGTCAGCTAACTTGAACTTCATCTAGATTAATCATGAGTATCGGCACCTTCAGTGTGTTCTGCCAGGCACAGCTATTAATAAATGAGGAGAAAATTCTGACTTGCTAGAAGATTGAAAAAAGAAAAGAACAAGTATTTAGGCTTGGGTTTTTTAATTTTGCATAAACGGCAAGTGAGGCTATTGTGAGGTGTCATGATTGTAAACCATTTGTGCTGTTGTTTAAGAATGAAAAGGGTAACTGGCAATGACTGATATAAATGCATAGCAAAACATAAAAATATATGTAAATAAATGCAATCACATGTGTTGGGAAGGGAAAAATATCAGAATCTTCTCAAGTTTTCAAGACTTGCATTAAAAGTTACCTGTGGAACTCACCTCTCACTTTGTTTTGTCTGAAAGCGATATGCCGGAAACCTCAAATTGTAGTCATGCTTGGTTAGTAATATCTGGAATAATACTGAACTACCCAGGGAGAAAGGGCTGGGGAACCTCGCCAAACATGGAACTAAGCATACTTAACCATTTTTAAAAACTGTTTCATGGTGCCAGCTATATTTTTAGACTGATATTTTGAGTTGCCCACACTGGGTCTCTTAAGAGAAGAAATTGTTTTGGAACAAAATGATTGAATGAAACTGCAGATATTTAAAATAGCTGTATTTAAGTGCAGAAAGTTAAAAAAAAAAAGTGACTTAATAGTTATTGTAAAGCTAAGTAAATTTTCTTTTATTCCACAAAATAAATTTTAACTACATTTAAAAATTAACTTACAGCTTAAATCAAACACCAGGAAATTAGTCTGACTGCTTTACCGTGGACATTCCTAAAAAAGCCTTAAAGTAACTGTTTTCATAGTTTCTTAAAACTCCTAAAAATAAGCAGATGCAGGGGCAGTTGAAAGGAGCCAGTAGCATTGTCCTTGAGTCTGTTGTTACTAACGTGTGAACACAGAGAGGGTTGTGAAAATGTGCCTCAGCTCTGGGACAGCTGCTCAAGCTCCAGCAAAACTCCCAGTCTGGAATGTTTCTGTCTTTCCCCAAATTCACAGGCATGTTTTGAGTCCCAGGTAAGTACAGTCTGGACTTTCAAGGGATTTGTTCCTATTGAAGTTGTTTGGAACACATCTACATTAAAGAGAAAAGTGTAAATGAGAAATAGCTTGACTGGCTTAATGAAAATCGAGCGGATTTGCAGAAGCCTGGGGGAATCATATGTACTATTCCAAACCAAGCCCACAAATTTCTTGGCTCCTTGAAATGCAAGAAGAAATCCTGACTTGTCTGCTGTTTGCTGGAAGCAGAAAAACTTGTTTGTTTTCCCCGCGCTGGACTTCTCATTTGGCAGCTCTCAGCGAGCCTCTTGGTGAGACACCCGCTCAGCCTGTACACGCTGCAGGATGCACATCCAGCTCAGCTCCTCAGCTGTCACACACACGTCAAACCTTTCACAGGAAGGCTCTGCTTGCAAGCCAGTCTTTCTGACTTGCAACCAGGATAAGTTATCTCTGTCAATCTCTTCAGTGAGACAATAGCACTATAAATATCCCTTCACTTTTTTCAGTTTGGTCACCTATTAAATATGTAGAAATCAACAAATCATGTTTGGATTTTAATCTCAAGGCAATAAATGGGACAATTTGCCTCTCATTACTATTTCAGGCTCTGGCCATGGGTCTGTTCATATGGGTTTGCACAAGTTCAGCTGAGCCAGTGCAGGTTTGGACACAAGCATGTCTACAGTTTACACTTTAAGTATTTTCTTTGCTAATGCAAGAACTGGACATAAGCCACCAGCACCAGGCAAAAGTTTGGAGGCATCTTTGAGTAGCTGCATTAAAAGCCTGAACCCAGGAGTACCAGGGGCTCTTCAACATGAACAGCCTTGGCCAAGGCATAGAATTCCGGCTTGTAAGATCATCAAGTGAATTACTCTCCCAAATAATGAGGAAAATAACAAGCATTTTTATTTAACTAAGTAAAGCAATATAGCAAAACCAGAAATGTGTAACTGTTCAGGTTATAAGATGTGACAACAAGTAAATGGATTCTTGGATGTGACAGTTACTGAGAGAGCTGCTGGAGAGTAGATGACAATCCCTTGGGGAGAGCTGGCATGTATTTACCTCAGATAAATAAAAACATTATAATTCTTAAAGAATCAAAACATTAACAGCCATGATTCAAACCATTTGTGGCTGTTTGTTCTCTTCAATGCTAATGAATACCAGTTACTCTGCTACTTACATCGCTTTTTTAATACTTACCACACGTTTACTTTTTTTTTTTGATTGAGCAATTGAAAATGTCCAGAGAAGGCCAATGGCATCCTGGGGTGTATTAGAAGAGGGGTGGTTAGTAGATCGAGAGAGGTCCTCCTTCCCCTCTACTCTGCCCTGGTGAGACCACACCTGGAATATTGTGTCCAGTTCTGGGCCCCTCAGTTCAAGAAGGACAGGGAACTGCTGGAGAGGGTCCAGCGTAGGGCAACAAAGATGATTAAGGGGGTGGAGCACCTCCCTTATGAAGAAAGGCTGAGGGAGCTGGGTCTCTTTAGTTTGGAGAAGAGGAGACTAAGGGGGGACCTTATTAATGTTTACAAATATATAAAGGGTGAGTGCCATGAGGATGGAGCCAGGCTCTTCTCGGTGGCAAACAGGACAAGGGGTAATGGGATCAAGCTGGAACACAAGAGGTTCCACTTAAATTTGAGAAGAAACTTCTTCTCAGTGAGGGTGACAGAGCACTGGAACAGGCTGCCCAGGGAAGTTGTGGAGTCTCCTTCTCTGGAGACATTCAAAACCCGCCTGGACATGTTCCTGTGCGACCTCACCTAGGTGTTCCTGCTCCAGCAGGGGGATTGGACTAGATGATCTTTTAAGGTCCCTTCCAATCCCAAACATACTGTGATACTGTGATACTGTGATTTTGAGATACAGGACAATACACAGTAATAAGTAGTTTCAACATACAGTCATAATGTCCTCTGTTTAGCAGAAGCATAGCTTTGCAAAACTAAAAAGCAAGTCTTCTATGAGCTCCTTTCAGAATGTGATACTACAGTAAACAAAAAGGAATGTATGATAAAGAGATTGCACAATCATCTGATAAAAAGGATATTAAATCGGATACAACTTCCATTTATCCTTGAAATGAAAAAAAACATGAAGATGAAAGAGAAGTGAAGAGTTTGATAGATTTCCTTTGCCAAAACTCCAATTATTTAGGATTAAAAATCCATAGCGTATAACCTTTCTGATGCTTTTCCAGTTGCTCGGTGTTGATGTAGAACTCTGTCTTCAGGATATGCGATCTTGGCATGAACTGCTTCTAAATCCAGAAATTTTCAATTCATTCCTTACATGGAATACTATACATTCTTTTCTACTCTCTCTAATCCACAGTGGAACCACATTTCTAGTGCATTCAGGGTTTTTTTAATTAAGCTAAGGTTCTATATAAATCTAATGACTAAATAAATATTTTTGTTTGGCTTAATCCTGTAGGTTTAATATAATTGCTAATCTTAACTGTTTTAGGATAACAAGCATTTTTAAACAGTGTAGCTGATAGAGGAAATGATTAATTTAGTTGCAGTACCTGATGCTTAAACATCAATGATGGATTATCAACAAGGTCTAAATCGTCTTCTGAATAAGCCACGCTAAGCAGAAATCATTTCTGCTGGTGCAGCGTCATGCAGCCAGTGTGTATGGCTGCGTGCTTGAGCTGAAGAGACAAGTGCATTTTTAGGGTCTCCTTAAGCTGTTGCGAAGGGCTGCGTTCACCTTTCCTCTCCCGCTCTGCCCGCTGGCCCAGGTGCAGCTCTGCGCTGATTTCAGAAGCCGCCTTGCGCACACAAGTCACGCAGCGCAGCAGCAGGAGCCTCTTGAGCCCGCCGAGGGGAGGGCGCTGATCGCATGTCTCGCAGCTACACAAAACTATGCAAAATGACTCCCGGCTCTCTGTACTGAGAATGTCACAGTAATTTAAAGCCAACTGTGTGATGCAGTTAGTATTTTTTGCCATGACAATGAAGCTTATTACTCATACTCTCAGTACTATTTTCCTTGCTCTATCATTTTGTCTTCAAGAAACTTAGTCATGTTTTCCTTTGTCAGATAATCTGTTAATGTGTTGACCAGATTTCCCCTAGCATGTCCCCAGAAGACCTCTCAAGCCTTGTAGATTTTCAGCTGGCCTTGAGAAGAGTGTCATTTATTTCTCAAGGACCTCATTTTCTATGGAGCCCTATCAGAAAAAAAAAAAGGCAAAAAAGCCCAAACCCAAACCAAAGCATGTGCACAGTATGGAGTAGATCCCTTTGTTCCCATGCCCACTCTTCCAGAAAAAACATTAATAGATTTGTAAGGCAAAAGATCCTGCTGTGAAACCTATAATGATTCTTCATAATATGTCATAGATATACATATGGCACTATAGGACTTTACAAATCCACCTATTTTAGAGGTGATTGGTCAAATGAAGTACACACTTGGGAAAACAGTACACTTTTGAAAAGGCAGGTTTCTAAGTAAAAAAGTGGTTTAGTATTTCCGAGATGTGGAACTACAGCAATACTGATGTCAGAAGCTGGATCCTTTTATTTTGTCTCTCTCAAATGGAGCTCCTGTGTGTAATGCCAAAAACGAGTCGGGTGCATGGGACAAGTGACCAGCAGCTCTTTCACTGCTAGAAACAGGAGGAAGAAGCTGCTGCTCCCAAATCAGTGTTTCTGTCGGAGGGACCAGAGCGGTGCCAGATCCAGCTGCCCCTTCGTACATGGACTTCAACTAAGCTGTGATATTCTTAAGCACACAGTTAAACTCTACAGTAAGCTCTGCTTTCCAGATACAAATGATTAATAGGAAGCTGTGTACTGTCACTGGATTTTTTTTAGCCTTTTTTGTAAGACCGTCCTGCCAAAAGGGAATGTATATCCTATTATTAGTACAAGAAACTACTAAGAAAAGTTTTGGCACTATATAAACAATACTTGATCCTTTGTAAGGTGAACTATTTTTCCTTCTGGAGACCTTTTCCCCTCTTATTCAAGAGTGAAATGAAGATTATGGAAGCAGCTGATTACCTCGAATCTTTCCCTATTTTTTAATAGGTCAGTCTTAAATTCAATGTATTCAACTTCTGCTTCAATTAAAACCAAATTCTTTAACTGACTTGTATGGAATGCATCATAGTAATTGTCAACATAGGTTAGCTCATTAAATTGTGCATTATTACTATAAAATGGCTGTACTAACTTATAGTTTTTAGAGGAGTCTTTGTGAATCATCAGAAGCTTGTCTTCCCAAGTAAAAAAATCATAAGGGTCTGGCCATGAGAGTACATGAGGATTTGTCCCGCTCTTCCTGTCTCCCTTTTGCATAAAGTAATAATGTAAAATAATCAGTATGCATTTAAATGTTCCTTTCTGCATCATGCAGCACAACTACTAACAACCCAACACCTGATTTCTTCTGGAAATTCTCCTGTGAACTAGAAGGCACTTTTTTGTTTCTTTGTGAAATCTTAAGAAGCGTAAAAGTTTAAGTCCTATAAACCATCCAATTCTAAAAAATCCAGCACCTGTGTGACTCCACCCCTAGAACACACATCCAGCCACCAGGAATATTCTAACACACCTGTAAGTCACAGCACAACGGAAGTCAGTTGGCTCCAATTTTATTAAATTAGGTAACATGGTACAGAATGTGTTGTGAGTCTTCCCTGTCCTTCCACAGCTGGTGCTTTTGGGAGAGGCAGTTAACTTAATTTTAACATTATTTTAAAATGTTTAAGTTATATTTAAGAAATATAGCAACATCATTACTACCTCATGATAAAGGTTTGTAGCCCAAGGTGTGCATTTGACTAGACTGATGGTTGAGGAAAGCAGGAGAAATTGTATTTTAACAAAATGAAATAACAATCTTGCCAAAATGTACCTGTTATTCCTCAAATCAAGGAGTATTATGTGGAGCCTAACAGAGGGCAAACACCAGGTTGGAAAGGTATAAAATCTTAAAGGAAAAAAACAAGGCAGTTAGTCTCACCCTTCTCCTCCAGCCTTGCTAGGAAAGACTCTCCAAATGCCTTATCGAGGTGGTGTGCATTTAGCCTAACAGCTTCTTAAACTCAGAACGTCTTTTGTGTGTAGTAACCAATCAATAGATACTTTGTACTTCTACATTTTACCTGTCCTGCCTGCAGAACCTCTTTGTGCCCAGGTAAAGATGCCCAAAGAAGCTGGTTCAAAGAGGGGGGCTAACAGTAGGCAGAGTATAAAAGCAAACAAAAAGCCCCCGCAAAAAACAGACTCCATTGACTGTCAGTGAAGCCCCAATTTTTCAGTAGCTGCACGCTTGCTTTCCATGTGAACACCATCACTGTGTTTAGGGCAAGTGTCTGCTTTAGATTTCCTGAGATATTTCATGGAAGTCTGCATGTCATGCTGTTCATAAAAGCCATCTAGCTTTTTCTCAATACCTACTGGATTGCATGCAGCCCATAAGCCATTCCAAAATACTGGATCCTCTTGTCCATTATGAATGTGGCACATGCTTTTGATAACCCTGACAACGTGGACTTTTATGTAAACCCGGCCTATTAAAAGTTGGCTTAGCACAGTAACTGCAGTGTGACAATACCATAATGGACTTCTAGCTTAGTACTCCTAAAACAGTCCATAAACAAGGAGGCAGCACAGAGATGGAATAGCTGCCTAACTCTGCAAAGTCATTTAAACATCCTTGCACTCTTTCCTTTTGACATGGAAGACAAACATTCCAGTGTATGCCTTTTGCCTTGCTACACAAAGTATTGCCAGCACCCAACTACAATAAATTTATTTTTTCAGCACTAAGAGCTAAATTGCACTGAAGGGAGGAAAATAAACCAAAACATGCTGAGAAGAGAGAAGAGGAAAGGAGTGCATTACAAGAAATCGGTATTTACTATGAACAGAACTAAGTAACATTATGCAACTACTTCAAATAAGCAGATTTACACCAAGCAAAAGTAATTATTTCTTCTTTACAGAATAAAACCTTGAATGAAGAAGCTGATCTGTAAGATTTTTTATCATCTTCACCGCATCTGTAAATGCAATGAAAGGACCTGTTATTTAGCTGAGTGGCACCTTGTTTTCGATTTGAAATGTGCAGCTTCTTGGTGATTTCTCTGAGAGCTCTGCAAAGTCCCTGAGGATAGAAGACGTTACCTTTGGACTCATCAACATGAGTATAATTTTATCTGGGTGGTCCTCCTGGGCAATGCCAGATCTGGCAATGTATGCTTGGCATTGATAGTGGTGAGATGCACTCAGTAGGGTCTCTGTACATTTTTAGAGCATAGCATGCTAAATGAATAATTTTTATTAAAACATAAAAGAGGTTATGAGGTTATTATTTTCACTGCTTAACAACACAGAAAACAACACAATGCTTACAGTATTTGTTTTCCTATGTTTCTAAAACCTGGCCATCAAAACTGATTTCTGGCTAATTGAAAATATCACACTGGTCTGAATATAAAGGCTTTTTCCTTCCAGCAATTAAAATTTGAAAGAAATACACTTGTCTGCCATTTGTTTTTAGACTATGTTTCTGACTAAGCTTTTTAGCCCTTCCAGAAAACAAGCAAGACCTAAGTGGCTGGTAGAAAGCGCAGCAATCAAGGTCTTTGATGAACAAGCGAGCTGGAACAGGGAAGAGGTTCCACAGCAGAAATTCCAGGACACACTGCAGGAGGCAAAGCACCAGAGGGGCCTGTGGCACCCTGCATTCTCCCCTTCAGACAGCTATGAGACTCCTTAGTATTTGGGACAATTTGCTATTTATTTAAAAGTGAATTGGTACTTATACACCAGAAAAAAGATTGTCATCTCACAGAGGAAGGCTGAAAAAGGGAATGTGTTTGTACTTAAGGTTCAGCAAGCCCCAGTTCTGACAAACAGTGGAGGTAAATCCCACCATCAACATTTGATTCCACAACACAGGTAATTGCTAGTAAGTGACCATCCCCAATTAAGTACACTTTGGAGTCCTTATTTGAACCAGGTGAGGATACTGGCCTACATAAGGAAACACTTATTTAAGAGAAAATCTTTAAAAGCACTTAATCAGTACAGCAATGAAAGGGCATCATTAAGCTCACAACTGCTAATGGATTTAGGGTGTCATTCACTCACAGCCATCAAAGCTTGGCTCACCTCCCTCCTTCCTGCTGGCACTAGCAAGTTACCCTTCAGAAAGGCTGGATTTCCCCCGTCCCGCTTTCTCGGGGGTCTGGTACCCAGACAGAGCAGCGAGATCATCTGGAGGGCCACAGCGCTTCACGAAGAACTGCTGCCCATTTTGGCAGCTACCCTTTTAGGCGAGCCTAAGCCAAAGTGTGTTTCCTGCTAGTGGCTGAGCACTTGCAGCTCCTGATATAAAATACTCAAGTGGTGACAAAGCTGATCAGAACCAGGAATTTATTCTAACGGCTTCTTTCAGGACAACCCTTACTGCCATAATGTATTGTTGCATAGTAAAAATCCATCCAAATCCCTCTTCTGGGTAAGCAAACAGGTTCTGCTAGGATATCCCCCCTTGTCTGCAGCCATGCACTTCAGAGCAAGAAAGGGACCATTATCAATATCCGTGTCTAAATTCCAACATAATATATGCCAAAGAGACTCAATCCAAGAATTTCTGCATCAGGGTTTTGTTTCAAGCTACAGTCTGAGCCACAACAAACTCACAGGGCAGGATTTCAAACAGGCCCTTTGCTCCCCTCTCTTGCAGGCAGCCAAGCTATTTGCAAACACTTTCACACATTCTCCTGCCTGGGAGAAATGTAGGCCACAGCTTACCACAAGCACAATGTGTGAAAATGCTTTTAAAAAGCCCAGCTGCTGGCCTGTTTTTCACAGACAAAGAGTGAAAGTGCTTTTAAATACCCTCTGCCTTCCAGCCTGTAAAATCTCCTTTTTCGCAAAGGGGACTTTCCCCTTTCTGGAGTGAAAACATCCCATGGGCCGTCACCCCTGCCCCAGCTCCAGCACCACTCCCGTGCTGCCCTCACCAAGGCTCTGGCCAAACCACAGCACTGGATGAACCCATCCCTCCCCAATAAACAAACAAACACACTCCCAACTTTGTCTGCTTTTAGATTCTTGATATTTTGGTGTATTTTTAAATATCAACACTATCTATAATTATTTGATTAAGTAAAAAAGTTGGAAATTTAAAAGAGTTAGATTTGTTTTCACGCAAGTAGTCAATCCAAATCAATTCCGACTGGGTGAATAAACAATACTCTGCTACAGCTACAGCAGAAATTTCTAAGAAATGCGGGATTTAAAACTAGCATTAAAGGTATGTAAAGTAAAAATGAAGAAACAAACCGAACTACAAACTACAGATAAAGAATATTTCCTTGAATAATGCTCAACATTGAATAATCCTTGAATAATCCACTCAACATGGAAAATAAAATGAGAATTTGTATTTCAAGGTTGCCTACCTGGGACTAAGATGCTGCAGGAACTGAACCTTCTTTCTCATTTGATCTCCGTTTTGCTTCACATTCTTTGCAAGTATGATGACAATGCCTACAATATTGAAAGCAGAAAAAAATGGTCAAGAATTTTGCTGGGTTTCTTTTAGTACCACCATATAGCATGCTGGCAAATGTTCTTTAAGAAGTAATATATTGTCTATGTTCTCCAATTATTGTAACTGCTTTATGGGACATAAACTACAGAAAATGAAATCTAAATAGCTCAACCAATAAAACACCATTAATTATTATTCTTAACGACCATTTCCCGCAATCCCCAAAATAGAACAGGATTTTCTAAGACAGAAAAGACAGTTCTTACCATTGTACCTATTAATAATAAGCAAACAGAGGTAGGAGCAAGGCGTATAACACAAGAGAGTGACAAACAGCCACTTTGTGTTACACCAAGTGAGGAAAGTAATAGCTTTGTTATGTGGGGGAAGAATAGAAACAGAGAGAGATGTGAACAATGAAGAAGCTTCCCATTATCAGTCAGGCATTTTCATGGGTGTAAAAGCTCACATTGGTCTGGAGGAAAGATGTGGAAAGACAGAGGAGAATGATTTTGTGGGAAGGATTTTTGGAAATGCATCTTGCATGTGAAAGGTGCATATGAGAAGCCATACTGGTAATTAAAGGTGAAGAGTATGATTTGACAGGAAAAAGTATTTTATATGAAGTTTAGAAAACAATGACTAAAACATGGAGGTGACAGGAGGCAACGACTGAGATCTATCGTATGGTTAGAGTTGCAAGGTGGAAAAAAATCCCCTTGCAGTTGTGCTCTCTATGGCTTGGCATAACAGTACGAGGTTGGGCAAAGCCACAGAGGAGGAGGCTGGAATGTGGGTTCAGATTGAAACAGTTGTTAAAATATGGGGATAGTGTAAAAAAAAATCTGCAGTACATTTGGCTGGATGTATGGTACAATGGAGGACTGAAAGGGCTGAGCGATAACATAGAAGATTGTGAGACACTTAGAAACATAATACTAGATGAAAAGAGAACTAGTAACTATTGTTCCATCACACTTAAAAGTATGATAATTTCATTTAAAGAATGGATTTCCTAATGACAGATATTACATTGCGTTTAATTAGCATTTTCTGAGGAATATTTAGTAGTTTCTAATACTGTCATATATAGCCTAAGAATATGAATAGTAACTCATGACCTGATCACAAAACTTAAGTTCATAGTTCTGCCGTGTGTTATTTTTACTATTGTAAAGACAATTTTGATCTAGGATTAATGTTTTAAATAAGCACAAACCTTTTTTGTTGTGGACGACATGGTACAATACCAATTTTCTGGAACTTTTTTTTGCATTCTCCTACGTATGACATCTTTCCAATGGCAAAACCTAAGACACCAGCAACTATAAAGACAGATAACAAAACATTGTCAATACAAGAGCCTAAATCAAGAGTCTGCAATTGGCTCCATTTTAATCGTATGACAAATTGTATGTAGCATGTCTTCTCAAAACATGTCACAAACACATATGAAGTTACACAGGATTACAGGGATGATTTCAAGAACTACTGAAAACCAGCCACATATTGGTGAGACATAGCAACTGCAGGAAAAAGATACTGCATTCACCTGGAATTATAAGATTTCAGATTTGGAGGAGGAGATTATGGAGAAAGCCCACAGCAAAATTAAATCACAATGCCAGCACCAATTTCTCTTGCCCTTGTATGTGCACCATGGTATTTCTGATGATTGCACTTCCAACACTTATCTTCTCAGGGGTTTGGGGAAGCTTGACCATCAGCCCGCCACAGTATCATACTGAGGCTTTCACTCATTATAGGGTCAGAAAAAAAATATTATTTCAACATTCTCCATTTTCTCTTGAATTTCTTCTGAAGAAGGAATCAACTTAAATTCTTGCAATTCAAGAGCCATATTTCTGTACAGTTTCTGTGCTTTTATTTGGTTTCTTTATCAACATGGTCACGAACTAGACAGTTAAGATAAATCAAATGAACATACGAAAAGGAAGATAGTATTTTATATATACTGTGATGGGCCCTTGATACCATAAACTATGTGATTTGCTAAGCATGGCTGATCAATGAGGTTGACATTATTTATAAAACAAAGGTGAGACTGGATTTTTTACCAGTTCCAGAGAATATATTAAATAAACATAAGCTGCTACTGAAAATGTTTATGTTAAAAGAACCTTATTTCATACATTTATCTTTAAACACAGCAGAATTCTGATTTCCTAAAGCACTGCAGTACACCTCATAAATTCCAAAAACAGAAAGAAAGAGATTCAAAGACATGCATCTAAAGTCTGCAGATTGCCTGTAAATAACCCTTATTTTCCTTTTAGAATAGGGTACAACTTACTTGCCATCTTAGGTAATGCACCAAATCTTGGGCTTGCTGAGAAAATGCCTAAAATAAAAGGGAATATTAAGAAAGCCTAAGGAACTCACCAGCACTCAAAACCAAGACAGTATTTTTTCTACAAGCTTTTGCATTTCTGAAGGTGAAGACTGTACAAAAAACGTAAAAGTTCATTAACTCAAGGCACTTGCTATTCCACTAGTTCTTAGTGAATCTGGTTTTGTGCAGTCCTACGTCATAGGAGGAGAAAAGCCTGGACTTTGCAGGATTCAGCTCAGGGGTTCTGAGTGTAAATCCACATGAAAGCAGCACAGCTGCCACTGGTGACACCCACGGGACTGCAGGCCCAAACTATTCTTCAGTATTTTTCTGTGGCTACTGATGAAAACTCCTGTTAAACTGTACCACTGGTATCTAGCCTTCTCCTCTGGAGATGAGAGATCAAACATTTTGGCCTTTAACAGGAGAATACAATGTGCTGAACAAGAAAAACAAAACGTTATCTTTAGCCGAAATCTGCCTTCCCAGAGTTAACACCAGCAGGTGGAACCAGTACCCTGCGAGCACGCGTCTCTGGCAGAGGAGCGCTATGCTGCAGAAGAAGGCTCCGCACTGCAAGATGAGCATGGTGAAGGGAACACTGTTTGCACCGCTACATGCATGCAGTGTGAATGAGGGGCAGAAGTTCCAGCTTCTTCCAGAGCCCATGTACTGTGCAGTGAGCAGAGAGTTCAGACAGAGCAGCAGACCGTCTATGCTAAGGGCAAGGGCCTTCGCGCACTGGCATCTATGCAATTTTACAATGGGGAGGGAGGAAGAAAATTATTTTTGTTTCTAAACAGCCCCCCCTTCTTCCAATAGTTGACTCACAGGAATTATTATTTAATATGGGCATTTTTTATTTCACAGATGATAAGAAATGTCCAAGTGCAATGGAGAGAAACCGAGAAGAGTACCCAGTGCCAGAGGGTGCGATGTGAGCTACTGAGAACCCCCCCAGTGCCCTTCCTACCACTGCTCACCCTTTTCCAAATGTGAAATCCTTTGCTGTCCCTCACACACTCTCATGTGCTCCTTCCCTCCTCATCTGCCTACAAGCTCCTACGTCAAGGATGCAAAAGGGAACCCACACCAACCTCTTGAGGTATAGCACAGCTTTTAGGTTTTCTACTATCATCTTAGTAGAAAAAAAAAAAAAAAAAATTGATGATGAGGAAATCTGGTAATAGCTGCTTGAACAAAACAAGGGGCTCGCAACCATACACAGTGAGAAAAGGCTGAGCCATTTCCACCTCCTCCATTTGCTGTCTCCCACCACCCACCTCTTAGAGCCCCAGGATTCTTTTCTGCTTCTTGCTTCAGGTCCTTTGATTTCTCTCTTCTCCTACCTGCCCTTGCTGTAACTGGCTGCTGCTGCAGGCTGAAGGACTGTCTGATTTGCTCCTGTGGGACACTCCCATCTTAGCGGTCTTCAGGGTGGATGCCTTTCGCTCTTTATCCAAAACACAACCTCAGCCTCATTATTAAAGACCTCCAGAAGGGAAACTCCACATTGCAAGGTGCAATGTGGAGAACGAGGCTCATCCACCACATAAACAGAATACAATTCTCTTTTGTGTTAGCCTGCAGATTGCAAGACATCTCTATGAAAACCTCTCTGTCTCCTCACTTGGCAGCGTTCCTTGTCTCTTTGCACCAAAGCTGCATTCATATTGAGACATGGTCACTGTGAAAACATTGCCAGCATTTTTTCAAATAAACCAAGAGAGCTACAGTACCTGATGCTGATGCCCCTGCTCAGGTTGTATGATGCTCTGCCTTACAAGCAGCCCCAGTGAAGACTCTACTCAAAGACATGTGACCGTGGTGACAGAATCCAGTCAGCCACCACTCTTTAAATCCATTAATTCTCTTTTCAGTTCATGTTATTTTAAAAGAATGACTGTGGCAATGGATACATAAGGATCAAATCATTATAACAATGATAGTGATGAGTGAGAGAAATATTGATCTTGAAAAACACCAGGCTTTAGGGAAACTTGCATTTCAGTAGTAATTCCAGAGTCTCAACTTCATAATTTGGGACCATCCTGTATTTTTTTATTTTTACCTTTTGAGACTAGCCCCTGGGTGACAAGCATGCTCCCGAGAGACAGAGGAAGAGCTGTAAAAATAAAAAGTAGTACCTGGTATTAGCCAGAATTTTTTACCTATTTGTTAAACACATTACTCTTTTTTATGTTAGATGTTTTATATGTTTATAATGTTGAACGCATTACTCATCTTCTAAACATTAACTTTGCATGTTGTCTTAATCACCTATTCCATCTGCTCATTCAGATTATTATCTCTTCAAAGTGAGGATGTGCTCACACAGCAACAGACATCAGACGTGCTGTAGCATCTGGAGCTAATGAATTATATACATTTATTAAACAATAGCTTCCATAATCTGAATATCTCCTCTTATCCTGCCACACTAATAACGACAGCAGCTCCAATTAAATGCTGAAACCCTTCTCAACCTTCTCCTTTCAGAAAATGTCTGATTTTGGAAGAGATTGATGTGGTGGACTTGAAAGGCACTAAAACACTGAGTAAATCATCTTTTAGACATCCTAATAGCTAAAGAATTTCGCAAACCCAAGACATATAGCCATGCCTGCCTTTCATTGAAAGGCAAGAATAAGTACGTCATAAACTAAAACAATACTAAGGTTGTTTTAATAATGGACTTCAAGACTAGAACAAGAACTAGAACTAGAAAACTAGATTGTTAAATTAAGTTCATATTAACAAAACGCTTAATTCTGCCTTTACCTGCAATTCAATTAACCCTATAATAACATATTGCTCAACTTAAAATAAGGTGACAGAGTTAACCCACAATAATATTTCAACAAAACCCAATGTATTACAATAAACAACATGGCATTTTGCAGCCAGTTTTGCACAATCACATCAAAAAATCATTCTCAGTGTGATACGAACAAGTTTGGATCACTTACCTCTGTACCAGAAACTTTCCTTTTTGCATTCTTTACGGATCCTTGCAACTTCTCCAGCATCATTAGTTTGTGAGACTGGACAATAGAACATTGGCTGAAAGGATAAACCTGGGTTAGCTTATTGAAGTTAATCTCACAAAAAGAAAACAAATCAATTAAAGAAAATAAATTATTTAAAACCAAATAAAATACAATGCAAAAAAACACAACCAAACAAGCAAAATTCCTTCTTCTGTTCATAGCAGTGTGATGAAATACTTGATGCCCCAATAGAGAAAGAACTACAAAGGTCTTAAGTTAAAACCACTCATCTTGTTAGTCTGTACTTTCCTAAAACAGCTCAGCTGCTGCTTACCCCAAAAGTATATTGCTTTATTTCTGTCAGCCATTTCATTCTCGTGAGCTACATCAGCTTTCTGGAAAATAAATGTCAGGAAATAAAGGCAGAGTGGTAGTTTCTAAAAATGAAGTTCTGCTCCTTACAGAGGTCAGGTTAAACTCATTAAGGGCAGATCTTGCAAGTATCCAGAAGAGGGTCACCATAAACTCTGTTGGATTCCCCCAAGTAGCCTAACTTTCTCTCTAAGCAGTTTAAATATATTCATGACATTAACTGAACTGGCTTCACCTTCATAATAATTAGCTTGCAGACAGGCTTCTTTTAGGCTAATGGTAGCTCTTTTTTTTTTTTTTCTATTTTGATTGTGAGGAAAAAAAAAAAGACAGTAGTCTCTCTTGCATTCTGTGTCCAGGGTATTGACACAATTATAAACAGATTATTTTTCTTCCTTTAAGAGACAACTGTTATCAGTGTTAGCACTTGTGGTCTCATTATTGGACATATGAAATACACAGGTGTGCTGGTTTTGGCTGGGAAAGAGTTTATTTTCTTCATAGTAGCTGGCATGGTGCTGTGTTTCGGATTTGTGACCAAACCAGTGTTGATGACACAGGGATGTTTTAGTTACTGGTCAATTGTGCTTGCACCATGTCAAGGCCTTCTCTGTTTCTCAGGCTGCCCGGCCAGCACGGAGCCGGGGAGGGGGCACAAGAAGTTGGGAGGGGACACAACTGGGACAGCTGACTCCAAGTTACCCAAGGGGTACCCCACACCATGCGACATTGTGTTCAGCAATAAAACCCAGGGGAAAGAAGGAATCATTACTAAGTTAAAATTAATTGAAATGTTCCCATTTTTCTGTAAAAACATAACATCTAAAACCATACTTATTCTTGAAAGCAAAACCAGAATTCATAGAGCAAGTAGTGTCTTGGGGAAAAAAAAAAAAAGCAGCACATTAGTCTATTACAGGATTCTATCTCATTTTATGCCTGACTGATCCATGATTTTGTAACTGTAATAATGAAATACATTTATTGGCTGCAGCCACACATTTCACATTTTAGCTAATTAATATCTCCATCCTTCTTCAAGCACTGGCTCCCACTAAAGTGAATGGCGGTGCTGCTTGGGTAAACCGGAGAGAACTGACTCCATTCCAGGCCCTAGAGAACCGCTCCAAACCGGTTTCACAGCAAGGTCAGAGCAAATACAATAAAATCCAAACAAGCTGAGTGAAAGATAAGGAAATGACTGTCAGGGCCCTAAGTGCACCGACAGGCTTTGCAACTGTTCTGCCCTCATACACACCCTGCCAGAGGTTTAGCTGCCTGGACTCAAAGTCAGCTCTAGCATGGCACAGTTGTGTAATACTGAATTATTAACAGATTGCTGTGAAAACAGCAAAGCTGGGAGCAAGAAGCTTTGCCCAGTGCCTTTGTCCCTGGGCTCAGGAGCTGCATTTAAGCTGAGGCCCTCACCTTAGCTGTGTGGCAGGTATGCCTGCACCTGGCCTCTTTCCACAATGATCCCTACCGACCCTTGCTAACTTGATGTCCTGGCGGACCATCAGACTGGTCCTTATTCCTATGGACTCGCCCGGCAATCGCTGTACTGACTGTTGGCTTAGCCTGGTTAATGTCACTGCATCTGCTCTGCTCCTCTTCTTGCGGTACTGCGGGACTGTTCTCCTTGTCCCTGATGCCACAACCCCTGCCTGCTTTGCTGTCACTCATGGCTCCTGGGTCACCTTTCCTTGCAGATCAGCCCACTTAAGCTGCTCTCTGGCAGTGACTGGAGGCAACAAGGTCATACCACATTTAAATTCCTTGCGGTTAATTACATGCTTATATCATAAAATGGTAAATCTGCACCCCTGTGGGTAGCAGAGGAGAAGGCTCAGCAGCTGTAGAGCTGGAAGGCAGGTTCTTGTGCAGTATTGTTCCTCTCTCCCCTTCTGAATACACACACACACACACGCACAGCTTGATGGGGACAGGTTATACTGGACTAGTACCCAGACACTAGGGCTCTACTAGTTTAACCAGCATAGCATAATTCAGAGCCCACTATCTTAAAACTCGAAAGCTCCTAGCCTCTGAGTGTAGTGAATTAGGCAGAATAACACATAGCACTTTCTTCTCTTCATTTATATGATTAAGTTAACAGATACCTGTTTCTGTCTTCAGTAAGCATGACCAATGTAAAATCACAGTTATTCACTAGCAGTAGCATCAAAAAAAGAGGGAGGAAAAACAGCTTACCCATCCAGTTTGCTTTAATGGAGATGTCTGACTTTCCTGTTGGGTTGTTTTGGAAGACATTGTCTCTTTCCTTGTATTCTGCTGCTGATATTGGTCAGCAGAAATTGTGTTTCATGCCCAGCTACCTCTCTTTCACCTAGGGACAAAGGTAAAAAGCCGAAGTATCATATTGATACTGTAAGTTCAGTGATAGCATCCAGTCAGCTAATGATACACAGTTAATAGCACAGTGTTTCACTTATTAGCAATACAGAGTTGTTTATTTTTCAAACAGGGAAGTAAGTAAGTATAATTAGATGCTGGATCATGACCAAGCAAAACACTCTCCATCATAAAGAAATTAGAACAAATATGAACAAGTAATCCAAAACCTCTATAATTTTTACTGTACTGCAGATCAAAAACTTGGCTTCTTGAGCATGCTGTCCAGAATCATTGTACTACTGTCCTCATTCCTGTCATTTGAAGCTTTGACTCCACAGGACCCACAATGCAAGCCTACCACAAACCATGTCTGTGTTTCCAATAAATACAATCCAGTTACAAACATGCTTAAAAAAACAAAACCAAAACAAGCAAAAACTGAACCAATCCGCTATGAGAACAAATAAATTACAAAGAGTTTTAGAGTTGCAGTCTCCATGCCTAAGAATCACATTGCTAGGGAAAAGCAAGAAGGAATCCCATTTCTTTCTGGAGTAATTCAAATATCTAAACTACGGGTTTTACTTAGCACCTTGCTGCATGGTCTGGCACTTTATTTATCAACATACAGGGCACTGCAGCTTTTAAAAAGGTACCTTCTGAGAATGGTGGCACTGAGCAATACTAACGTGACTGCGAAGGACAGAGTTAAACAGGAAACATGTGCAACAAGTTAATAACCTGAATGCTTTTCTGCACTAATAATATTACTATATAAACCACTTCCTGCACTTATTTGCGTGTCAGTTACACAGCTATAAAGTTCAAGCAAAGTCTGCTTCATCCACACTAGATATTCAGACACCAATGCTTTTTAAATGATGGAACACAACCTCCTCTACCCTTGGTAAAAAGACCCAGGCATTGCATTCACACCAATCTGCACTTTATTCTCAGTCACTCTCAAAAATGACAATGGGCACTGTATCTTTGAAAATCCACATAATGTTGGGAAAGCCCACAGCTCCTCACTGCCTGACTCACCCTGACTAACAGCAATTTAATTTTCCATCAGTCTTTTGTCACTTAATGCAGAAAATGAGATAAAATATGAGAAAAAAATGCATAAAACTTTAAAGATGTTTATGTCAATCAAAGACACAATCTGTTTTCTTGTTCTTATCTGCTCATGAAGCCTACCTGTCCAGACGGTTGCAAAAAAAAAAGCATCACTGGAAAGTCCTACTGACTGATATGTTTCCTAACTGCTGCAACAGATTTTAGGTGCTCATCTTTTTCATGAGGATAAAAAAATTGAGTCCCTGGCAAAAATAAATCAATAGAAAAAAATTTAAAGAGTATAAATTAGGTTATAAAAATTTGCAGCTTGCCATTAACCTCCTGTATTGTCTTCAGCATACATTTCTCCAGAATAATAAATTATTCAACTACACTTCTGCTTCAACAAAGAATCCCCAAAACATGCAGCCCTTTAAGCAGCTTTGTGGTACCCCTCCCAGTTGGAAGGAAAGCTGAAAGCTACACTGGCAGGAATGAAGCAGAGAGACACAGGTGAGGTCATCAAAGTATTATTTAATCTAATTATTAATATTAGTACTTAGCACACATGCTGCCTCCTGAGGACATGAAAGGGTTCACATACTTCGGGGCATTGTGTCTTGGAATGACAACCATCATCCCCAAAAATAACTGTATTTGCACTGACCTATTGAAGGAACATATTTTTTTACTTTAACACTGATTGCTATTTTCTCAACCTATGTAACTGTTAGTGTAACAGTTAACTGTATATTCTCTTAGCTGCCTTGGGAAGAATTCCTCAATTATGTTATTCTCTTTAACTGAAATGCCTATACCTACAATCAATGTGGTTTGCAGGATCAAATATTCAGAAATCTTCTTCCTATTCTACAAGAACTATTCTGGATCATTTACTTATTTACAGAAGAAAAGGCTTATACAATACTCCTGAAAGATCTCATGGTTTTGATTCGTCTAAGGGGTTGATAAGGAACCAGCAGGCAAGAAGATAGATAACTTTTTAGTATGTGAAAACTACCAACTTCGTATGTTATTTCCAATAAGAAGTCTCCTTCCAAATAGGAATGGTGAGCTTATAATTTCGAAGATTACTTGCGGAAGAAGGTGGGAGCCAAATCAGCATGTGTTAGCTGGTATATACAGTTGACTGTGATCTACGGTGGAGATACTGTGCATTTGCCCAGGGCAGGTGCCACTGTAGTACCATGATCCATATGAACCCTAAAACAACTCCTTAGGACTTTGCAGAGGTCCTTCGAGGACTGAATGTCCACTGTGAGGAAGAGGGGAAGGCTCGCTAAGATGTTTCACTATAATGTTTCACACCTACCTTCTGAGCTGTTGCTTTGTTTTAAATCCAGGAGTGTCAGCAGAGCAACTGCACCAGGTGTTGGATGAAAGCTCCTCACCAACAGCTGGGTGGACACCACCTGCCAGGGACAACAGGGTGTTACTTTGCGCTTGCTGCTTGCTCTAAAGACTAACGATGTGGCTGGGGCCCTGCAAAACGCCGGGAGCTCCGCGTTTTGTAGGAGGGGAGAGTGGCTGCAGTCACGACGAGCGCAGGGACCGCTCTTGTAAAAATGTCTGAGACCGACCTTCCCCTCTGTGCCGTCCTGCGGAGAAGGGGAGCGGGCCAGATGTGGGCGGTGAGGGGAGACTCCCCCATGAACCGCCGCCTGCCCCTGTGTCCCGGACCGGCCGCCGAGAGCTGCGCCAGCCCCGGCCTTCTTATCGACAAAAATATCCGGCCCCGCGGAGCTCAGACCCTCCGGCACGGAAAGGAGAGACTGACGCTCCCCGGGCGCGGCGCGGAAGGTGACTGGCGGCGGGCCAAGTCCCCGGGCAGCGCTCACCCTGCCGGGCCCCGGAGGAAAGGGACGGCCCGGCCCCTCCGCAGCGGGGTCCGCACTGCCCAGCCCCGGCAGGCCGTGAGGAGCAGGAGCCCGGCCGCACCACAGCGCTGCCCAGGCGGGAACCTGTTGTGTTCCACCGCCCCAGCCCTTGAGGGCGGGGCCGCTGCCCGCACCGCGGGGCTCCACCGCCACCTCCTGGCGGCTGGCGGCAGGGCCGGGGGTCAGCCAGCCCGGAGCGGCCCGGCAGCGAAGGCGAAAGGCCGCGCTGGCCGGGGGAGGGCGCGGCAGCACCGGGCAGCGCCCCGCCGAGCTCCCCTCACCCCCTGGCTTCCCGGTCCCACGCGTGTCTGTCACGAATTGAGCAGTTCACAGCTCCTGGTGGGCTGCTCCGGGAGAAAAACAAACAGCGAACGTGCTAAGCAGGCTCCTTCTGGGTTCTCTTATTGCCCCCAAAACATTAATAATATTGGTTTTCAAGTTAACAGTCACCTAACAGTGTACGACATTCGGTGCTGGTTGGGTGTTCTACTAACTGAAAGAAAAATATTTTGTAGAATCACAGAACGGGTGGGATTTTAAGGGACCTCTGGAGATCATCTATTCCAACCCACCTGCTATAGCAGGTTCACCCAGAGCAGATTGCACAGGAATGTGTCCAGGTGGGTTTTAAATGTCTCCAGAGGAGACTCCACAGCCTCTCCGAGCAGCCTGTTCCAGTGCTCTGGTACCCTCAAAGTGAAGAAGTTTCTCCTCATATTGAGATGGAACCTCCTGTGCTTCAGTCTGTGCCCATTGACTCTCATCTATCATTGGGCACCACTGAAAAGAGTCTGGTCCCATCCTCTTGACACGCACGGAAATGTAAATGAAGTGTAATGAAATAATGTTCTTTAAAAAAGAAGTGACAGATTCAATTTTGATCATTTTGAAATGAAAAAGCACAGCTTACCTACTTTGATTTTAATACTATGATGCCTATGTACACAAATCAATACATTTTGATATCAATATTACCAAGAAGTAAATAAAAAGTAAACAAATAAGAAAAATACTTTGATCAATCAAAAATAATCTTGCAAGAAAAAGTTATTCTGAAAAGGTCAGTTTGGGGGGTGGGCGATTGTTCCTCCAGGAATACTGAAAAAAATACTTGTGCCACTTTCCCTGAAATGAGAAATGCAATGCCTTTCTTTAACGATAAACTTCATAAAACAAAGCGTGTAAACCTGACGTTTACTTTTGTGTTTAATCTTTACTCTTTTTTTTTTTTTTTTTAGTGAAACATAGTTTTCAGTAGAGTATCCTAAATGGTAATACGACACTTTAGTGCTTATCTTGAAATGAACAGCTTGTGAGATCAGCATTATACTTCCTTCTCTTGCATGACCTTGGCATCTCAATTTCATAATAAACATTATATAAGTCATAGTTCATTTTCTTAAGTCCGAAAAGGCTTTTACATTCCTTAAATCTTCGCTGCTTGAAGCCCCTTTCCCCAGAGTATTCGCTCACTCTTGCCAGCCAAACCAGACCATTTGGCTTTGCTGCTGCAAAATGTGCTCTTCACATGGAGGTTTGGCAGAAATCATGTCCTAAAACAAATATCAAAAGTGTATCTATATCTCCTGTAATCCAAGATCTATCCTTGAAATAATATCTAAAAAAAAGATTCAATAGACACTGGCTATACACTATTTTGAAAGCTACAATATACAAGAAAATGCCATATAAGGCGAGTCCCTAATAAGCCATTATTTCTTAATTGTTTCATCTTAAACTGGTCATAAAATGAAAGAACACTGGAATGACAATTTCTTCATGGGGCATATGCATGCCTGGGTATAGTGGTTGCTTGGATTTTTGCACCTTCCTGGGCAAAAGTGTCCATTAAAAAGAGGTTAAGACTTCTTTTTAATGTTAACTTTAAAGGTAAAGTTGGTTATCACCATTGAATATGTTCCTCAAACACTCTTTGTTCTTAAGATTTACATGAAAGTACTTCAGACCTATGAAAATGGCGATAAGTTGGCGGACAGAAACCAATAAATGTTAGTGCTTCAGAAAAATAAACACAAACCAAAAGAAAGATCTTTAACCCTCCCAGAATAAAATCAAACTTACACATCAAAGAAAAAAAAAAAAACAAACAACCAAAAGATACCAAGAATAAAATAACCAATAAGCAATTGTATCCTCGGCTAAGGATTTTTCTACTGTCAGAGTAGAAAGAGGTGAAGGAGTTGAGACCTCAGAAACTCAGGGAATGTTTACAGGCTCTGTCTGCTTGTCACAAGAACTTTTAGAAAATGCTGCAGGGTTGCCAGGATCCTGAGGTTCACCACATTCACCAAAGACAAAGCCTTCCCAGTGTGTGTATTTAACAGAAGCATGCCATGTATGCATACAGCACAAGAGAAGGAGGAACTGTTACCAAGTATGATACATATGGTTTGTTTGTCCATTATAAAATCACAAAGACTGTTAATGGCTTAAAAATTCCCCAAGAAACAAAGACATGGAATAATGGAAGAACAGTGTGGTTACAAAAACGTATCAGCAATAAAAACACTTAGAGCATGGAAAACCACACAATAATTGCACCGTAGGGCACTGTTCTCATGCTAATGGGAGTAGGAGTTAAGGGTGAGTGAAAAGGCATGCAAAGTCACAGCAGGAAACAGTCAACATACTTCTGAGTAAAACATTAAGCTGTCCTCACTATGTACAAGAAATCATGTAATTGTTTTCTATGTCCTGGCTGATTCTTGGATGTACTTATTTCTATTTTACACTTGGTCTGGCCTATTGCTTAGAAGAAATGAGTGCCTGACAATTAGCAGATGTGCAGGGCTCAGGATTTCCACTTCTCAGCAGGAAGAAGCCAGTTAAATGTGTGCAGAGTTTTCTCTTAGGCTGCACAGCTATATGCATAATTTCTACAGAAAAGACCTGCAACACTAGCTGATTTCAGTGGGGTGACAGGTGCTTAGATCCTGTAATCAGACTTGAGTGTACCTGCCATTTCTAATACATATTGAAATGAATCCAGAGCTATTATATGGAGGACATTACTGGAATTACTCTGGGGCAATGTTTTTGTACTATGTCCCACAGAACATTTTACTGAAAAAGGTCTTCAGCCAGTCTCAATATTTACTTGTCCTATGTTTTAGGGCTAATTTACAAGAGATGAGGTTACACGCCAGCCCAGGTGTAAAAAATGAACAGTATTTTCAGCCAACATACTGTAACCTTGAGAAAAGAACCACCACATTAATGTTGAGTATGAATATGCATATAGAGTTTTGCATAACGGGTATAAAGGTAATGATTAAGAAGCTTTACACTGTTGTGCAAACAGAATAGACATTTAATGACCTTCAAGTCTCTCTGTTTTCACTGTGACTGTGGCAGGTGCCTAACTAAACTAAACCACTCCAGCTTTCAGAGTTGCTTTCCTAATGCTAATTTGTCCTTGTATTTTTGTGCTTTTATTCTCTACTTCTCTGGCACTTTCTTCTGCTTCTTAGCTATGCCCATTCAGGGACATCTCTACTGGGCAATAAGCAAAGACAACTTCTCCCAGGTGTCTGACAGTTCTTTTAAATTCCATGTGTTTATTTTGGGTTTCAAAACATGCTGGTATTATAGCCTGACCCCAAATAAAACATTGTTTTTTTACAATCACTAGCTTTGGAGAGATTTACCCCTGTCAATGCAAATATAATTGTGGGACTGCTATTTATTTTCTGTTAAATTAATATAATTTTTTATGTCTGCCTTAGATTATGGGTATATTAAACACTATTCTAAAATGAAGATGCTCCTTTTTCTGTGAGTGGAAACTCATACTGTAGTATGCTATCTTGGTTTTGCTGCTTCGCCAACATTGTATTCTTGTATAGATCAAATACCACTGCTTTATTTTTTATCAGATACACATGTGGCACTCAAAGAATTAAACAAATATAGTGAAAGGCATCCCTACACATACGTGTAAGAGTGCATCTTGTAAACCTCGACTTTTGTATTTAAGGCATGTTTGTTTTCATTTCAAAACACATTACACCTGAAAACTCCCTCCTCTTGTGCCCAGATGCTTATCTGTGTGCCACATCTATGGAGACAAGTAGAATGTAACCTTGTTATGTCTGAAGCCAAGCTTGGTGGTTAGTAAGAATCTCAGAGAGAATACCCAGAATGCAATGGCTAAATCTGTCAGGAATTGCATTATGAATTTAATGGAAGCCACAGAAGAAAGTCAGGTTCATTATTCCAGTCGTGTCTAGTTTTACTGGAACTCCACCTCTCAACCATGAAGCAAGATACTGTAATTACAAAATTGTTGCAAAATCGTTTAAAATATTTATGGCTGAATACATCCTGTGAGCCTCACACTCCTGCTATGCAGCTACAAAAGCAGCCATGTTCCGAGTTTACTCTGGCCAAGGATCGCATCTTACAAGTTCCATTTGCGTCACGCCACAGCAAGATGAAATGGTGTCATCACTTGCGTAATCCTAAACCATAAGTGAACTTGGTGATTAATCTGGGATGTCTTTTCTTAAATGAAGAAAACAAAAGATGCCTTTAGTTACACGTAACTTGGAGAAAAGAGAAAGAAAGTCATTAAACCTGTGAGTCTCATTCTTCCTCCCTGAGAGAGGTCGACTTTTCCATCAAAATACTTCAATTATTCCATGGACATTTGAAAAACATATGTGTTCTCAAATACCAATCAAAATTCAACAGAGTTTCTATAGGTAGCCAAACACCATTATGCTGCAGGGTTAATTAATTACTGGATTGTGAAACTACTGGGACAAACTTGTCCTTAGTACTCTGCCTCTCAAATATATTGTGTTAGGAATGTATTGCTACTAATAGGTCATATTTATCAGGTGTCGGGGGTTTACTCCTATGAATGTGGAGTTTCATAGGTGGAAAGGAAAGAAAATGCAGATCATAAGGTTTATTTAGGATGGGGTAGCAGGTTTAACGCAAATGAGAAAATATAGCTGGCAGTTTCATAGGGGGGTGTATAAGGATCGACAAAACTTAAGAAGATGACACATTCCAAGTGCAAAAGGGTTTTTTAGTTCTTAGTTACAAATTCACCTTTCATGCCAAAACCAAAATTCTAAAATTCAGATTTTGCTTATGTGCAAGAACTTTGCTATTGTGCAAGAACTTGGCAGTTGTGATCATGGCTGGGTTCATATACCTCAATTCTAAAATTAACAAATGAAGCAGCTTAAGTCTCAACGCAGGAATCTCAGCAAACCAAATGTTGCTTTTGGAGCTTTTTGCACACAGGATTGCTTATCACAAGTCTTCAGTCTGCTATAAAGCATTATGATGAGCACAGCAACAATCTGAACACCCCCCTCCCAACCCTCTAAAAAGACAGGTAATAACAGTTAATCAACCATGTATTTATGTGACCAGCAAGTGGGTCAGCTCCTCTGTTCCCTGTCAGTCTGCAGGATGACAACCCTTCGCATCTCTTTTGCTACTTGGTGTGACTATCCAGTGGACAAACACTCCTTTGCCGACACAGCAGTGAAGAGGCAAGATCTACTCACCCTTCCTGGTCACAGGGCTGTGAAGAATCAACTCCAACACGCCTGGTTTAACTGAACGTCTCTTCACCACCACCTCCCGACACGCCATCCTCCATAGCTGTGGAGCCATCTCGGCATTGGCTTTGCCACCGTGACCACCTCTGGACTCAATGATCCTTGCGGGTCCCTTCCAACTCAGGATATTCTATGATTCTCTGTGACCGCACAGCCACCAGCGCTGTGTGGCCCTGCTGGGGCTCAGCCGGCTCCCCAGCCACCCTCCATGCTCGGCCAGAACATCAGTCTTCTCCCTCGCCGGCCAGGGCACAAGGATGAAAGGGACAATTGGCCCTCAGCAGCCAGAAGCCTGAAGGAGCCACCATTTCTGTCAGCAAGGGCAGGTGGGCCAAGGCCGGTGTGTTGAGTGGCGGTGACCCGGAGACGTCCCTCGCACCGTAGCGCTCCGCCAGGCGGCGCAGCGGCGGGCGGGGTGAGGCGTGGTGGGCGGCAGCGCCCTCCCCGCACGCGGGCCTCGGCTCCGGGCGAAGTGCCCGCCGAGCCGGGTCGGACGGTGCCGCGGGGCGATGTTCCCCCTGTGGAGGGCCGTTCTCTCGGAGACCGTACTGGGTAGGTAGCGGCGCTGCTGGGGCCGGCGGGCTGTGCGGGGTCGCGGTGGAGGTGCCGGTCAGCCTCCCTCAGCCCCGCCTGGGAGCCCTGCGGAGGGCTGTCCTGGGAACGCCGTAGCGGGGCGGCCCCGGCAGCGTGTCCTGGGGCTCACCGTCCGCGGGGAGGGACGACGGAAAGCCCCTCCGCTGGAAGTGAGCGAACAGCGGTCACTGCTGAGGGTTCTTTTTGCCCTCCTAGCGCTGGAATGCCGTTTGTCTCTTGGATCAGCCCGGGATTTACTTCCTGCTCTCAGCCAGGTGTTTGCACAGGTGTTGGCAGAGCCGGTACCGAACGGGTCCCAGCGCCGAAGGGGCTCCTGGAGTCCGGTCCCCGCGGGCGCTGGCGGCATCTCCTGCAGCGCGGAGGGGTGAGCACAGCTGGTGTGCCCGGACAGGTGTCCTGAGGGGACAGCCGCGCTGCGGTTTGCTGGGATAAAGCGGTTAGACACGGATCTGGCTTCGGGGAGCCCTGAGACTGTGGGTGGACTACTTATGTAGCCAGCGTTGTTCCCTGTGAACCCCAGCCCTTTCCTAGCTGGAGCGCTCCTGCGCTGAACATCTAAGTAGGAACCACGGCCTGAGTGAATTAAGAGCTGTTTTCTTCTCTTCATTCTGATCCCGGGAAAATGTGTTTATTTAACTTGAAATAGCAAGTGTTTGTTCAGAGAAAGTGGCTACTGTTACTTGAACTACTTTCAAATACATTTGATAATTAACCTTTGTTATTCTACTTTGGAACTATAAATTAGTATATTTTTAAGTAATCTCCAGGAAACCATGCTGTTGAATATCTATGATTTTTTTTCTCTCTTCCTCTTTTTTTTTAGGCTACATTTCTTGGTCTCTTTACCATGCACTGCCACCGATGATCTATTACTTCCCTCTTCAGACGCTAGCACTCACGGGCCTAGAATTATTTGCTGTTGCCTTCTTTTCTCCAGTATTCTTGATATTTGCCCCTTTTTGGAGGTTGGCTAACAACAAGTACATCCTAGCCCTTCTGAGACTGACTACGGTTGGTAAGTATGCACCATAGTGAGTTATAGATTCCATCTGGGTATCAAAGCATAAGAATAAAGATTCCAAATAGCCTCAAAATTCAGATGATTCTGAAAAGAGACAGGAATAAGAAGTTTTTGCTCTCCTCGAAGTCACGCTTTTCTTTTTCTCTCAAGCTTTTAGATATGGTCAAAGGAATATTGTTTCCATCCATTGTGTTGGTTTTTAGACCAGTACTGCATAATTAAAGTAAAATTAAAGTAAAATCTCATTTCACTTTTATTTCTAGAAGCTTTTAAATTAATATTTTTAAATTAAATTGTGCCCAATAGGAAAATAATTTTTGACACTGCACAGAGATGGGCAGAGTGGGTGTCTTTCGTATAGCAGTTTTGTATCTGTGGCAATGAGCAGAGACAAGACGTTACAGAACAGCTTTGGGCTATTGTGAAAGTAATCTGCGGTGAGCAAAATGTTCTTTTTGGTACTTACTTTCTGAACCAGGTTTTTATTTTGTTAAAGCATATGTTTTTGTTGTTGTTGTTAAATATGTCTATATGTCTGTAGCATATTGATGAGATTGTAGGCTCATCCTGTCTGTGAGATGACTCTCATATTGTCAGTTGCACAGGAAGAAAGTTTGATCTTATATTCAAGATAAAACTGCCTCACTACCCATTCCACATGCTCTCCTGTAAACCAAGACTTGCTGGGATTCCCTCTTTGGTCTTCAGCTGACTGTTGCAAGTCTTGGTTTTTGTTGACTTTCTGGAAGTTGGTTGGGAAAAGGTTTGGCAGCTACAGCCACATTCAGAATCAAGTTATTGCTAATGAGTTTGCAACACCTGGATGAACTCAGAGGAGACAAAGGTCTCTGTCCTGCGGACAGAGCAAATGCTGCTGGTAACTGATGTCTTTCAGAAGCAGCAGCTTTTGGCTTCTGTTTCACAAGCAGCAGTTCCTGGCTCTTCATTTATCAACATAAGGTGATAAGCAGAGAATCACTTTCCATATAATCATCTTCTTTTATTGGAAGAAGACAGAACAGTATCTTCTGACTTACTTTCACTACATGACTTTAGTTTTAAAACCAATTCTTTCTCTTTATCTCTAAAAGATATTAGAACTGAACACAGCTCATTGGTTTCACCAGTTTAGATGAAGCATGTTTTTACCATGTTCTTTTATTTTTCTACTCTTTCTGTCATAACCATCCTAATACTTTTTTGGTTGGTTTTTAATAAGGTTTTCAGTGAGCAGGCTTCTACTTCAGCTTTCTGCATCAGTGCTCAGTGCATTGTTTTCTACAAGATCTGTTAATTTAGAAACTAGTAATGAGTGTAAACATTTCAAATTGCAGCCTGCATTCCTTCAGATATCACAGTAACACAAAATCCTTCAGATTACCTTGCTATGTTTACTAGTTCACTTTGCCAGAAGAGACGGAGATTGCTTAAATGTGTAATTTTTGTTCTGCTAAGTAAAAGAGCAATGACAGTCCTATAATGGAATCTAAAGTCTGTTGGTTTATGCTTGTTTGCTTCACCTGAATCACAAGCTCCTAAAGATATTAACTACAAACAGAAAGCCAGCACCTTCAGTAGTAATCTGGGGAAGGGGTGTGTTAGTGGAGGTGCTCAGAGAAGGACCCCAGAGCATGGGGAAACTGAAGCTGTGCTCACCCTCACTTTTGGGCTAACCTGAGCATTGCTGTATGTAGGTATCACAGAATCACAGAATGTTAGGGATTGGAAGGGACCTCAAAATCCAATCCCCCTGCCAGAGCAGGAAGACTTAGATGCGGCTACACAGGAATGTGTCCAGGCAGGTTTTGAATGTCTCCAGAGAAGGAGACTCCGCAACCTCCCTGGGCAGCCTGTTCCAGTGCTCTGTTACCCTCACTGAGAAGAAGTTTCTTCTCAAATTTAAGTGGAACCTCTTGTGTTCCAGTTTGTACCCATTACTCCTTGTCTTACCATTGGTTGTCATCAAGAAGAGCCTGGCTCTATCCTCGTGACACTCACCCTTTATATATTTGTAAACATTAATAAGGTCACCCCTCAGTCTCCTCCAAACTAAAGAGACCCAGCTTCCCTCAGCCTTTCCTAGCTATGACCTCCCCTTCGTTCCTGCCAGAGCAGGAATTGTTCCCATAGTTACCATATTGCTTTGCTGTTTCCATCTCCCAGACACTCCAAGTATTGTCCAACTCTTGGCAAGTCTACATTGTATTCTCTCCCAGCTCTACTATACTTTCTGTTCTCCTAACCTGTTGCCCTATAGTGAGCATTAGCATTTGGGCAAGAGCATGTTCCTCACCCTCTTTGTCTCCAGCAAGGTGTTTAGCAGCCAGTGGTAAATCTCACTGTTTACTTGCCTCCCTACTGCGGGTTCTCAGGTTATCCAGATGCCCTTGCACAGGCAGCACCGGGCTTTATGACTTCCCATTCACTTGGTTCTCGTTGCTTCATCCTATCTTTTAAATTATTTCTGTCCTATTATGTTGTGCTCCTTTTTCTCCTGTTCCTCATTTTTTTGTGCTTTCTTTCCTTCTTTATACCTAGACCTTTGGGGCTTGTTGAACAAAATCAGGCAGAACAATCTATGCCATGTGTGCTCCACCCCATTCCACTGGAAATACTCAGTCATCAATTTCACAATAAAAAAATCTGGGAATTCTTCATGCTTAGCTAAAACCAGAATATTTTGGGGGTTGTTTGTTTGTTCATTTTGAAGGAAAGACTATTCCTTTAGTCATCACTATCTTTCTTTTTGCCTTTTCAGGAAGCTTTATTTTCTCTGAAACCTTTGTTTTAATTTCTGCATCCACTCATACTACTTGATTTTGTGTTCTATTAAAAAAACAAACAAACAACAGACAACAAACCAACAACAATGAACTACCCCTGTGTTAGTGTCCATTCGAATCTATGTCTTCAGACAATACACAGTAAATTTGGATAGATGTGTTCATATTTTGGGTGTACTTGCGCAGCAGCAAAAGGTGTGTCTGCTGTTAGCAGGCAAACCCACGCAAGCTTTAATCTGGCTGGCACAAGTGATGAAAGATTTGAAGAGGCAGAGTTGCAGATTTCAGCACAATTGAGCGACAGAAATCAGTGTGCCTTGTACATGCAGTCTCTGCTGAAGTCCTTACCCAAACATCTTCACTACATCTTGATTTCATGTTACCATCTTTCCTCTAAGTTTTGCACCTTTTACTTTGAGCAGAATGAGCAAATAGACAGTTGGAGGGTTCCTAGCGTGCATTGCGAAAATCAGTGGCTCCTTTTCTGGCCTCCCTTGCTTAATGTCTCTTCAGGTTTGACTCACACTCACTTAGCAAATGGCTGGTAGCAAAATGATGTTGCTTCTCCTGCTGTGTGTCCCTGGTTCTGGGTCAGAATTTGCCACACTGACTGAAGTTAAAAGAATGTGTGTGACCCATAGTCACTTGAATTGCAAACCTGCTAGCAGTGTTTAAAACTGGTGATAAAGGCAAGGTCACTGTGCTCTGGCAAATGACAGAGATGCATGTGCATGGTCTCTTCCAGTGACTGGGGGAGTGACAATTTCCAGTAACAAGGTGACACAGGCTACTAATGACCCCTCTGACTCCAGATGCTGGGCCAGAGGAAACCTTGTTCACACACACCAAGGCAGTTGCCTTGTGCAATGTATGGTGACTGCTCCTTTCTAAAACAACATGGCTTTTGCCCCAGTGCACTTTCACAGCTTTTGAGTTATGTAGGTGTGCTGTTGAGGACTATCTGTATGCTTAGATATTTTATCCATATATCCTGATTATGGAGTCAATGACCATAAATACTCAAATTGAGGCAATCACTGGGATAATTGCTTCCTGTTATTTTTTTTCCTAAAAATGGTAGCTGCTATAATGTCATATATACCCAGTTTCTATCCATACCTACATTTCTTTGGTTTGTTTAAAAATGTCTAGTGTCCTGTGTTTTCAGATGAATGGTGCAGCCATCCAAATTACAGACAAGATTGAACTAATGCACAGAAAATCCTTATTACCTGATGTATATTGCCCATTAAAGCAACCTCTGTATGTGTGTGTGTTTTTTTGTAGGAAGCTTAGCATCATACCAGGCACCAAATGCTTCAATCAGACTATTCGTCTTGGCTGCAGGTGTTTCTACCTCACTGCTGGTTCAAATGGTAACATGGTGGTCAGGAAACAGTTTACAAAGGTATTTTTTTCATACTGATAGGATGTCAACTGGCACTTCTTTATATTAAAAAAGTTGTGTGTTCTGTTTTTTTTTCCTTCCCACGAATTTAAGATATGTTTTTTTCCTCTCAAATGCACCAGTATTTCTAAAACTGATTCTTACAGGTTCATCAGGATATGGGGCTTCATGCTAGGCAAGATAATGCTCCTTGTTCTTCGCATCTGGTACACATCACTAAACCCAGTCTGGAGCTCACAAGCTGCCAATACTGTCATACTGATAATTGGTTTTATAGCAGCAGTGGAGCGAATTTATTCAGGTAAGCGTATTACAGCAAAGATGGCAGTTAGGAAAACATACTAAGGTTTGCCTATCTATATGTCACTGGGTTTTGATTCTTTCCTCAACCCACCTCACCCCCACTACCCCGGTACAGTCTGTTTTTAGACCTGATGCATGAGCATTGCAGGCTTCAGAAACCATGGGATTTCCACCATCTACCATGGGAGAAACCATCTACCCCTAACGTGGCAGAATCAATATCACAATTCATACAAGTTGTAGTAAGATGGTGTTGGAACTGCCATCTAATTGTGGTATCTATAATGTGACGGTAAACCAAACAAAGGCATAACCTAGACCAATAAAACCAGACTGGGTTGTCCTCATTCCAACATGAAACGGCTGTGGTATTTGTTACTTTCTTAATTGAGCCTGCTCTTTGAGTTTCTTTGCCAGTGCATATTCTTTGACAGAGAAGGGGCGACAGGACAAAACTGGGGATGTGGCAAAATAAACAGAAAGAATTGGAAGAGTAGACAAGTTGTCCTGGTCAAAATTTGTCTGAGTTCTTGGAGAGTCTGGACAGAGTACACAGCAGTGTGGGAGGCACAGGCTGAGCACATTGGGAAACTCTGAGGGTAGTATTGCCAAGGAAGACGATGAGGTTGGCTTAGTTAGCTAAGGCAGCTCATGTTAAATTCTCAGAAGTTCCTTCCTTCTCAGTATAACCTGAATGAATTAACTAAAAGACAAGACCTTATCTGTGTGTAAGTAGGTATAAGTTGGCATCATGTGTATTGTTTGTAGACTTGCATTGCGTGATATAAATTAAACCCGAGCTGTCATCATAATTTGGAAAGGGAATCTACCACAGGGCATTAGGAAGGGAGTCTGTCTTCTTCCCAGGTAACAAAGCAATATGTCTGTGCAATTAAAGGCACTGTTTTCTCCTTATGAGAGAAGATCTAAAGTGCACGGAAAAAGGAGAAGGAAGGGAGTTTATTTTTGGCTTCTTTCAAAGTGTCAGGTTTTGTTCTTATCAGAGTTTAGAGTTACAGAAAACAGAATACTCTGAACAAATTCTAATAACTTTTCTGCTGATTTTCAAAGCCAATTTAATTATTTAAATTCCAGTAGTATGAAGAATAATCATATGGGCAGGTTGCCATTTTTGTACACTTAAGGTGAGTAGCTTTTCCTGACAGACATAGGAATGTTATCAGAGACTTTTTTGTCTTATCGATTTCCACAAATGATCAGATAAGCTAGTGTTTGTCTGAGCCAGTAATTTATTCTGGTAATTTAGTGATCTTGGCTATTTCTTTTTCACATTAACCCTTTCTAATAGGATTTGACAGTTTTCTCAGCTACATTTCTATTCTTATTCTAGGTGGAGATGAGAGGAAACAAGAAGCAAACAAAACTGGTAATGCAGTTAAAGAGACTGTTTCCCACTCTCGTTGGCTTTTGTCAGGGGTTGCTTTTGGCAGCCTCCTGTTCCTCACCCTGTGGATATTTGGGGAAGTCTCTTTAATTTCTAGATGGGCAGTAAGTGGTCATCCCCATACAGGTCCAGATCCTAATCCATATGGGTAAGTATTTTTTAATTATTATTATGATAATTTAAACAAAACAGTAATCAAAAGCCACTGCTCTTTCAGTGACAAATTAAAACTCAACCAGATGATGGTATAGGAACTTTACATAGAATAAAGTGGGTACAAGGTACTTCACACAGAGGACTTGTGGATTCATTCTTGATTTCAGATACCTCTGGGCATTGTGTCTAAACCAATAAATCTTAAAATTTTCTGATGCAGCATTATTTTTATTTCAGCAATGAAAAACTTGATTTGCCATATTGAAAACCCATTTTTAAATTAGGACTGAGGTTTAAGGACTTATAAAGGAATTTCTTCTTTGACTGTCCGGATGGTCATGTTAGAATTGATCTTCCTTTATCATCTGCGTGGCTGGAGCCACACATCCTGCCTTTCCCACAGTCTTAATGCTGTGTGTTGCTCACCTGGAATCCAAAAATCTAGAAAGAGACCAGGTTAGTTATTCTGAGTCAGCTACCTGTAGCAGCAGGTGAGATAGTTAATAATTTGGAATTAGTGTAGACAAGAGCTACCCAAGATCAATAGCAATGTTAGATGCTATAAGATCCCCTATTTGACGTGAAGAAAATACTTCTTTCGGGGGTGGATTCCTCCTTCTCATTTTCTCTGAGTTATTTTTACCTTTTTGTGCCTAGCATTTCAGTGGAGTGAATATGGCTCACTCATTCATTATGATGAACTGCCATTATTTTCAATTGGATATTATGTCCAGTAAAGGGGAGAAAATTTAGCAGAGTGTGAAATAAAGACAATTTGTGCTCAAATTGAGCTCTGTTTAAAATAAAAGGAATATAAAATATTGCCAAGCATCCTTGTCTGTATGTCTAGAAGGTTCTTTTTCAATGCCAGGTGTTTAAAAAATTGCATTAATGTATGATTTGTTTTTCCTCGTTGTATTAGAGGTACAGTTCTGTTGGGTCTGGCTCATGGACTGATGCTTTCATTTTGGAGCTGGTCTTCTGTCACCAGTTTTGCCTGGTTTCTTGTAGGTAGGTGCAAATCCTGAGCAGAACTTTCATTTCTGTTACCCTATTCCCTTTACTCAAGCCCTGTGACCCTACACCACATCTCAGAAAATTCAATTGCTAATCAAAGCAACCTTTTCTCTGTCACAAACTGCAGTATGCATGTCTGACCAGTGGACTAAAGGTTACAGGCCAAATGTACAGGCCATTGCAGAGCACTGTTGTTCCCTTCACAGCCCCTGTTGAGGTTCACATGAGTAGCCTCTCAGTTCTCACTATCCGCATTGTGTAAGGCTACATCTGGGGTTATGGGGCTGAGATGACACAAGCTCCTTGATTGTGCAATAGGTACAATACCTTGTAATTTAATGAGCAGTTCACCCAGAGGCAAGCTCGCCTCCTGTCTCCTTAGGTGTCAGGAACCTCTAGGTAGTAAAATAATATGAACATCAAAGCAGTTCTGCTGGATCAATATATCCATGAATCAATCTGCATACAGTGGATCTTGGGTGCTGGGAAGAGGGATTAAAGTGCTGAATCTGGACATCCATTTTCAGGAGAATGGTATATCTATGCTGTGGAGCAAGTAGGAGGAGATGGAAATAATTCTGCTATTGAACTATGGAGACATGTGTTTTCCATACCTTCTCAGAATGGATGGATGGATGCAGCTTGGTTTAATTTGTTGGCCCATCTGAGTGAAATTTAGTGGTGTAAATGCTGTTTAATAAAAACATAAATCTGCTTAATTTTTTGCCTTAGCTAATTGTTTGCAGATGTTTATATCAAGAAGACAAAGCTGTACTTCCTACAAATGTTTAATAATAAGTTGAGACATATCAAAATGCAGAAACCAAAGGAAATTATGAGTTATGTTTGTCTGTGCTCTTGTTCATCTTCTCTTTTGGAGCACTTAAGAGCCAACACTTTCAAATCATTTTCCATGACCTTGAAGAAAAGATACTTAATGCAAACTGAGTTTCTCCTAGTGAGGAACCAAAATATAATACCAAATATCAGGAAGGTCACAATAAAGGCACAAGAGTTGGCAATGTTTAAACCATCAGTTGCCCAAATAATTTACCTTTTGCTGCAGATGTTAGTTTTAAGAAATGTGTGTGCACACTGTGATGTGAGTACGAGCATTTCATTTGTGATGTACATACATTGCTAATTTGGAGCAAGTACAGAATGGTTCTTCAGCTGATTCAAACGTATTCTAAAATGCTCAGAATCTTGCTACAGAAGAGTAATTAAAAATGTTTCTATACATTTGCTATCATGATGTGAAAGTTAGTAAACATTTTCTTACCTACAATAAAGTTTTAAAACAAAGTTGTCCTGTTATAGAAAGTTTCTGTAGTTGTTAATTTTCTGTTTGGGGTCAAATCCCATCACAGTCAAAGACAGTGTGGTAAATCAAGGATCTTACAGTCAGTATAAGATTAATAGTTGTTTTCTTGCCCATTATAGGGTTATCTAAAGGAGGCAAGATCGGGGAAAGATACCTTCTCTTCACATTAATGTGTCTGGTTCTTTCTATATTATATTAAAGGAAGTTCATGACAGGCAGAGCTGTTAACCTCTTAAAAACTGCATCATCCCTCTGTTGTGCTGGGAGAGGTCTGTGTAAGAAAAACTGTTCAGTTTTGGCTCTTTATAATGTTTTTTTTGCTGTCTTTTTGCTGTAGTGTTTTCAGCTGAATATGCAATCTTTAAGACAATAAGATACTGGCAAAAGTAAATCTTTGGCTACTCGGAATAACTGTGCTTCTAGTGATGCAGTTCTCAGGGCTGCAAAGCACAGTTATCTTTCCCAGACTCTCTTTTTTTCCTAGACACAGTGTGAAAAAGAAGGTGGAGGATAATATACTTGACTGTAACTTAACCTATTATTTTCTATCCCTGCACAGGTTTAGCGTCTTCGGCTGGGCTCCTTTATTTACACACCTGGAGTGCTGCTGTTGCAGGCAACATTCTCGCTGTCTTTACTATGTGTGTGTGGCCTCAACTGGCTGGACGCTTTATCAGCTGTCTGCATCCCGGGAAAGCCATGAGTACAGCCGTGTTTACCTACGTTCTTGAATTATTCTTCTGTGTATGGTGTACAGCTTATAAATTTGTACCTGGAGGAATTTACGTTAGAGAAAGCTCTCATCTTCTTTTAGGTACATTTGTGACTATGAACAAATACACATATGTTTGCTTGAGACTCAAACAGATGCTTCAAATGTATCTAGTTTATAAATAGTCTTTCTGAATGCGCAGCTCCTGTTTGATTTCCAATGGTAAGAGTTTCTATAAGAAAATTAGACATCAAAAAAATAATCTACTTGTTTCTTTACTGTTAGAAATAGTTTTAAATGTGGGCAGAAAATGGAATTATCCGAGGGAAAATGACAAAGGGCAGAAGTCTGATAACTCAGTACACAACTGAGAAAGAGATCTATTAATCAGTCACCCTATGAATACGGCTGCACTGTGGTCCAGGGTGTGACTGCACCTGTGTGTTGGCTGCCTGAGATAACAGTATGGTACTGCAGATGGCAATGTAGCTTCTGGAAACTCAGGGGCTTCTGAAGGCTCTGTTACTACAGCTGTAACACACTTCAGTGTGTTATTTAGCCCTGCTCTGAAGAGCAAAGCGCAGCACCCTGCTGATCTAGCTAGTCTGCGCTTGAGACCTGAGCTTCATTTCCATGTGGCTCTACCTTCTGCTTTGTGGACACACCAGTGTGTTTTGAGAAATGTTGATAAGCTTACGGTGTCAAAAACATGCAAGCAGGAGCGAGAGATAAGAAATTGTCAGGTATTTGACAATGAGGAAGAATTGAGGTGAGCAAATACAAAAGTTTTAGCAAAATGATCCCTTGATGAAGGTGGAGAGGTGGAAATGAACCCAACCCTTTCTGGTTTTGTCTCCACAGTTATCTTCTTAATAGGTACTAATGTGTTTCAGTAGCATATTTCACTAATTATATTTAAACAATGCCAAACATTGTCTTGAGCCAAGTGTGTGGCACACTTTAAAATATGAGGCATTATCCTTTATTTTGTTTGAAAGGGATTAATCAATGCTGTGCTTGACTTGTTGCTCCAATGGTTTTAGATTTCCTAAATGTCTTTGCAATCAGTTTCTGTCACTCCAGTTTCTTAGTCTCCACATGTGTTCCACATATTACAACAATCACGTGCAGAGTTTCAGTTTATTATGTTTTGAGGAGAGTTCCTGTAATGTCTTGCACTTTTCTTTGTTCTGAAAGCACTCAGGAGGTCCGCAGAAACAGTAATCTCAGCTATTTTAATTTTATTTTTTGAAGTTATATGAAGAAAGCATGTGGTAGAGGAGTGTCAATTGCTTTCTTGAGTAATGCTTTGACAAAAGACAAGCTGTTACGTCAAATTCTTTTCTCACTTCCTTTGAAATACACGCTTGTGATTAATTCACCTGACATGATCACTGGATAGTAACACAGAGATGGCCCCGAGTTTCTCCTTGGTAGAAAGAGAACTGTGACCTGAATCCATCTCAGCTGATGGCGCTATATGAGTTTATATTCCATCTGAGAATCCATCTTCTCTCTTTTTGATGGCCACTGCATTTCTTATCAAAGATTTGCAAATTATACCATGAGACTGTGTATTTGTTGCTGCGCTTCTTCCCTTACAGCTTGGCTTTCTGTCAAACTGCTTGTTTTCTTCTGGTTTCTTTCAGGTGCAAGTGCTATTTCTTGCCTTCTCCTCTTGTCCAATATCCTGCCTTTCTCTTGCCACAGTTTGGGTAGGGAACTGCACCAAGGAAAGTGACAATGAAAGTAAGATCATTATATTCAAAACTTCTGTGCCACTTCACTGTGATGTAACATGATGCTGAGGGGTCGGATCCCTGGTCTTCCATCAGCTTTCACAGTTTTGAATCAGTCTTCCTTTGAGAAGGGTTTTGTGTGTTCTTCCTTCTCCATTGCACTAGGCCCAGCTTCCTGGTTTGCAAAACTTCACTGCAACTAGTGTAACAAGTAAGGACAATAAGAAGATACTGAGTAATGGTTATTTTATCCTCAGCTATAACTCTGAAATAAAGCTTGACTTCTATAGTTTATGAACTATGCCACAGAGATATTAAGGGCATACACCTTCTCCAGCAGAGCGCTTATCCAATTCATTATGTTTTCTTTGTGGGTGACTGGATCTTTTAGCTCATAAGGGATGGGAAAAGAGCTTGTACTGTTAGTCTGAACTACCTATTGAAAAGATACCCTTGCAGTGCAGGGCAACAGTACGCTGAAGTAATTTACTAGCTTTTAAAATGTATCTACAGGCGTGCTTAGTTGCCTGTTCTTAAAAAGCACAGCTGGTTCTGTTGGCTCTGGAGCTCAAGAGTATAAGATGCTGCCACGTTAAACCAGCCTCCCAACCTGCTGCAGTCTGCTTACACTGTTTTTAAAACAAACTGCTGAGCAATTACTTTTGTAGTTCCTCTATAAAAACGTGTTGCTTCTATCTTGGTGACAGAGCAGGTCATCTGCAAAGATAATAGACATCTACAACCAACAATGTATTTTTTTCATCAAGCTGTTATTTTAAGGTTCTGTAATATGTAGGTGTAACTTAATTGCTCTTGTCTAGATTAATTCCAGTAAACTTTGAAAGCACTGGGCTGAGCTGAGAGTTGTAGCCCTCAATAGAAGCCGGGAAGCATTTTAGCATAGTTCTCGTACTGTGTGCTAGCTGTTTTGATATAATACCCTGAAACTCCACTGCAAATCAGTCTTTGCTTGAGAGCACTGGCTAAGTGTGCTCGAGGTTCTGTGGAAGTTGGTGCTGGGATACGCAGAGGTGAGGGGGTCTGCTGCAAGATTTGCTACTTTGCCCCAGATGAAAGGATTAAAATATTTTGAGTTTTATTGTTCTCCCCATCAGTACCCGAATGCAGGAGAGGCAAATGTGGCTTTAAACAAATATTTCAGTGACAGAAGAAACCTGATAAAATGTGCAGTAGTGGAACCCAGTAGTACCAGCAGAGTTAAAATATCTCTGTGTTTCCATAGTGACTAATGAAACAGGCTCTGAGGGTTGCTTGATTGGCAGCCTGATGCTGGGGACCACGAAGGTATCTGGTAATGTCACGATCCTTTGGCTGCTGGGTTGCAAGGGAAGAGCAAGAGCAGCCTTAGTGACAGCAGCCCCCATTGTGAAAGACCCGAAGGTGGCCTGTATTTTGGAGCTCACCACAGTCTGGAGTAGAGAACCTAATGTGAAGGGGTCTTTGGCTGGATACTTTTACCATTAGGTCTGCTCTTCAGTCATCAGCACAAAGCAGGCTTAATAGGACTGTTTCAGGTGTATTAAATCTTAACAGCAGCTTATTTGAAAAAACAAAGCAAAACAAAATGCAACAAACAATATCATATTGAACTTCATTATTTTTGTGTGAAACGGGCATTCAGTGGCATTCTAATTAACCTTTTAGCTTTTAATTCTTATTGTAATACTCCTAACTTGAAATTTTTTTAAATATTTATCATTAGTGGCATGTTTAATGTCACTAGTTCATTTTGTTGGAAGCAATGCTTATGTCAGCAAATACAACAATGTAAATTAAAAATTTTTGAAGTGCTGCAGACATAGGTGAGATGAATACTGTGACAATGATAAGTAGAGACTTCTCTGTCAAAAAAAAATCTCATATTGCCTGCTTTACTACATTGATTATGGGATTTGTCTGTGTTTGTACTTTGAATTGTCTTTGTTGGAGCCATAAGGCTGAATGTAACACAACAGCTGGGAGTTTATACATGGTGCATTTCTGAGCAACGTTTAATATGTTAAAGCTCTATGAAAAAGCTAATGACTTATATTTTTACAGGGTTTATCATGTTATGTATTGGGGTAGACTTTCTAACAGGACCCAAGAAGGACCTTAGCTCTGTCTTTGAAGTGAAAAGCAACCAAAAGGCACTATTCAAAAAGAGTAAAAACTATATTAAACTACGTAAGTATAATTTTATTTCCTTTCTTCCCTGACTCTAGGAATAGTGTCTGAGGAAAAAGAGTAACACAGTGGAGTGTTTTGCTCAAGTATATTAGAAATGGTTGTTTGGTGCTAGTTTTAGAGCCAGACTTGTAGTTGGTATTGCTCTAGTTCCTGTTTTAATTATGACATATTCTTACTGAGGAGCGGCTTCATTATGATTACAGTTGAGAGAGAGGCTGTTTCTCATGGAATGAGTTAAATGGAAACCAAAAAAATGAACCAGGGAAAAAAGAAAACATAAAAATGGATTTGGCATCATTTGTGATTTCATTTTGGCAGTTGAGGGGGAGCCGTCTCTGGATCTTGGGATTTATTAGAAGTGTATACAAAAGATATGAATGATTTTCCAGCCCATTCAGTATGTTGATTTTGAAGCCATTCAGTGTGACACCCTTTACCAGGCTGCGTCAGCAGGCTGGCCCAGGAACTGCTGTATAACGTGACACTCCTCCTGTGTGAGGGGGCAGTCCTGCAAAACCTTCTGTGCTGACATCTCTGCACAATCCTGCCACACGTTCAGGCCAGACTTGTCCTCAGGAAACCTTTTTCATCTCCTGCCTGTGAGCCATGCCCAGAGATATCAGCTTTCCTGATGATATGTATGAGGTCTACTTTTTTCCTTAGGCCTTGAAGAGAAGTTAAAATGTTTGAGATTTTACTGCTTTTTGGCTTTTTAACTTCTGGAATCCATCCAATTCAAGTATTTCTCTACAATCACAGAATCATAGAATAGTTTGGGTTGGAAGGGACCTTCAAAGGTCACCTAGTCCAACCCCCCTGCCATGATCAGGGACATCTTCAACTAGATCAGGTTGCTCAGAGCCCCGTCCAGCCTGGCCTTGAATGTCTCCAGGGATGGGGCATCTACCACCTCTCTGGGCAACCTGGGCCAGTGTTTCACCACCCTCATTGTGAAAAAGTTTCTTCCTCATGTCTAGCCTGGATCTCCCCTCCTTTAGTTTAAAATCATTACCCCTTGTCCTGTTGTAAAAGGCCCTGCAAAAAGTCTGTCCCCATCTTTCCTATATTTGAGCTTCAGGTTTGTTTCCATTGTTAGATTACTTTTGCTAAGGAAAAAATCTGCCAGTATTGTGAATTTTGGTAAAGGAAAAAAAATGCTAGATGTTACAGCTTACTAACCCTATAGAGATCAGGATGCTGAAGGTTCAAATTCCTGCATCTTCTTTTTTTCCCTGTGACTCTGGATCAAATCACTTACCTGCGTATCTCATTTTGGCTCATTTGAAAACTGAAGACAATAGTGCTTCACCACTTTTTAGGGCTGTTTCTGAAATCTGGATGAAGGTCTTCACCCTACATACTCATGGGCCAGAGGAACCTGGCCCCTGAGAGTTGGTATGTTAGAGGCAATGTGAGCACCAGCGTAAGTGGTTTAAATATTGCTACTCAAAAACATTTCACAGGAGTAAATACTTCAAAATTCTGTCTGTCAGAAAGCACAGCAAAGCTCAGCTAATTTTGTGACATTACAACAGTGACTCTTGTATTTCTTCAACATACCCAGAATTTTATTGTTTCTCAGCTTCCCCTTCAAACACCTTTGCATCTTGCAGAGTATGAAATTGCTTGACATTTACTAATGTAAACAGCATGTCTTTTCTTCTGACATGACAAAATTTATTTAAAGTTTGCACAAAATTATTCTAGAGAACTTGCATAAAAGTAATTACATATCTGTTTAAATATATTATGAAAGAATAAACTGGAGTTCCTGAAATCATTGTAGATACCTTATGCGACGTTGTAAGTGAAATAACCGCAGAGGGGTTTGATCATCAAATTACAAAGTGCCAAATCCTGAAAGCTCTCAAGTGTCCACTGTAGTTATTTGGAAGGCTACAGCAGCTATGGGAGAGCTGAACTGGGATTCTCTGAAGCTACAGTGCCTTTCCAAGAATGTGTCAAACAAAGGACTGCTCTGGAGGTCTGGCAGGGATCACGTCTTTCTGATGTCTAAAGGCTTGTGAAGTAAACAAAATTTTCTTCCACATGTTGTATTAATACAAAACAAAAATTATAGACTACAAATGCATACCTGGAACACAGAGAGGAAAACACTGGAAGGTTTACATGATGCTCTTACTCATCTCCTGTAGTGAATGCTTCAGTAGGCATCATTTTTACATAAATATTCCAAGGACTTTTGGTATATTTTATGTGCTCAGCCTGTTATGTTTTGGAGAATGTAAGTGTATCTGCATACATGTAGATATTCTGCATGTACATAGACACTCTTCAGTACACTGCTCTGGAATGGTGTTATCACTGGCATACGTGGAAATCTAAATGTATTCATTTCCCATTCTATGAATAGTACATCTTACAATGAGGTGTACCATGTTCTGTTTAACTGCAATAATAACATTATTTTCTCTTGCTTTAAAAACAACTTTTCTGTATGCTTCTGTTTCAAGTGTTGTGGCTGTTTGTTGGTGTTGGTTTGCTTGGACTGGGTCTACGTTATAAAACTTACCAGAAGAAGTTAGGCCAAGGGGTGAGTAGTGCATTTGTGAAAGTGATAACTTTCAAATATGCAGTAAAGTGCGCGTGTGGTATTCTAGGTGTGTTGGTTGGTGCTGAAGAACTCTTCGTACCAGTATCCAAGTCTCCAGCAAAATAAATGCAGAAATGGAGATGCAAAAAGTTTAATTTGTAAATTCATATTGAACATGGGGAATGTATGGGTCTTTGGAGATTTATTGTGCTGCTATGAAGGAAAAAAAAACATTCTGAAAACATGAGACATGCTTGCCTCATATATTCAATTTGAACGTTACTTTTATAAATGAGTTTACTTGAATTTTTTTCAAAACTTGACTGGACAATGCTGTTAGCAGCCTGAGGTTCATTCCAGCTGAAGGATGCTATGTTTTTATATTTATAACTCTCCATTTGACCTCTCTGAAGACTTGGTTGACTTAGACTAGTTATGGAAATTGGATAAAAATCCTAAGATTCCAGTTTTCTGTCCGGCAAAAAATTAGGTTTTGCTATGATAACAATTAAGATGCTTAATGTTTGCAAAGTTTACCTTATAGTGTGGAAAAAAGTGGGTAGTCCCTCTTAGATGAAAAAATTAGTAATCTCTTTCATGTTCACTTATTTACTGTTACTTGTACAAATTCATTTTAACTAGGATGACTTTTCTCCTCTTGTTAATAGCAGATTTTCATTAGGAAAATATGTTTGTTAAACATGTCTTCTTGTGTGTCTTTTATGGCACCATGTATCCAGTGTTGTTGGCTGCGAAAAGTATAATACCTGAGAGTCAAATTGTACTTTTTTTTCCATTCATTTTTTTGAGGTTCCAAAAAGAGACTTCTCTGCTATGATCTGGCCTTTTAGATTTGGATATGACAATGATGGATGGTCTAATTTGGAAGGATCAGCTGATTTGCTTAATCAGACAGGTAACAATTTTTTTTCCCACTTCATTTATATTTGAGAGGGTTCATGTGAAGAACACAAACACAAACAAGAACACATGCTGGGTAACTGAGTACCCATAAACATAAGAATTAACACATTAACACAAAAACCTGTGTTTAGTGGCTTTGTCCTGAATTTGTGAGCTGTTCCAATACAATCACTTCTGTTGAAAATCCATTTGCAGAGATGATAATTTTTTAATGTATTTTAAAGAGTTTTCTGGTTGGAGGAAACATTTTGTTTATTATTTGGATTTTTTTTCCTCATATTACTGCTGAGTTCCTTGTCTATAGAGAAATTCTTTACATAAATGAAATAATGATAAATATCCTTCTAGATCAAATTTAATGTTTTATAACTGGTCTTTTTTTTTCAGATGTGAAGCATTATGTAATTCCTAAAGGGTCTGAAATTAAAATGCCCCAAACAAGGTGTACAGGGGAGAAAGATAAGTGTGTTCCCATCACTGAGCCAGAGCAATTTATGAAAGAAAATTAGTGACTGTATGCTAGTTGAGTTGTCACGATTGTACTGTAAAGAAGAGTCTCTAACCTGTTGCTCATGGATATGATTTTCATTGGAAAATTAGCTATAGGAAATTAAGAATTTGGACCAAAGGCCAGTGCTGCTGCAGAGTGCATTGAAAGGGATTGATCAGTGGTCAATACCCATGTCTGGGTATTAATTTAATCTTTGTGTATTTATTTTTTAACTGTAATGAAAGCATTTATTTCTGTTACCTATAGTTTAAATTCATGAATATTAGAAAAAGAGATTACCTGCTGAGCATTTCTTTGTGGAAATGAAGTATCACTTCTAAAAGAAGCAATTGGTAAGTCAAAAAGGCAGCAAATTCCAAAATATAAATGAATAAATCTTAATTCCTGATTGCTGGAAACAGTATTCTAGAGTTTCATGTTACATGTATGCTGTTACATGAAATACCACATTATAATTTCCAGGAAATGCATTAATGCATTCAGAGTTAAGCTGGAGATTCTTAAACTGTTCGTTTGCTAAAGAAGAGTAGCTGATTTTGAGAGCCACAAAAGAGGGGCCTGCTTCTTCAGCATGGGGGTTATCTTCAGAGGTGCGGAGGTGTGCTTTCCTTGGGCTCATCTCTCTGCTGGAACAGTGAAAATGCAACATGCGATGGCTTTTGTGACTAGAACTCCTGTCTGTCCTGAAGGGAGGCAACATCAAGCCCTCTTGATGGCTTCAGTCATTGTTTCTGTGGCCAGCATATATGCTAATGATGTAGAAGCAAAATTCTGGGAATCCACTTAAAAGTACTCTGAGCTACCATTTTGCCTGCTAGCATGGCTTTCATAGTGCTAAATAAGACATTTCAGAGCGGTCTTAATTCCTTACAGAAGGGCTGCGGATGAAGTGGTGACTCCATCTGCCTTCTAGAGTAGGAGAGCACTCCGCGGGGGCATAATCACCGCAAGAAGGGAGTACTTGCTGCTGCTGCAGCCACACTGATGGGCTGCTGAAGCAGAGCCTGGATGGCTCAGCTATGTGCCCAAATTGCAGACTCCCACCTTCCGTCAGGCATGGGCAGGTCTTCCTTAGCTGCCAGTTCCTTGAGGGACCACATAGCTCTTCCTATATCCTGCAGCTAAAATACAGGAAGACCTGTCATGTTCCCCTGACAAAACCATACCTCAGCATCTGAACAGGGAGGGACCACAGTGCCCTGAGAAAGTGAGGTGTCAACAATTCACTAGAGCAGGGAACCCTTTTCTTACTGTGCCTGGTGGCTGACACTAGGTTGCTATGGGCTGATTAATTGTTTTGGCAGCAGCAACCTGCTCCCTCTTGCACAGGACCCTTTGAAGCAGAATGGGATTTGGTGCATGAAGGTAAGTGCAAATGTGCTGTGTAGTGCTTGTTGATCAAGTTGAAAGCAGTAGACTTGCTACTGTGCTGTTTATCTGTGTATGCACATTATGTCTAATGCTTTTGAAATGTTCTGCACTAGGTACGTGATACCATGCCGTCTCACGTGCATCCGGTTATGCACCAGGGAGGTGCTGTGGCATACAGACACTAAGTGTCTGTCCTGCTGAGGCTGTGTAGCCTGCAGTGACAGAAAGTTTGGGCATGATTTTGTTGCCAGTGAAAGATTTTCCCCAGTTGACTCCTGAATGGCTTGTGTCTGTCCCTGTGTAATCAAAAGAGAATTTATTACATTACATAGTCATTTATAAATCACACGTATAGGTCACAGCTATGAATTCAGAAGTATTTTCTTTGTTCTTCCCCTCTTTAGGTGCAGATTTTATCACTATTATAGAGAGTGATGCCTCTAAACCATTCATTGGGAACAATGATCCAACAATGTGGCTAGGAGAAAGACTAGGATTTTACACGGATTTTGGTCCAAGCACAAGAGATCACACTTGGGGGTGAGTCATCTTTATATACACAGTGGCAGTAAATATATGTAAATACACTACCCAATATTAATTCCACTAGAACACGGGCAAAGAATAATTGGAATAATAACCACCGTAATGACTTGTTAGGGCTTGTCTTTAAGAATGCGCCTTGATTCCCTTTCATTACAGTGCAATGCAGATTAAGTTTTCTCATTGTTAAAAATGACCAATTTTTGGTGCCTGGCTGTATACGCTACTTTGGCTGTTGTGATGCAGAGAATGGCATCCTGCCCTTTGATGTACAGAGGTGGATGTCTGGCATTCCAAGTACTATATCTGATTTGCTTTTCTCATTATTTTGTTTTAGCCTATGAAAAGTTTAGATTTCAGACTTAAAAACGTGATAACAGTTGGAAAATGTAACTGCACCTGGAGTTATTAGAAATTTTTAATTAATTAAATCCAGCTTGGGCTGTATAGTGGGAAATGGGCATAGAAAGGTGCATGTCTGTTTGACCAGACTTTCTGTGTCTGATTGTACTTCAGTGCTTAACCAACTACCAGCTGCACGTCTTTGCCCTCTGGAAAATAGTGGCTTATAATGTGGCTTTTTTTCCAGGAGGATATGCAGATCTCTGTGGCAAATGGAACTTCCTAGTGATGTTGCAATGGCTATTTATTTTTTTCCGTATGTGAGGGGAATTTAGTAACTTTCCTCTTCCAGAGCCTTTGTCTTTAAGTGATGCAGAAGAGTCGTTCTCTGAAATTTTCTTCAGGAAATATTTTGGAAAAAACTGACCCAAAATTGTTTTAAGGTTGATTCCAAACAGAAGCTGAAAGGTTGAGAAATCTCCTGGTTTAAAGGTGTATTTCTATCTGCTTCTAATAAAACACATTTTAATTACTGGTAGTATAACATTCTGTTTTGTCTGAGGATGCAGATTTTGAAAGGCTCAGTGTAAGAATCCATATATGTGGAATGGTATTTCTTAGAGTAGGAATGAATTTGACGATACATTTTTAGACATGTACTTAAGTAATATTTTAGAGGAAAACCTTCTAGATTCAGAATAGTCCACTAGAGATGGTTTGTATTCTGGTCTGATGGTTTGAGTTCAGTGACCATTAGTCTTCTGCTCACATTTATCTGCTTAGTTCACACTTGTGATGCTTGTGAACTACGAAATGTAACTGTTTCCCTCTTCTCATGCAGGATTATGGCGCTATCAAGGTATCCAATTGTAAAATCTGCCCATCACCTCCTTCCATCTCCAGAGGGAGAGATTGCACCTGCCATCTCCATGACTGTCAACTTCACAGGGAAACTGGTTGATTTTGTTGTTGCCCACTTTGGAAATGAAGAGTGTGTATTTTATTTTTTGTCACATTATGTCGTGCAAAGCCATGTAACATAATTGTAATTTGTGAATTTCTGGGATTTCTTTTGTACCTTTTAAAATATGCTTCTGTAATACTGATTCTAAGAAGGCACATTGGAGGAAATTCTATGACATAGCTACTGTTTTAAAATTTTGAAGCATTCTTTTAAGTGGACAAACATATCACCCAACACTCAGCTGAACCTGATATCTGGGTTACTAGAGATATATAGTTCTGCAAAACCACAACACATAATCGGACTACAGATACATTTCAGTGCAGGATAGCATGCTTCTGACTTCCTGCATGGGGGACAGATCTGTTACATTCCACAACTGCAGCTGGTTATAGTTACAGTTAGATAGCATTAATGGACAATTGATGTTTATTAAAATAAAAAGTAAGAATTCTGAAACCTCCAAGAAAATATAGTGTTGAAAAAGCAACAAAAATAGCCATTCACCGTCCTTCTGACTAGATGAAACTGAAATATCTAAATTGATCCCTGGATTCTGAAAGGATGAATTATACCAATAACTCAAATATGTGACAGAAAAGATTATGATGTATATTTCAGTTCTTTAGGACAATGTGTTGATTACTTGTGTGTAATGAATATTAATAAGGGAGAGTTTTGTGATGCTTCATGTAGCTGTACTTTCTGTTTCATTTGCTGCAATATCTAGTATTATATTTGTGATTATGTAGTAAGATTTGGACTTATTTTTGTATGTGCTATAATTCAAGGAGAAGCAAATTTATGGATTGGGTGCAGAATATAATATGCAAAGAAGCTGCTCAGAAAGCAGTAGGAATTCTCGTTATGCCATACTGAGCTTCCCTGGTTCCTTCCCCTATGCAGAGGCTGTGCACCAAGCATGCAAATTGTACACAGATTTCCCTTTTACCAAACATATATAGTTGTCAGAAACCACTCCTAGGCTGAACTCTAGAGAAGAATTTCATTCTGTGCCTCATACAGATGATTAAGACTTGTTTCTCCAATAAACTGTTTGTTGATGTAGAAGAAAATAGCTCTGTATTCCCCCCTCAGAGAGATGAGATAAAGATGAAGGAGAAAATAGGTGGAGAAACATGGGAAACGATTACAAATTAGATTGTGTTTTGAGATGAGTGAATTTGTAATTAAATGGCACATACAGCTGCTTGGTTTTAATTTTTTTTTCATCTGCTGCTTAGGATAGATAAACTATATAGACACTGCATAACTAGGGATTTTTTAAAATACTTTTTAAAGTGTAACCATGCCTGTGCCATTGAAAAGAACCCAACTTCTAGAGAGGTGTGATTCTAGAAGTAGCAGCTAGCTGAGCAGGCAACTTCACCTATACCCAGGTCAGACTACTGTTTAAGTGGTTGGGGTTTTTTGTCTCCTGAGTGTGTGCTTTTTCTCCCCAATGCCTTTGCTGCAGTCAAGTTCTGCTATTTAGAAAACACAGTAGCATTTAAATTCTTGTCGTCTTTTGGGATTACAGATTCCAAAATCAGCTCCCTCTCTCAATGGTATTTAGCCCAGTCTATCAAAATACAGAAGAAAACAGCCTCTGCACAGCTCTTTAAAGTTATTAATGTGAAGAATTGTAGAAAGAAAACTGTATTTACATTATGTTATGACAAATCCAAGGACAGGGAATGTGATCCAATGCAGTATTTTACCAGGTTCCGCTTGCACTGTGACTTTTGGTCTCGTTGGAACTGTTGTGTAAATCTTGTTAAAGAGATACAGAATACCTGCCCAATGTTGTTAAGTAGTGTTAATGGGATGATGTAGCTCTTAAGTTATATTTCATCAATTATGTGACCCAGACTTTAAGATTTTTTTTTCTTTTAATCATGATCTGTCCATCCTAAAAGTTTTGTTAGCATGGGAGCTCTTTGTTATGCACCACTCTGTGCTCGCACCATTACATTTCAAGTGCAGGCAGAGACAAAGCCTTACATGCACATTTCCTAGTGATGAGATCAGTATTAAAAACAAAACCATAATAGAAAAAGTTGTACCTATACTGGTTAGAAAGAGAATCCTAATTACATCTACCACGACCATGTGGCTTTTATGGAACATAGTGATCATTCTGAATCAGTGAGCTTTCTATAAACTTTCATCCTCTGTAATACTGAGCAATAAAAAAGATGTCAGATTCATTTGTGGTTTAATATGTTATAGCAAAAAAGATTCTGAGCTAAAACAGACATATGTTAAACTCTTTTCCATTTCTTTCAGAGAGGACTTGGACAGAAAACTCCAGGCTATAACTGTTTCAAATCTACTGAAGACTAGCAGTAAGCAAGTTGTATTTCTAGGATACATCACATCAGCTCCTGGATCCAGAGATTATACTGAACTAATAGAAAATGGAAATGTCCAGGTAATGTAAAAATACTGCTTCTTTTAGCTGTTAAAGATAATGTGTATTTGAAACATTAAGCTTACTATTTCAAATGGATAACTTGGAAATAGACATTTAAGAAAATACATGCACATTTTCAAATACAATCTTCAGCTACCTCATGACTTGTTGTAGAGAAGGTGAAGTTACACAGTGAAAGGACAAGAGGCAATGAACAGCAGTTGCCACAAGGAAATGTCAATTAGAATAGAAGAAGAAAAAAATAAACAATCACAGTTAGGGTTGTCAAGCATTAGAACAGAGGCCCAAAGTTGTTGTGAAATCTCCATCCATGGAGATATTCACAAATTGGCTGCATGAGCCCCTGAGAAACCTTCTTGAAGTTACTCTGAGTGTGGGGTTGGTAGTGGGTGACCTCCAGATGTCTCTTCCAACCTCTAATTCTGTTATTATTTTGTTTTAAAAGTGAGTTCTGCAGTTCGGTTTTCTGTCAGGAGATGTAAAAAAGTTGTGTAATTTGTCTGGCAGTGGGGTTTTACCTTTCTACCTTATTACAATGTTCTAGGCAAAATATTTTTCTGTAGCAGGTTTACACATTGGTACTGATACTGATTTAAAGCCTACCCATAAGGAAAGCTTGCCTTATATTCTTGATATTTTTTTTTCTTCTTTCACTCATAGGATATTGACAGTACAGATCATGACAGATGGTGTAGCTATATTATGTATCGTGGAGTTATAAGGTATGTTAAAGTGGATCATTATTCATTGGTTTTAAACATCTTTAAGACAATCAGTTTTACACCCTTCTTTAGGTAATTGTGGAAGAGTGTTATATCCATAAACAATTATGTATGGACAGTTAGATATATCATGAAGTAACGTGAAACATCCATCGCAGGATGAATTGGTGTATTTCTGAATATCATTCACAAAGACAGTATTAGAAGTTTCATCCTTTTGTGTCAAAAGCCTTCAGATCTAATCTGCTTTGGTAACATAAACCTACTTTTTTCCAAAGCTCTGTCTTTGCAGCTTCATTCTAAAATGTGAAGACTAAGCCCTAATTGGTATGTGACACAGAAGATACGAATTTTGAACCATGATTGTAGGGTTTGTTGAAGCAAAATGCGGATCTAATCCAGCCAAGCTTTATGCTGGATTCAGTGGAAACTTTAACTGTGTAAGCCCACACTGAAGCACTTTCCTCTGCTGGAACCTGTGCACTCCATATCTTTTAATATCAAGTTGCTGGTAAATTGTTCTCTTGGTGATGTATGTACCAGAATGGAATTCAGTTTATTCTGAATAAACTGCAAATTCTGCAGTCTTCACAGAAGTAAACCCAGTAAACTAGATAGCTGTCTTAAGTAACAGTATTGAGTAGGAAAAAAAAAAAAGCAACAACAAAACCCCCACTTGCAATCTTATTTTTCTCATTACTCGTTCCACTGATGCCTGAGTTCCTTTCTTGAATTTCAAAATCTCTTCAATGAAAAAGGTTGGTGATCTTGTACCAGTATGCATATTCTAAAACTAATTTTAAAAATAGGTTTCTAGATCTAGAACTTATTTTTGTTGTCAAATTTTCTCAGTTTTTCTACTCGTGACATTTTGTTATGAAGCTCGTGTTTACAGAGTGCTCTAAGGTTTTTTGAAAGTGAGATTCACATAAATTAAGTTAGGTTGATAGGTTAAATAATAACTCCTGGAAAAAAAGATACATGAATTAAGAATGCGGTGAAATTGCCTTGAGTTATTTTTTTAAACTAACTCTTGTATCCAATAGGTTGGGCTATGCCCGCATATCTCATGCTGGCTTAAGTGATTCAGAAGTCCAGATGGCCAAATTTAGGATCCCAGATGACTTGGATAGCTATATTGATAATGACAGAATTGTCACTGATCCCAGCCAAGTTCCCGAGGACATCCATTTCAATCCCAGGTCAGTGTATCTCATAAGAAATTAAGGGGATGAGGTATATGACATCTTGTGAAAGAGAAGTCTAGGAACAAAAGTGTTCTTAAAGTGGGACACACTGGTCATTACCAGGCTAAGCAGAAGATTAAGAAGCAAGAACTTCTGATTTGGGATTCAAATTTTTTTCCACTGGGTTGGCATGTGCCTTGGGAAAAATCAGTCTCCTGTGTCATAGCGTAAGTTGAAGGTAATGCTTCTTTCACCCAGGTGATTAATTTCTGAGATTGTTTGATAGGGATATTTGCCAAGTGGTATGATGACTCATTTTGTAGATGATGAGACATCGCCCATGTTTCTTGGCACTTTTGAAGATTGGGTTCTTAATGTGTTATTATTTAGAACATAAAATACAATATATATGTTAAGTACTCTTTGCATAAGCATTTTAAAACATACTATGTAACTGGAGCAAAAATTAGGAGAATGCCCGAGGCAGTATGTTACATATGTCAAGAAGAAAAAAGGACTAGATTTTTACATAAAAAGTGATTTATTTCTTTAACATGGTCATTTTTCCACGGGCATTGCACGGGGAAGATAAATATCAAGAAAGGGATATATTTTATATTGAATATCAGTGGAAGAGTCATGAAGTTTGAGATAGATGTTGCTACAGAGGGACAATTGCCAGCAATGCTGTATTTACTACTTCTAACTTACATAATACAGAATATCTTAACTTCTTCTATACACCTAACAGTTGAGCTTACTCATTTTTCATTTAGCACTCAGTCACTGGCTTCCTGTTTAAGCAAAAGTTTGCTCAGTGTTTTCCACATGACGAAACTTGCTGAAGTTAACATTCGCATTCAGATTTTACTCAATTGATTTCAGCACAGAACATTTTTTGTGATCCTAATTTCTTTAATGTCTGCCTAGAAACAGAAAGAAAATTATACCTTTTAGGAATAAGTTTAACTTCTTCCAATTAACTGTAGTTCTTTTGAAGTATAATGGCACTGCTTTTAAATGCTATTTAGCACTGCTTTTTGAGTAAGTACTACATTTTCCTTCTGCAAATCTATCTACTGTAATAGACAGTAGTCAAAACTTTCAGATTTTAATATGGCATGAACAATTACAATTTTTACCATAATTTTCAAAAGAAAGTTGTGCAATATTAACAGTAGGGCTGAGCATTTGGCATTATGTGGGGTTGAATTCTATCTCCACTGATATCAGTAGAAAAAACTTACAAGGGCATAGGATTTTACTAGATAAATGCACTGCTCACCTTTGTCGGGTGGAATTCCATTTATAGAGTGCCTATGGCATTAATCCAATCAGTGTAATTAAAGCTCTCCATTATACTCAAAGACCTGTAGTAAGATAGTGTATATAGATTATGATTTTTATGTAAGTAGGGTTGTGACCTGTGTCTGAAATAAACCATCTAGAACATTGGGAAGAAGTGTTAATTATACTGCATCAAGTGTATGATTTAATTGCATGGGTTAAATCATGTTGTAACAGTTTTGCTTTGTTGAATATTTTTCTTAGGTTTGGATCTTATAAAGATGGACATAATTATGAGCATATTCATCACTTTCATATGAGCACTCCTAAATATTTTAAACAGACAAACTAGAATGAGAAACCAACATATAATTGAGACCAACAATAAAGGTTTGTTGCTTGAAACTGCATTGGCAGCCAAAAAGACGACATTGTTTAAGGATGTGTAACGCTATGAATGTCTGTGTAATGGCTGTTGACTCTTTTCTTTAATGAGTCGTTATCACTGTGAGACAGGGAAGACATCTGCATTTTGATAAACCAGTGTCTACCGCAGCCAGGTACCTGCTTTGTCCACAGCAAAGCAAGGGTGGGAACTTGCTTTGCTGCTAACTTCTTCAACTTTTTTGAAGGTATCCTGTATCGTGCTGTTTCAGAGTTTTCTTTAGGGTCCAGATACAAGCCCTTTGCCACCCTAGGAGCTCACTAGAACAATCACGAACAAAGAGTTTCGGCTGACTTCCACACCTCTGATGACTGAGGCAAAGCAAAATAACAGGGTAGCGTAGGTAATCTGGTGATACAAGCTGCACTGATGCTATTGCAATGAAAAGGTTGGCCTTGGGTTTTTCAAAATAGGGATGGAACTAGTGTGTTTCTTCATAGGGAGATATGGAGTAACTATGTGTTTGAAATGAGTGCATTTTTTACTTACTGAAACATTATTTACATCTGCTGCTATTCCACATTGTATTCTTAAATGAGTTTTATTATAACAATTTGCAGATGATTGATACTCGTAATATTGGAGGAGACACTGTGACTTTTACAGACTTTTGTTTTACAAGATGTTAGACACTGCAATGCTTTTACAAAGGGAAGAGTAAAGCACCTCCAAGTAGTTATGAGACACTTAAAGTGAACACACTGCAGAAGATTTTAAAAAGAATCACACCCAACATGACAAGGGTTCTCAGAAGGGAAAAAAAGTTGATTGTAATTTTTATTTAAAATAAACTGTAAGAAACCAAACAAAAAATGCATTGCTCCTCTGCTGGGACTACATTTTTTAGTGGGACCAAATAGAAGTGGGGCTTTTTTTTGGCCTAGGCAGTGAATTACCTACTATGGAACAAACACATAGGACAAGGTAAAATGTTTTTTCTCAGGATCTCTTGGCAATGTCTTTTATATTTACTCCTGGTCCTTCAGTATATGTGCAGAACTTCCTTTAAACGAGCACATCTTTTGGTGTTGGCCAAAGGAAGTTTTGTGCCTGTGAGAAAAATGTTAGATGGTTTATTTAAGTGACCCTCACAGCTTGGAAACCACAATTGTGACGTTCGCCTTCAGTACTGTATGTCTTCCCAGCAATACCTAAACATACGATAATGGACACATTGTAGGAAAGAGGTGGTGGTGTGTTTTATTTTTTTCCCCTCCCTCTCATTGTCCACTATGTGCTTTTGAGAACAGCTTAAGCATACTCAATTTTATTGTTTCTCTATATAAGCAAAGACCAGATGTGTGTTTACCCAGGGTTTCTTCTTCTGTGGAGTGAGCTAACTCCTGCCATCACCAAGCTTGTCACTTTATCCTGGTTCTCCCTTGTTTTTAAGGCTGTTTTTTCTGGGAATGAAACACTTCAGTGATTTTTGTGGGCAGAGGATATTTGAAAGGCACTTGAGGAATACATAGCCACCACAACTTCATCTCAGATGATATTAGAAAGCCTGACTTTATTAGTTATAATTAACCATCCATTGTTGAACTAATTTACTTCTCACCTAGAGGTGTTTGTCTTTATAAGCCCAAGGAAGTCTAATTAAATATTCCAGTTTCGGCATCCCTTAGGAAGGATTTGAAATCCTCTGAACTTGTTCTCTGTGTGACTCTCCAGCAGGACAGGATAAATCAGGTTTCAGAGTGATGGGAGTGACTTTCTTGGACTTTGACCAGTTTTCTTCTGCCAGCAGCAGTAGCCGCTGTCTCTCCCTTCTCACAGCCTGCAGGAGCGGCTGGCACGGTACCAACATTGCACAGGGGGCTGAGTATCCTCAGTATCCTAGCTCTGATCCACATCCAGCTACAGGTTTGCCTTTCCATGGCCTGTATAAAACACAACATTATCTTCCCACATTACTTAATGTTCTCCAGAGGCTGTCTGTGCAGATACGTTGTGATATGAGTAGTTTATTCATCTGAGATGCAGGAAATGATAATCATAAATGTAAAAATCTTGAAACCACTTTTTTTTTTTTTTCAACAATTTAATAATAGAATAAGGGTATTTCTCAATGTCAGACACCAAAGCATGACTTGTGCAACAGATCAGACTATACATCATCCCTGTGTGTAATCTTTGAAGTCTGTGAGCATACTTGGATTCATTTTCACAGGATTTAGAAAGTTTCATCCCATTAGAAATGTTCACATAGACATTGACAAAATCTAAATTTCAAATATTCTCTTCCTCTGAGTAGCTTGTGTAATTTAATGTTGGTGGATCCATACCTGATAATGCCTAATATCAGAAAACACTTGATGTATAATAAATGTAATGAATAGCAAGTATTTGTTGGCATTTGCATTATTTTATCAAAATGACTAAGAGAAACTGACCACGAACTGTTTGTATACTGCTTCTACTACTGTGGTTAGAATTGGGAAGATAAAACTATACTTTATTTGTCCTTGAACCTGCACATTGATCTGATTCCCCGGACCTGACTGGTTTAGAAAAAATGTGCAGTAGATCTCTTGCAATCACTATGTTTCAAACTATGAAAGAAATGTGCTAGAACAGGTCCTGCTGCAGGGGCGTGTGACTAATCTTGCTGTTCTCTAATCTTATTCCCTTCATCTCAACTTTCATAAGACAGTATGTTATGAAATAAAAAGTTTGCAATATCTTTAACTATGCATTCAGAGACAGCATGATAAAGATAAAATGTATTAAAAAACATGTTTTATTTTCTAAAGGTTTGACCTTTTCCTTGTGGTAAAAGGTCTAGATGATACATATTGGACTTCTAAATAATATGTATTCTGTTGTATTCCTAATTCCATCCTCTTTGCCATTCTGTGCAGGTCAGTTAAAGTTTCTGGGAACATACATACAGGAGGAGACGGCAGCCCATCAGGAGCCCACCAGTTCATGTCTCAGAAGAAGAAGGAAAGACTCTAGGTGTAAGACAGCAACTTCTGAGGGTAACTGTACCGGATTCTTCAGCAGGGTGGAGACTCAAGTCTCCTCTTACATTTACTCCTGCTTTGGGGCTTTGGCTCAGGCATTTCTGTATGTGTTGTAAGCTTAGTTTCAGGAGCAGTGGTGTTGTCCCAGAGCACACTCACACCTGGGAGCTGCAGTTCAAACCTCTGGGGCTAAGAAGGACCTGAATTTTTTATTTCCCATTTTCAAAAAGGGTGTCGCAGCTACAAGCTTATTGAACAACAGCTGGGGACACCCTTTGGTTTTGAACTGGAGTTGATGTTACTGAAACAAGTTGGGTGCAGGTTAAGTGTGCAGGTGCCCAGCTCCCACATGTCCCACTAACACGGAACACGAAAATGTTCAGGGTGCTCTGCTGTCAATGAGGGAGCTCTGTGGCCACAGACAAGGGTGCTGATTGTTTTGATGCACTTCCAGGGTTTGGGCAGAAATTCTGAGCTGCTCTCTTAAGCTTGGCTGCTTAGAGCTTCCTAATTATGAATTAAGCAGATTTTTTTTTTTTTTTTAATTTCAAACTGAAGCTGAAAAACAAACGCAACAAGCTATAAACCAAATTTAGGGATTTAAATATGAGCTACCAACAGCTCTGAAACATTTTTTTTCTCATGTATGCAAAATTACATTTGTTTGCAGTGTGTTACAAAAGGACCCTTAAAGTCATACACCTGTGGAGGAAGTGTTACAAACCAGATGTTTTTACTTAAACAAGGACCATAGTATGAGTCCACGGGACAGGGCAATTGAAATGATCTGACTTACTTGACGAGGAGTGATTGGAAAGCAGTTATATAATCTGCAGCTGTTACTTTCTGCCACCTGAGGTCCTCTTTTATCCCCGATCAGTACTGTTCTGCTAATGCCATGCAATGCTATTGAAATGTTTCTCTTCATGCTGGGGGTGAAAAATCTTTTCAGAAGCATTACATAAAGCTGTTTGAATTGTCCTGGGTATCAGTTACTTTTTCATATCTGCAAAGATTTAGAACTGCAATTGCTGGGCTTCTGGTAGATAATTTGTTTCTTTTCTTACAATGCCCTGTGCTGTGCTGCTGTTTTATCTGCTTTGTTAATGTTCAGCAAATTCTACTTTGCGAATGTTTTTGTTTCAATACAGTTCCCTCTCTGACTTGTCAAACACGTAAGTGGTTTGTGATTTGGGTGCCTAAAATTAACTTTCACACTTGTTTCTAAGCAAAGCAAGATGAACAAAGGTATTTGAGAGATGCAGTGGCTTTAGCAATTTGGAGTCTGGATACCCTTTTGAAAGAGAGGGCATCCACTTTCTTAAAATGCCCTCTACACCCTGTTTCTGATAGTGAACAACATAAAACTAAGTAAATTGCTCATCTTGCTCCTTATAGTATTTTTCACAGTCTATGTGGATGTCATTTTAGCTATCAATTTAAAAAGTGCAAAGTCTTTCTCCTTAAAAAAAAAAAGTCTGCAGTTTTAAGTTGGACCTAGCAGTGTGTAAATTGGCTGAAGCATTTCCTGCCCCTCTCCAGTTCTCAATTTATTATTCCTCTCCTGTGTGTTGATAGAAGCATTTGCACATATATGAGCCAAATCAGGATATTCATTTCACTGGGAAAACAAGCAAACAGATGAACAAACCCCCAGAATGTTGATTTTTAGGGTTTTTTGCCTTTTGGGGGTGTTGGGGGCAGTCTTGCTCTTTGATTTGCCTTCCTATCTAGCTGTTCAAATGGTTGTGTTGGCACAAAAGAAAGGATGCCAGGAGGACTAGGATTAAGAGACTAATGCTGGAACTGCTTAAACTGTCTCTGTCCTTGAGACAGTGCTTGATCAAGCATAACCTGATTGATCTGCTCTATTTAAATTAAGTATTTCTGCATTTTGTAAACTCAGGCTTCAGAAAGAAAATATGGGTGTGAATACATAACATCTGCCAGCCTGGAGACTTGCATAGTGGTTTACAACTAGTGGTAACAAAGGAGATGTATTAGTACCTTCTCAAGGTTGGAATGAAGGTGGATGTTGCAATGGGCCTTGCTCTTGTGCAGCAGGCCTTTTCTGGCTGAAGCATACATTCCTTGTTTAGCAGGCAGAAACAGAAAACAAAGTCTCTTTTGTGATTCTTTATGGATTTATTTGCAGATCTAGTTTTTAACGGTCAGAGACTATACTTGCACATTCAACTATTCAAAAATATTTTGAAGTTTTGTTTGTCAAACTTACAGTATTATTTGCTTTATGCATACAGATAGTAGTACTTACAGAAGCTATAGTCTAAGGAAAGATTTGTAAAGCCACATAGTAGCTTTCATTATAGACTAATATAAATGGGGGAAAAAATTACAAGCCTTTCTTTAGGTCCAAGTGGCTTCAGATACAACCATAGAGGGTTTAGGTATGCCACCTTTTTTTTTTTTTTTTAGATCTGTATCAGTTTGCAGCTACTTAATGCATGGGAGAAAATTTCTTTTTGAATACATTTTTATTCTAAACTAGCAGTCTATGTGCTATGGTGAATGTGAACAAACAGGCACCCCTAAAGGAATTGTTCCTCTCAATCCAGAATTAGAACAGATCAGATGAATTGCAACTCAATGGTGCCCCTACTGGGTATAAGAGTTTGGGATGACGTGTACAGATGTGAATGTCTGGCATGTGGGATGTTAAAACTACCCAAGAAGTGAAACGTAGCTTGTACTGCTTTACTCTGAGATAGCTTATTATTATTATTTTTCAAGGTGGTACTGTAAAATACACAACAATTGCTAAGGTAAAGAAAAGATGGTGCCAACAGGAAAATACCAGAGATGGAAGCAGAAAGTTCTACAGAAATAATTGCAAGGAGTTAGTGAACAGGCAAGAATTTCAAATAATGGGGTCTTTTGTTGCTCTGACATGGCCTTTGTACATGCCTGTTGAAGAAATAAATAATTTTCTCAAGGACTCCATCTCCTTCTCTGTAAAAATGGCAGTTGAAAACACAAGATGTTGCTCTGCAAAATAAATTGGCTGCACTTGCACACTCTGACCGGTGCACTGAATAAGGCACGAGTCATTAAGAAAACCAATAACAGGTGCACAATCAGTTAATTCAGGACTGTATACTAAATATATTGCTCCAAAGAGACAATTACTTTAAATGTGGCACTTCTTCAGTTCTGAGTCCTTGACTTTCTTTTAACTTAACCTCTTAATGGAAGTGTGTCTATTTTTTTTTTTAATGGGTAATTTCTGTTTTAATACTCCATTGTGCACAGATGGTGCTGTAGCAGTCTCTTCTCACCTGTGTTTCAGCACTGAGTAGGGCAAGGAAAGGCTCTTATCTCTGAAAGGAGAGGAGATGCTGAGGTCACATGCTAACCAGCTATGACGTGAAAGGTGTCTGCGTCCTCTGCACTGCAAGGAGGGGAGAGTAGGTGGACCCGCGGGCTGGATTTTTAGGAGCAGAACAGTAACTAGGCGGAGTGATGCAGTCTCATCTGCCTGCAAGGAGCAGCCTTTGGCCCGCGTGTCCCCCACGCCCCAGCCCGCTGCTGCTGTGACACTGACCCGACACTGGGGTGCGTTCAGCCGGCGAGGGCAGGCTGCCATTTTTCTCCTTAGTAGAAACAACTAAATTTTTCTAAAATAGTTGGCGACTTGGCTACACTGAGGGTGGGTATCGCAGAGCAAAGGGAGGGGTTTGTAGCCCAGAAATCCTACTTCCCCGGCGCAGCGACCTGCTGCCGTCCTGAAAAGACGACGCCAGCCCCGGGGCCGCGCCTGACGTACGTGTGCGAGCGCTCGTTGGCCCCAGCAGGGCAGCTGAGGTCTGGCCACGCTTCGGGACATACAGCGGCCTGGGCTGGTCCCCACGGCGGGGGATCTCACCGAGGAGGCGGCGCTGGGGCCGTGCCTGCCTACCGTCCCCTCAGGTCCCCGGGCTGCCACCGGAGCGCCCTCGGGGCAGAGCGCCGTGTAGCGGTCGCCAGCCTGCGGGCCCGGAGACGACCCCGGACGCCTGCAGCAGAGGGACCCTCCCGCCGATCTCAGCCCCGAGGAGCACAGCGCTCCGAGCCCGCCCTCCGGCGGCCCTCTGCGGGGCGGGGCAGCCTTGGCGGCCCCGCCCTCTGTCCAGCTTACCCAATCGCATCAGGACGTGGGCGCGGCCCTTGGCCTCCCTAGCCAATCAGAGCCAGGGGTGACACAAAGTGGTGTTCTTTACACGCGCTTTCAAGGCCAGGAAAAACTGGCACCGGCAAAGCCCAGTCAGAGTGAAGGGGGCGGGGTCGCCTCAGCCTTGAGCCCAATAGGGTGTCGGGAGCGGGCGGGGCAGGCGGTGGGGGGCAGGCAGAGGGAGAATGGCAGGTGCCTCATGCAGTAGAAGAGCAGGACGTACGGCCTCTCAGGGCAGCCAGAGCCAATAGGTGCCGCCGGTGGGCGGGGCGGGAGGTGTCCGTGCTTGGGCTCTGTGATTGGGAGAGGGGTAGAGGGAGCCGGGCCGGGCAGGGCAGTGCGAGCGCTGCACGAAAATGCACTCGGATGCCGCCGCTGTCAGTGAGTAGCGGCAGGGCCGGGCCGCGCGCTCACGCCTGCTCACCGGCGGCACCCGGCGCTACCGGCCTGGTCTTTCCGCCGGCAAGCGCTGCCGCCCCGTGGGGGCAGCTGCTCCCGCCCCTCACTGAGGAGGCTCGGCCGAACGCACCGCCGGGGCTCTCGGTGACAGGGGAGGCCGTCGGGGAGAGAGGCGGTGTGCGTACCTGGGGTCACGGGACCCGCGGGCCGGCGGGTACCCGCGGCTCTCGGCTCCCCCGGGGGATAGGAGGGGCCGGGGTTGGATGGGGGCGGCCCGTGCGGTGGCGGGGGCGGGTGAGGGGCGCAGCAGCGGAGGGGGCTGGGGGCGCTTGGAGGGTGTGACGCAGTTTCCCCGACCCGGCTTGCGAGCGGGTGAGGCCGCGGCCGGCCCTCGTGGCTCCCTGCGAGGGAGCCGGGGCTGCCGAGAGGAGGGCGGGCGCGGCCTGCGCCGCTGCCCGGGGGCTTCGCTGCGTGGGAACGGTGTGTGTGGGGGGGGTGGGGTGGGTGGTGTTTAATTTAGCGGATTCCGCCGGGCCGGTGCGGGAGAAACGGGCTGTGAAGGGGAATGGGGGCCGCGGCGCATTGTGGGAGGTGGAGTCTCCGCTGCGGCTGTCCCGCGCGGCGGGGAGCTGGGCGGGAGGCTGGCCGACTACAACTCCCAGCAGACACTGCGGCGGCACGGCGCGCCACCCCCGCGCGGGGGTGCGAGTTGCAGCCCGGCACCCCCGGCCGGCGCGGAGCCCCGGGAGGGCCCGGGACCCACCGCTCCCTGCCCGCAGCTGGGGCCCGGCGAGGCCTGGAGCAAGGCCGTTTGGCCGTGGGGCAGCGGTAATGGGAGATCGCGCCGCCTGTGCTGGGGGAGCGCAGGGAGGCTTTGTCTCTGCAGTATAGTTTCTGGCTCTGGTTTCAGAACAGGCGGGACCGTATGGTATAGGCAGGTTGCCTGGTGTGGGGGGATTACACACTTGCGTGGGTGTGGGTAACTGTGGGGTTCGGAATAGATGCCATCCCCGTATGCTGGAGAAATGAGGTTGATGTCCCGAGCACAAAGGTATCTCGGCAGAAGGATGTTCCCGATTCCTGTGAAATCTCCCAGGGCTGTGTTCTCACTGTGCAAGGAGCTGCAGCCCTGAGACACTTCATTACTGCAGAATTTGCTTATGGGAGAGATAATCAAAACTAAAGCTTTGATCATACGTGAATGAATGATGGTCTGACTTTTGGACAAAGTCCTGAAAGCAATTATGGAAAGAAATGCTGCCTAAGGCCTGGATTTTCTTGAATCCTTCTGTGTTTCTCAAAATGAGGAATTGGACAGGAACAGCTTGGTAAACGCTCTGCCTCGTAAGATTATATAATTTCTTTAGTGATTATGGCTTCTTTTACGTTTATATTTGCGGATCATTATATATCGATGGTTAAGGCTACTATTAAAGCACAAATAACTGCCTCATGTCAGAAATGGAAGCATAATTTTTCTAGAAAATGCCTTCTGTTCAGTCTCGATGTGCCCTGTCCAAAAAAAGGTGCAGGTCTTCATTATACACACGTAAGCTACAGTTACAAATATTCCGATGCTCCCTTATGTAGGATGTTGAAGACTATTTAGTGCCTTTTTAAAAAAATTCTCATGCAGAAAGCAAGACTACTGTTTCTCACCATTCAGCTGTTACTGGCTTCTTCAAAAATATCCCTTGGAATTACTGAATCACCCACCTGAATATATTTTTGGGGCAGTTCATGGCCTTGTATATGTGTTATTTTAAATAGGAATGTTTTCCTTAATCAGCTAACTTCATTATCTGTAGCTTCATGGTAGTTGTGGGTTTTTTTCCTCATTGATTTAAGTGCTTGAGTCAAGAAGTGTTCATAGCATATCTTTACAAATCCAGAAGCTGGCTTATGATTGTTTCCTGACTGAACATTTCAACCTTTTGTTTGATCCTTCTTAGATTCTTATCTGTTCTTGTGATATAAACTCCATTAATACATTTTTGCTGCATGTCAGTTTTACATTCTGAGACTGAATGTACACCTTTCATATATGAGAGACATCAACTTTTTCCTGTTGTAAACATTTGCTTAAAAGCTTCTTGCAATGCCAGTAACTATAATTGAAAATGTCTTTTCTGGCAAGGCCATACAGTGAGTTGAGTTAGATGAAGGAACAGTCTTCCTCTCATTGCTTCTCTTTGTTTGTTTGTATCAGGATGCAATTTCATTTGTGTAATTTCAGCACTTGATTTAGGTTTATTTTTGTCCAAGTAGTTTTTGCGTGAACTTTAAGGGAATTATTATCATGTATTTTTCTTTACCTTTTCCCCTAAATTTGGAGATATTGAAAACAAAGACTTTTTTTTTTTTTTCCAAAGCATTATTTCCTAGTTTTGTTTGTGCCTTCAAGCAGAAGAGGAAAACTCGCTTAATTTGTCTGTGCTGTGCTTGCCAAAAAGCATCCAACTAGGAAGTACAGTGTATCCCATGAAAATGTTTAACTCTTGTATCCAATTTAAATACAGAGCCTTTATTAGTGTGGTTGTTTCTTCTACAAAAAGTAAGACTACTAACAACGACTTCAAGCAGAACCCTGATTTTTAAATGTGCCAGCACTTTCCTACACTGCCCAGTTAAGTTGTTTTATTTAAAATCATAGGTCTGAGGTTAAATAGCATTTCTACTTTGGGCTTATAAAGAGACAGAAATAACTACTAGTTTGCTCAGTGTTTTATGTATAGTAGTGTCTATATCTAAGTATATGTGTATCATTGTTAGAGCTACAAGGCTTCAGGTTGCCCTTGGGAACCAGCTAGTGTGGCACATGTTTTTGTGTCCCTTGGTGCAGATGTGTGGCTGCACAGACTGTGGGACTCTGCTGTAGCTGCTCCTTTCTCCCCATTAGCTGTAGGTTACCGCTTCCCTTGCTCTCCTGGTAACGAGGTTTGTAGGAGCACTCTAATCCACTCAGTCAATGTGTCTGGGTTAGGTCTTGCCACTTACATAAATTGTCTAAACTGACAAGGTTGATTTTTGCCTGAAGTGGACTAGGGAATGTGCCCATGACCTGTGCTTCTGGCAGAGCTGTGTGGTCTGTAACTTTTGGCAGAGAGGAGGAAGCAAATACTGGGGCAGCAATGCTTTTGAGTGGCTGTTGCAGGCCCATCGTGATATGTACCAGATCTACATGGTGCTGGATACCCTAGTAGTGCATACATGACAGGGTTGCATTTCTGCTGAATTAGCTAGAGCATGAGATACAAAGTTTTTATTAGCTTTATGCCCTTTATAGGAAGACAGATGACACCTAATCTGGCATGAAATTAAGAGTAGTGCTGGCAAACAGCACTCAGGCCGTAGTAGCCAATGATGCAAAATTAATTCACTGACACTTTTTGGAATGAATTTGATGGTAGAGTTACGAGTTAGACTTTGCATCAAGCGGATGTAAAATTGCTCCTATACTAAACAATTTGTAGCTCAATTTCTTGTGTTCTTGAATTGTAGACTGAAAGAGTGTCTGTTCACAGTCTGAGTAACTTGAAATCACTGAAATGCTGTTTGATTTGTAGTACATGCTTTAGAAATAGATTTAAATTAGCTCTAATTATCCACTACTTTTACTCATTCTTTTCCAACTGGCTGGTCACTCCAGCTTTATTATATTCTGGCAAGCATTTGGAATGCTTATCTAATACACAAGTGGTATTTGCAGCAACAGAAACAGCTGTATTGCACCAGAAATGCAATTAGTGTAAGGTCTTTTCTATTAAAAAAGCCCACTGAACCTACCCCCCAAAAAAACCCAAACCCACAAAACTGTAAAACCCTTCATGAGCCAGTGTGCAGGGTTTTTTAATCTATATGTTAAGATAGCATAAGTTAACATAGCTCTTATTTGTTCAAAGTCAATTTAAAGTAAATGGAAATGCATTCAAAATAAAGTAACAGTTACACAACTTTTGCACTGCTTAAATTTCTCTAAAATCCTCAGTGAACTTTAAATTGCACTAGCTCTTTTTGTAAACAAGCCTTCAGATTAGGGTGATCTTTAAATACCTAGGTAGAATAAAGTAGAATAAGGATTTGTTCCGGGGGGTGGGAGGAAGGTTAATGCTTTTCACTGTCTTCATAGCATGCAGTAATTTTAAAATATTATTTTGCAGATAATGTGGGTGACTGCCTACATGTGGTAATAGCAAATGTTACAGTTGAATCTGAAGGCTTACCTTAAAATGATGAGGTTTTTAGTGTGTAGTCATTTCAACCGTGTTTTTTTTTGTTTACGTTTGGTGTTTTTTGTATTTGTGTGTTTTGTTTTTTTTTTTTAATAGCTTAAATCACTCTTGTGTTTTGCTTCAGAACATTTTAGGCTGTTATGTTTGCAAAATATACACAAATTTGCAACTGTGGGTTAGGATACCACTGGTGTCAGCAGTAGCTCTGAGTCTGGCATGGCTATGCGTGCTTGTGTGCAGGAGAAATGTCCTGCGGCGCTGTGTCTCTAGCTCTAACGGCTGGGTCCTGTTGCTCCGCAAGCTAGGTGCATCATCCCACTCCTCTTTCCATTTAATTGCATGTCCTCACTCTCCAGGCTGGAATTCACTTCTGCTTTCCTTACTTTCTGAGTCATGCCGCGTGTTTAGCCCCACCAAATGAAGGGAAACCCTGCTTTTTAAGCCTGTTCTACTCTGCCTGCCCTTGCCCCTTGCAACCTTGCTCTCACATCTCAGACGGGAAGAGGGCTCTTCTGCAGGTGCCCCTGCTAAAGGGTGTCACTGCCTGTGTGGCTTCAGCTGCAGGCACACTGGAAATGAATTCTTAATCCTGTCTTGGGCAGGAATGCAGAATCGGCTCCTGGCTGCTCTGTACTGTAGTTTCAGAACCTCCATTTTTAGGTTTATTGTGAAGTTTTTGAGTAAATGAAAACAAAAACTGATGCATGTTTTTCTTTTGTTTTCTGCACTTAGTAAGGAGTATAGAAATTCTGCTTCCTGAACATAAGTATTAAAGGCTTTCACCAAATGTACGTTTCAGATCTGAACTTCCAAGTTCATTAATCAATAGAAATTGTCTTACTGTTAGGATAATTATGTAAGTAGACTGTAGAGCATGAAATGGTGTAGTTCACAGAATGTTAAATGATAACTTTTTAGATAAGTAAAGTTTATTTATTGTAAAGCTAATTAAGAAGACAGTACTTTGAACTGTTATTTCCAGTACCACTACAAGTTTTCTCCAGTTGTATTATTTGAAACCAAGGAAACCAATTGAATAAAAAATAAAAGCATAAACATACCATTTTCATTTTCAGGAATCGGTGCCTAGCGTGTGTTTTCTATCTAATTTTTTTCTTGAGAAGGTTACACAAAATTACCCACAGTATTTGTCAGATATACTATGACTATTTCCATACTTAATTTTTAATACAGAGTTGTATCTATAGTGTTTATCTGGCATGTCTGTCTGCGATAAATATTTTTAGGCCTTCTGTTACTGTGAGATTTTTGCTCAGAAAAATAATATAGAAGCTTTTAAAGGAAATTTGGAGTCAGCTGCATAGCTGGTGTAGTACTATTGCTGTTTTTTTGCTAGGTTTTTAGTAGTGTTTTTAGCTGCACCGTGTAGCTGTGTTTTGTCCAAGCTTTAGAGTGATAGTTTTGACAGCAGGAACTAAGTTAAAGTTTTAGTTCAGGCAGGTACGTGTCGATGTGTGAGTAGGCACATAGGCGGAAATACTTTTTTTTTCTTTTTTAGGTATTCATTTGTAGTTTCATTTGAATAGTTCCCTCCATAAAAAAAAAAAAAAATGACTTGACCTTTAAAGTCTCTTCATTACAGATAGCAAAGCAGAATATTCAAGTTCTGTTCATCCAAATCTTTTGCTTATATTTAAGATATACTGAGTTTTTTGTTTATTGTATTTCATATGTTTGTCTTAATGAGGGGGTGTAGAACAGTTTTTGTCTAGTTTGTCAGGGAAGCAGGCCAAGCTAGCTGTTGGGTTTTTTTCCTCTGTGTAACTTTCAGGTCCATAATGTAAACCATAATCTATAATATTTTAAAAGGTTTTTTAAAAACTGTTTGTGTTTTACGTTTAAATTGTATATGATTGTGAATAATTGACTAACCCAGACTTCAACACTTGATGTTAAGTGTTAATGAGAAACCGCAAACAGGTTTAATTTCCATCATATTAGGTTGGCTCTGGAATTTCTTCTGGATTTGCAGTTCCTTTACTCAGACTTTTTTTCTCTAGCTGTTACATTCCGAATTATTGCAAAGCGTTTAATACCATTTGGAATTTTCGTTGCTTCAATCCTTACTAAAGATAAGCTAACATCTGCATGAAGAATAACTTAATCAAGAAAATATGCATGCTTGTTTGACATACACCTCTTAAAGTTGTAGCAAACATTTCAGTGCATCTCTTTCCAGTATCAATGAAGTGGGCAAGTTTCTTTCTTCTGATCCCAGGTCAATAAGTTGTGTGGCACTTTACTTATAAAATATTTTTCTGCAGGACAGATGTATGCTTGATCTGATTTAACATGTTTCTGCTGCCACAAGAGACTATTTTGCTCCCACTTGGGAGGACGTTTGCTGTGTCTTGCTCTAACCCTGTTTATCTGGTGTTACATCTCCTCGGTGATCTCATTCAGGCCATGGAGCTGGCAGGATTGGTTTGTAATTTTGGGAGTAGGATTCCAGGGGCAGGGGCTTGACGGGAGGTCGGGTGGGCACAGATGGGAGGCTGCGGCAGCAAGTGCGGAATTTGGGGCGGTTTGGGGAGGGAGCACGTCCCTGAAGTGCGCAGTTGCAGCCAGCTGCTCATCGCTGGCTTGTCATGTTGACTATGCCGTTGTCCCTTGGCTAATTCTCAAGATGGTGTTATTTGAGCTTTGGAGGTTTGTTTTTTTTTTTTTTCTTCAAAAACCTTTTATTCTCTTTTTTTTTCCCAAATATACTTTTCAATAGCATAGGGCAGTTAATGTAGTTATAGCAAATACTCTGACCAGTTCAGGAGGTGGCTGGAGCTGTAATTTAATGTACCTAATTCATTGGCTGCTGCTTGTGTTTGTTTTTATGACAGTTACTGTAGAAGAAGCCTGTTCTTGGTTTTGGATAATATCCTTGTTTTGCAAGTTTCCCCTGTGGAAGGGAGAAAACTTTAGACTCTGGTCCTCCGTATTTGTGTGGATAAACCATTATTTGTGGAACTAAGGTTTGAAGCTTGTTCTACAAGAGATGTAAAATACATTTGTGTAAACCCCCTGAGTCCATCATAATTGTGTAACCTATTTTTGAAGTAACAGCTTAAAATTGTAAGGATATTTCCAGTAGATGTATGAAACATATTGGGATGAATGATGTATTTTGCAGTGCCTAGGAATGTTTTATTTCAGAGACAATATCTAATATATATACAATCCTAACTTTAAAATATTTTTTCTGTTGTTTTCAAGAGTACCATCTAAAATTACTGTTTAATATTAATTTAGAATAAAATATTTGGTCAGTGTTCTCAGTTTGTTACCTCCAGTTATAACTGGTTTCTCTAAAGACTCATGTTCCTTGTAGATTTTAGGCTGAACAACAAGAAAAATGTTAAAATTAATGTTGAAGAAAGCTTAGTCTGGTGCAACAGTTAACAAAATAATTATAACCTTTTAATCTTGCCCTTCTCAGAATGGCTTCTATGTCACCTCCCACTGCCCTTTTCTACAAAAAAAAAATCCTTTAAATGGAAGGTTGACTAAGAAACTTGTGTGTTGTGGTATTGTTTGACTAGCAGAAATTGTATTGCTGTAGTGATGGGTTGGGGACAAATACATTAAGAAATAGGTAGCAATTAGTGAAATGATACTCTCTAGCTAACATAATAAATGAAACATATGATTCCTAAAGGTATCTATTTTTTAATTCACCATAACAAGGGAATTCCATAATGATGTATGTAACAAATACACTTAACAGCAGGCGGTTCCTTCAGATCCACTTTTTAACTTCATAGCAGATGATCCACTTCAGATCCACTTTTTAACTTCATAGTTCACTGACCTGGGGATCTGTTATTTAAAGATTACTTTGTTTATCCTTAGATTCTGGGTCATCTTAATTCTATTCTGAGAGCATTCATTTGAAATGCTACGGATGGAAACATGGGAATTATGTTTTTGACCTTACTTGCAATCATGTATCAGCTACTGGGGAAAGCCAAATGAAATGTTTCCCAGTAGAAATGCTTTAATGCATTAACTGGGTGGTAACACTAGGCCTATACAGCTTTTAAGGTATGGAAGAATTGTGCTTGAAACAGTTTACTTGTCATATACCACTTGTCTCTAATTAGAGTGGTTTTGCGCATGAGTTCTAGTGGAGTAGCTAGTTTACTTTTAGTTTAAATGGAAATATTGTATAGTAGTTGGCTGCCTTTGATCCCTGTCAACTGCTCTGTGTCCAGCTTTTGAGATTCTGGTTGGTTTCCATGCTCTTTGGCTGGATCACAGTTGATTTTTTTTGGTAAATTACTTATTTTTTGGTTTTGTCCTGGACACATTTCTAGCAGAAACAGGGGGTTTAAAATTATGGAGAAAAATCACGTTCTTACCTTTTTACAACTGAAACAAACTTAAGTGTGTTATTATTGGAACACAGAAACAAAGGTAACATCTATGCTATGGCTTCTTTCATGAACTGTCAGGATATTTTATTTTCGGTTTTATTTGCTTGGGTCTTAACAGCTGCTGTATTGCGACCTTTGGTTCATTATACAAAAGTCATGTTTCAGCTGTGTAAGTGTATTCCAGTTACTGAGTTTTGCAAGGAAATTAGTATAAAGGCAAGTATGTGTGTATTAATAAAATTATTTTTTAAAATAGCATTCTTAGTAATGATTTTAGAATGTTACATGGTACTTAAATTGGTTTTGGAATAGATGGAACAGAAGGGCTGGGTAGCATGGGAATTATAATGATTCCCAGTTTAAATAAAAAAAGTTGTAAATATTTAAAAAAATATAATTTTGTACTTAGCTTATTATTAGCTATAGTTCTGTTTTGCTAGGGGGTCATCCATGCCTTAGGAAAAATGCATATGTAGGACATATTTTGCAGATTTCACTTACTGGTTCCACTTAGTGTTGAAAATGTTGATGCTGAAAAAGTGTTGACATGGCTTTTATTTCATAGTCATGTGATGGCTTTATTAAACTACTAGAACATATGAAGATCTCTGTTGCTACAGCTGGAAAACAGAGAATTTAAAACTTTTTTTTTTTTTTTTCCCCCCCTCTAGATTTTCAACTGAATTCTCATCTATCAACACTGGCAAATATTCACAAGATTTACCACACCCTCAATAGGCTGGTAATGACTTGCCATTTTCTCTCAGCAGAATAGCTAGGGCTTTAGTCCAGAATCGTTTGTGACTGAAATCATTAAGAGATTACACTTTAAAAACTATGACTGCTTTTTGTATGAGAGACTGTTGGTTTTGAATCTGTTAAGAGATAAACAGTATTAGTAAAAGGTGAAAGATTAGTCAGAGTGGTGTTTAAGCACTGTTCACTACAACACTGGATTTAGATGTTGTCTCCATGTAAGAAGCTTTCCTAGATATATCAGATAATGGTAATAATCATCATCATCATCCTCCAATTTCTTACAGTTCTTGTGGAAAGCACATTGAATGAGCAAGCTGTCCTCTTAAAAACCATGCAAAGAGTGAAACAGGATTTTTATGAAGACTGTCCCTACTTGTTTGCTGTGCATTTACATTTGTTTTATTGCAACTACAGCTGGAAATGCTGATTTTGCTTTGTACACTACAAATGTAGTTAAAAACACACTGCCTAAAAAAGGGAGTAACTTGTTTCCAAGTTTTCAGTTATTTTTAAATAATTTTTCTTTAGAACATACTGTATTTATTAATGGAATTGTTCAAACCAACAATGCAAAAGTTCCCATCCAAAGGATAGTTATTTCCACTCTTGAAACGTAATTTGAGATCGAAAATATTTTTCAAATAATCTAAAGATTATCCTTGAACTTACCAGATAAATTTGCAAGGGTAGCTTTTTAGATAAATATGATCTGAAAACAAGAGGGCTCTGCAGTCTTAGCTAGCTGCTTCCCAAGAAATTACGGCTAATATTAATATCAAATAAAGGTTAAAAACATGACTGAACAGTGAAGATCACCATCTCGTTTAACTGTATCATTCCTACTCTCTTGCAGAATCTGACAGAGGACGTTGGTCAAGACGATCACCAGACAGGTATTTAATAGGGGTGTAGTAGAAATCAATTGAAACAAGTTAAACACGCTTCATCAAAGAAGTCTCCCTAACATCATTGAAAAATATATTTTAGAAAGCTAAAGGGGTTCTAGAAAACAAGTGCCAGGATTTTTTTAAGTTTTCTTCAAAATAGATGTTTGTGCTTTTAATTTATCTGGTTGTGAAGGACTTGCTCAGGTTTCAGCTGTATTTGTCATTTTACTATTTCTTAGTGTAAGTACTTTAGAAGACTTCAAGAAAAAATTCTCTCACTCCTTGGACTCAACCGATTAGACTAGCAGAATATCCATGTTCTTTCAGTGTTTTGACTCTTGGAAGAGCATGAGTGAGAACAGAGCAGAAGCAAGACCAATCTTGTGGCTATTGTGATGCCTGTGACCGAGTTTAAATGCTGTGCTCCAAACAACCCAGCTGTTTTCTTGAGTGGTTTTGATGCAGGTTGTTCCTGGTTTTGTGCAGATTTTCAGGCAGTGCCTAAGGATTATTTATTATTTCCAAATCTGTTTTCTGTTCAATAAAATGTCATCATTTTTCGAGGCCTTCATCTCGGGTGCCTGGTACTAGCTTGCTGCCATTCTTGTTTCATCAGCATTTGTGCTTTGTGACTTGATGTCTTGCAATATTTGTTACCTCCTTTCACGCTTGTTACTTATGAGCTGGCGTCTTCCTTGATTTCTTTTTCTTCCTTCCTTTCTGTGTTTCAGGCGTGATACCTAAGGAGGAAGGAAAATATCTTACTGGCTTCAAGCCCATGTCACTCAGGAGAACAGTTCTTTAAAACTGACCATATCTATCCTACCATCTGTCTCAAAGTTTTTCTCTATCCTGAGGTGCTGGCTATGTTTGCCGATGTTAACCTGAGTGCTTAAGGAAGTGGAGAGAGCTGTCAGCTCCTTCTGGAGATTTCTGGGACACACTGACAAATCTAGCACACTCTTAGCCTAGAGCAGTGAGAAGAGATGCAGAGGACTTCGTTGTTTGGGATCGGACAGAGCTCACTTAGGGCTCATGTGCCTTCCTCCATACTGTGTCATGCTGTTTCATAGTTAAGTATCTTACCCTAGCCACGAAAGGCTTCTAGGAAGTATTTTCCTTCAGTGCAGTCAGCCATTTGATACTTGAAATAAGCTGATGATGTAAATGAAAAACCTCATCAAAAGAGGTTGAGGCAGGTAGTTCAAGACAGTCAGAGGCTTTATCGTCCATATGTTAAAAGTGATGTCCTCTCCCATCTCTCAGCGAAGGGCTGGAATTTTCTTCTTTGTGATCCAGGTGCTCAAGCTAAACACAGATACATACTGATTTCATGTGTGAAAATACATTCTGTAATCTTTCTTTACTTTTGATCACAAAAAGGTGTTGTGAAGCGTTGAGGTAGTCCCCTTCTGTTACTAACCAATCAATAAGAGTAGGCGTGGTTCAGGTATTGGGAATTTGTCATATCTCTTTCCTAGCACTTCTGTCATAAAGGTCAGTATAAGAAATTATCCTCAGAGCTCTCATTATGGAAAGGTGTTTGAGCATGTTGGTTTCGATGAACTGCTTTATTCTGGCAGTCATGATTATCCTATTGCCTGCATTGTGTTGTTTGAATTAAATTATTTCAAGAGCTTAAGCATGCCCATTGAATGAATGTGGGCATAAAATCTCAGTAAATAATGTAATTTTTTTTTACAACAGTTGTAAAAGAACCTTTCAAACTAGGAACAAGTGCGAAATCAGAACTGAAAGTAGAGCTCACTACTGGCAAGCTCCTCATCCTCAGATTTCGTTCCAGTATTTCTTATGCTTCTGCCCTGTTGTAGAGGAAGACAAAGCCCTAATGTTTGCGTAACTTCCAGTCTAATTCAGTCAAAATATGTACTTGGTTTTCCTTATATGAGGACAAATATTTGTGCAAGGGGCTATTTTGACCATTGTGAATATAATACAGTGCAGTCTTCTGTGTGCATTTTGTATGAGACTTGACACTTCTGAAATATCATAACTGGAGAGCCTTATGGAAATCTTTAAAATAAATTGTTTGATTTTGATGTACTTACGTTTTTAGAACTTATATTTTCCAGTATTACTGACCACATAATAAGAAGCGTCAACACCTTTTCATTTTGTTACACAGTTTAAAGAACTGCATAGATGCTGTGAATTTGATTCTCTGTCCAGAACTGATTTGAAAGCCATAACTCTGTTACCAAAGATACTTTGAGTGTTGCCAAATTCATCTGAAGACGAATTTTTGGGTTTGAGATTTCTCTCTCCCTCTCCCTCCTCCCTCTCCCGCTTTTTCTCACCCAATTCTCTGGAGCAAACCTTATCCTTAAAGATTACTGTTCATTTTCTGACATAACTATCCTGGTCAATGTTATTACATTGTGGACCTTGCTTTTGGGATGATGTAATAAATGCATATCTAAATTTGGCTGAGATCTCTAAAAGCTATTTAGGAAAGACTGAGTATTTCAATTTTAGATTAATATTTATAATGAGCTTTTAATGTGTATTGCATTTATTTCAAAGCAGTTGTTTCTGATCTAACAATGAATGTACTAGATATCTAAATTACTTTAGGCAAATTGTATCTTTTTGAAGTATTAGCCAGATTTATATTCTGGAACCAGATCTTAAATATCTAAGAGCTAGAGGGTGCCAGTTTAAAAACGCCTTCAGTGATCTGGGAGCTAAGATGAAGCTCACTTCAAAATTCCAGTCACCTATGTGATTACAGTCTCATAAAATGTGTTAGCATTCAGTGTGTGTATATATCTGAAAAAGAAGGTGGACTGTAAATGTGTCATGGGTCTTTGCCTTTTCAGCTGTTGTAGGGGTAAGAAAAGCAGCTGTTCAGATTCTCTAAAAAATGTCTTTTTTTCCTGGGATGTATATGCATTAAATTGGAAAGCTCTCTCTAGAATTTGGAATAATAGTTGTTGCTATGTCATAACTGGAAATCTATCTACTCTTTAATAGCTTAAAGTAATTATTTGTGTATTAAATTGTGACTTATTTACCTGTCCAGACTACAATGTCTTTAAAAGTACACTTCCTTTTGTCACGTGGCTTGTTTAGAACAACGAGGTAATGTCTTCAACAAAGACAAGGCTTTATTGCTGTTTTTGAAGCAATGTGGGGGAGCGGAATTACTTTTGCCTCTACAATTTTTTGTGTTGTTTTAGAGAAGAAAACCCTCCTGAGTCCAAAGCAATTATGTAGTTTGGAATTCAAGATAGAGAAGATGGTTTTTCCTTTTACAACAAGATGGCAAGCTGTTTGATGTTTTGATGATTATCTTAGTTTTCTCATCTTGTATCTGAAAAATTATTATTATTAACTGTGCTTGTAGTGGTCTTGTTGCATCATTAAGTGAGCACCTATATCTTTCCAGTTACTTCAGCATTCACAGTTTCTAATTATTTTTCTTTTGAAACATCCCTCTATTTAAGCATCCGAAGAGCAGGATTATTCACAGGCATTATCTAGAGAGAAGGTGAAAATTACATGTCTGTAAATCACTTCTGTAGGGAAATAGCTTGTAGAATTCTTATTTATTGACCTCTGCTCTTGAGTTGATATTTCCCTTTGGTAGCTTTGTCTTCTGCAAATTGTCTCCTGCAAAGTTGAAGTGCTGAATAGAACGTTTGGCAAACAACATTTATGCTCGGCAGGCTTTTGGCTGATGGTGGCCTATTCAGCAACCATTTGGAGGTTCTACCTTGCAAATGCTAGCTTCAAGTGTCAAAAAAACAGTGAGAACTAGGAGGGTTCTGCCAATCTTGAGTTGAGACCCAGGAGTAAGAAACTTTGAAGATAATCACATCAGAGAAGTTGCACTTGGTAAGTAAAGTTCCTGTCAAACTTTGCATGAAGTCAGAGGGAGCTGCATGTTCATTTGCAGATGATCAGACCTTTGAGAAGTAAAATTAGGTGTGAAAGGCTAGACCTAGAAGTTACGTCTAGAATTAGAAAGCTCTGTGTAGGAAAGGCTACTATTGGTGCTACTTAGTGAACTATACTGTAAAATAAGAAGTTGCAGGAGCCTCAAGCTCTGATAATTTTTAGCTTTAGATGGGAAAAAAAAAGTTAGAAATATTCCTCTGGTTTAACTTTCATATTTTGTTACAAGGAAATTATATCTGCACTACAAATCCCATATGCTGATTCTAGTAACAAAAGGAAATACTTTTAAAGTAGCATTCTTGAACTGTGTGTTTTAGTAGTTTAGAGATCATTCAACAATTAAAATATAGTGAAGACTTGCTCCAAACCTCAGTCATTAAGATGTTAAATCTCTAAAAGCATGTACAATACATTTGTCCACCTGGTGTCTGTGTGTGTGTGTGTGTGTGTGTGTTTGTTTGTGGGGGGGGTGTAGCTGTGCATTTAATAGCCACTTACCAATTTCTGAGCTGCCTTTTCTTCCTTTTTCTGTCAGTTTGAGAGCTGCAACTAGATACATTCAAACCAAGAAGGGGTACAAGTTTTTCATATGAGTCATTGGAGAAATTTGGTTGTGGTGAATTCTATTGAAAGTTTAAGCTTTTAAAACAAGTTCAGTGACCTTCCTAAAAATGTGCTATCATTTAATGAGGAAAAGACTTCAAGCAGGAATTCTTGGGTTAAATTATTTGGTTTGTATGGGGTTGCAGATCTGACAAAATTATTTTCCTGTTCTACAGCTGTTGTATTTTTATTTATTCTGTCTTCATCTTTTGCTATGCTTCTCTTTTTACAGAGGCCTTGTGTATTTGTTTTGCCAATCAAATAACCAGTAAACTGGACAAGTCCTGGCGGGGCAGGGGTGGTGGGTGTTCTTGCATTCTACCAGCATCCAATGCCTGTGGCCATCACAATTAGATTATTTCCTTTTTTTTTTTTTTTTTTAATAGAAAGGCATTTAAAAACAATCAAATTGCTCTTAAAGGAATGAGATAGCTACAAGTTGTGTTCAAGTGCATGCATATTTTCTAAAACAAGGTGTTTATTAGCACATGTTTTTATTAAGTTTAGTGTGTGAGTCTGGCTGCCCCTAGCTGTCTGTTAAGTTCTGGTGTCATCTTAAGTGTTTTTAGTTTTTGTCGGTTTTCAAAAAATACTTACTGGCAAAGTCTTTAAAAACTCACTCTAAAAAGCCATAAGGCATCACACTTTCAATAACTTATGGGAGTACAATTTTGCAGTATCATTAATTTGCAAGCATAATCAGATGGAACAAATGACATTCAGTAGGTCAGGTTCATTAGTTTCTTTGATCTGGATAGTAAAATGCATCAGGCATACTGTGAATTTTTGATGGTTCTGGCTTACCTGTTTCAGATATATCAGATATTGGTGAGAAGTAAATAAATATTCTTGTTGTTAATTTCCTTTTGTAACAGTACTTCTAGAAGTATATTCTTCTGATGCAGCCATTATGATTTTTTCATGTGATAGTTGTTTATGGAGTATAATTATTGGAAGTTTTTTGATAACTAGTTAAATTATAATTTGAATTTACAATACTTTTAAAACTTTCTTTCTAAAAGATAGTGTAGCTATGGCCATACTTTCCTGGGAGGATGCAGGAGTGGGGGAACTTCAGGGTTAAAAAAACCCAAACATATGTATAGGAAGGATTTTTGAACTGGAAAGATTATTTCCTCAACTAGAGAGATTAATTTTCTTCTTGATAGAAATGAATATAAAGGCAAGACCAAAGAAGGCTCACTAAGTGAAAAAGCTTTATTAGTTGAAACCAAATCAGTTCATCTTGATGTAAAAATTGGTTTGAGCATCTTGCCTGATACTAGAAAACTCCATACTTTCATATGCTTCATAGTTTCAGTGCATGTTTACATGTAGCAAAGCCTATGAGGCTGTAAGGTTCCTTACATGTGTTTCTCCTATAACAGGAGAGAGACTTTCAAAGATACGAAGAATAGGTAAGCAGAAGATTGCCATTAGTGTTTTTGTTGGGAATTGGGCTCCTATTTCAGTCTGCTCCCTTGGTGTCAAAAAGTAGTCAAAGTTTGCTTGCTTGTGTGCTATGATTTTAAAATAAAAGATTTTGTGGGCATCTTAATAAGGCATAGCTAAACGTGGATGCTGTTGAAGCTAAGAGAAGGTAGCGTAGGCATGCTGGAGTTCTTCATATTTTCTTGCAAGTTTCTTTGGCATTGCTTTGTGTCTGGATTTTTATACCTCACCTTTATCTTCCTTTCCTTTTAAAATTCTCTGCATAAAACTTAGAGCTTTGATAGCTCTTTGAGCCGCTCTTACACACACCTTTCTCAGTTGTCCATGTGGTCTTCAGTATATGAAACTAGGACAAAATTTTGCCTGGAGTGTTGGCCTACTGTTTTCATGAGACAGCAAAGGCAATTTATCAGCTTGCTGTGGTCAGAAGGGCTGGTCCTCTGCTCTGTCTTGTGCTAAAGTACAGAAAATTGACTTTTTTTTTTTTTTTTTTTTAGCTTGGGTTAATTACCTACAGGTTTGGTGAGCGGGGTTGGCACACTGAAGAGTTACCAGTGCTGACAAAACAGAGACATAGGAGCATGTGGCTGAGAGAAGGGGAGGGAAAGTCTACCACTTGATTGGCATCTGTCTAGAATTGGTTGTTTCCCACTTGGAGACCTTCATTCTTTAAGAACTCTCCAGTCCAAATGATACAGCCAGCCACTTATTTTTTCCCATAGTGGTTGCTGAGTGTCTCTCCTCCCTGCTCCTAAAAGAAATAAAATAAATAAACGAAGAAACAAACAAAACCTTTCCTACGCCTTGCTGTCTGTATCATTAAAAATTTGGGGCTTAAGAAGAAAAAGGTTTTGTTTTCTAGAGGTAGGTGCTCTAGTTTTTGAGTCGCATCTGTATTTATAAAAGTAATGAACAACTCTTAGAAGTTCTGATCTGAATAAGTGACTAAAAATGAGGATGCCTTTTTGAAGACTTAAATAGTTCTTCAGGATAGTCTCAGTTCTTGCCTTTTGTTAGACTGAGGTAGCATTACTGTATATTTTGGTATAGTACTTTTGGCCTTAACTGAAATCTGGTCATAGAACACCATGTAAAAGTGAGATCGATTTTGCTATTGAAAGGAGACCATTTCTTCTGTAATTTTTAAATCCACTAACTTCCTCCCCTTCCCTTTGTAATATGCCTATTAGTGGACACAGTTTATCTGGTCTGCAACAGTTTCACTTCTTGTACTGGTGTTTTTAATTCCCTCTGTAGGAAGTCTCCGGTCTTGCAGTTCATCAGACTGCTTTAGTAAAGTGATGCCTCCAAGGAAAAAGAGGAGACCTGCAGCAGGAGATGATTTATCTGCTAAGAAAAGTAGACATGATGGGTATGTCATCTTACCATGAGCTAAGATTGATGGAATATCTAAAGTTGAATAGCTGATATGATCATGTTTTTAAATACTAATGGAAGTGTTATTCAAATTTGCTTGGTTTCTCAATATGGAACCATAGCCTGTGATTGAACGGTGGGATATTGATAAGCATATTTAGGTTCAGTTTTTATTTCACCTTTTTCTAGTCATACAAGAAGCTTGTAGGGAACTTCCCTCTTGTTCTAGTTGGCCAGCTGTCAAAATAGACATATATTTGTTTGTTCCAAAACAACTTCTAAGAAATACAGTGATATTTTCCTCTATACATGTGTAAGATCTGGATTGGGCATTCTCAATCTACAGTCTGTCAGAAAAGTAAATGTAGTTGTAGCCCACTCAGCTCTTGAAGTCCTGCTAGTCATGTTGTGATTTGAGGCTCATCACATACGGGAAAGGTGAAGATTGCCCAGGCACAGTGATAGCCAGTGGTGGAGCAGTGATTTAGGTGGTGCTGCTCAGCTTCCCTCTGGGCAACAGAACTGCAAGTGGGTTATAACTGCGTGCATGAGCAGTGTAGTCTTTTGGCCTAAATGTTGCATAGCTGAGACTTCTGCAAGTGTTGAATTTTCAGGATGTGTATGTTCAGTCAGTCTCAGTCATTCAGAAACCATCAAATTACTCCTCATGTGCAAGATGGTCACTATTAATATGCACTGAATCAGAACTTGTGGGAGTACAGGACTGTACACTTCTGCATGATAGGTGCAGGACTGTCCTCACATTGAAAAGTGGTGTATACAGCCAGAAAATTTGGTTGCAACTGCGTCAGTCAGTAGAATTGGAGCTCTATTACATTCATGTATTATTTGTGACTCAGAAAACACATGCTTCCTTAAGAAGTATCTTCAGGAAGGTAAAATGATGCATTTCTCTCCTAACTGTCAGCCTGAAATCAAGCTGGGTGCTTTCCTTTTTATTCTCCAGCGTGAGTAAGAAAAATGCTGGTAGCCAAATTAAGCTTCCAGTTATGCCTCTCTAACTCCATTGTGTTTAATAGGGTTGCACAATTGTAGCTGCACTGGAATTTATTAAGTGATCTGTTGATGCAGAAGAAGAAAGATTTCAACTCTCCCTTTCACTGCTTTGCATACGTAACACTAGCAAGAACAAAAAAGCAGCACATGTTCTTAATATTTTTTTGTTGCTGTTCAGGGCTAATGAAATATAACAGCTCAATAGTTTATAGAGAACGTTACAGCTTATTCAAAGATACGCATACAAGATGGAAGCAAAATAAGGACAGAATGTTTCTAGAGTCGAAATAGGGAGGTTAAGGAAACAAAACTCCATCTCCCTTTGCAAGACCCTGATAGTAAAACAAAACAACCCAAAACCCCTAGAAAGTTAGACTGTCTGCAAGTAAGACATACTGATTTGTGTATTTCAAATAAGAAAATGATGAGAAACTGATTTCTTACTCTATCAGTAGTATATATATAATAATTTTCAAAAGTTTATTGAAAACAGTGTTTGAAGGATTTTTTATTTTTTATATCTGGCTTTCAGTTATAACTACTGGCTCTAGTCTTCATTCTGCTGCTGTGTGAGACTTTATTAAAAGGAAGACCTCAGCCTGCTTTTAGAAGTGGAGGTGAAACCAGATCTGCCAGTCATGGGCCACAGGGAAATATCCTTCTCTGATGTGGTTCCAATTTTTATCTGTCTTCCTTCTTTCTCTGCTTCCCAGTGTATAGGTTTCCTTTGTTTTGGTCCTCAAGAAAACAGTTTTTATTTCAGCCTGACTGGCAATATGAAGTCATTTGCTGAACATTCAGCTCAGTCTTGGAGCTCCATTTTCTTTCAAGGAAGGATTTCTTCTGATTTGGCTTATGCCCCTGTAACCTTCTGTGAACAAGTTGGACAAAGAGCAGGCTGTCTCCTGCTTCCATGCTTGTTTGTCAGGTGGAGCTCATGCCTGTCATGTTTGGGCTTTGGAGGTCAGACGTCTCAGTTCATCAAGCAGAAATCAGTCTGAAATCAGGAACCTCTACGGCAGTGTGCTCTCGCAGACCTAGTTATTTGCAACACCATTTCCTTTTATACTGGATGCAGAGAATGCTGTATACAATAAAAACAGTATGGATAGTGCAATCAATCCCAGTTTATGGAATAAGAGGCTTCTAGGCCCTGTTTTTTACCATTCCTTCCATTTTAGAGGCAGACTGCCTAGAAGCTGCATACTAGTAACTCAGGATAAGCCTGTGTGGATTCTGTATTAAGGAGAAAAGAGTAGTCAGTGTCTGTTCTTGAATGTCTACTGGAAATGAAAAAAATATAGTGTGTGCTCTCTCCAGAAGAGGCTGCCTTTCCTAACAGAGGTGATTTGCCACTTCAAATACTTATGATATGATGTAAGTTTTGTATGTTTGTCAGTTACAGTGGCAAACTTACAGGAGCAACATTAACAAATAAATTAACCAATTGCAAATGTCCTATTTGCTTGCAGTGCAAAAATTTTAGGTAGTAGTCTGAAGATGACCACAGGACTGTCATCATTAATGATGTTATCACAGCTGAGAGTGAATGTTGATGATTCCTCTTGGTTTGTCCACATGAAAGAATTCTTTTTTTTAATCCTTCTGTGGATAGTTTTGTTGGGTGATATTTTCAGTCTTTGCTATTTGTGAGGTGTTCCTATAATATCTTCAACTATGGTAGTAATATTGTTAAGATATGTATTCTTTCCAGAAAGTTTAGTTCAGCAGGGCTCTGTGCTGAAAGGGAAGATGATTTGTAAAGGCTCTTAAACTCATATGCTTTAACATAACTGATACCGGGGAGCTTGTGATAGTCTTTACCCTCACTTCCAGGCTGTGAGGGATACAGCCTCATCTTGGAAGGATTAGTGGAATAATGAGACTGGCTATTGAGGAAAAAACATTTATAGAAACAAATCTAGTTGTTAGTGAAGTTATCTGGAAATGCTGATCTCATGCGTGGACTGATTATGAAAAAAAAATTCCAAACATGTTCTTTAACATTCCACCCTTACACAAAAAGAGCTTGAATTCTGTTAGTGTTCATGATATCACTTTGAACCACAAGTACTATGTTTTGGTGGGAGGGAATTTTCATACCAGATGATATGTAATGTAAAGAACTCGGTGCATTCATTTCTGGATCACAGTAAGATTTATCTTGCCTTCAAGAGCAGCTGTTGGAAATAAACAGTTTAGCACACACTCACCGGAACATAATGACTTGAAGACTTAGTTTGTATTTTCCTCTCGATATCACAGTCTTGACTTTATTGTACTTAGAACTCTCACAATGTAGGGTATTCTCGAATTTGAGTTAAAAATACATTTTCAGTACATTGCCCTTCCATTGCTGTGTTAAGAGTCTTAGGAAAGGTAAAGCAGGTTTCATGTAAAGATATTTGTTGGATAAGAGTATAGTCCTCACCGTGTAATTATCTAATGCTGTGTATCTGTTACACAACCTCCAGCCAAATATTGGCTTTTTCCTTATGGAAAAATGACCTGTATAATGTAATGTCTTCTTTCCGATAGTCTCATTAAAAAAAAAAAATCTATTCCTTATTCCAGAATTATGCTGAGAGCAAAAATCTTACAGTAGTGGAAATTTTGGCCTTAGAAAGAAGAAAACTAGGAGTATTTCTCCGCTTCCCTGTTTTCAAGCAATTAGATCTAGAGTCTAATTTATCCTGGATGTGTGTATGGACCACATAATGGCCTATTAACATGAAAAATAGATTTTCTTTATTCAGTAATAAGTTCTATATAGTGGAAAAATGTAAGTTTTGGAAACATAGTCAACACACTGTTAATAACATGGCTAAGTAAAATGGGAGTGTACTAACGTTGGAAGTTTTCAAAACCTTCATTGTTAAGAGGTTTGTTCTGTTGTTTACTAACTGGTTTGGCCATGCTCCATGCAGACAGCCTGTGTTACCAACTGTCATAGATGCCTAGACCTTGAAGTAGATGCCTTGTTCCTTGAAGCAGAGATTTTTAAGTACACACAAGTATAATTTTCCCTCTTTCTATACGTTTTCAGTGAATTTCACTTAATGGTTCTTTTGAAACTTAAACTGGACTTGTGACTATCAGCATATATGCTGTTATACATATTGCTCCTTAAGTAAGCCAGGCAAAGTTCAAAACATTAAACTAGAAGTTTAGAGATGATTGTAAGTCTTTAAATAGGGAGAGATAAGACACATTCATTTGTAAAACCTACCAGTCAAGTAAATCTGTCCTGAGGTTTGCTTTAGACAGTCTTTGTCATGCCTTGCGAATCTTAAAACATCTTTCTCCCGACGCCCACCTGTTTCTACTACAGTATTTATGAAACTATTGCTAAAATCATAATTGTGAATGAATAGGTAAGGCCTTAAAAATACTTTCATTGTGCTTCACCAATGAAAATTCTCAGCCAAAATTTTGAATTAATGGATTAGAATTAATAGAAGTAGTAGGGCACATCTTCTTCAAATAGAAGTTTGCGTCTTTCAAAATAGAAGTAATCTGAAAGCAATTAGTTACTCAGTTTGAAGCTCAAACAAAATTAGATAAAGGTTTGGGATAAGTTCTGGTTGCATAGAAACAAAGGGGCTGTTGGTAAATTTCTTAATGTTTTCATTCAGTAAACACTGACCATGTGAAATGAGCAGGCTGTAAATCTTTACAAGGGATTAACTTTTGACTTATGTACATTTTTTTTTTTTTCTTTTCTCAAGTACATTTTTTTTTCTTTTCTCCCCTTGAAAGAGCTATTATGAGCTTTCACAATCAAGAGAATGTTTTGCGTGACCTAAAGACCATGCTTTCACTGATCTCAGTTAGAAAATTCTGGAGCCATGCAGCCCAGAGTTGCTGCTGTAGTTGGTGTAGCTCTGGCACATTCCAGCAGAGCTGAAGCATGCGCAGAACAGGAGTAGATTCCCGACTTTGAAGAGAATTACCATGACCTTGTTCTTTTTGCTGGAAATGACCATGTACTCTTTGGATCACTTGTCTAGTCACCCCATAATAGCTGGGTGGAATTTTCATGCTTTTGCTTTCCCAGCATATCAGTTACGAACAGAGTAGAATAATCTGGAAAAGATATGGATGATTATGTATTTAAAAAAACATGAAAGGCCTAGACACTCGATTTTTAAAGTCAGTTAATTTACATCTAAAATTATTTTGTTTACATCTACCTTCCAGTTATAAACTACATTGTCTCATCTTTATTGCAGGGATATAACAATCCCGTAGCTAGTAAGAGTATTTCAAATATAATTTTAAAAATGGATGATATTATTAGGTCATGATGGAGATACATGAAGTTTTTTTTCTCAGAAATACTTGTAAGTGGGGTTAAGTAGTTAATATCACTTTTACAAAATCTAGGTAGATCAATCTCATGTTGCTTTTTCCCTGCTCTGTCCCACATTCTTTCCTCTCTCTAGTTAGTAAGATGGCTGTTAGAAAGAGATGCTCCTTAAGGGAATATTGGTTATAATATAAAGAAACATTTTTGAAGTCTGTTGTTGCTGTCCTGACACTGACAGTGCCATGCTAAACTAATAACAACTGTTGTTTTTCAAGTGAAGATTTTTGTTTTCTGAGTCACTGTACCTGCATGTATGTCTCATCTGACAGACAAATATATACTCTTCATATTTTTTTTCCTTGCTGTTCCTGATGGGCAGCTTGTAAAGGTTCAGAAATGAAAGGGTAATTTGAAACACAAGGGCTTGGAGTTCGCTGTTGTCCAGTAGTGACTGGTATAGCAGACACTCTGGGGAAAAAGTTCTGCACACGCCTTTCTAGCTCTGATGATGGTGAAAAATGCCCTTTAGCAATCCTGTTCCAGTGTCAGCATTCTCTGACAGTGGTACAAATTCTGGTACCAAAAGTACCAGGTGTACTTGTTGGCCCTTCGTTTTTGTTTTTTGTTTTTTTTCTCTCCTCCAGACTCTGAGCAGTATGTTCTTTTCACTTCTGGTACGTAGCTGAAACTCTGCAGGTTCCTCTTATGGACCATCAATGCACAAGCAAATTACCAGGCTGTAACATGGTCAGTGTAACGGTTGTCCATCTGTTTCAGGCTACTGGTGCTGGTCATCTTGAGAAAGCTGTGAGCTGTTGAGGACTTGCTCTTTAAAACTTAGCCCTGTTCAGTAGATGTTCAGTGCTCCCAAAGTATTCAGATATCTACCCTGTGCACTGTGGCGGTTTGTATTTGTCTGTGTAGCAAGAGATACTGTTCTTAGTGCAAAGACAAGACGCATCATCTTGCAGTATGTACAGAGAAATTCCAGAGATATGAGAAATAATCTGATGCCCAGTGTCTCTGACAGTTTGTGTTTTTCTCCTGTGCACATACAGTTCTTGAGACAATAAAATCTCTATTAATGATAGCTCAGAGGACACAGTCTTTGGAATCACCTTTACCCCATGCTGCCTTGTTGGGCTTGCTGTGATAATTGAACCAAGTTTTCCTAGGCCATAATCTCAGACACTTTTCTACTTGCTTGCATGGATCTCCCTGCTCATCTCGTTTCACTGAGCACTTCAGGGATTAGGAGTCTCTCACTAATAGAACTGTCTGGTTTGGCTAGACTTGGGGGAGAAACTCATTTGGTGTTTGGAGTAAGCAGGGAGGTAACAGGCTTCATCTATGTACATGAGAGATCACTAATACCAGATCTGCATTGGTGTTACTTGTTTTTGTTGTATTCCTTTTCAAGTGATCCTTGTCTTGCAGAATATGTGATCTGCTAGAAGTTCTGTTAGGTTGTGGAAAAGGCATCTTGAGATTCATCCAGCCATTTTTGTTGAATGGCTTTATACTTCTGACTGTGTGTAGTCTGTTTTCATTACAAATGTGGTATGATGTCACCTGCACTTTTAATGAAAGTCTGGCTAATTAGCTTATAGCAGGGACTGGGATAGCTCAAGAGTATATCCTTTCTGATTTTATTTTCTGAATTTGTGAAGTAAGGTATCTTAGCATCACAGGTTGGAAGTTCTGTAATCAGTTCTGGTTTCTCAAAAATCAGGCTCTAGTGGTCAGATATTGAGCTTTTTGAACACGGATAAGTTTGAGGCCAGAGGGTTTTGCTTGGAGTATGCTGGACACATGGACTTGCTAATGATTTTGTTTCCCACGATTTCTAACCAATTATCTTAGCCTTAAGCACAACAAATGACTTTCAGTCCTGTATCGGTCCTATGAAAACTTGCTATGAGTAGATGAAGTGAATGTATAAAAAGGGCTGTTTTTCTCTGTTCTTGTTCACCGTTCCTCTGACACATAATCTTATCATGGGTGTCTTGGTTCAGGCTACAGTGTTTAGCTCTGCAACTTGTAGATGCAGAAATCCTTTTTTTGAAATACCTGGATGACCTAGAGCTCTGTCAAGAATTTTGTTTCTTGAGGGTTCCTTCCTAAATCCACTGTTCACATACTGACAGCTGATGTGCTGATGAGTTACGTGCACAAGCAGGCTAAGGCACTTGGTAATCATCCCTTCGTAAGAAAAAACATTGAGTCATGTGATGAATGTCTGTCTTTGGGAACCACATCATCTTTGCATGCCCCAGGTCCCAGCAGCACTCTTATAGACTAATAGGATAGAGATGTTGACTAGCTCCTGCTACAATCAGTTTTCAACTTGTTATTCCAGTTGGTGTTTGTCACATTTGTTTGCTACAAAAAAGGGGATAGTGAATAATTAGAATTTTGCCAAAGTGGCAGAATGCCTCCTTTCTTTGTATCAAGAAATTGTTTTGATTCCTCTGAATTCAGAATAGCCTAAAAAACATTGGACAGATCTTTCATAATCACAGTTCATTCTGCAAGTATAAGAATGTTAAGTTATCAGACTTGAGGGTTTTTTTTTTTTAATAAAAATGATCCAACTGGCTTACACCTTCTGTCTTAGTTGTTTACTTACTGGGCAGTGCTGTCAGACTGTTCCTTTGCAACTGCAGTAAAGCTTATACAAAGTAGATAATTCAAATAGAAAAAAGTGTTTTCAAAGTGGAAATAACAACCCTACAAATTATAGGTATACGGCTATCCATGTTTCTGAGATGTGTGGCTGGCGTTCTTGTGCAGTATTTCAGTTTTTTGCAGATCAGTGTGTTTCATTACAGTGTTAATATTGCTTTCCATCTTGGAATTTCTTAAGACCTGATCTGTACAAGTGTACTACTCCTACATTTATACGGTCCTATAATTACATCTGGCCCTTTGAAGGCAACCGCGATGCTGATGTGGCCCACGGTGAAAATGAGTTTGACACCCCTGCTTTAAAGGGACTATGACAATAAACATTTAGTTCTCTGAATTACTGTCAGAATGATCTGTGTGCTGTTAACTTCTGTAGCTCCTTACAGCTGACAGCTGGGCTAGGTGGAGGACAGTGGGATCAGTGTACTCCAAGCTTCTAAGTACAGACATCTTTTACTGCATGTCTTTCTAGAAAGACAAAATTGTGATGGAATCAACTCCAAATTAATTTCATCAAGTTGTTTCAGAGTTCTCCTTGAATCAAGTAGCCACTGTGTTGTCCTCCCCCAGAGTTTGACCCTGCAACTGGAAGGACTGTGTGTTTGGAACGCTGACGGAGCCGTTCTTGGCTGCCTCCTTTAGTCACAGCCACGTGTTGCTCAGCTCTGCTCAGCCTGTGAGTGCAAGCTGCTGCAGTGGTGCCAATGGCTCAGAGAATGTGCATGCAGCACTGAGCAGCTACTTGGCCTGCTGAGTCTCTTTCCTCTAACAGGCACAAACGGGATAGTCTTTGTTTCAGAGAAGTCTAAACAGGGTGGAGTAACTCGTGAACTTCTGCTGTGCCTTCTGTACTTTAGGTGTTTCAGATACCAAATTCAGGAGAATGGTACTGAAGTGTTTCCTGAGTGTAGTTAAAATTCTTTACACTTGTCAAAGGGGAGAGCATTACCTTGCCAGTCATCTCTAGGGGGAAGAGGTGTTATCGATTGAGGTTTTCACATTACTGTTTACCCCATGATGAATGAGGCTTCCTGAGTTATTGTCAGTGAGGATCTATAATGTGTATTTGTTTTAAGGAAGGTTCATGTACATGGATAACAATTATGCATCAGTTGAAGTGTGACAGACTGAGCACACAATATTTAGGTTCAGTGATTCTTACACTGTTAAGCAGTGTCCAAAAAGGCTGGATATGTGGGCAAAATGATGGATAAACTGGTTCATGAAAGGAAAAATGTTGCTGCTTAGAGTGGCTGTTGACTAAAAGATTGCTTTTAAAAAAAAGATGAATTAATTACTTGTTTCTCTTTCTTTTTTTTTTTTTTAAAGTATGTATAGAAAATATGATTCGACTAGAATAAAAGCAGAGGAAGAAGTCTTTTCAAGTAAGAGGTGCTTAGAGTGGTTCTATGAATATGCAGGTAAAGATGAAATATAAATTTCCTCCTAATAACAATTTAACCTACACTGGAATACTGAGCTTTTCCTAGACTGAATATAGGGTTTTTTTGGTTGAAGTCTTAAAGAAGCTTTGCTTATGTTCTGTGTAGCATGAAGTTGAAGAGTTCAAGGGGCAATTTTGTCTTTGTCTCTATGCTATAAAAATAATACAGAAGGTGTGTAACTTAAAATACTTTGGAACACATATACTTTACTATTCAAATCTGTTTATAGTCAAAGCTGTTCTTCTGTCCAAAATGTTGTAACCTCTCTGGCTTTAGAAGTTCTGTCATCTGCCATGTTAGTCCTGAATAGTACGGAAGAGAAGTGTGTCTTTAATTAAACAAAAAAACATATATATAGAGAGAAGGTAGAGGAGGTAGTAACATTAGTTTTGTTCCTGATGAATCTGTTGCTTATGGTCCCCCAAAAAAGGTGTGAATCAAGTATCCCAAACTAGTCTTGTCTTTATATAGTTTTCCATCACAAGGTATAGGAAAGATAGACTGAATCATTTATTTTTGCCCTTGTGTATGAAAATTTTCTTGATGCATTACTTCTAGAATAGTTAATTATGATCTGAGGTCACAAGGAATGATCCATTAATAGTGAAGTTGGTCATTCTGTTTGCTTTTTTACATGTGTTTTTCTGAATGGGAGAACTTCAAGTATGGAGAAAAATTATCTAATGACTATAAAGACCAAAAGGAAATGAAATAGGTGATTGACAGAGAAAATAAGGTCACCTTGCAGTTTTCTGATGCCTTGGATAACGTTGCTCACAGCTTGTTCTGTCTTGTCTACTTACGCGTAATGAAGAGTGACTTTATCTGATGTAATAAAATAATTTTTTCTTTTAATGAAATTATATAAACTGAATTAAATACTTTGAGATCTCACTTGTCTGTGGCAGTCTGTGAGAGGAGATTCAGATGAATTCAAGCCAAATCTAACCTGTTAGATTCTCGGTCTTTCTGACCAGCTTGATTTATTTTTTTACTCTAGCAACAGGGACAACTCATTTTTTGTCAGGACTTTAAGTGAAAGAGAGGATGAAAGGAAGGCTGTATCTGAAAGAACTTTTGGGTTTCCGTTGGATGCATACATCAAGATAAAACGGAAAAGCAGAGAGTATAATTGATTACAGTATTAACTTTCTAAAAAATGAATTTTCAAAGAATAATCTCATTTTTGTTCTTGCTTCATAAGCCTTCTCCTTTATATATGCAGAGAGTTGACACTGTTTTGTGAGGGTTTTTTTGTTGGTGTTGGTTTTGTTTTGGTTTGGTTTTTTTCCCTAGGGTGTCATTAGGTTCCAGAATGAGTCTTTTTAAAAGACTGTTGTGTACACTCAGAACTGTGAGAGGATGTCATGAGAAGATGGGGAAAGATAGAATGAAACTGTGTTATTTCTAGAATAGTAGGTCAACTAATAATAAATCATAGATTGGTCTTCCCTTTATAAAACCTTTTTCTTGTGTGTAATCTTTAGAGGCTGAAATGCCCATTTTCACCCAATATAATGTTTATTTTTCCCAAATGAGCCATTTTAAACGTGAGTAAAATAATGCTAATAAAATAGTCCAAATACTTAAAATATACTTAAAAATATAATTGCACACTGCAGTTCTTAATGCCTACAGAGTTTTTGCAATAGAGTATTTTAGAAGTTACAAATATCTTGATTTAACAGGATGTTTCAATAATAGTTCATTCTAATAGCATCCATGTTTGGAATATTTTTTTCCTTTTAAGTTGGCAAAGAAATAGCTGTTATTCATGTCTTCCTTCCCTCTGCAGTTACTAAAATTCAGATAATGTGTAGCCATAGTATGGCAATATGAATAAACAGAAGCACAAGATTTTTATTTTAGGCTATTTTTTTGTAGATAACATTATATAAAGATAGTATATGAGACAATAAGGAATGAGATTCTAGGAATGATAATGTCTTGCATCCTGTATAGCTATGCGTCACATTTTAATGTGAAATCTTGTGATAACAGTAGAGATTCAAGCCAAGAAATTAGTTTCATTAAGCATCATCCTCTCATTTAACTGTGGTAGTATTATGTGGATGTTCTGCTACTCTTAAATGCATTCCTAAAGATCTTATTCATTTACTCTACCGAGATTATCTCAGTAAATGGGTAGAATAAAGGATGTTGTCAGCAATGAAAAGCTGTTTTACGGTTTTTCTGTTTCCAAAGGTGAGATAGAGATTTAAGTGTATCCAGGTATGATAGTAAGTGTGGAAATACTTATTGCATGTCAAAACAAACAAAAAACCACCTGTATGGAATTTCAGGTTGTACTGCGTGATTGCATTTCTCTTGTGCTGTAAAGGTCAGACTGTTTTAATTTTCAGAGATGAGTAAAATGCATTTTGTTTGCAGGCACTGATGACATTGTAGGGCCAGAAGGTATGGAGAAATTTTGTGAAGACATTGGAGTTGAACCAGAAAATGTAAGTTCAAGGTCCATTCAAAAATCTGTAATCAATTATGATGAACATGAGCCAGTCTTATTACTCTTAGTTTTCCATCAATAATTAATTTTTTTTTTTTTTTAATTAAAGAAATATAAACCAGGGAGGTTTGTATACAGATTTGGAAACAATTTGCCTTTATTTTAAACCACAAACTGTTAACTTGAAAAAACCTCAATGTGTTTTTGCTGCCATCCATTCTCTTTCACTATCCCAGCCGCCCAACGAAAGAGATTAAAAAAGGAGCTTATGGTTGTCTTTTCTGAAAGAATATGACAACACTCGAGGTTTAATATGTAGCAACTATCAAGTAATGTTTTCTTTGGAATTTCTAGGAGAGAAAGGGATTTCAGTTATTGTGAGCAATATTAGCACTCCCATTATGCCATTTCAAAACACAAGTTAGGAATATATATAGTTACATACATACTTTGTGTGTATGTAAGTAAATAAAATTTTAAAAAGAATAATCCTGCCTTGTAGAGGCTTTTTCCTAGGGCCTCATTTCATGCTCTTTAAATGTATATGCAAGTCCCATCTTTTGTAAAGCATCATCTCTAATGAAGTAAAGTAAGAATTGCGGTTTTGAAAGTTTTACTAGAAATATAAGATGTAATTTGCTAATTTTAGAGTTTAGTAGTATTATATACCCTTGAGATTGATGCAGATATTAGCATATGTAAATAGGTATTCTGATTTTGCATTAGAAACTGTTTAGAGCTGTACTAACATTAGCTTTGTAATGGCTGCTTCTTCTAGTCTGCAGGGTCAGTTGTCCTGCAGGTTTTTCCATGTATATCTTGAAAGCGTTTTCTGAAGTTCCTGAATAAGATAGTCATCTTATGGTATCACTTCATCTAAATTCTGAATTGCTTCAGTCTTCTGTGTGAGATGTGAAAAGGATTCAGTTGTCTTTTGGGCAAACTGAAGTATTTATGTATCAGCCTCTGTTTCAGTGTGTGTTAATGTTCACGTAGCTTTACTGGAATGTTCAGAGCTGCAAAATTAGGTAGGCTGATGGTACCCTGGGGTAGCTTGATTCAGGTAGGATCATTATTAGCATTAGAATAATTGGATTTCACAAAACTTATGGTTTGCAACTGATGTTCATCTAGATAAGAGTTTAACGAATGTCAAACGTAACTTGTTGTCAGATTGGTACTTAAATTTTGTAGTTGTTTTGGGAAAACCTTTCCATAGCTTTTGTACCAACTCATCTTCCTCATTGCGCTGCTGGCTAGATGAGTCTGTGTGCTCCCTCGAGGTACTGTGGCTGCTGGTGACTTGAGTGGATATTCACTTTGTATTTTTGCACTGTTATCTTCTCTTTGTTTGGTACAGGTTTGTCACTTTCAGGTTTTTTAACTTACAAAATAGTGTAGCAAAGATCTGAACATCCTATTTATATGTGTAAAGTATTCATAGCCTACTAAACAGTGGTTATTTAAAAATGTGTGGATCTTTTTGTTCTTTTCAGTCTTTTTTTTATTTTTCTTTAAAACAGGTAGTTATGCTTGTACTAGCATGGAAGTTGGATGCACAAAATATGGGCTACTTTACATTACAAGAATGGTTAAAAGGAATGACGTCACTACAGTAAGTGCTTCGAAAAACATCTTAAGTTTCTTACACTAGACCCATTTTTTTAGAAAAAATACACTTTGTTTTGACTCATAACACGTAAAGCAGAGAGCTCTACTGTGGAGGAGAAGTTATACATTTCTGGTCCTGTTTATGGTGGTACAGTCACTTAGAGACAACTTGAAACCTGACAGATGCATGTTTAAATGCAGATGGATTAAAATGTCTGCAGTCTCAAGAAAACAAAAATGTCATGAGATTGGACGTTGTTTCTATCCAATCTATGAGATATTGGTATGTTGCTGGAGCATATGTAGTTTAAAATGCTACATTATACAAACCCTTTCTGTGACTCTGCATTATCGTGTTCTAAGAGTTGCTTTCTCCACTTGAGAGCTTATCTTCATGGCATAATTAACATAAATGTAGTTGAATAATCATATGTTTCATAGAGAGTTGTATTATTAATAGAAAGAACCGTGTTTTGACTTATCTTGCAGAACAGAATCACTAAAACTGTGTAGGATGTTCTATAGTTTCAGGAAAACTGGAGAAAAATTGTTTCACTGCTGTGGTTTGCTGCTTGTTTGCCATGGGTCGACAAGCTCTTAGTTTCATCTGTTGGAGAGTGCACTTTCTACAAAGCCAAGCTATTTTTAATCAGAGTACCAGTGTAAAACTTTGCTATTTTATCTAAAGCCATTTCACATTGTGGGTTTAATTGAGGCATCTTAACACAGACATAGTCATAAACATGCCTTTATGCTGAGTGATGTGTTTTGAACAGAGCGATGGGGATATACGTTAGATTCTTTTCTAAGACATCAGACATCTCTATGAGAATGCAGACTCTAAATTCACTTTGTGCTTTTCTTGTAGATGTGATACTACAGAAAAATTGAGAAATTCTCTGGATTACTTGAGATCTTTATTAAATGAGCCTACCAATTTTAAACTTATTTATAGATATGCATTTGACTTTGCACGGGTAAGTACTGTTGAAGACTAGCATCTGAAATTAAAACTTCACTTTCCTAAGTAATAATTGAAAGAGACTGCATGCTTCTGTTTCTTTTGAGATACCACTCAAGATTGCTTCTAACAAATGGAACTATTCATGTTCTAAAAAAGTATATGCAGAACGCCAGAACTGAAAAAGAAAAGTGTTTAAGATGCTTGATGTTCAGTGGTTTAGTGTTTTGATGTGTTTTGTTACCTCTTTGCTTCAAGGAAATAATTTAGACCCTTATTCTGTTTCGTAGTGGAGCTTTGCACTCCTACTGGCTTTATAGCTACCCTGGTTTTCCTTCTTACTGTTTGAATTTTGTGAGAATAAACATATTTAAAACAGGAAGGCACTTCAGGCACTTCTGCAGGTGGTAAAAACAATTGATATGATGAAATCTGAATATGGTATAAATACTGATTCAGATGACTGTTGGAATCTCATTAATGATGTCCTCAGCATTTATTAAACAACATCCTGATATCAGTCTTCCTACTATAAAAAACATATTGATAAAATTGTACTTGCTATTGGAACCCATTATACGCATAAGACTATTCCTACTTAAAGGGAGCGAGAAAAGAACTTTGGTTTTCTGAATTAACATTTTGACATGGAATTTGGACTTTCATCTTGCTAACGTGGTGGAACGTACAGAAGATTTGACAGAAAGATGATCACAGGCAAAACTGAAGCTCAAATCTCAGTGCCAGAGAACCAAAAGCACCAAGACAATTTGCAGAGAAAAAAAAAAAAAGAGAAAAATAATAAGAACAAGTTGAACTGATAGCAATTCTGGTAGTTAAGTCTGTTATAAGGAACTCAGATTTGTGTTACATTAGTGCTTTCTGCATGTCAGCATGCAGAGATTTGCTAGTAGTTCACTTTAACCAAGGAAACCTATAGCTGAATATGACAGAATGCCTGGTATTAGTTAGTATGAGAGAAAAAAAAAGCCATATCAACATCTTAATTCCTCCTTTGCTCTGTGAAGATTTATTCTGCCAGCTTTGCTCAGTGTAAGATGGAAAAGCTAGAAATAACTAACATTGCCAACAAAGTTCAAGATAGTGATGAAAAATTTGGAATTGATTAAAAATGTTTTACCAGTAGCAAATCTGTGCCAGCTGATGGCCTGTCAAAAGTAACTTAAATAGAGGAAAGTGGGTGGAGTATTTTCAAGAGGTACCAAATTGATGTGGCAAACGGTGTGACAAAAAGAATTAAAAGAATTTAAACACAGATGTTGTGACATCATTTGTGACAAAAACCCCCAGACTGTAGAATTGCATATCAACAGGGTAACTGTCAAAACAATATTAGATTAATAAAATTATTGAACTTCTAATACCTTGGAGCCGGGGGAAGTCTACAGGAGAATGGCATCCAGTAAGAATAGAAATGATTGTTGATGAAGGCCAATATATTAATCTAGGTGCAGCAGACGAAGCTGTACATAATTTTTATCAGAATAATTGAAGTGATTGATAGAAAAAAGCTGATGGGAGCAGTTTTCATTTTTAATTCAGAAGATTGTATAATTTTCATCCTAAGGGTAGTGATTTCAGGGAAGAGCTCCTTGGCAAAAAACTACTTGTCTAAACTTCTGAAGTTTTGAGATTTTTTGAAAGCATCTGTTGTGATTTGGTATTTAAAGTTAATTTGTCAATAAAAATAAGTATCATCAAGGTTTTATATGGTATGCACAATGTAAGTTAGCATGAATTTGAGGATGTAATTTAAAATGCCATATGTTGGTATTAAGCACAAATACATTCCTCACTCCCTGTTTGCCATTGTCACTGCCAGGTTTGAGAACATACAGATGCATGTATTTCATGGCTTTAAACAGGTCTTTCATCTGAAATATTGGGAAAAAAAATCTGAGGCTGTCTATCATCAATGTAAAGAAAATACTGGAATTTATCAGTTTGTCAATATTTTCCTTCCATTGTATCCAAGAAAGAATATGTAAGTGTCTGGAATGTATGTTAAGAGTGAAGTTGGAGCATCTGTCATGGCAGATATGCCATTAGGGAGTTGGAGGTGGTTATAAAGGGCTTATCTGAACAGTTTGTTCTGAACAGTAGTTGGAGAGGGAGAATGTAGCAACTTAGCAATGTAAGGCATGTAAAAACAACATGGCCAGAGTAAAGACAACAGAGCCTGATTTCAGTAACACTTGAGTGTGTGGGAAGAATTCAGAATATAAACAGCATGGAAAATAAAATGTATTTTAACAGTGGTATGATTTCTGTTGTGCTGTCAAATATATTAACTTTTCCACTGATTAGATGTGATGAATCTGTTACGTACACATGATGCCTCTTAGCAGGAACAAAAAATCCACCCCAGAGCATTAATATACTGCTGCTACATTGAACTAAACTTGGGACAGTTCTGACAGGGGTCTCCATGTGCTACTGTATTATGTTCCATCTGCTCATTTGATAATTCATGTAATCTGAATTTCATGTAATCAGTACAATACCAGAACTAAGAAATTCCTTGTCTCACTTTTGAAGAGTCAGCGTGACTTGATAGCTATTTAACTGACAGTCATGTACTTGTAATAATATCACAGTAAATACGTGTAGCGATACTGTTTGAAGAGATGTATGGCTGTGCAGAGGCGTATGTGCAAACAGGGGTGTGGGCCTAATGGTCATTGCTTCCTTAGGAAGGCCTGGAGTCTCAAACAGGAGTGTATGCCTCATCTGCAATAGCAGTGACAATTTTTTTGAGAAAGTTTATAGGAAGCAGCATCTCTGTATAGTGCGCCATTAGTTGTAAGGAAGGAAATTTTATTGGAAGTTTGTTTTAGTAAAAACCACTGTTATCTACGGCTATTTATTATTTATTTGTTAATTTATTGTATGTGTGGGTGAGCTGTAAGTACAGGCAATGGGGGAAGTAAAAAATCCTGAAATCATGCTCTTTTTTTTTCCTTGCTGACCTTTTCCTTTTTATGCAGGAAAAGGACCAGCGCAGCCTAGATATCAATACTGCCAAGTGTATGTTGGGCCTTCTTTTAGGAAAAACATGGTCCCTTTTTCCAGTATTTCACCAGTTTCTAGAGGTATGAAGTTTGAAACAGAATTACATTTTTTTTAAACTGTATTCTGTGGTACTTTAACTGGAAGTAGAATGAACAGCTAAGAATTTTTTATTCTGATTTAGATTATACTGACCACCAAAGCAGCACTTGTAACTGTTTATCTTTCCTTTCTTCCTTTTCCCCAAATCCCTATGCTGTTAAGGTTTATATAATGCAGGACAAAGTGTAGAATATCTTTGATTTGCTTTTGGACTTCCATTTTATTGCTGTATGTTTGTTCACTAAAATATGTCTTAATCAGGAACTTGAGTTATCCATCATTAGTTCAACTACTTAGTGGTTTCTTTAATCCTGTTTAGTTTTAGATGGCACACAGATGAAAGTAGTAGTTCATCACACAGTTTAAATCTTCTGTAAGAAAATCTGAATGTGAGGGAGTTTAAATTTTATTAACTTCTGTTTCTTGCTTTAAGCAGCAATCAAAATACAAAGTTATCAATAAGGACCAATGGTGTAATGTTCTGGAATTCAGCAGAACAATTAACCTTGACCTCAGTAATTATGATGAAGATGGAGCCTGTAAGTACTACCATATGTTTGTGTTCTAAAATAATTTATTTCTCTGAGCTTAATCATTCAGTGTCCTTTTACAAAATTTTGTAAAATACAGTTATTTGATCTCTCTACAGGGCCAGTGTTGTTGGATGAGTTTGTGGAATGGTATAAAGGAAAACAGATGACATAGGAGTTTAACTATGCACAGCCACTCAAGAGTCACTGTTACCACAGTTATGTCAACCATTAGCCATAAACTGCTATTTGTATCAAAGTGCATGCTGCTTTTCTTGCACTGCATCCCTTTTGCAGGGGACTTTTGATGTTTGCTATTTAACAAGCTAGCTATGCTTGCTGTGTAGCATTGTTCTCTTTGAAGGCTGCTTTGCATTTTGTATTTACACTACGAATTGGTGAACTTGCCAGCGTCTGCACTGTGATTATGTGTATATTGCTGTTTAAATTTTGTATATGTGTATAAAAAAAGAAGCTTCACCTAGGGATTATTTCTGCAGAACTGTATTGTAAAAATAATTTTGTGGCATATTTCTAGTCATCACTTACATGTTTGTTGAAACTCTAGTTATTTTGTTTTCCTTTTGGTCTCAAATGTAGCATTTCAGAAAATGAAATGAACAGACTGCTTGGACATAGTTATGTGAAGAACTATTGTCAATTGTAATGTTACTATTTGAGATGCCAATTTATGAGGGGAGAAGACATGCTGTAACTTTTTTCACAGGAATTCGCCAAATCTGACCTATTGCTTAATAGGAGCAAAACATTCATGTCTGAAGAAAAAAAAAAAGTAAACATATAAATATTAAAACACTGTATTACTTGTACATGCCACAGATAATTTCCATTTGAAGAAAAAAGTACTGACTTTTTAATGTTAAAACTGCAGTAGTAATTACAGGTACAAATGAACAAATTAAAGTCCCTTTAAAAAATGGGTTTTAGACTTCTGTAAATTGCCTTTGGCATGCTCTTTTTCATTTTGGTGAACCAAGGGTGTTTGGTCTATGCTGCGATCTAGTGAAATTGAAACTTCGAGCTAAAATTAATGGTTTGGGGAATAAAGTCTGCTCACTCCTAGCACACAGACAATATAGATTTGGGGGGGAGGTGTTTGTTTGTAATGTTAGTCTTTCCCAAGGTCTCTGTGTGTTTCTAAGTAATTAAAAATATTATGTTGAAAGGTCAAAATATTACTTTTTCATTCATGCTGGGGATTGGAATTTCCTTGCAGAATGTCCATTGCGGGCAATGGGCACATTAAACACCAGCATTAAATGACAGTACTTTTTAGTAGGGACCACTGCCTGTTTCACTTATTTCTTTATCTGTATAGGACAGTTCTAGCGGTTATTTTGGGGAAGATGAGGGAATGGAATGATGTTTAAGTTCTGTAATTTTGTCACATTGTCTTTGCCTTACCGTTCTTTATTAAGTAACGTTAGTGTTGTTTTTTATAAATTAGGTCCTTGAAGTATCCGGTGCTATTAAACTTTGATCCCTAAGAATTTGTTAAAATGTTCCATATTGATTCATGGAGCATTTAACAAAAAAGGGCCAGTGGTTGTTTTGGAATTAAGAATAACATCACTTTTCTGTAGAAATATTTTACAAGGTATTGGCAGTTTTGATATTTCTCTAGAATGCAATCCAGGGGAAGCGGGGTGGGGGAAGCGTTTTAGGTTGAATGTGAAATTTTCAGCTGTATCAAAGGTCCTATATTCTGCCATCACTGAAGTCAGGAACAACTATTATTAACTTGACTGCTTTCACAATTAAGCCTAATTTAGCAAAAGCACAGTAGTTTGCTGCCCTGGGCTGGGAAGCTGGAATTGTGTTGCTACAAGTGCTCAGTTTGTGTTCAAATTTGGTTTGTTGTTGGTGGTTTATGTTTGTCAAACTCAGCTGCCAAAGACAAAAATTGTGTGTGTTTGTGTATATTTGTATATACATAAATATACAATATGTATGCATGTACAAAACCTAGGAAGAAAATACTACCTTTTTCCCCGTGAAACAGTTATGTTTGGATTTCCATGACACTAAACAGTGCTCTTTAAGGTTAATAGTGGTAAAGCATACATAGTCATTGTTTTTTCATGTACTAATACACATAACCTTAATTCCATGTTTGATGCCAGTTTGCACAAGAAATTAATTCAGTGGAGTGTGGTATTTAATGTTTACACTAAGCCTCTTACTAAATCACACACATTTTATTAAGACTTCTGATGTAAATGTGTATATTACCATAATATAACCGTAAGGAAGTAATCAGTGGAGCTGCTGGTTTAGTTCTTAAAAGAATGAACTTCGAAGCAATATAGCTTTTAACATTAGGCTAAATTGTGGTGGCTAAGATTTTAAGTGAAGTACTGTAATTGTTCTTAAATGTTAGGCTAGTTATTGACTCTAGAAAACTGTTTAGCGCAAATTGGCATGAATACTGCAACAAATACAAGGTTTGCATAAAAGGTTTTGTATGTCACAAATAATTTGGCTTCCAATAATGGAAGCAAGAGCCAAAGACACTTTTAATCTATTACTGTTGTAGGTATAACTTTCATATAACAGGGTCAACAGAAATCTGTTCAGCTCAACCAGGTGCTCTTTTTCCAAGTTTTGCTAACATTTAGCAGAATACAAAATTTAATTAAAAGCAAAGAAAACAGAGGAAAGGAAACCTCAGAAAGTAATTGCGCTAAGTAAACAAACTCCTCACTTTTTCTTTGGGTAACAATAATTGGGAGTGATGGAAAGGAAGATTGTGTTTGGAAATTAATCAGATGCTGCATATTTTTTTCTTCCAGTTGCAAGCAAGATGAGTCTGTTATCTTCAGCTGGTTTATAAATGTGCCTCTTCGTAAAATAAACCACAAATTCAATTACAGCTAGGAGACAGCTTTACTGACATTTATAGAAAACCAGTGGACTGAAATGGAGCATATGGTTTGATAAGCTTCCCTGTGCTGTCCATCCTCCTGTTTTTGCTATGTATGCTGATAAGCAGAGGATCCTAACATTGCCAGCTCTTGTATTTTGGTGAAATTCCTTCTCATTTTTAAATAATTGTGTAAACTTAACTAAGCTACTCAGTTTACCTTGTATTTAGTACAAGTTTGGTGTTTGCTTTTTTGTTTGTTATGCCATCATGTAGTTGATGTAGGTGTTTTTTTCCTTTTGAAAAGTAATATACAGAATATGCTCACTTCTTGGACAAGACACTGAAAGTCATTCTGGCGGAAGCGTCATGAGTCTTATACTAATCTTTCTGGTATAATATTTCCATCCTTATAGCAGAAATTTGATCTATGTGCAATTCATGGTTGGTATTTGAGAGACGTAAAGTGGAAAGCCAGTTAAAGAAAGGAAAACAGCATCCAGAGACGGTAGCAGTAGACATTCTGATAGATGACAAACATTTGGAGCTCTTTATTAGAATAGCTAGAGAGAATATTAGTAACAGAAACATTCCATAAATTCAGTTTCATTCTACAGCAAAATAATGCTAAGTTTTAAAAATATTAATGGAATTCTGTGTTACTGTTGTTTTTTTACTTTTTATCTTTTTCAAGGAAGGCAAGCTGAAGAGGATGGAATTTACTGGAATCCTTTATGCACTTGAGTTTTCAGTTAAAACCTCTTTAAGGTTGTCTTTAAGCTACGATAAATATTTGGGTCACCTTTGTGTAGCCTTTTCTAACGTTTGTTGAGGACTGGAGGCTTCTCCCATTTTACCACAAATAACACACATTTTATTTCATTATAAATATGCTCACACAATCAAAATTAGTTATAGCTCATTGCTACTTCGTTATGTTTTGAAGTTACTTTTCTGTAGGGCAAGAAATGGACTTGAGTTGTGTTAACATTTTCCCAGATTTCTGTTGACCCTTGGTCACAAGTCTAACGGATTGTTTAATACTCTTGGAATTCATGTAGACAGCTTTAAAGGTTAGCTTGTGCCCTGGTTTTAATTATAACTGCTAAAATACCTCTTTCTAGGCCTTAGATTTTTGTCCTTTCATATTGCTGTAAAAGTGTATAGAATCCATCCACCAACTGAATAGTTTGTTGTCTGTAATTGAGACCAAAACTTGGCTTGATTTTTTTGTTGTTGTTGTTGTTTTTAATTTTTTTCCCCCTCTGTGTTTGTATACATGTCACAAAATAGTACCGACTGACACTGCTGTTGCAGGAACAGCAGTTAACCTGTAAATGTGAATGCTTTATGTCTTAGTTATTTGGGTATTACATACATAAGGTGTGCTAAACTCCTGTGACTCACAACCTGACAAAAATACTGTTATGCCACCTAACGTGAGTTCATTCAGTTGATTTTACTTTTTTTTTTAGGTATTTTGCTGGTGTTGATGTAAAATGGCATCCCACAAATAAACAGTATTTGTGTTGGTTTCAGCAACTGACTTCAGACTTTTCTGTGATTGATTCTTCAGAAATCCTCATAGCTGAACATGCATCACTTCAGCTGGCAACCTTTATCGTTTAGTAGCAGAGAACTTCTATGTATGATCTTGTCATCCTTATTTCCAATACTACGGCAAATAGGTATTTTAAACTTTGTTGGAAACAGGAATGTTTCAAATGGGGTGCGTGGGTGTAAAACAGTATTGTAATATGGAAGCTTTAACAAAAAGAGTCAGTTTGAGCCGGAATGTCTCTTGAAATGAAATTTTACAAGAAGCATGATCACCTGCTCATTTTGGAACAGGCTTTTGACCCATGAGGTCCTTACAGAAAATCTGTGACATGTGCAGGCAGTGAGTTGGGCTGAAACTGGCTGAAAGGCTGGGCACAAGGCATGATGGTCAGCAGTATGAAGTCTAGTTGGAGGCCAGCGGCTAGTGGTGTACCGTGGCATCCAGTCCTCTTCAACATCTTCATTAATGACCTGGATGATGGAGCGGAGTGTACCCTCAGCAAGTTGGCTGATGACACCAAACTGGGAGAGTGGCTGATAGACCAGAGGGTCATGCTGCCATCCAGAGGGACCTCCACAGGCTGGAGAAATAGGAACCTCATGAACTTTCCCAAGGAGAAGTGCAGAGGCCTGCACCTGGGAAGGAACAACCCCAGGCAGCAGTAGATACCAGGGGCCACCCAGCTGGAAAGCAGCTTGGTGGAGACTGGGGTTTCTGGTGGACACCAATTTGAAGGTGAGCCAGCAACCTGCCCTTGCTGCTAAGAAGGCAGATGGTGTCCTGGTCTGCGTTAGACAAAGTGTTGCCAGCAAGTGGAGGTGGGTGATCCTTCCGCAGCACTGGTGAGGTCACACCAGGAGTCCTGTGTCCTCTTCTAGGCTCCCCAGTACCAGAACCAACCCAACATACTGGAGAGAGTCCAACAAAGGGCCACAAAGATGATAAGGGACTGGAGCATCTCTCCGATGAGGAGAGGCTGAGAGAGCTAGGACTGCTCAGCCTGGTGAAGAGAAGGTGCTGCGGGAGATCTTAAATAATGTATATATCTCTGAAGGGAGGCTGTAAAGAAGATGGAGCCAGACTTTTCATTGGTGCCCAGTGACAGGACCAGGGGCAATGGACAAGACTGAAACACGGGAGGTTCCCTCTGAACATCAGGAAACGCTTTTTCACTGTGAGGGTAACCGAGCATTGGCACAGGTTGCCCAGTGAGGTGGTTGAGTTTCCATTCTTGGAGATGTTCTGAAGCTGTCTGGACGTGGTCCTGGGCAGCCTGCTCAAGGCTGACCCTGCATGAGCAGGGCGTTGGACCAGATGACCTCCAGAGGTGCCTTCCAACCTCAGCCATTCTGTGATTTCTAAAAGCACATGCTAAAGAAAATTTTCTAAATTACTCAAATGTAATGCTGGAAAAGAAGACCAGTCTAGTAGTATTTGAGTGTGGTGATATTCTAATCCGAAGGTCTGTCCATGACCTGAAACACTTGTGTTTTTACCTTTTTGAAGAATTTTTCAGTTATTTGACTCATAATGAGCTGTTGTGTTGATCTTTTAAAAGTAGAAGTGATAGTATCTAAACAGAGTAGTAGAAAAGCTGCTAGCAATAAGACATGAAAAATACAGCCTGAATGTCCATAGTACATTCACAAATTTAGTTCTTAAAGGAGCCATTAGTTAATCTTATGACTTTGTATTGCTTGCAAAGTTACAAATCTTGAATAGGAAACAGACTTAAAAGCTGGCAAAGATAATAAAGAACACATGTAAGACAGATTTCACAAGAATTTTTTTAATATATTTTGCACTATTTGAGCTACCAGTCCTAAGGCTCTTGACTTAAATACATTCAACTTTAAACAACATTTTATGTTACAATTACAATATTGTAATGCAGAGCCCATTCTAGAGGTGTGATTAATATTTACTTTCATATTGGTGGTGAAGGCTGGGACTTCTGTGCAGGGGGACAAAAAACCCAAGGTGGTGTCTGTATAATGTACACTTAAACCCCTGTAACTGCAACTGGTACTAGTTGTACTAGTACAGGTATTCTAGAAGTAGCTGAACTAGTGAAGCTTTCAGTGCAAGCAAGATAGTGGATTGATATCAGCTGAAATGTAAAGCAAAGTGAGCAGAAATAATCTCAGAAGGAGTGGGTGAGTGGGAGACTGTATAGATACTGTATAGAGAAGGGCATGGAGAAATAGGATCCATGAAGAGTGAAGAGTACTGCTTGGAAGCCACAGAAAATGACAAAAGGTTTTGTATTAACTTCAAGAGCAATTGCTAGTGAAGTGAGGAACTAACATGAAGGAGAAGCAGCTGAGTGTTTGGGTTTGAATGAACAGGTGATAACTGGAGTGTCTGGAGTTAATCAGTAGCAAAGGAAAGGTGCAAGATTAGGCAGAAATCTGAAGTTGTTTGAGACAGAACATCAGTGTTCTGACAGTAGAATGAAATGCTTTGTCCCATGTTAAAAATCCCCTGATGAAGGAGCACATTTACTTTCTCGGATGAGAACAGCAGATAACCTTTTCCTCTATGGCATAAAGGGAGGCTTAGAAAAGCTACAGCTTCTCACAGTTTGTGTACGGTCAGCATCGCCACTGCAGCATTCCCATGGTCAGAAAAAAGATGAGAAAATAGTTTTCCAATATATATTTTGAAAGTCTGCTGAATGGCACCAGAAACAAATGACAAAACATTGCTGTGTATGAGACATCAATAGAGCCATTCAAACATTTTTTTTTCCCCACGATCCATTAAATTGTCTTGCTTATGTAGTTGGGTTTCTTAACTTCTTAGCAGATGGCACAGCCAAAAGGTGACAGATGTTGGAGAGGTCTGTCAACATGGTGTTTGAAACCTTACACATACCATAAAGAGCAAGTCTGTACTTTTTCTATGTATTCCATTTTTAAAGTTTCTTTGGCCAGAAGTAACTTCTGTGTGTGATGAGATTTACAATGAGCTGGTTATGGGTCCTAAGAAAAGTGCTGATGTTGAGGAAACACTGTTCTGTTTTCTGCTCCTAGCAGCTATGTAGCTGTTCCTATGAGGAATCATGCCCAAATTACCTGGTTCTTTACTTACAGCCTCTAAAACCAGTTGTTTTTTATGTTACATACTGTTCTCTGAAAACAGCAGCCTTCAATTCAATAGAAGCCAAGGCATTGCATGAGTATTGAGGCTATGCGGGGACTAGGAGAGAAAAATTGCAGTAGAACAGGGTATAACATTTACAGGCATATATATAATCAAGGAATGACTTGTACTGAGAAACACACTTTATTTTAGAGTTACTGTATTTTTAATATTTCTGGGAATGCTGTGATTTTTGCAGATTTGAGTGTTTTGTCACTTAGTTCTTGTCTACTCAGACTGTATGAACAGTTCTGGACAGTTAAATGTGTAAATTTTTTCCTGTGTTTGAAAACCAGAAAAAAAACCCAGACCCTTAAACTCATGAATAATTTGATGACAGATTATAAATTTATTCAGAAGATTATTTCATCCTTGGTTCTTGAGCGGACTTCTACTGAAAGAATGAAGCCAGTACCCACTCTTAAAAATACTTCTTAGTTATTGGTTTAGGTATCACTGAGTACTGGAGCAAAAAGAACAGAGATCTTTCAAGAACTAATTGGAAAACAAGAAGATCTGTGTGATGACAGCAGATTGATTGCTTGTAATTGAACTGCGGATGTAACTGAGTAGTTATTTGCAAATACTGTGGTGACCTCAATCAAATTCATGAAACACCTGCCTGAAACTGCCATAGAAGCTATTCTGAGCTATGTTACAGATTTTGAGACAATCAGTGAGAAACCATAACAAAACCCAAACCACAACAACAAAACCCCACCAAAAAACTTCACCACAAAAAACCCCAACAACAAACAAGCCAATAGGAGATAAAAGAGTAGGTGACTTGGCTCAGTAAATGTATAACTGGTAATTGTGACACTAGATGTGTAAAACAATTATTGAAAAGGAACTCAAGACACTAGAGAGAACATATTTCAAGAGATAAAATAGTATCAGCACTGGTCTCATTTAGCTGCTTTTTCTTGCCTTGTAAGTATTTGCAATACGTGGGGTTTTTTTAGGTCCAAGTACATGAAGTTAAAAAAAATGATTGGCTTCTGTCAGCATCTCTTTGTTCTTTCCTAGCTTTCTCTTTAAATATAGTTTCAAAAACGTACCGTGCCACTGGACTTGCTCCTCATCTGCTGCAACTGAAATGTGTTCCTTCTGTTTGGAGTTTTTAGTGAATTGTCTTCGTCACAGTTTTCCCAGAGCTGCTGGCCAGCCCCCTGCGTTTCCAGGGAACCTGGGCCTGTTCCCCTTCGTGACGACATTCCCCTTCAAGGACTGTATCAATGATTCTGTGTATGGTAAAAGGGCCTTGGGCCATATTCAGAGAAAAAATTGTTTTAGTTTGTTATCTTTTTGCTTTGAAAAAGTTACCGTATATCAAGCTATTGATATTCTAATACAGCAGTTTTGAGCTGCTCTTGATTGTCCCCTCTCAGTAAAATTCTGAAGTGGCTATAAGAGAATTTTGTAGAGAATTACAGCTTAGTAATAGTATATGGTCTTTTTTTTTAATTACTCTGCCCATGTAATCACATCTGCAAACTGCAGGTGATGTCCCATCAGTAGCTGGATCTCCGTAAACGGCTTTTCAGCAAGGTTTGAATTCTATTCAGATTCTTTGGGAAGGAAGGGTTGCATTACTCTCTCTGTCTTGCCAAATTAAAGAGTAATTTTTTACTATAATGGAATACTTTTTGGATTTTACCTGTCTTTGCAAAACTGGAAATTGAGAGACTTTTAATCCACAAATTTAGTTCAAAAAGCAGAAGACAATAATATGTACTATTTCACTGTATGGCATGAGTCCCATAGGAAAACAGAAGAATAGCAATAATGTAATAATAGTTTCAGTGTTACATGTATTTTATACAGAGAAAAATAAAACAGTGCTTATCAGTGGCAAATTCTAAAGGAACTGAATATCTTAGTACCAACAATGGTGAGAAAGTAAAAAATATTATAACTTAGCAAAAGCTTAATAATTACAACTACTGAGTAGTTTACTCATTTGAGTACCTATGAGTTGTTTTTCATAAAGTCTATTTTTGTTTTTTTTACAAGTGCCCTAAACACAAGAAGTCCATGGCTTCTGGCCCGAATTACCCTTTGGAGTTACAGTGTTACTAAATTAGATGCATCCAGGCTTTATATTACACATCTCATTGTTAAGTCTAATCCACAACTTGCATTTCTGAAGTTAAAGATAGTTGTACTGAGGGGAAAGAATAAAAAACACAACGAAAACCCACGAAAACAAAACCCCAAACCCCAACCAACCATGGTATTTAACAGTTATTAATAAGTCACAAATTTCATTTTAAGACATGATTGGTTTCTTTGGAGCTACTGTATGACATAAACACTGTGGGACTTAAGTATTACACTCTCGTGTTTCAACTATTGAAGTTTGTTCTGCTTTGCAAAATATTAGCAAATCCATCAAATGCTCTCTTCTTCTTAACAAAAAACTGCCCCTGTCCTAAATGGGTCTGACTTTTCTGACTGAGCTTTTCACTTGAAGTTTGGAGGTTGACAGCTGTTGTAGAATTGTTCTCCTGTCCTGTCAAAGTAGCGTCATCCTCCGCCTCGCTGGAATCGGTGCTTTTGGAGATTGGATCTCCTGCAGTCTTTTGTGGGAATGAACATGGACCGTATCGTGTGCCGTCATTGAAGAAGTCTTGTGGGACTGAGAAGGTATATGCATTCTCGTCACTCTGATCCAGCTGGAAACAATCTTCTGTGTTGAAGACTGATTGTGGTTTCCCAGAAGAGGGAAGGTGCAGGAAATCTGCCATTGCATTGCAAGCCTGCGTTTCTTTGGCCGGAGGGCAGTCGCTGGTATCCTGTAATTCTGTGCATCCATTGCAGTCTTTCTCATTTAAACTTCTTTGCATTTTATCTGCACAGGCCTTAGTTGTATTCACCTGTGTCCCCTGTGGTAACAAGTTTTCTTTCTCTGTAATAACTATGAAATGTTCTTCAGTTGTGTGTTCAGGCAGAGATTGAAGAGGTGACTCATTGCTGGAATGCAGTAGTGATGTTTTTTTAACAATTTCATTCAAACCAGTATCAGTAGGAGCAAAAATAAAATCATCATCATCCTCAGATGTGCTCGTGTTCCTTCTTAATGTAATGGCCGCTTCACCATGATTCTTTTCAGAGGAGATCCCACCTCTGTGCTCGTCTGGACTTCCCTCTGGTGCATTTTCTTTTTGTTCGGTGGGGCTGAATCTGAGGGAATGCTGAGGTTCAGTGGGAAACCGATACGGCTGCAATTCAGCTGCTTCAGGAGACTTCTCTGTATCTGTGTCACTTGTGGGAAAATTTTCTAATGAAAGTAACGTTTTACTGAAGTCTATATTTTGTTTGTGGAGAGAATCAGAAATGGAGTTTTGTACTGTTGACTCTGGGTTGGTGAAATGTTCAAACGTATCAGGAACTTCTTGACTTGAAGAACTAATTGTGTCTGAATCTGGCATGCTTGCATCGTCACTGCATGTATCAGCAGGAGGTGATGCTGCTTCAGGCATGACAGTATCTGATCTGTAATTAATAGTGGTTTCAAAGTACGCATTGTTTTTGTCTTCAGTTTTCCCAATATGCTGAAGTTCAGCATCAATGTTTGGAGACTCAGGTAGTGTTGAGAACTTTCCAGTTCCACTGTTCATGTCAGCCCCATCTAGTAATGACTGACAGGCTGGCAGGTTGTTGCTAGCACCAGGTTCTTCCAGTTCAAAGTCTGCTAAAGAGCTGCAGTCACTCATTGTGAATGGAGTCCCTTCATCTGAAGAACTGTCGCCAAATATACCTGCTGAAACTTCAGACTGCAGCAGGGCAGAGCTGGTGCTCACCTTGCTGCTGCTGGGCTCTTGTGCAACCGCCCATGTTGGTGTGGTGGGGAACGCACGGCTGGTGTCTCCTGTGAAAGATAAACCTAAATCCGAAGAGCTGGTGTGATTTGAGTATGAGTCACTGTTCAGTCTCCTGGTTATGGGAGGGAACCTGCTCTTCTCCAAGTCTTCATTATTTGCATATTTTGCATCTTCCTGTAATGAAATGTCATTACTCATTAATTTTCTTGGTGTCATTTCATAGATGTTCTTGTAATCTATCCTTGCAGAAAATAGTCCGTTATCATCAACATTTACATTTTCATCATTGCTGGTACTAGCTTTGTTGTCTGAAAACACAGGGCTTTTTTTCACATTGATCTCATCGCTTTGTTTCTGGTACTCTTCAGTATTTGGTGCATTTACACCGCTATCAGTGACATTTGCATACAAAGAAGTTTCTGTAGGAGTGACGTATGTGTTTCTTGAAAAATTCTCATCACAAATGAACAAACGAGTCTGCGTGTTTGTTGGTTGGCTCGCAGAGTGCTCTCTGCTCAAGGTTCCATCTGAAAAAGCTTGATTAGAATAAGTATGTTCTGAACTTGAATTTTTGTTCCTGCGCATGCGCCTCCACAGGCTCACAAGGTGGGGTCTGGCAAAAGCACCCAGACAAAAAGCGCAGACAAACGTAATGAGCACCGAGAGGCTGACGGCCAACGCAAGGTCTTGCTCTGTTCTTTCTTTTCTGAAAACGCTGTTAGTGTCCCGGGCTCTTCTAAGCAAAAATGTCGAAACACTTTCTTTCACCTGTAGATTGTAGATGAGATATTTCTTCTTTGTTGTATTAAGAATACACAAATATAACCCTTCAGCAGTTTTCTCAGCATTGTATATTACTAAATTATTCATATTATCCAGCGTCACATGAGGAAGATTGTTATCTCTTGAAATGCTGCCTTTTGGTGTCCACCAAGAGACTCCATTACCTGAAATAAAACAAAATACAAATTTAATCTTTATAGGATACTTGATTTGCAAGTTATTTCTATAAGGACATACTCTGACGTAGCTTTGATAATTTTGATAACTATCTATTATAAAATCAATTTTCTTGTTATCCATCCGTAGTCATTTGACATAATACCAAGTATCTGTTAAACCATCATCTGTTTCACCCCACACATTTAAAATGCAGGACAGATGGGGTGTTAATAGCAGACTTTACAAGAAGAATGGTGTGAGTGAGGGACGAGGTCACTGAAGTTATGTAAGTATGTTCTGGGTGATACTGGAAACGTCCACTGATCTCCCTCGTGCGAGGTCCCCGTTTCCAGCCAGCCCTTCTCCAGCACGGCTGTGCTCACGCGTGCAGCTGTGAGGCAAAACGTCACTGCTGAACCGTCAGTGTTCCAGACACTGTTATTGACCTGTAGTTACTGCTTTGACTACCTCAGGTTTGAAAACCAAGGGCGTTTCTACCTATACTGTACCAAACTTGAGCTACTGTAGGCCACAGCTGCTTGCTGGCTTTTGGAGTGCTTTTCAGGGGGTATGTACACCTTTGCTTTTGGATCTGCTTGTGTTCCCCGTTTGGGTTTGGTGCCATCCACTGCGCTGTTTTTAATCCCATGATCAGAGTTTCCTTGACTTTCCTTGTTAACAGATGAAGCGGGTGGCATTTCTGATAGACCCTGGATATTTTCCTTTGGGGACAGAGTGTTCCAGGCAGAAAACCTTCCCATCTCAAAGTGCTGCTACTCCATTAAATGGTTTTGCCCTATGGCACATGACAAATGCACTTTTGTGTTCTGTATTAATTGTAAGTGCTGGATTAATTTCTTAAGTGCGCTGTGTGCTATAGTAGCTGTGCTTTTTTCAGAAGAAATATGAACGCTTTTCCTTGCAAATAAACTTTCATTTTGCTGTAACTGAACACTAGAAACACTATTGTATCCTTTTCAGTTTTCTATGTGCCCCAGAAGTGCCACCCCACTATTCTGTCCTTTGTTTGCATTCCAGAATTAACTGATACATTTGCAGCATGCTACTTACTGGAATTTATCTGTGTGTAATTTGGCATCACGTACTAGTTTAATGAAGGAAGGGAATGGAGACTTTTTTATGACTTTCAAATATTCTAACTGGTATACCACTTTCTAATGAAATGATTTGTATGTTAAATTGTTCGGTTGTTGTTAAACAGTATTTTTAGAAATCTACTTCTTAAACCAGATTTCTTTGATCATTCTGCATGCATTTGGATTTTAGCAGCGTCTGGATAGAGTCCCTGTTTTACATACCCCTGGCGGTGTCCGGGTCACAGTTTAGCACAGATGTCTTCCCCATTGGGATTACAGCCCGCTTGAGCAAAACACTGTCACTGCAGTTTAAATGGGAACTTGAAAGGTATAGCAGAGGTTTCTGTGAGTTGTTGGCAGATTTATTGTATGAAATCCTCCATTTTTTCCTCGTGGAGTCAAAAAGAAAACGCAATAAATGTTTGAAAGCATTTAGTCTGCAATTAAATATCCAGGCGTTACTTGACAAATCCACTTCAAGTTGAAAGAAGTTCAAACTGATTAATACCTGTGGTAGAGGGGTTGTCAGAGCATTTTCACGGAGATCCACGACCTATTTGGAAATAATTCAGAATGAATTTGATAAGCCTTAAAAAGGAATCCTAATTGCAATGTCAACAATTACGTTTATTTTAGTGTACAATGACTTTTGCGGTTACGGGAACAATACGTCTGGTTAGGATTTCAAGAATGCTGTTCTAAGGTTTTTAATTTAAATGAAAAGTTTAAACGGTGGTATACTTAGTATTCTCCTGTTGTAGACTATCCTTGTGTGAATGGGAAGCTGCAGGGCTCTTGCCATGGAAGGGATGGGGTAGAAAAGGACGTGTGTGTGTTTGAGCCAGTTATGGGTTGGTTTGTGGCACAGATAAATGATGAATGTATGGTCATATTTTGTATATTTACAAGTCTGTCTGTTTCCCTGCATATGAAAAGCAAATATATATTATAAACAAGTAATTATTATTTTCACCATTTGCTTTAGTTTTTATAATCGTATACTAATATAATCACAGTATCACAGTATGTTTGGGATTGGAAGGGACCTCAGAAGATCATCTAGTCCAATCCCCCTGCCAGAGCAGGAACGCCTAGATGAGGTCACACAGGAACATGTCCAGATAATAATCAAAGACCAATATAATAATGCTGAATAGCTGATAATTAATATATTTAATAGTGATTAACACAAAACATTGGAATGGTTGCAAGTAATTTCACTTTACCACCTGTAATTTGTGGAGATCCCTGAAGGCATCCGGATGAATTTTAGTTATCTCGTTGTTTTGCAAGTCGATGTCCTTCAGCTGTGAACAGTTTTGAAAATCCCCCAGCCCAATCTGTCGTATGCCATTGGATGACAAATGGACACTTTGTAGAGATGGCAGCAGGCCTAGTCCTAGGAAGAGCAAAACTATTTCACATTTCATGTTCGTGTTTTCCCAGGTGTGTCAAGTGGCTTTTAAAAATTCTTTGTGACAAAATTCCTTCTGTTCCTGCAATGAGGAGCTGCAGGGTTTGAGCAGTTACCAGGCTTTTCATATTCTGTGGTTGTCCTGTTCTAAAAGTTGTGTATCATCAACAGCAGGCATGTAATACATTCACAACCAATGCATGTTTTAGAAATGCACATCTCCGTAAAGGCAGTACCATTCCTTTGTGCTGTCAGAATGATTCTGACTGTGATCTCTGTACCTGGGGCACACTCCTCTGGAGAGCTGCAGGTAGCAAGGGAGGAGTGTGAAAAGGGTGGAATACACTCAGTTTAGAAAATCCAAATACGTTAATTGCAAATAAAAGATGGAGATGCAAAATGCGATACAATATCTCCTATTCATTGCCACCTGCAGGTTCATGTTTTGGGTTTTTTTTTCATATGTGGAATTATTTGACCCATATTCATAGGATGTAAACTTGACTGAAAACAAAACCATGTTGCTTATGCCAGTCTGCCTGTGAGTTATCAAGCATGACAGTATCTTCTTCAGCATATCTTAGATACAACAGCACCTGTCTTGCATAAGTTGCCCTTTTGAATACTGGAGACACCTCATTTTTCTTAGGTGCTGTGCAGGCAGCCCCAGAGCTCCAGCCTGCAAGTTCCAGGCACTTGAACACTCAGCGTCACCACAGTTTGTAACACCTGAATGTCACTCTAAACTGATTTTTTTATCCGAAAGCACTGTTGACAAGCTACTAATTCTCCTTAAAATTTTTGCCCTTGGTGTCATCTGGTTCACTGGAAATCTCTTGTTCCGGTTTGCTGTTCTGTTTGCTGAGTTATTCATCTTTGGGTTTATTGTGAAAAGCAGAGAGAATGATTCATTCCTGCTGTAAAACTAGAGGTAGGTGATAGGACGGGCATTCACAAGTTCTGGCAGTTCATCAGTTCTTCCTTGTACCTGCATCAAGAGTTGTTTGGGTACTTCCCTGAAGCTAAATTGGTGCCAAAACCAGCCCCTGGTGCGGCAGTGGGGGCAGCAGCCCAACACCGGGGCAGAGGCTGTGGGAAGGGTTTCTCTGTGGCCAAAGCCCTCGGCTTTAGCACTTGAGTTTGTGTTTTCTTACAGGGTTACAGACTAGAATGTTAGTGAAGTATTTCAGAGCAGGGAAAATAGTTCTGAGGATGTATTTAAAATATTATGGGAGTTAAGTATAACTTGGAGTATGGTGAGGTGACGCATGGCAATTTGACTTTGAACATCTAAAAATTGCGTCTCTTATAGAAAAGAGTTGATCTGTCTGACCCACTGAGGCATCCTATAATGTATAGTTATATTTATCAAAACAAAATCTGCATTGTTTTATAATGTAAGCTTTTCTATACTGTCTATATGGAAACCTTACAGATACTACAGAATGATTAAGCAACACGCTTTCCTGCATGCCAGAGAATTATTTAGTATGAAAAAAAGAGAAAAATAGAACTTCGAGGACCCTGTGTAGGTGCAAAATTATTCCCTTTACTAACTTTGTGAGAGAAGTGGGGTTTTGGTTTGCTGCCCTCCCTCCCCCCCCAGTATTTTCAAAATCTAGAGCTAACGAATCTGATTATGTTATCAGAAATCAATTAAATTCAGCAAACAATATATAGGATCATGTTGCTTGTACTGCAGCTTCTGCTTCATTTAAACACTATTTGGACAATGCGAACCATCTGTTTCCAAGGACAGAGACTGTCACAAAGGCTGTGATGTCTGGCACAGTTCTGTGACAAGCAAACACTTTCTAAATGTTTATTGAAAACTTACAGCCCCCTCTTGTTACTAGAAGGTGACACTTTCATGGGTGTCAGACAGCATAGAGCAAAATTGTTTTGACTGAACAAAATGCATTTTCCTGTCTTTGTGAAATACCGAAATTTGAGCAGGGTTTATTTAAGAGTAGCGACTTTCTTCTGAAGAGTAATATGAAACTCATGATTCATAATTTTCTTGCTGTTAAGGTTCACAACTGGGTTTTGGAGGGTGGTGTTTTTCCAAAGATCCTTATCTCCCTTTCTATACAAGGAAAATGACTGCTTGGGCTCTCAGAGGATAAATGTGGTTATATTTGACCGATGTTAGGGCGTTATGATTGCAAAGACTGTACAAAAAACCCCAACTGATCCAAACCAACCCATTTGCTTCAGTCTCCATATCTGCACTCAGGTGTAACTTACCCTCACCTTAAGCATAACTACGAGAGCCACATTCTGACTTCAGCAAGATGTACCGAACCATACCCAAACCCAACTTACCCCTTTGGAATGAGGTCCTTAAAAATTCTGAAGTGCTTACCTCTTGGAACTGTGTTAAGATTATTTCTTTCAGCTGACAATACTTTCAAAGCAGGCAGGACACAACAGCCTTTTCCATACGTATTAGACCCATGCCCAGGGACATGTGTGTCCAGCATGAGGGTGTGGATGGCATTACCATTGAGGTTTAGAGTTTCTAAAACAGGTAAATTTCTAAAAGTAGTTAAGGAGAGTTCGGAAATCAGGTTGTTACTGAGATTCAGGTGTTTTAGCATCCATTCTTCATTTCTTCCATCAGTGCATTTAAAAGTTTTAATATTATTGTAACTGAAATCAGCTGTTATTGCTCTTTGTGGTAAGTCTTCTGGAATAGCAGATATTCCGGTAAAAGAACAATTGACTGAGAGCTCCCCATCCCAGCGGCAGGCTGAGCGGTCATGTGTGTCATGAAGAATCCACTGGGACTTGGTTCCCACTGATCCAGGGAGATTAAAGTAAAGGATCACAGCTATGACACTCAAGTGAAGGTTATCCATAGTATCTATATATAAAATGTAAAATTATGGTAAGTTCAGCATAACAAGAGTTAAATAAAAAGCAGAAATACTTTGACATGAAAAAAAAATCAGCACCAAACAAATAATACTCAAAGCTTTACCAATGGTTTGCCTTAAACATGCAGTTCTGGACTCTTAGGTATGTTTCAAAAAGAACATTCATAAACTGGTAACCTTCCCCCTCCCTCCACCTTTCCCAAAAAAACAATCCAAACCTTTTCTTTCTTTTCCAGTCCCTTGGTCAAGAAACGCAGCTTCTCAGGAACTTGTGAACTAACAAAACTGAAGACTTTTGAACTCCACTTCAGGCATCATACACAATTACCACTGAGCAAAGTCCACCAGATACAATCCATGACAAATAGGTGTGGAATGATTTTCATACTTACAATTAATAAAACACTAGTTTCCCTGTCAGTAACACAACAACGTATTTGTAATGAGAAACTATATTCTTACAAATAACACTTCTGCACCACGGCTGCATGTTAGAATTTATTGTTTCTTTTCAAAACAAAGATTAGAAATTCAGTTGTCTTTCACCTATTCAAACAACCACCAGCTTTCCATATGTTGACAACTCTTCACATGTACATTGTTTTACACAGAGGCATGTAGAATGTACTTTAAACACACAGAATCTTAAGTGCATCTGTGGGACTGAAATAAGGTGCCACACAATGTTTAAAATATGTATAGAAAAATGTACCTTAGGCAGTTAGAATATAAACACAAATAAATGCACAACACAGGGCATATGTGGTGCCAAGATTTCTCAAACTGAGTAAAGAAGGCAACAAAATATATTAACAATACATAAATAGCGGCAAACAAATTGATAATTTATTTCATTTGGTACTTGTATGATTGGTTTTGCTAAGTTTTGGCAAAAAAATCTACACTTCAAAACCAGTTCTCCAGAGCATGATTTAAGAGTACCTTTGTGACACATCCCTCAGCTATGCTGCGTACAGTATTGTAAACAGAACTCTTGATAACGGCAACAACCCAATACTAGTAAAGGTATAGCAGCATTAACCAATGAGCTTTACTGTGCTCTTCCTGTCTAATCTGCCTGACCGAGGCAGTATTTGTCATTTTCAAGATCTATTTCAGCTTCAAAAATTTGAATTTGAAGAATTTCTGCTCGTATTTGTATAGGTATGTGTGTATTTACATATATATAAGTGACAAACTTCCATTAGCAAGAGTGAAAATTCTAAAAATGTTATAGTTTATTTCCTCCTCTTAATTGTAACAGATACTAATTGGGGCATTACTTAGCAGCAAAGATGTGTGTGTGTTCTCAGCAAAATGTGTCTTGAAGTGGTTAATAAATATTAACTGCAGTAAAACTCTGAAGTTCATGAAGGCAGTATGCAAAATGGTAGTACCTTCCCGTAAGCTTTAAACTGTGCAATTCAAAGGCTTTTGCTACATTTTATACTGTTTATTCTGATTTTGTTAGAACAGCACTGCTGTCCACCCCCACAAGCCCCAGCAACTACCGAGCATCAAAATCTGGCTTTTGCTGTAGAGCAACGAGGGAGACGTGAACCCCTGGGCTCCCGTGTCACTTAATGCCTGACCTAAGGATCCCCTGCTAGAAATCACTTCCACCCCTACACATCCTGCATGAGCACAGACTGACTGCCAGGAAATACCGCAAAGTTCTTGTTGCAGCAGGAGCTGATTTGTAGTTTGTGGAATTTTAGGTACTGTGAGAGCTATAAAACAAGGGTAAGTAGTTTATCTTCCCATAGCAAATGACCAATTCTGAAGTTAATATGTAACATTTGCTCAACTGTTAGGAAGAGAAGTGTGTGCTTATCTAGAAAAACTTGTAAAAAAACTACTTGGAAAGTCACCTTTGTGGCCTCCATTAAGGTTACTTGATGCTACTGCAAAACAAAACTATTTTAAACAGGAGAAAACACATGGGGAGGGAGGAGTGGGAAACTTATAGTGAGCAGATCTATTTTTAGTACACAACACCTTCCCTCTGCAAAGGCAGTTACAAAGCTGTAGGAGTTTCTGTAAGGTCCCAGTTTGCCACAGTTTCACTGTTGACACATGGATTTACGCTGTTGTCACAGGATTGATACCATCACATTAAGAATTATAGACCTGCACTTTAACTTCAGAATTTACTTCTGAGTTTCTCAATAATACATCAGTACTGACATTTACGGGAAAAAGGAGATCTGATCTCAGATGCTGCTGCTTACAGTCAGGCTTCAGATTACTACGTGTTGAATAATGAATTCAGACACTGTTCACACCCAGGAAAATACTTTTTTTGGGCAGTGAGCAAGTTATAAGTACATCTTTAAAAGATATACTTCTAATATACACACATTTTATAAATACTTCACATAAATTAAGCAACTGTAGACTCCCTGAACTGCACAAATAGAACAGGAGCTCAAGCAACACTTCCATAATCACAAGGCTATTTCAGAATTAAAGTTACATTTCCACACTTGGTATTAATTTGCAAATATTATTTGTGCTAACATAATTTTTTTCTTTAACTACATGAGGATATATGGCAGAAATAATGCAATATTTTAAAGCGAATCTGCCATTACCCCTCTCTTAGTACACATATGGTAAGCCACATGATTTGGGGGAAATTATTATATCAACCTTTGGAAAGAAACGAAGACAAAAATTTGCCTCTTCAGCCATCCCAGGCAAATCCACTTCCAAACAACAAATCGACGTTCCTGTTGAAGTAATTCAGATAGCAGTTGTGTTCTCAGCAGCCCTCAAGGTCTTGGGAAATCCAACAAGAAGCTCCTTTATAGGCAACTGAAGGCAATCGAGATTGTTGCTAAGATCACTTTCTTAAATATATTCTACTGATCCCAATTCAGGAAGGTACTTCAGTATGCATGCAGACTGAAAGCTTGCTGAATCGGTGTCGCTGTTATGGCTGACAGGATGATGCCATAATACTGCTGCACGTAACAGCCTTTGCTTAAAAGTATTATATAATAAGTGTTAGTATAAACTGCTGTAAAACCAGAAATCCTTGAAGACATGCAATTACTTCATACAAATATATGTAAACACAAGAGAGAACTCTCCTGGTAGTGGTTTTAGTGCGTGGTTCCACACGGATTGACAGAAGTCTGACAACCCATGTTATGACCTGTCACCTGAACCTTGAACAGTGTCCCATCCGCACACATACAGAGCTTGAAACGCAGCCAGTTGCCGTTATTGAACTGTTCCCCATAAGATGAACTCGGCAGTCGTGATGGGCTGACCATCACGGTTCCGTTCAGGATAATACTGTTTTCCTATTAAGAGAGAAAACAACCAAAACAAAACATCAAAGCTTCTAATTTAAACAAGGTAGGTGGTTTTTGAAAAGAACAAGATGGTTTAATGCATTGATGACATCATTAGGATGGCTGTAGAAATCAACAGAACAAAAAAAAAGTACATATGACAAGGTTTCATTTTTTAAATTAAATTAGTGAGTAATGCCCATTAATTTCTCAACTATAATCAGCAACGTACTTTGCTATTCCAATGGCAGATTGATATTGAGAGAGACAGCAGTGTGGCTTTTCACTTGACAGACCGATTAGCAAATGCAGTAAATCTAAAAACATGTACATGAAACATCAGTGTTTGAATTCATAGATGGAATTAATTCACACATTAAATGAAAGTGCATTTATCCTTACTTTTATCCTCTGTTAACCTTTTCCATCATTCTGTATTCTCTGCAATCTCAACAATGTCCAAAAATCTTAAATGAATGCTGGTGAGTTTTGCTGTGGCAGCACAGAAGGTTGTGCTCTCACCTGTGTGCTCTGCTCGTCTATCAAAGGTTGCTGTCCCCAGTAAAACATCCAGAAGAGAAGATTAATACCTTTGGTATTAGCTCAGATTTAATTGCATTGTGGGTTTTTACCGTCTTGATAGCAGTAAATCATCCTTACCTGAAAACTACTGAACCGCTAATTAACAGCAAAGTAATAGTCCACCTTTTAAAAACCTTACTATATACAATGACCGCAACTAAACTTTTATGCATGACTACTTTATATAAAATTTAAATCCATATAAAGCTACATTAGTTTATTATCAGCCTGAATTTGCAACTAAGCTCATCAAAAAACACTGATTTGAGATACTTACTGCTTTAAGTTCCATGTTACCCCCCATTCGAAACTCAATGGTCTTGCCTGTGATGAAAACACCTTCGTTTCCACGGACAATAGCACGGCCATCAACCTTGATGTTTAGATCACTGGTTGCATTGCTGGTAATCTGAGAACATAAACAAAAAAAGTGTATTACAGATCAATGAAAATGCTGCTTGGGTTTGTCTGATTAACTTTAATTACCTTACAAATATTGCTATACAATTTAATTAAAACCTTCACTGCACTTTTTGCCCTTCTTCCATTATGCCTGTAAAGCTTCTGGCCATTTCCACATTCATGTTTGAAAACAAGGATTACTTAATTTTGGAAGGTAGGTAAAATGGTAAAAAGTTTATGTCTGCATGCTGCTTGTGATAAAAAAATAACAATTCATATGACTATTTTATGGGATACACAGTTAACACCTGTAACACTGGTAGCAAATACAGGCTTGCTGTTAGGAGTGACTATGTAAACTTATTTATTTGTTTTCATTTAATCTGCTCCTCCTATGTATTTATTTGTCTGAGGGGTTTTTTTTGTTATGTGTTTGTTTGTTTGTTTTTGAGCATGCTATTGAATTGTTAGCCTGCAGAGAAAGCACAAAGAAGAGCAAAGCAAATTTTCTCTTCTGTTTGTCATTAACACCTCAATGCTTCCTAACACACACTCAACCCTCTACAAAAGCCCTGATACTACTCTACTAATGTTATACAACAGAACTACAGGATGTACTCTGTAAAGCCTTATTATAAGTGATGATATGCAAGAAAGAAACATCAGTCTGACCTGACATTTTAAATGTACACACACAAATATTCAGATTTTAAAATTTTCTGGTGAAGCATATTTAGTGTAGAAACCAACTAAGAACTTGTTTAACCTAGAAGCCATGAACTGATGTAACTCCTATAACGCTGTGATTACTCTCTACACTTTTACTCAGACTTCGGAAATCTGATTGTATTAACATTTATCTCTAATAGAGAGAAAATGATACGTGAAGTTGTGGTAATTATTTTTCTAAGTTCTTACTAGAAACAGAGAAGCTTTTCATAGAAATTTTATTTCTGAAGCAGTTATTGAGGTACAAACAAATGGATTGCTTAATAAAAAGACACACAGCCCTACTTGGTATGGTATTACAGATTAACACTCATTTATGTCAGTTTTCATTTCTGTTCTGATTTTTAGGGAGAGTTATGTTTTCAGAGCTGCATTTTAAGCTACATTTAGTCAAATTTCTAAATATGCTTGAAAGATTGTATTAGAAAACTTTTTTCTTATTCAACAACTACAGCAATTCTGTAATGAGCTTTTACAAAAAATAAGAAGTAGTTAAAAGAGACAAACCCTCTCTGTGGAGGCCTTTTGTACATTCAAGATTTTAACTCCGTTTGGCAGATGAAACTCATGAGTTTCATAGTCTGTGCTGAACAAGGTATTTTGTGTCCGTGGGTCAACAAATTCCATGCCAATATCGCTGGTAATAGAAGTTTTGTCTTTTTCCACACTAAGCTTGGTTGTTCCTTGCTGAAACACAATCTTCAGAAACAAAGTCATTAAGTTAATGATGTTTCAGATATAACATTTATTAATAATGTGAGTGTAACTCCATAGCGATGCTTGCCAACTATCAATTAATGATATAACTTACAGGCTGATTATTTCCAGTGATCACCAAATCTTCATTACGTCTCCCTCCTACGGTGCTTTTATATAAGGGATGTATAACGCCCATGTCAGAAACTTGCTTAAACCGCAACAAGCCGCTCTCGTGGAACTCCATGCTGTCACAACCGTTGGGACCGATTCGAATCACTGCCCAGATAACCAGTGTTATCTGAAAGAGAAACGCACATTTTCAAATATTACTTTGATCATTTGGATCTTCCCACAACAAGTATTGTATTAATTAGATGTTTTATTTGACATAATTATTAATACTGGTGGTTGAGCTTTAGGTGTGTATTTACTTTAGTATGTGTAATTCCTGCTGGAAACATCAGAATACATTTAATTATGAAAAGCATTTTGCATTTTTAGACTCATCTGAAATGACAGCTAAAATAATTCGTATTATATATCTATTTGAAATTAAATCACACCCACAATTAAATATTTTTCCAGTTTAAGGGTAACTGTGATATCACAAGATAAACAAATTTCCTCAACAAAGTAGCTCAGGATATATTTACTCTTCAACTATTAGAAAGCACTTTCTCATATGGATGAAAAATAATTATGCTATGAAAAATAACTCATTACTTCTTATTGATCAAGCAATTAAGAGATGGCGGTTACAAAAATGAAGGTTTTGAGTGCAGTGGCTGGTTAATTCCAAATGCTTACATGCAGCTCTGTTATTCTATATAAAATATTCATGGTGTAGCAGTTTATCCCGAATGCATTTGTACTGCACTAATAACACTTTGCACATTTGCTGTGTTTGAGTTTTGTGAATGGAGAGTCACTTTCAAGGTTCCTACTCCTGTGCTCCATAAATGGAGCACATGCTGAGGCCATGATACCTGAAATAATAATGACAGAACCAGTATGATTCTTCCATCTAATCTTGCCCAGACTATAAAAGAACAAAAAAAAAAAGAAGATAAATGAAAAATTTCCTTCAGTGCATTCTAAGTCCTTTTCAGTCACACTGAAATAAGCTTTATTCCTCTAGTAAAGTGTCAAAATGAAATACGTCCTAATGTTGCTTACAGCCTAAGTATTATACTCACAATAAGGTTGATGACGGCCAAAATAAAAAGAAGAACAATCACACAAATGGCCAAGTTGCCTTTCCTGCCACGTAAGCCTGTTTTATGGAGACGATCTTCATCGATTGGAATGTATCCTGCTTTAAAGTTACTGTTGTGCTCCTTATTAACATTCCTGCGCTCCACAGCCTTCTCTCGCATAGACTTCTTCACCGGGCCATTAGAACTTTGCTATAATACAAAGCATGGATTATCTGCTAAAAGGCATGTAAATTGACCAGAATGATACACATGTACGTATGCAAAAAACAATACATCTGAATTAACTAGTGGAATATATTACATATTATATTCAATATTATATTTCAGTCTGCCACTCCGCACTTAGAATACACATGTACAACCACTGCAATCTCTCCTAACATATGACTAAAATTAAAATACAGGTATTTTCAGGCAATGTATGTTTTTATATGTAATCTTTAACATGGCAGCTAGGAATTATTAATGACATAGTTGCAGTAAAAAAAAAAATCAGCTGTAAAGAACTTCATCAAGTTTTTACCTCTTAGGGATGATACAGGACAAAATCCTGCACGTCACTTACCAATACACAGGATTTTAGTTCCCTCCATGCTAATGCAGGACAGACCCTCAATCAATCTATCCAAAAGGAGTGTGGTAGATACAGTTACTTGATAGCACAGAGTTTGCATTCAACTTTTATTACTTGAATGCAGCATTAAGAAAAATACTGTAAGGCTTCAAAGCTGGCATGGGGACCTTGGCCAGTCCAGCTTTAGTTTAATCATTTGAAGTGACCAGATTCCAAGGGATATCCCTTCAATGTGACAAATTAACATGCAGAGGAAACTCTTGTAGATATTCATAGGAAAAACACCCCTTTGATATACTGTCATAACTTTGTCCAAAATTTTTTTCCACCTCCCTTGAATGGAGCAGGTTGCTACTTAAGGGTTCAGTTCTTCAAAGCAGAGTCTTGATATTCTTGACGGGATTATGTTTGCCCATCTGAAATGAATGTTGACGCTGCACCTTAAGCTTATTACACTTCTATTTGTCTACATCCATGTAATGTTTAAAAACCTCTTCTGTTTTCTTCTCTAAAGAGGTGTTATTGAGAAAGGTGCTTGACTTGAACAGGTTTATGGAGGGCTTCCTAGACGATGTTCTGCAAGCCACTGTAACCCTGCACAAACTCAGAGCTGAAGAGAAAACAGCGATCTGTACTCTGGGAAAAAGGAAACAGAAATCTTGTACAACAGCGTAGTAAGTATCCTGTCCTGAGGACAGTGTATTCCTGAAAAGATGTGATGGCGAGAGAGAACTCCAGTGTCGTTTTTTTCACCTGATAAAGGCAGCACAACAGAAGACAGAACCAGGACTGGGACACTATGGTTACAACGGCGATTGCTGGTGCAGCCCTGCAGAACCAGGCAGTGCTTCCTGAGACCCGAGACAAGGCTGGTACCGGACTCCTCAGAGTCTGGGACTTCCTACCCACTGCCGCCACCAGCGTGCAGGTATGCACATGGACTCGCTCTGATGAGAAGTCCCGTGGAGATGCAGAACCTCCTACACGATGCGCCCTGTTGTTTCCATTCTCGTGCAGCGCTGACAGTCCCTGTGCCGCCTCTCCGACTGGGTGACTGGGACACCCCTTCTGACAAAGTCAGCTTTCGCTCCAGTGTGAGGCCTCAGATGCTGAGGCTGAGCCCGAATCTGATCTTCAGTCTTATTTATACCCCGTCGCTGAGCTACCATAGCTGTACACTGTACCCAGACTGACGGCGCTCCTATAAATACCGACCGCCCTGCCCAGCTGCTCCTCGCGTCCTTGACTAGCGACAAGTGCCTGCGTACGCAAGACAGTTACATTCCTGGGCGGAAATACCACAACACTTTATTCCGAAAACAGACAGTATTTGTCAGAGATTTCACGCCTGCGGGCAGGACGGCGCGGCCCGGGGCTGCACCGCGTCCCGCCCGGACAGCGCCGGGCCCGGCTCCGAAGCGCCCGCGCGCCCCGCTCCGCGCCTCCCGGCCTGGGACAGGCGGTGGGGGGCGACGGGGACAGGGGGGCCCGTCGCGGCCCCCACGCCCGCCGCCCCGGAGGGCTCTGGCACCAAACCAGCCCCGTCAACCGCCGCGAACATGGCGCCCCCTCCTCAAGCAGCGCCCCCTCCTCAAGCAGCGCCTCTCGGCCGGAGCAGCGGCTCGGGCGACTCGCCGCGAGCACCGGGGCGGGCCTCGCTCCCCCCTCACTCCCGGAGGGACGGCCCTGACGCGTCCCCGTGCCTGTCTCCCAGCGAGGACAGACCTGCTCGGAGGCCGCCGCCGCCGCCGCCATCTTCCTCTGCCGCCGCCGTTGCCGTTGCCGTTGCGGCGGTGCCCGCCGGCGCCCCCTTGCGGCGCGGGAGGCAGCGAGCGGTGCCGCTGCGCGGTGTGACGCGCGTCGTTACCGCCGGTTCGGAAACGCATTACCTGGCGGCGCCACCTGGCGGCCGAGGAGTGTTCCCCGCGGGCAGCCCGCCGGGCCGGGCTCTGGGCCCATGGGCGGCTGTGGCACCCGGCGCTGCGTTACCACAACGGCGGCGCGCCAGCCCGCGTCGCCCTGGCACCCGCCGCCGCGCCGGGCCCGGCCCACGTTACAATCGCGACTATAAAGGCGGCGCGAACGCGGCGCCGCCCAGAGCAGCGGGGCCGGGGCGGCGGTACCATCTCCGCGCCGCCCGCCCGCGGGGGCTCCCGGGGGGCCGGGCCGGGGGACCAACGCAGCCCAGCTCATCCCATCCCAACCCCGGGAGCGAACTGACAGCTGGCCATGGCCGACAGCTTGAGGAGGCTGGTGTGCGCGGAGAGCTGCCGGGCGCTGCAGGAGAAGCTGGAGAGCTGGTACCGGGACTACGAGGTGGGCCGCGGCCCCGGCAGGGGGACCCGCGTCTGCCGGGGGCTGCACGGGGCCAGCCCACCCCCTCCACGGGCCCTCGGCGGGGGGAGGCCGCCCCAGCGGCGCCGTTGCCGCGGTGTCCGGGCCGGGCGGCGGTTTCCGCGGTGACGGCGGGACGCGGAGTGGCGGCGGCCACAGCGGCTCTCGGGAGTGACCCAAACCCGCAGCTCCGCAGTCCTGGCCGCGGGGAGCGGCCGCCGCTTGGGGTCCAAAGGGATGTTTGGCCCGCGCGTGCACTCAGTTACGGCGATGTTAACACGCAGTGCTTGTAGCAGCCGCAGCTTCAGCTGTTTACTTTCTTTGCCAGCGACAAGGTTCTCTGAAAGCCGGGAGTGGAGGTTAAAAGTGGTATTTGAGCTGTAATGACTAAGTCTGGACTAGAAAAGAGTTTTGTGGTAAAAGACCAGCAGATGGAAGGACCACAGGTGAGGGTCTGCTCAGAAGGAATCTCCTGTGGCCTGCGAGCAGTCAGGAAAACATGAGGAAAAAGGATGTTGGAAGTGAGAATGGGCTCACCCAGCCTCCTGGCTCTTCTAGGTGGGAAACCTGAGAGAGCTGAGAGGTGGCTGCGAGACAGCACTGCTGCAGAGGGGCTGCGGAAGGGGGGACACAGGTGTGAAGAGAGAATTTTGGGTATGGCCAGGGAGAAGGCTGCAGGTGGATGTAATAGGATGCATAGAGGAGCAAGAGGTAACAGAAGGCTGAGGAGGCAAAACAGCAGAAGCAAGAGAGAAGGTGTAAAATTAGGGAAAGATGAGACCTCTGGATATCATTTAGTCCAACCCACCTGCTAAAGCAGATTCACCCAGAGCAGATCACACAGGAATGTGTCCGAGTGGGTCTTGAATGTCTCCAGAGAAGGAGACTCCACAACCTCTCTGGGCAGCCTGTTCCAGTGTTCTGTCACCTTCCAAGTAAAGAAGTTTCTCCTCATATTCAGATGGAACCTCCTGTGCTTCAGTCTGTGCCTGTTGCCCCTCATCCTATCATTTGGCACCACTGACAAGAGTCTGGTCCCATCATCTTGACATTCACCCTCGAGATATTTATAAACATTGATGAGATCCCTGCTCAGCCTTCTCTTCTCCAGGCTGAACAGACCCAACTTACTCAATCTCTCCTCATGAGAAATGTGCTGTAGGCCCCTAATAATCTTCTTAGCCATGAGCCTGTAACCATCTACTGTGTTCTATGGTTGCTGAGAAAAGGTGCTGAGCAGAGATGCAGCCTTTTCAAAGGAAGTCAGTTCATGGTATGCAGGAGTTACAGCATATTCAGTGTAACTCTCTGCAAGACCCATGGCAAAGGGCAGTTTTAAGGAGGAGTTTGAGAGCAGCTGGTAAAGCTACCACAGAGTGCAGGACACCAGAGGAGGAAGAACAGAGGCGTGGGTTTAAAGATCTTGCAGATGGGTGGTGGAGGTAGAACTGGGGAGGCCTGAGCAATAGTGAGAGCTGAACTCTCCTAAATAAATGAGGTGGGGGTAGTGTCTGAGGTCTTGGGAAAGAAGACGAGAGCAATTTCAGGCTGCCGTTGCAGAAAAGGAGGAGCTGGCAGATGGAAGCACCATGGGTGTTATGTCGGTGCAATGAGCTGGAAAAATGCACTTTGCGGTGGTGTTCTAGTGGAGGTTAACAGGGTGAGACTCTGCTCCTTGAGGCCAGGGGAAAGCATGTTGCAGCAATCAAAATGCAAGCTGACAGGAGCAGCGTTGGGAGTTTTAGCTCTCTTGGAAGCTTGTGAAAACCATATGGAGCCATTAAAGCCCGAAGGCCTAGAGGGTGATCTATGTTGGAGATGAGACACAGGTTATGGACAAAGATTAAGGAAGCAGGTACAAATTATGTGTTCTCCTGGCAGGTGCAGTAGCATTCTGGACAGACTAACCCTGTCAGCTCCTTTTCAGAATTACATTTGCTGACAGTGGTGTTGTTTTGCTGTTCTGTTGTTATCTAGGCATGATGCTGGACTTTGTCCATTCTTCAGTTCTATTTGTTTTAGTTGGTAGCTCTTAAAAATTGAAAAAAAAAAAGCGTGGAGGCTTCATGTGGCTGTTCACGAAACTAGATAATAGCCCTATAGGTAGTATTTCAGCTAATACGGAAAATCAGATTTTAGACTAATATGTTTTTTTATCCAATCTCCCATCTTATTATTTTAAAAACTCTGTGTTGAAAGATTTTAACACAGATTCGCAATTTTTGTTATTCCTCTTTTAGAGATATTTGTGGCTGTATATTTATGGGTGGGAAAAGGAGTAAGTTTTCTCACCTAGTGAATTAACTGGGTGATACAAGTCCTGATGTCTTGTTTGTTTGCCTGTTAACAATGTGAACCTTTTAAAGACGAGTATTCTAGTGGATGCAGTAAGAAAAGATTGCGAAGTTGTAATTATAGGAAAAAAAAAGTCATGATCATAACAGGAATAATTTTAAGTAGGAAAGCCCAGGCAGATGTATTAATACACATTAATTTACAGATTAATTCCTGTGATGAGAATCTCAACCGATGCTGTGAAATAATAGAATTGAACTCTCAGATTCAAGGGCAGCTCTTCACAATCCTCAATGAAACATCTAGAGAAGGTAAATCAGTGCCTTGTCTTACTAGTAACACATTTCAAGCTCTGGCTGTTTCTGTAAGTGTTCTCACAGTTTCTTAATGTATGTATTTTTTTTTTTTAGGTGGGCATTATGCAGGTGTTGAAACAATAAAAACTCGTCTTCTGCCATGGCTAGGGACCTGTTTTTCCTGTGCTACTTCAGGAAGGCACTTTGAAGACAGCCTCTTTCTCACTCATGTAGGTAGAAGATTTCTTTTAAGGAAACAGAACTGTGTGAATTTATACCTGCAGGAGAACCCTTAACAACGTTCTGTTAATAATAGCCTCCCTCCCTGATTTTGCTTAGTGACATATGTCCTTAGTTGCTCATGGAGACAACTATGCTGTTTCTCTGTCTCATCTTACATTTCCTTTGAAAGGGAAATCAAAGAGATCATTGAAGTTACTTTTGGCCTTCTAGGGCTTATGCTGTTTCACAGTGAGTGACAATGTGGAGGAATTTGCTTCGTAAGAGGAGCTATGTTCTTCCACTGCCTTCCTTTTCTAGGAAAAGAATTATGCTACATTTACCTTTGCAAAGACATCACAGAAGTATTTATACCGTATCTCTATTAGTAAAAACCTGCCACTGTGAAAATACATGTGTAAGCTGAAGGTCTGTATAAACTCTATGCATTTATCTGTGAACTCCTTTTATTTTTTTTGAAGAAAACAACTTTTGTTTAGTATCTGAGCATTATAATATCACCAGAAGGGGGGAAAATAGAAGTTCTCATGTCCATCATGATACCACATTCAAGCAGTGTGATTTTTGTGTTTCATTGTAGGATTCAGTTGAGAAAGAGAGGCAGCTGAGAGAGCTGGCCAGCAATCAGACGTTTCAACTACAAGAGCTGCAGGAAGAACTGACTTCAACTCGTCTACAGCTCAGCAATGTGCAACAAGAGTAGGGGAATTAATTGTGATCATTTTTCTTTGGGTTTTTTATTTTTTTTCAACAAGCTGTATGTTTTTCTTAACATCTGAATACTGATGGAGATTTGTAAAATGTTTCATTTCTGGCTTAAAAGCAGAGATTCAAAATACATCTAGGCTCTGGATTGTCTGTGTGTGTCCAAAGTGGGGTACAAATGATGCAGTCACACCCACATTCATGAATTGACTTGGTAGGTTTTGCTTCTGGCAGGGGAGTTGGAAAACATGCCAGTATTCTACACAAAAGGGTTTTCTACAGTGCATGACCATCCCAGTAGAATTATAGTCAATGAGTTGTTGCCTGCTGAGCAAACCTTGATAAAAATCTGTTGAGTAGCTGTAGTGCAACACCTATTGAAGGATCTGCAATGTGTCATAATTAGTTACGGTATGTAATTGTTATGTGAACATCTAAGGTCAAAACCCACTATGGTAAGATGGAGGAAGAGACAGATTTTCAAATAAGTGACTAGGACTAAATTTTTGTCCAGTTGCATAAAATACATTTTGTGGAGTGCTGTGTTCTCAATTTATTATACTAAGTGATATCAGGAATATAAAGTTCTCAGAACTGCAAACTGTATTAGCTAGATTAAAGAGTGTCAACAGAATATTTCATCTTGTATCCTAATCTTGCAGATAACTGCTGTTTTCATAGAAATTTCACAGAAATTGTCCTGTCACTAGGATAGGGGTAAGAAGTGAAGTCTCTCTCTCCATATTTCTTCTAAGCCCCCTTTAAGTATTGAAAGGCCTCAGTAAAGTCTCCCTGAAGCCTCCAGACTCTTCTCCAAGTCTCCTGTGAAGAATGGCTGAGGGAAGTGTTGCAACACTATTGTTTTTGTGGCCCTCCTCTGGACCTGCTCTAACAGGTTCCTGTGTGTCTTGTATTGGGGACCCTAGAGCTGGATGCAGTGCTCCCATTGGGGTATCATGAAAGGGGAGTAGAAGGGGAGAGTGCCCTCCCTTGACCTGCTGGCCATGCTTCTTTTTATGCAGCGCATGATATGGTTGGCTTTTTGGGCTCTGAATGCACATTGCCAGTTCATTTCTAGTTTTTCATTTACCACTTTCTCCACATCCTTCTCCACCGGGCTGCTCTTAATCCATTTTTCTCTGCAGTCTGTACTGATACTGGTAGTTGCCCTGACCCAGGTGCATCACCTTGCATTTGGCCTTGTTGAACTTTGTGAGATTCACATGGGCCCACTCCTCAAGCCTGTCAGTGTCCCTCTGGGTGACGTCTATTCCCTCAAGAGTATCAGTTGCGCCAGTCAGCTTGGTGTCATCCACAAACTTGCTGAGGGTGTGCTTGATCCTGCTGTCAGTGTCACTAATAAAAGTATTGAACAGTACCAGTCCAAACACAGACTTGAGGGACACTGCTTGTCATGGATCTCCATTTGGAAATTGACCTGTTGACTGCAAGTCTTTGGATGTGGCCATCTAGCCAATTCCTTGTGCATCCATCAAATCCTTATCTCTCCTAGTTAGAGAGGAGAATGTTGTGTGGGACCATGGCAAAGGCCTTACAGAAGGCAAGGGAGATGACATCAGTTGCTCTTTCTGTATTCACCAATGCATATTAATATCTTTCATTTCTCATCTTGGATGAATGCAGGCATTCCAATTTTTTGCTATGAAAAAAAAATCTCTCAGTCAACCCCAAATTAAAGATGAGTGCAGCATCCCTCTGAAAAGAAGATAAGAGGACAAAAAGAATAAGCAAACGAACTGTTTTCTGTTGATATTTCTAACCATAGAGAAGACATATGTGAGACTGGTGGATCTTATTAATGTATATACCTGAAGGAAGGGTGTAAAGGAGACAGAGCCAGACTATTTCCAGCAGTGCCCAGCAACCAGGCCAGAGGCAATGCACACAAACTGGAACACAGGAGGTTCCCTCTGAACATCAGGAAACACTTTTTTACTGTGGGGATGGCTGAGCACTAGCACAGGTTGGCCAGGAAGGTTGTAAAGTCTTAATCCTTGAAGATATTCAAAAGCTATCTGGACATGGTTCTGGGCAACCAGCTCTGGGTGGCTCTGCTTGAGCGGGGGGTTGGACCAGATGACCTCCAAAGGTCCCTTTCAACCTCAGCCATTCTGTAGTTCAGATATAAGTAAAGGTTGAGTTAGGGGTGAGAGATTTCATTCCATGCTCCTGTGTGAATAGAAAGAGATTATTTGATGAGATGGAGAAAAGTGTGAGAAGTACAAGGAAAGTTAATCACTAATACAGAGTGGAGTGTGTGTGTGGCAGTTTGCAGTACAAGAAAAAGTCGTTAGGGGTGATCTGTGAGGAGTGGAAAATCAGTGGTAAAGCTTTTGTACAGTTTTGTGGGTTGCATTTCTGTGTGCAGTCGGGTCAGAGGTGTTGGCTGTGGTTTGCAAGGCAGAAGTCTGGAAGGTGGAGGGTTGGGAAGACGTGATTCAAGCAGAGATGAAGTAATGCATGAAAGTTTCAGAACTGATCCTTTCAAGGTCATGCAGTACGGAATAATGATTTTGTACTTATTGGCAGGCAGGGGGCAAGTACAGGAGAAAGAGAATTCATGTCCCAGGATAACCCGTCTATAGACAGTGTAGTCATTCTGAGCACTGTAAATTGTTGAAATTGATGGAGAAACTGCAATTGAGTCTTAATGTAAATAGTGGGTCATAGCAAGATAATTTTGTTATTGCATAGTCAGATATGACTTTTTATAAGCTATTTGTGTGCTGATAGTCTGCACAAAGCCCACTGTGATTATTCTCATATGTTAAATTGGTGTGGACTTGGTCTGCTTAAACAGTCAGTTTGTCATATTAAATTCTCTGGTAGAATCTCTGCCTTTGCCATGAAGGTTATTAATTTTTCTTGCAGTCTGGCAAAAACCCAGTTGGCTCTTGAAGACACAAAGACCAAATCAATCACTACTGCTTTGGCAGCAGAAGATGAAATTGTTCAGCTAAAAGCAGCGTAAGAAAAATTGGATCTTGGGGTATTTGTGGCAGAAGAGACACAGTCTGTCATTTACCTGAGCGGGTTCTGTTTATTCTGCATTGTCCTATGCTAGCAAAAAATAAGTCTAGCTCCTTAACATCCTGTGGCTTTATTTCTTGGTGTTATATAAAGAGAATTAGCATAAGTAGATCTGTGTGAGAAGAACCCTTATGGCTGGACTTCTCTTCTTTTTTCTTTATGACAGAGGGAGGATTACTTTGAAACTAGCAGCTTGATAGCATAAGAATTTTGTATATGAAGTTAAGTAGGAGAGAACCATACTCTGAATATAGCTGGAAACTGTTGTTTGCAATTTGGTATCATGCTCTTGGAAGTAGTGTGTGTCTTAAACAAAAGACACTTCAGTCAGTCTCTCTTAAGTTCTTTACATGGCTTTTTCTTTTAGACCATTTAGCCAAATCCTTTTGTCTGTCTGCACAGAAGCAATGGCTATTGGCAATGTCAGTGTTTCTGGTTTAAATTTTGTTATTTTTTTTATTTTTTAAGTGTGTTGGTCACATCTGAGAAGTTAATCTGGATCAGTAAGGGTGAAACTGAGGGACCTAACCTTTCAGTTTCAATACAGCGGTCCTTAAAACTATTATATTTTCCTTATGTAGCTTGACCTACAGACATTTCCAGAAGCAGTAATAATTCTTCACTGTTATGAAATGTAGTCTATGTCTCTTTGTTTTGTTTTGTTTGTGTTTTTGTGTGTTACACTACCAGAAGAGAATACAAAGGTAGTTGAAATTAATTCCAACAGCATGTGAATTCTTTTGATAACTGACATTTCAACCATGGAAATTTAACAAATCATACTTGTTAAATAAATGCTTGCAGAGTTTCAGAAAAATAATATTGCTGCTTTCAAAAATGGAGGGAGTTTGACTTTGCTGCTTCACTGCAGGAAAGGATGTAACTGTACATGAGTTTATCTTTCCTTTTAGGGTAACTGAGAGGATGAACTACTCCTGATAAAGATTTGCAAATGAAAAAACCTCAGGCCATTAGAGTTTCTACTTCAGGATCAAATTGAATCTCACATGTTCATCTGTGAATGATAGTGTTGTCAGATTTCATCCATGGGTTTTCCTAGCAAGGGTTGATCACTTGGATTTTAATTTTTTGGATGACTACCTGGGGTACAAACTCATATTCTTGTAAAATGGGGCCTTTGGATTTGTTGGGTGAAAAGTAGCTCTTATAACTTCTTGATTCTTAGATATAACCTGACTGCTGCCTTCCTGATTAGAACTATTAGTAGGGGATAAAGCATCTCACAGTTCCCATATGTAGGTCTTAATGTAGACTGGACAGAAACTCACATTGCCATTTGTACTACTGAGAAGAAAAAAACATTCCTATCTTCTCATGAATTCAGAAATTCCATATTTTCTACATACTTATGGTTCATGTTTGCTCACAGTTTAGTTGATACTGTACATTTGCGTATTCTGCCTGGGTAGTCAACTTTTGATTTGATCAAATGTGCTACTTTTCATATTCTGTGAATTATATTTTGAAAATTTGAATCCTTTGAGTTGGGTGAAATCAGATTTGCCTAGTCTGTCAAAACCTGTCAAAACCTAGTCTGTCAAAACCAGAATCCTTCTAAAAGTAGAGAAAGTAGGGTCAGGACTGATCTGTGACACTTAGGGATGGATTTATTTTTTGCACAAGATACAGTTTGCCAGGAATGCCTTTCGCACTTTTGTCTGTAAACTTGGTTTTTGAGACTTTTGGAATAGCTGATGATCTCATTCCTCTTATCTACAGTCTGTCTGCCTCTCTTGCATACTTAAATTGAAAAATGTTTTGTTAGACATCTTGGTCTGCTGGGCTGTTAGAGCAAATGTGGTCTAGACTAGTTAACCTCTATAGCCAGTATATGCTTTTGTTATATCAATATATTAATTTTAACAGGATTTAGCTATTTCCTGTAGAATTATGAAGGAAAATACACATTTTTTTAACTGAATAATGTTCAACATTCAAAAATATTGGAAGTTATTCAGGGAAGGACAAAAAATCGTGCAGTAAAAGCTGTTATATGCAGACTGAACAAAATCCTATTAGCACTGTTACAAATGGAAGCTTATTACTAGGGTGCTTAGACTCGGGCCAAGGTCTGGTTAAACTTGAGCAAGTCAGACAACTCGCTTGGAAGTAAATGAGGCCAAGAGGACTTTTTTTTCTTTATCTGCTGTACAGAGGACCTATTATATAGATTGGCAGGAAGAAATTTTGATAAACATGGTTGTAATTGATAACAACCAATATGGGAGCTTGAATTAGCTGCCTGAAGACCTTGTAGTGTCATTGTTGCAGGGGGCTCTTAAAAATAGATTAATCAGGCATGTGGCCAAAAATCACATAGGTGGAGTTGCTCTTGCCTTGAATTTCAAGGCAGTCTGACTGAATGAATCAGGCTTAGCCCAAGAACTGTGATGGACTTAATCAGTAATGAATTGTTTGAAACTGGAGTGTAGCAGTGGGCTTCATTACCTAAACAGCATTAAGCAGAAACTTCACACAAATTCTCAAGGCTGTCGTTATTTTCTCCTGAGACACTGGCTGAAGATGCCTATATTATTTTTAAATGGTTAGATGGTGGCATTTAAAACACTAGTTATAGCCTTAAAATAAAAGTGGGTTATGAAAACTCTTCTGATTTTTCTAAGAACTATATTTTGTCTTTTTTGTTCCAGTTTATTTTTTAGCATCTACATGTCTTTAACAGAAAAGTGAAAATACTCTCTTCATTTCAGATTAATATTTAGCAGTAGAGTGAATGAACAATGAAACAGGGGAAACTGAATACTGCATATATTTAATTAACATAGAAAGGATTAGTGTTAAGGCTTACAAAAGTCAGCATTGGTAATTCATAAATGTGTCTGTCTTAAAGTTGTTTTTTTACTTTTGGTATTTAGTTTTTCTTACAAAGAAAGAAACATTTGTTTTCAGTGGTGGCTTTTCTTGTTTGTGCCTTTACCACATGACTTGTGATGAACAATGAAAGATGTAGGTATTTCTGCTGGTTTAAGTCAGTCATAGGCTTTCCTGGTTTTCTTTTTCTTGTGTGTGTGTGTGTGTGTGTGTGTGTGTTGTTGTTGTTGTTGTTTTTCCCCTCTCCTGATTAAGGTAGACCTACAATTAAGCATCTGTTTGTATTTGTAATCATTGTCTGTTGTCATGCTGAAAAGATGGAAGCTTTGTGGATCTCAGAGCACCGAGATAAAGACCATCAAAAATTGCTTTAAAACTTTCTGAAAACTCCCCACGTGAATAGGGGTAAATAGCAAAAAGAAAATAATAGAGAAATACTTTTATTTATCCTTTCTGTTGGATAGTTACTAACGTTGCATGCTCTGTCTGCATTGTCTATCATGACAATTTAAGGAAAGCATTTTTTTTGGTACATAATGATTCTTCCCCATCTCTAGACCTGGTCTTCCCAAATCTACTTTCCTTTCGCGGTTGTTCTTTATGTTAGAATTCTTTAGCACTCTTTTATTGCTATTCTGCTAGAAGTCCCTGCTGGAGGAGCTGACTAAGGATGTCCAGGGGATTGTAGGATTGTAATAGTATCTGCAGCTTTCCCTGCCCAGGTTAGAAGGCTGGTCTTTCCTCTTAGCAGATGCACTGGCCTCATCTGTGGTCTCTCAGTCAGCACGCTGCTTAAAGGATTAGAATGGGAAGCTTGTCAATTGATAAGTGGTTCAGAGCCTGAAAAATCTTGCCAGGGTCCTTCAGTAAAGAAAAAGAAGGACAGACTGAATGCCTCCAAAATGAATAGAAAGCTTTTTTTTTTTTTTTTTTTCTTTTGGAAAATGGAAAGCAACAGTAATATCTATGTTTGGAGGGGAGACAGATGTTGGGATACTTTCTAACGTTAAGTAAGAGTAAAGGACAGAAGGTAAACTTGCCTAACTGGTTGTCTGCCACTGTTTAAGAAACATTGCTTCTCCTAGGGTGAGCAGAAGAGGTATCTTTAGCTTTTTATATTACTTGAATAACATCATTGGTTATACCCTTTGACTGACTAATATATTCCAGCAAAGAAAAGAACCCAAGAACCTGATACAAGAAAATACCTAGAGTCTTAAACTCTAGCAAATAGAACTGAGCTAGTTTAGCTTGCATCTTAAATATGAGAAAGAAACCCGTTTCTTTCTTAGACCTCATCATCTGAGCTAACGCAAGGACATCAAATGTTAACCAGTGATCTCTCCTGTAACATAACGTGTAGTGTATCCAGTCTCCTGCCACACCACACTTTTACATTTTAAAGGGTAATTAAGGGTATGAATTAAGAGTATGGTTTGGAGTATGCTTTTTTAAAACTCTTCATTTCCCTGTATTTCAGTATAAGGGACATGCTCAATATTTCTGCTCTTTTTTTGTTCTTTTTGTTTGACGATGAGGATTAACTGATAGATGGTTTGCACTGGTAGAAGGACGTCTTGTGACTGACTTTATTCTGTGTGGTTAAGTCTGAAGACTTCCCGTGCCCAAGAGGAGGATGCCCTGAGGAAGTTAGATTGTCTGAGTGACTATGAGCAGCAGATCAAAATACTGCGGGATGAGATTACTATCCTGGATGCCCAAAATTCTGTTCTCCAGAGCAGGTAGAGGTGTTATTCAGGGAAGTCACTGAATCAGAGAAATAGCTCATGTTAGCAGCATTCATTCTCTCCTCATTTGAAGTATAAACAAAAGCTAGGCTTTTGTACTTTGTTATGAAGCAACATAAACTCTTAAGTGATTTCTCCTAGTGCCCAAATGTTTTAATTTCAGGCAGCTATGTTAAGTTTCTGGCAAAAGAGCAAAGAGAGCAGCTTTATAAAATACATTGAGAGCAACCATATGGTATAAAAAGAGATGGCCAGTTCATTTGTTTACGTCATCTTTGGATACTGTACCATTGCATGGTGGAACTGGTTACATTCTCACTTGTTTCACTTTACAATTCCTCAGTGGTACTGAAAGAGGAACAAATGTCCAGAGCATTACTAGTTAAAAAAGTGTTTCCCCAGAATGAAGTGCTTGGCTGTACACGCTTTACGAATTACTTTAATTTTGTTGTTCAGGCTCTAGCACATAAAATGTATTGACACAAATGCCTTCATATTAGACTAACCAGCTGCAGCTGTACTTCTTTAATAATGTCAGCTCAAAATCTCATCTTATCCTGGCAATAATTAAATTAATACAACTCTGTGTGCTGGACAAAAGCTTCTGAGGATGGTGAAGTGACCTCTTGCTTCTTTCCATGTCTATCACAGGCTTGCACGGAGCCGTTCTCCTTCCCCAAGGCGCAGTGAGATCAAGTCATCAAGTCTGCTTCCCTCAAGGAGCTGCTCCCCCGGCCGAGCCAGGCGCACAAACACTTCACGCCGCGCCTACCTCATAACTCGCTTTGGTGACATCTATGCTCAAGAACGCTTGGATGCAGAGACCCTTTTGAGGACATACATCAGTGACATGGAGATGGTGCAGAGGATAATATACATTGCAGCTGTGGTAAGAAAAGTATATTTATTGTTTTACAGGCGAGAATAATTTTTTTTATAAAATATTATGGCTGGATTGGATTAAATTTTGTGTAAATTAGCATTTCTGTGAAGTACGGAGAAAAAAACTTCTCTTCTTTTTTCCCTTTTTGTTTCCCCTTCTTCCCCTCACACTTTTACACTGAATTCTCAGTTTAGTGCCCATTTCTGACTGTCGTGTCCCACCAGTAGGACAGGGTCAGTGATCTACAGTACAGGTGCTAAAAGGGGCACATAAGAATGAATGGCTCTGAAAGGTAGATGATTCCTGCACTAAACACCACTGCCTCATTTAGATAAATTATTTTGGGAATACTACATTTTAGAAAGCTAAAAACCTTTTCTTGTCATGCTTTCCTCTTGTAGCTATGCGCTTTTCTATTAATAGTTTTATTTGGTCCCTTGAAATTACCTAGATACCTCACATTTACTCAGAATCTGAAGAAATTTTTCATTCTTCTTTTCTATAAAATTGATGTAGTACAAACCTGTGTCAGAGAGGCAGTGTGTCTCTTCATGTGTGTGATCCCAAGCACACTGAAATTACTGAAGTTTTTTTTCCCACAGCTGTCATTCAGTTGACACTTTCTAATTCAACCTTTCTGCCCAACAGACAAGATGTGCTCCTGTCTGACCTGATAGGCTGTGCACATGAAATGCAATCATATTACTGAATTCTGCTCTTGATATCTTTGCATTTGATTCCATTGATTGTGAGTGTGTGATGGAATCTTACAATAAAATAGAAAGATAGGTGGGAAGCTTTTCAGTTCTGTCTTCTGCAAATAAATCACACTTGATTTAATCAGAGAAGTCTGCCCAGATGAGTACTATTTTTAACTTTCACTTTTACAGCAGCATTTTATGTTCCTCCTTACAATGATAGTACAGGGTTAAGTTCATCCTCTCAGATAACTGATAAAAAATTAATCTGTCTTCTGGGTTTAACTAGATGTTCTTTGTGTTTGCAGGAGTCTTTTAGTGCGGCTAAGATGGCCTACAGGCAGTTCAAAATACGTGTGAGAGACACTCTGTCTCTAGGTCACTCGGGGCCTGAGTCACTTGAAGACACTGTCCTGGATTACATAGTTCGCCATGAGGATCTGTATGACGTTCAAGCCAGTGTCAATGTAAGTCAAGGGCATTGAGGAAGTGACATGTTGATCTGCTTCAGTAGCTCATAAATTCAGAGTGTGTAAACTAGAAATGCACTGTAACCTGAAGAAGGAAAAAAGTTTACTGCATGGATTTTATGTCTTGTAGCTGTTTCTTTTTCAAAATAATATTGTGGTATGGCCCAGTAATCACTTGTTTTATTTGCCAGTGCTTAGAGTGTCTCTGTCTGCCAGAATAATATTTTTGCAAGATACAGTGTAACTGTCCTAATCAAATAAATGTAAACTAAATTTCATATTTTTCTTAAATTCTGTGCTCTGCTGAAAAACTGCATCTCCCTCCTAAGGTTGATACACATGATGTAGCTCATACTTTATTTCTAAAATAACAGCGTGTTCGTTCTGAAGCTAATATTTTCTGGAATAGCCTAAGACAACATTGCTGAGAGCTTCTTATGCTGTTTTGGTTTTGTTTTGTTTTGTTTTTTTAATGTAGAAAGCTGAGAGGCGTATTTAGGAGGGATTTCCATACTACCCATGAATAAAAGTGTTAATGAGCTCAAATTACTCAATTGTGTTTATTTTCAGGAAGTAATTCGTTCCATGAACATCAACCCGAAGATTTCATTTCCACCAGAAATTGATTTCATTGTGATCAGCACTTTGATTCGAGAGTTGTGCTGTGTGGCTTTTTCCATGCAGACACTCATTCCTCCTCTTGATATTGCCTTTGGTACTGATGGAGAACTTTTCAGTGAGACCAAGTAAGAACTCTTTATTTTCAGTCAGATTATTACTGTTTGAAAAATCCATCAAGTTGTATAGTCTACTTCTTCCTAATTAATATAAGGGTTTGAGATTGCTAAATATTAATTTGGGGAAAATACTTCTGGTTTGTAGTGAATTTAATATTAAGGTCTATGATGGTATATAAATGCCAGAATGTAGACCAGTGTTAACAGCTTTTTTAATGAACAGCAGAGCAATTTTCTGGATAAACTTTGGTCTCCAGAGCATGTCTAACTGGTCATTTAAGAGGAAAATGATGCTCAGCTTTCTTTTCCCCACTTAGTCTCTGCCTCCAGGATCATCACCATATGTGCTGTGACCCCCAGGCTGTGGCTGCTGTATGACATATGGATCTTAATACACCCCTATCTCTTTTGGTTTAGAGCTGACCAAAAAGAAAAATGCCTTTTAAAAATGGGAATTTTGTTTAAAAAATGAACACCATATGATAGTTTTTGGTGTTTTTTTTCTATAGGGTCAGGGCTGGTTGCTTTGCTAGCTGGCAGGTAATTGCAGGGAACTTCCGTGCCTTTGAGAAAACTAACAGGATTGGTAGCTCCAAAAAAATTCCTTTCAAGAGCAAGAAAAGCTACAGCAATAAGGAGGTTTCTAATAATAATTTAAAACAGAATGGAACCCAGATGGGGAAGAGCTTGAGAAGCCAAGGAGGGAAACAGAAGATAAAAGTAGCCCTTTAACAGAAGAGTGAAAAGCCATAGGTGCCTACTTAATGATCCTGCCAAAGCCTGGCAGTGAGCTGGGTGATACCCAAATTGGCTGAGTTCAGAAGGCAGCAATGCTGTGCTGTGGGCTTGGGATGCTTTCACACAGAATCACAGAATCGACTGGGTTGGAAAAGACCTCAGAGATCATCGAGTCCAACCCTTGGTCCAACTCTAGTCTGTTTATTAGATCATGGCACTAAGTGCCATGTCCAATCTCAGTTTAAAAACCTCCAGGGACGGCGAGTCCACCACCTCCCTGGGCAGGCCATTCCAATGCCTGACCACTCTCTCTGTAAAGAATTTCTTTCTAATATCCAGCCTAAATTTCCCCTGGCAGAGTTTAAGCCCATGCCCCCTTGTCCTATTGCTAACTGCCTGGGAGAAGAGACCAATCCCCACCTGGCTATAACTTCCCTTCAGGTAGTTATAGAGAGTGATGAGGTCACCTCTAAGCCTCCTTTTCTCTAGACTAAACAACCCCAGCTCCCTCAGCCTCTCCCCATGGGTCTTATGCTCAAGTCCCTTCACCAGTCTTGTTGCTCTTCTCTGGACTCGCTCCAGCACTTCAATGTCTTTCCTGAACTGAGGGGCCCAGAACTGAACACAATACTCCAGGTGCGGCCTCACCAATGCAGAGTACAGGGGAAGAATCACTTCCCTTGTCCTGCTGACCACGCTATTTTTGATACAGGACAGGATACCATTGGCCTTCTTGGCCACCTGGACACACTGATGGCTCATGTTGAGCTTCCTGTCAGTTAGTACCCCCAGGTCCCTTTCTGTCTGACTGCTCTCCAGCCACTCTGCGCCCAGCCTGTAGCGCTGCAGGGGGTTGTTGTGACCAAAGTGCAGCACCTGGCACTTGGCCTTATTGAACTTCATCCCATTGGAATCAGCCCATTTTTCCAGTCTGTCCAGATCCCTCTGCAGAGCCCTCCTGCCTTCCAGCAGGTCGACACTCCCTCCCAACTTGGTGTCATCAGCAAATTTGCTGATGATGGTCTCAATCCCTTCATCTAAATCGTCAATAAAGATGTTAAATAGGACTGGACCCAACACCGACCCCTGGGGAACACCACTAGTGACTGGCCGCCAGCTAGATGCAGCCCCATTCACCAGCACCTTTCTCCACCTACTTATGTGTGTGGTCTTCAAAAAACAGGCGTAATGTTCTTATATGTGCTTCTGCGGGAGACATGTGCACATCTATCCTTCTGTATAGATAAATATGTGGCATATATATGTTGACATGTATAGCATATGGATGTGATACACAGAGACGGAGCAAAATTTGTAGAAATTAAAATAGCTCTGTTAGTTATGCATAATACTACTCTATAAAGGACTGGCCAAACCTCATCATACCCTATACCTTCCTCCATGCAGAGCTTCGTGCCTCAGTTTACAACATTGTTTTATGTAAGTGACTATTGTATGTAAGTTACTAATGCATTGCTCTTTGTTCTGAGTTTGAATCCACAAAACCAGACATGTATTATTCAGCCAATATTGCACACTTAGGGAGGTAATAAATATCTGGTATGTTAATACAGGCCTTCAAAATAATTTTTCTTAGCTAAAAAGTCACTGTTTCATTATCAATATCTGAAGGTCTTGCTAATAAAATTGCCTCATGTCTCTTAAGATACTAGGATTTAACTTTATAGTTGAGAAAGAGTATTTCTGTAATATCTTCTACAGGGGTCTTGTTTTAGCAAGTTATTTCAGGAAGGTGGGATGACTATGCCTGCCAAAATGCTGCTTAGGAGATTTAATCTGTCAGTAGGCCCAAGGACCTTGTGTGTGGGTTATACAAGAATATGGTCTAGTGGCTTTCTGCAGTGTGACATGCCTTTACTGGAGTGTCTGTCAGTAAGCAGGAAGTATATTCTGCTTAGTCTGTCCTACAAATGCATTTATTTACAGGTTCACTTAATACTTATTTTTGTGATATGGAAATATTGTCAAGAAATGTGCTTATGAGCTCTAATGAGTGTTCTGCTTTTTATCAGCTTTCACAACTTGAAGCGTCATGTTTATCTTTTGGCACTTACATGCAGACATTTCTTGTGCTCTGTTTCAACAGGTACTATCGTAGTTTTGACTCTGATTTCACAGCTCTGTTGGTGGCCTATCATGTATGGCCTGCTCTGATGGAAAAAGATGTTGTAATTTTGAAGGGAGAGGCAGTCACAAAAAGAGGAGCTTTGGTATGTACTTTAAGGAACATATTAAGGGAAGTAATAAGATCTAAACACTGTTTTAAAATTTAAAAAGAGAAATTCTTCATTGTTCCCTATATAGCTGGAGTTATGCATATCAAATATAAGTTAGGTCTTAGTGCCTCATCCTGTATTTAGGATGAACAGTTCCATTTGCCTTAGTGTATTCATGATGCAGATGTATGATTGTCAGCAGAGCTTATTCTAAGGAGGCAGTTTACTGTGTTTACTCTCCATCCTCAAGCCTTGTCTCCAGCATGGGAAATCTGCTTGCCCAATCTGTTAAATGCTTTCTCTCAAAAGAGGTTTGTGAAACTCTTCTCTTGTAGTGGTCTCGCAGAAGTAGAAGTAGCAGCAGAGGCCGAAGCCGCAGCAGTAGCCCTCGTCCTCTTCTAGCCCACCATGTAAGCCCCAGCTGAATGCTTGTAGTATAAACAGCATCAAGTATTTTAAACTCAGAATGAAGGCAACCTTTTAAAAATGCTCATGTGCCACACGTACAATTTAACATTGGGAATAAATGCCTTTGATGGGTCTGGAATGAGGTGAAGTTGAACTGACAGTTATTGCCTGGTATAATTATCAGTGGAGATACTGTATGAGAAGTAGATCATAGTTAAGTTCTCGGAAGTATCAACTGTGGATCTCAGAATGCTTTCCCCTACTCTCCCTTGCCTCACTACCTGAATAACTAACTGAGTCACCTGGAAGTGTTTTCATTATCTTACAGTACGTACACAGCACATGGTTCCTGCCTCCTGGAATTAGTAATGTAACTTTACCCTCTAATGCCTCAGAGGAGCAGAAAATCAGTGTAGGGTGGGCAAAAGGGGAAAAACTGAGATGGTACTAATAAGTTATGTAAAACCTTAACAGAGTTCTGTGTATGGTATACTAACACAGTATTTTTAATTATTGATATAGGTGCCCTCAACTTAAAATATGAATATTAAAAATGTGACAGGCTTTGGTTAAGACTCGCTTTTTTGTGCGTATGCAGGGTGTGAAAGAACAACTAGAAAGTTGTTGAATTTGACTTGGTAGCAGTGGAACTGCACTGCTAGAGTAACACGTGCAAATTTTCTGAATGTTGGTGGGTCCCCAGGTGCCTTTCCTGGGTACATTTCTTTAGCACACCTGAGTTTCCTTTTCTGTTTGTCTGGCAGTTGTCTCGAAGCCGCAGTCCTTCACCACTGAGGAGCACAAGCCCAAGTGAGTGAGCATATTAGTTCATACTGACTCATGGTTTTCACATTAAGCTCTTGAACAACTGAGTAAAGAGAAAAATAACATGCTGAAGGTCTTTGACTCTAAAATACTTGTCCAAGTCTTATTTTTAAAATGGGTAGCCCCTTTCTTTTCTGGAGAAAGGCTGAAATTTCTGACTTGGAGAAGAACTTGGTTTTCACTCTACTCGGACCACTGCCATGAGTTCTCCCTGCTGGTTGCCTTTATTGTGGCCAGTTTATATTAAGTAAAGCTTGTTTTCTTCCCTACACAAGAGACAGTTATCTGCATGCCTGTTGGCTCCATGCCTTTCAGAATCCAGAGATACCTAAGTGGTGATGGTGAGGTGAGGGATTTCACACAGTATGAGTGTGTGCCCATCTTGAAGTCAAGCCAGTTTGGAGGTTTAGAAAAAAAATAGTTATACTGAAATGTCTCTCTTTCTTCAATAGGGCGTTAACAGAACACATTCCTGTGATGCAGTTACATCTGGATTCAAGAACTTCACTGGTGCCTTTTCCTGTCAAGAATACCTCAAACCTTGCAATAATGTGAATGGCAACTGTCACTCCAAATGGAGTTTGTGTTCAGTGTGGTTTTTAGAATTATAGAAAGCTTATTTATGATTTTAGAAACTAATTCAACCCTTCTGATTAAAAAAAAAAAAAGTGCGTGCAATACAGGATCATACTCATTTGGCAAAATTTGCAGAGCACTGAGTAGTGCATGCTGTAGTCCTGCAGATGAAATTATTGCATCTAGAATGTTTTCAACAGATACCAAGTGATGCAGTTTAGAGGATGTTTAATATAACCTAAATGGTGAACATTGCAGAATGTTGAGGTTAGCTGTTACTTGAAAACAATTTCATTAATTGGTGCTTATTTACAATTTTAGAAAATAGCAATAATCTTAGGATGTGCCAGTCCCACACAGCAGGATTTGAAATACGTCCTTGTGGCAAACTGACTTTTCTAACTACAATGTAAAAGTTGCACAAAACGTTCATAAACTAGCAATACTTCAGCAATCCCCAGGACTCTATTGCCATTTACTTATGAAAGCATGGGAGTGTGCCTTGGCAAGGCAGTAATAGTCCTTGTTAAATTCGTTGTTACTTAGAAATGAATATCATAAAAATTTGTAGTTTGGAACTTGACGTATTTTGAAAGTGTGCCACTGACTATTTGTAGGCTTGAAATGCTTGCTTGAAGTGGCCTATTTGGTACTGCTTTTAATGGGCTTCCATACCAGATTGATAGATTGGTAATTCTTGTGAACACGGTGAAAAAAACCTGTCCAGTTAGCTCCTACTGTGGGTGTTTGTTACATTTTAAGTGTAAAAGTTAGAGACCCGAAGAGATTTTATTCTGGCACTTTAAATAGTTTGTTCCCTTTGTAAACGTTTATTTTAATATTAGCATTTTTGTTTTTGAGAGAACTGATACTGTCTTCCTCTCAGAACCACATCTGTAGGGCCAGCCTTAAATACAAGCCACACAAGTGACTTCTTGTGGCCTCGTGCTTTTACACAGAAACACAGGATTTGTTGTAATGGAGCTGATGAGTAATTCACCAACTCCACTGGCTCATTCCAGTTAATACCTGATGCTTCAAAGGTATGTGGAGCATTGCCCAAATTCATCTCCACAATTGTGGAATATGTACAATCAGAAGGAGGAAAAATTCCTTTCTGCCTCCTCTCTTAGTCAGCCTATATCCAGGAACATGGCATTGCATTAGCACGACTGTAATAACATGAGCACACATTTTTATTAGTTCTGAAACTATTTAGTCCTTAAAATTAAGGTACAGGAGCAGATTTTGTGATCCTTTTCCAGGGATCTTATGCAGATTGACACATCTATGCTCTTTCTCTCTACTTCTTGTGTGGCTTAAGACTTTGGCACAAGGATCTTTGGCACAGGATCAGATTTCAGGCAGACTTTAGTGTCGGTCCCCAAGAGCCATGGGTCAGCTGTGACTTGAGTTCTACAGATGTATTTTCATTGGAAGTAGGCCATTAGTAACTGATGAGAGCAAAATGAGGCTCTGTGTTAAGAGAGTTATTCCCAGAGCCACTCTGACTGACCTAAGGGGACACAAAGGCACATGCATGGATGTGATGTGCTTTGTTATCCGAGAAAATCACAAGAGAAAATACAAAGCAATGTATTTCCTCATCTAAGAGCCTGCTTGTTGGTCACAGCTATGGATCTGAGCTTGAAGCAAACCTGCGTATTTCTGCACTGATCTCATGACTAAAACCACCACAGTTGTGGAAAAAGTGAGCACCTGCAACTTGTGTGGCAACAGGAGGCAATTAGATATCTTGAATATGGTTTTGAGCAGAAAAATGAAGAATTTCTCAACATCTTCTAATTACCAAGGGCTAGGGAGGTATAGGGTTTTTTTTTAAAAAAACCCTAGCTGTTGTGTGTTTGTCTTCTGCGCATAATGACCGAGACATGTCTCTCTTATTATTTTAAATTGAAGTAAGGTTCCACACCAACTGTTAGAAAACCAAGACCACACCAAGGAAATATGTTTTTTCTTGACAAGCATGAGAGGCAGGGTAGTTCCAGACTTGCACACACCTGTGAATCCACTAGGAACTAGTATTTCCAAAGGTCTAAAACTGCCATAAAAGACAAATTTGTGGTGCTTGGTTGACCATCTCATCTTACACCCCCAGCAGGTACCTAGAGAACTAGTTAGTCTCAAAGTAAAAAACTAATGAAATGACAGCCAGTGACTTGTTTTGGTAGGGAGAAAGCAGCTCTAGGATTTTTTTTTCCATTATGTTTTAGAGCAGAGAAAACTGTTTTCATCAAAATAAGAAGTCGGTCCACAGCATGGTAACAATTAGTTAAACAAACCTTACTCTACTCAGTTGTACTCTGCAGCCCATAGTCTTTTTCTAGGAATAGACTGTTTTGTACTACTTGCCTGCATGGCTTATTTATAGCAAATCAAATCTGTAGGTCAGATAGAAGTTTGGTTTTGGTGTCAAGTTAGACACTAATAGCTCCTGTGCTGCTTTTTATCCACATGACAACAGTGCAGAGAATGCATACCAATAAAGATTATACAGAATTAACCAGCAAATCCAAAATAACTTATAAAAAGGGACTTCTGCATTTGCTTGTAAGACCCTATGAAAGAATGGAACATTAATGTGAAATCAAAGACTCAATACTTTAAGAAGAGTTTTAAAAATCTTCAGTAATATTTGGGGTTTTTTTTCCTTTTTCCTCTCTCAACCACAAGCCCGGATAATGCCACGCTTATAAATACAGCAAAACAGAAATGGTAATTCTAGTAAGTGACAAATTCTAATAAGTGACAAATTAAAAAAAGCCAGTAAGGCTTCTGTTACAAGATATTTTTGAAACAGTATGATCATGATCGAAGTGTTAATAGCAGGAAAAAGAAAGCTAGATTTTGAGCTAATTTAATCTCTTTGTAGATGGACTGATGGAAGTGAGACTGCACAGGATGTAAAAAAGCACCAGCTTTGGGCCAAGGTGTTCATGCAGAACAGGACGTCTGTGAGGGATTTTGAGATTGCTAGAGAATTTCCCTGCATGTCAGCTCTTTGAAGGCTGATTTTATCTATCTCAGTTCAAGGGTGTCCTGGAGTCAGTCTAAGCATGTGGATGTTTTATCCCCCATTTCTGCGAAAGTACAGTGTCATCAAAATAGCTTCAGTCTTCAAGGTTTGCAGCTCAATAACATAGAGACTCATGCAGAGCTAGTGGATACTGAGGGTAAATGGCTCAGCTAAATTTGCTACTGCAAGATGAAGATTTAAATTCAGAAATTATCTTTGGTAGATTCTCCCAGCATCCTGACAGGAGAAAGAAAGTTGGGAGCAGGAGGCTGGTGGAGTCCTCCCATCTAATTTTGCTGGCAGTGAGCTGTGGTGCTGATTCAGTCTTGTAGGAGTCTCTGGAGATGGGTGGGAAGTTAAAGCAAAAATACTTTACAGCCTGAAGAAAGTAAATGTGAAGGCTGAAAAATATCAGAATACTCACTGGAAAATATATGCCTGTACATCCTCCAGGATTTGAGCCTTTTAACTTCACTTTTGTATTGCATGTATGTACTGCAAAAGTTTGTCATCCCATAGAAGCGCCATGAGAATTACTGTCAGCTTTATGTAACCTTTGTCAGCCATTTTTGATTGGTGTTAACTACACAATGATTTTCTTACTGTAGTATTAAATAATCTAGCTTTGTATTAAAGAAATTAAAATCTGTTTGCTATGGCTTGCAGCCACATTAGCATGTGTTCAGATTGAATGTTTGAAGTTTTAAGACTGTTGTGTTTCTTCTAGTCATGCAGCATACTAAGCAAATACACGGAAGAAATGTACATTTCATTGTATCCAGGTTTTTGAAGGTTTAAAACAACACGTGTAAGCAAATCTGTCACAGGCTCTTGCTGAAGTACAGCTGTGTTGTTTATGAGCACTTGGTGTCATTTTACTGTTAGCGGATGAAGGCATGAACACAGATGAAGTGGGTGGTGTATTTATGTTTTCTTATGGCTTTGAGAAGGCAACACTTCTGCTTTGCAAAAGCACAGTTATCAAAGTAATGTCACCTGCTTGAAAGTACAATGTCAGCATAGAGCAGCTATGTAGAGTACAATGTCAGCTATTAGTATTGCTTCCTGTGAAATTGTTTTTTCCTAAAGGACTTTGGCCTGCATTCAGAGGTGTTCATTTGACAACAAAAGAATTTATCAAAAGAGATCATTTTAGGCTAATTCCTTCTCTTCACAGTAGCTGGCATTTAGCCTTTTACATTAGACAAATATAATCTATCACAAGTAGGTATGACACCGACCTTTGTAAACTGCATTCAGGACCTTCAGTGAAAACCTGTCTCTTTGTTGATGATACATGTGCCTGCAAAACAGCATGAACAAGACAAACATTTATTATTTGGAAGCATCATCCTCTATTCACATAAACCATTTTGCCCTATGAACTTTTATTCAGTTTGCACTTTTTATGGCTGACTCATTTGAATTAATAAAAAATAAATGAAATTTTTAAAGTGTGGCAAGTATTTTTCAAGTTTTGTCTATTTTCTGGTAAAGTGTGAGTCTCAGGTACTTTGTTAATGAAAAAATAAGGCAAAATGTTGCAGTTTAGAAAAATCATGTGAAGTTTATTGCATAAACTTACTATACTTTTAAAAAAATATTAGAATATGCAGTTATGTCAAATAGCTTTCTGTCGAGGTTTTGATTGCGGGTTGACAGTAAAACCCTGGCAGATGTATTGTTAACCCCCACTCCTCTCCCTCTTTTCCCCCTTCAGCCCCTCCCTCTCCCCCCTTCTCACTAAGGACAGGCAATCAGGAGGGAAAGAAGGACAGAGAGAAGAGAGTTGGAAAAATTAATAATGCTTTACTAATTCTACTAATAAAAATAGAGAAAATAATACAAAATATACAAAATCAATCTTGAAAGTCCCAGCAACTGCTGGGCCGGCACCCAAAGTCCTGGACTGGACTCTGCAGCCAACCGGAACTGGACTCAGTCTGTCACTAGGCCTCAGTTTGCAGCGATGACTAGCAAGGTCCTCTCCTAATGTCGGCCATGAGGAAAAGGAACGAGATCCTTGTGATCTCCCACTTTTATATGAAGTATGACGTGAATGGGTTGGAATAGTTCAGTTGGTCATGTTTTGGTCACCTGTTTCTCGTTGCCCCTCTCGCGAGATGTACATCCATCCATCCATCCTTATTAATGACCTCGCATTCCATTGCTATGTTTACCAAAACCTGTATCTGGCTTTTAAGGAAAGCAGCTAATATGAAGCTTTAGCTGACAGGCAAATTCACTAAAAGAGAAACTTGTTTTTAACAAAACCAGGACACCTACAAGAAAGATTTTTTTTCGGAATGTCTTGTGATGTGAATGCAAAATTCAGAAAATCTGAAGGGCTATTTTATAATTTTTCTCTCTGTTTCTTCGGGCTAAGCTTTATGACCGCTTTCAGGGTAGCTTGTTCATATTGTGTTTAGTGCATGTTGTATAGACAGACTTCCTTTCCCAAAACCTTTATGCATGCTTTATGGTTTTATGTGTCGATCAGAAATTGAATGTCTTGTGCTTTAAAAGCACTTTACATACCACAAGTGAGTGAGTGATTATTGCTCAGGCTGAGGTGAGTTGCTTACATGAGGGCATGTAAAGTATTGGCTGGTTATCAGTGCAGAGTCCTCCCCAAGGCACATTGTTGCTGGCTTCAGCTTTAGCCTCAACATCACACCTTTGCTCAGAAAAGGAAACTTGATTATTTCTACATGCTGCTGTAATTTGGGCAGGAATCTACCCAACTAAAACCAGACACAGATAGAACTATGCTGGTCCTTTAATATAGAAATACAATTAGTGTTTTCATTTCCAGTCAGTGTTTGGTGTATTGCTCAACCTGAATAGCTTGTGGTTTAAATGAAGCTATTAAATCAATGACATGCATATGAAATTTTGAATGTAACAATTTCCAGTTGATTAATACCAGTTAGTACCATATATTTTTCTCACCCAGAGTAGAATTTCAGGAATGACTAAGTGTGATCTTAAATAATGTGTCCAATTTTTTCTGAATAAACCGTGTGTTTTAAACTAGTACCTCAGAACTCTATTGTAAATTGGTTATTTTGTCAGAAAATTAATAAAACACCAAGCCTAAGCTCTTTGTATCTTACACTAACAGCACCTGAAGTGCTCTGAATTCAGCTTAAACCAAATTAAACAAGATCTCAATTGCTGTTATTGCAAATGGACATCTGATGCCAAACCTCAAGGTGACATCTGTTCTCTGTAAGCTTGTGGCCTTTTTTTGTTGATATGGCTGTAACTATACTGGCACAAGTTATCAAGCGTTGTGATACATTGTCCATCACAGGAATTTTAAGCTTGGGAGTGCAGGTTTGTCTTACACTACATCTGTAACAGTCTGGGGAAACAGTCTAGAGCCTCATACAGGAAGATGAAACAGATAGGTGTGACAGTTTCTTATTTTATAATACTGCTATTATAAAATATAAATACTGATTTAAAAAAAAAAAAACAAAAACAAACTGGCCAGAATGTACAAATGATAAATGAGGGCAATATTTGACTGTTTTTCTTGATGCTTGGCTTCATTGGCAATGCTGAACCAACAGCATGAACCAAACAGCCTGAGGTTCATTATTGAGCGAGCCTTGAAGCGCTGAGTACAGGCTGCAAAAAGAAATTGACTGTGAGTAGAGGATCCTATTTAATTCCTATTTCTGGTTAACGTCTATCTGACTGATGTCTCCAAAACTCACGACCTTCAACAGGGATCTAGACAAAAATACTGTGCTGGGGTTTACCTTTATTTGCTGACAAAGAAGTAGGCTGCCGAGAGCCCCAGTGGGGTTACAGCCTTCTGTAATTTTGGTGGGAGAGCTCTTAAAGGCTCTGAGCAGTCAGGGCAGACCAGCATGGCGGGAGCAGGAGAGGCCTTGTGAAAAGGGCTGGAGTCTGAAGCAGGCAGCTGGTTGCTATTTAACACCTGCTTTGTGAAAAAGAAAGCTGATTTGAGTCAATCAGTTCCCTTCTGCACCAAGCAGCCCTGCACATGGAAGAAAGGGCCTTGTTCCTGGCATGCTTCTTCCACTGCTTCCGCAAGAAACAGATGGATCCTCGTTGTTTTCCCTCTGTAAGGCGGACAACATTTTGAAGGTAAAAAGGTTTCCAGTGCTTTGGCGTGTGAAGTGCTGTTTGTGTTTTGGCTCTGCAAAGGCTGAAGCAAAAAGCCACTAAAAAGGCAAAGAGGCACACGATCAGATGAAACAGACCCAAAACGCCGATAGCAGGGTTGAGATGTGGCTGGCAGGTGTGTATGTGTGTGTAGCACACGTGCAGCAGGGCTGAGGACTCAAAAGGCTGGTGGGCACTTCAGGTGAAGTTATGTGTGATAATCTGAGGGAGCCAACTTCAAAAATAAAAAAAAATTCACATCTATTTTTCTTGAGGAGATATTAGTATGAAGAAAGACTCCAAGCTCCTTCGCCCACCACAAAGCACGGAGCAGAGCATATCCCACGAGATGGCACTATTGCCTTATGCACAGAAAAGGCAGATTTTAGGTTCAACTGCAGTTTTAAACGCTGATTGCCAAAGTGAGTTTTGCAAGTAAGCGTATAAATGTTACAGATTGGAGCAGTATCAACATATGTCAAATGGAGAATTAGCTTGCTGACTGATCTGTTGGAGGTTGCTGCCTGATACAGGTGTGAAAAATCCTGGCACGAGTGATGAGCACCACTTTCAATCCATTATTGGAGAAACTGGCTTGAATTTAGGTTTTTCGGTGGTCAATTTTTCAAAATTCATGTGGCTGTCTAAAGCAAATGGTATTTACCTGATCTTCTCAAAGACCTTTACTTCAAAAACAAACAAAACAAAAAATCACAAACCCTCAAAAAACAGACCCCAAACTGAAAATCACATTGAAAATTAACTCCCTTTAACATTTGTCCATTTTTTATTATTTCTAGTTTTTATTTAGTTCAAGAAAACTTCAGCTTGCAAAATAGTTGTATTTTGAGTGATTTTTCAGTTGCACTGTCTGGCTAACAAATTGCTCCACTATTCCCTTTGTCTATGACTGAAGGAGCTGTTTTCCTAATAAATTCTGCAAGGTCTCTGAATCAGAATCATACTGCCTGTCTTTAGCTACACCTTCTGTTGATTTTCTAATCAAAGACAGGGTCAATTGCATCTCCTGAACCATCAGGGTAGAGATGGAAGGAGTCCTGCTGTCACAGCAACTGCTTTGGATGATCATGTTCTTAGTCTTATTAACTGATGTTTTAAACCCAAGTTTGTTTTGCACCACACCGTCTCACTGCAGAGTTGTTCCGGAATTTCACTTCCCTGATGCTTGGAAACTTTCTTCTTATTCCCAGACCAAATATATTGACGTCCAGGCTTTACTACTTTGTTCTTCTGCCAGTATCGTTCTTTATCTTCAGAAGTCCTTGTTCCCTCCTTTGGTATTTGCCATTTTGATGAGAGGAATCATCTCAGTTTTTGTTTCTCTGGGCTAAAAAAGCCAAATGTTTCCATCTCCTCTGAAGAGAGAGACTCTTCATTCCCTTGATTATCCTGTTTGGGTGGCCCAGGGTATATTTCTGTTTCAATCCATCTTTCTTGAGCACAGATAACTAGAAGTGGTGTGCAGTATTCAGGATAAGGCCTGAAAAGAGCTTTGTATTGTACATTTATCAATTGCATTGTACCATTGTAGTATCTCTGTGGGAAGTGGCTCAATGTTTGTGATCAATTAATAAGCTTTATTATTCTCAGTTGTTTCAGACTGATGAGTTTTTTTCCCCTAGAATGCCACTTCAACCACACACTTTTTTGTGGGCTCTTGATTTTCCATCTCTAAATGCCTTTCATATGGGTGGCATGGTTATTTTAGAAATTCTGAGTTTTGGACATCCATTTGCACACATACAGTGACAGTGGTGTCTGTGGATGCCATAGTGCATCATGGTGTGTTCCTCTGTTACTAAAAACTACTACAGGGTGATGCCTTGTGTTAAGTTGCCTGAGTGGAGTTTAACAACCAACCTTACAGAGTTTTAGTAGCAACAAAACAAACTGCTTGGAGCTTAATGTTATGAAGGAAAGTATCTTATTTAGCTCTATTTATATCGACTTTGCCAAGAGAAGAAATAAATGCTAAGAGTGTCACTATAAACTTGTTGAAATACAGGGTATTGACAGGTCTCTGTCAGTATTAACAGAATTAAATACTAGAAATTTCTCAAGAGAAGATTGTAATATGCACACCTGACGGTTTGCAGCAAGAGCTTAAAATAAAATAGAGACATTTTGTAAGTTGTCTAACTCCTTACCTTTTGACTGATCAATGATATGGCTCTCATTTATTGAGAAATGTTCTTTTTTTCTCAGTCATATTTGTCCATTTCTTGAATTTGCTGAGGGCCATCATAGCCATTGCCACAATACATGTATATCACTTGTCACAGACCAAACACCCCAGTGAAAATATTTTCTGTGATGCTTCTGGTTTTGTGCTGTTTCTCTGTAAGTCCTGGGCCATCCGGAGCTTTGAAGTGTGTCCCCTTGGTTGGATGGGACTTTCCCCAGGCAGGAGATGATTTGTTGCCATCACTTCATGTCTGAGCTACGCAAGCAGCAATAGCCGAGTGGGCAGCAGGTTCGGGGCTGCTTCCGTCACCGAAGCGCCATGTTAATGTGTCTAAGTCTCTGTGCACCAACAGGATGGTTTTACTGTCCCCATGATTCTTCCTCAACAATTTTTCATGCCTGTTGTGGACTAAAATCTTTGGGGCGAGGACAGTTTCTTACCTCTGCTTGTGCAGCAGGGCTGGATTTTGCAGGTGATGTGTCTGCGCAGCAGATTCAGCTTTGCTGTTGTCACTGCTTGGTGCAACGTGCTCTGCTGGTCCTGCCAGCTGTCTGTGAACCCATCCACCCTCCCACTGCACGGCATCAATCGCTGTCTGTGCCTGAGTATTGTGCAGTTTGAACAGCTCTGTCATCTAGTATAAATAAAAACAACCCAAGCAGCTGTGAGCAACCAATTCCTGTGAGCAATAAAGGTGGGGAGCAAGGATTAGAGGGAAATGATCAAAAGGCAGATTGCGTCTACACAGAGAGCCTCCCTAAGCCACCGCTGAAATACAAGTGTGCCTTTAAGTGTTCCTGCAGGTACTTGTCCACTTGTCCCATGTTTTTGGACAGCCTTAAAGGTTGCCTCCTTGTGTCTCCCTGAAGCACATGTGGGAACAAAGCTGAGCCAAGGACAGGAGGTTTTTCACAAGGCAAGCTCTTGGCCCCAGCTGCTGTCCAGGAGACTTCTCAGGACCTGAATAGACAGACTGTTCTTGTATTTTTTTTTTCTTTTTAACTGACCTTGTAGTAATATCAGATAAATGAAAATTGCAACGAATGGTGAAAGCTGCCTGAGAGAAATTGCTTTTGGCAACTGTTCCTTCTAATTAAAATGAAAGTCTGAAAAGCCTCAGTCTTTGGGAACAACTAATAAAATGCCAGCACTAGATAAGATACAGATAATTCTTTGTGCCTATTAACTGCTTCCTATAATTAGCACATGTGTGTTCAGCCCAATGCGGCCTGACCCTGGTATGGTAGGAAGGAGAGGTTCTGATTAAAATAAGGGCAGCACCTGTCACTTGCTCTACTGAGCAGGCCAGTGCTTTCCCACCTTCCTGCTAGCAACAATGAGAATAATTAATAGAAAGTTTCAATACTCAGAGACTCCCAAACTCACCCCAGGACCCTGCAGTGGGCAGCGAGGGACTTTTTTCTGGTTGCTTAGGTGCGGCAGCTGCAACATCTTTGTAAGCATTTGGGTGGATGGCCAGACAGAAAGAGAGAAAGGCAAGAGAAATTCTCTCCCACTGGGATTCAAGGTTCCAGTTTCCCCACTGAGGGCTTAAATGCTGATCTGGAGTAGTCAAAGACACAGTTGTGCAGGACCTCCAAGTTGTGTTTTGATCTACTTATTTCTCAGCCTGTTAAATAATTAGCAGTCGTGATGCCAGAATCCTGAGGATGTCTGTCCTATCTGCCCCACAAAGTGGCAGCCTCAAGCCCAGGATGCTTGTGTTGCAGTAGCATGGGGACAGGGTGTGCTGAACCCCCAGTGTCCTAGGGGCATGTGGAGATCCCGGGGGAGGCTCTGCACCCTGGGTTTAGCCCAGGGACCTCAAAGGCTGTACCTGTCCTCTGTCCCAGCCTGGGAGGCCAAAAGCACGTTGAGGAAGCATTAAGCAGGAGCAGCAGACAAGACCCACATGTGCACACACGTGCAGGAGTCAAGTGAATCCCCCAGGAAAAAACATGCAGCTGGAGGTTTTGGGAGGTGTTGCTGGATTTACAGCAGCCCAGCAATAGAAGATGCACCCACAAAAACTGAAAATGGGGCTATGGGGGTAGCGCACAGGCAGGCACCTCAAGTAAGGCTCTGGAGGGCAGCCATGGAGCTGCACATGGGGAGGGAACGTACCGAAGCCTGTGAGACCCAGACGAGGCAGAGAAAGGCAAAGAGGGAGAATGTATGAGCCAAGGGTGTGGGAGAGCTGAGGATGCACATGTGTGTGCATGAAAGTGAGAGGGGCAGGGAGCAGCCAGCCTGCTTGTCTCAGAAACAGTAGAGGCAGCGCATTCAGGCAATGCTTCCTAAGTGAAACCAAGTGTAAGCAGTGTTTCAGATAGCATGGACTGAGAGTTGAAGATGACAGACCCATGTCATCATCCAGGCTGTGGGTACAGACCTCAACCCCAACAGCTAAAGCATGGGTATATAAAACCAGTGAGTACTAAGAAAATAAAAGCACAGTACAAGATAAAGGGGTTGGCTGGCATATCCATTCCAAGCAAGGCAAAATGCTGCTGCATGTAGAGATGTCCATGTGTAGGACAGGCATCACTCTCTGGGGATGGCAGTCCCATGGGAAGACCTGAGCCAGCCCTGGAGAAGCTCGGGTGCCATGAGCCATCTTTCCTGGCTGTCTGGGTTGCAACCCAGGCAGATTTGCTCAATCAAGGCTCAGAGACATGTAGAAAAACTGCAATGAAGCAAGCCACATATAGGGAAGTGTTCTCAGAACTTGCCTTAGCCACTGGCACAACCTAATGGTTTCAGAAATGCTTGCAGAGTAGCTGTGCTGCTCCTCCACTGCTGGGCTCTGGTTCAAGGGAGGGATTTACTCTGGCTATACTATAGCTCAAGGTGCTTGCATAAGCCTGTGTTTCCTTTGCTTTGTGTGCAGGAGTGAGGGTCTGAGCCCAAGGTTGCTCTCTAACTAGGCTCATTCACAGAATAATTCCTCTCCCAGCCCCCTCTGCCCTCCAAGAAAAAAACAAAACAAAACAAAAACAAACCCAACTCAAAAAACTTAATCAAATATTTAAACACTGGCAGCTTTCAGGTTTGTGTTTCTTTCTGAGCTTATTTTAAATGAATAGCAGACACTTTATGGGCTTTTCCAAGTGAACCTACAGGGGCTTATTTGCTCGAGTCTGGCTTTCTGACAGCTCTCTACAAGTCTAATCAAAACCAGACTTAGTCTCATATGAAGCAGAATAATATATATTCATGCAGCTACAAAGAACCAGGCTAAATGTAGTAAGTCATAAACCACTGTGATGGCAGCAATCATTCAATCATGTGCATTTACCACACTTGGATTTTGGAACAAGAAGTGCATTTGTTTTGTTCCCATTGTACGAGGAAAGTTGTAGTGGTGAGAAGCCAAGTAAACATGCCTTTTGTCTAGAAATTGCCCCATCTGTGTAACCTGGAATTTGTAGCTACAACACAGAAGATGCCTCGTTGCTCCTCTACCCACAGGCAGGAATGCTGAGCTGATGTCTCCTGAGGTGAGGTGCACTCAGGTCCCTTAGGGGAAGCTGCTGGGGGGAAGGGGATCCCTTTGAGCTCAGCAGGACTAACTCTTGGACCAAGTTTGATTTAAGGGAGGTTTGTCTTTATCATCTTTGGAGTTTGTCATTCTTCAATACACAGACCGTTTTTCTGAAATATTCCCAAGGCTTCCTTTGTTTAGACAAAATTCTGGATGGCATAGTTAGAGTAGGGAACACCGCAAAGACATTAGATACTTAAGATGTCTTGACCGAGAGGTAAACACTGACCTCTGAAAGAAGGCTTTTTTTCTATTTCTAATTATTCCATGGTCTTCCCATCACATATTCATAAAATCACCTCTCTCTGTACAAGGATGTGTTCATGGTCAGTTTCTCACATCTGGAAGAAATTTGTCCTTATCTGGCATGTGCATTTTCAAGTGAAATGTGAAAAGAAGTGCTTAACTGATAAAGCAGGGATGTACCTTTGGGCTGGACCATAGAATCATAGAATGTCCTGAGTTGGAAGGGACCCACAAAGATCATTGAGTCCAACTCCTGTCCCCGCATATGACAACCCCAAAATTCACTGTCTGAGGATGTTGTCCAATCACTTCTTAAATACTGTCAGGCTTGGGGCTGTGACCAGATGGTGAGATGCTGCAAAGGAGAAGGCATTCTGCCCAAAACAAGGAGGAAGGGGAAGAAAATCTGCAGGACTGGGCCAAGCTGGAGGAATAGTAAAACCTGGTGCCCATCTGGGAGTCATCAGGCTGTTTAACCTTCCTTCACCTTCTAACAATGTTCTTAGTCTTTCCTGAAGCTGGAGAGACTTCAAGCAGCTTTGGATTGTTTTTCTGTCTAATTTACCTTTCCGTGTTCACAATTTCTCTGTTAAACTAGTGCGTCACTGAAACTCTGCTAGAAGACAACCAGCACTGGCCAGGGCTGGTATAGTATGCGCCACCTGGTTTCCTTAAATCTTTTGTCTTTCAACAAAGACCAGCTATTCTGTGCTGATGCCACAGTTTAACACTTGATGTATTGCCTTAATGATTTTAGGTTTGATGATAATTACTTTTGCCTAAAAAATCATAGAATGCCCTGAGTTGGAAGGGACCCACAAGGTTCATCGAGTCCAGCTCCTGCCCCTGCATATGACAACCCCACTGTTCACACCATGTGTCTGAGGATGTTGTCCAGTCTGTTCTTGAACGCTGTCAGGCTTGGGGCTGTGACACCTCCCTGGAGAGCCTGTTCCAGTGCTCCAGCACCCTCTGGGTGAAGAAACTTTTCCTAATGTCCAACCTAAACCTCCCCTGGCACATCTTCCTGCCATTCTCTTGGGTTCTGTCATTCGTCACCAGAGGGAAGAGTTCCACACCTGCCCTTCCTCCTCCCCTTGTGAGGAAGCTGTAGCCACGATGAGGTCTGCTCTTAGTCTCTTCTCCAGGCTGAACAAACCAAGTGACTTTAGCTACTCCTCATATGGCTTCCCCTCCAAACACTTCACCAACTTCATAGCCCTCTTCTGGACACTTTCTAGTAGCTTTATATCTTTTTTATCCTGTGTCTCCCAGAACTGCACACAGTGCTCCAGGTGAGGCCGCACCAGTGCAGAGCAGAGCAGGACAATCACCTCCCTGCCTGGCTGGCAATGCTGTGCTGGATGCACCCAGGACATAGTTGGCCCTTGTGGCTTCCAGGGCACCTTGCTGGCTCATGTTCAACTTGCCATCAACCAGAACCCCCAAATCCCTCTCCATGGAGCTGCTTTCTAGCATCTCGGCCCCCAGTCTGTATGTACAGCCAAGGTTGCCATGTCCCAGGTGCAAAATCCAGCACTTGCCCTTGTTGAACTTCATGTGGTTGGTGATTGCCCAATTCTACATCTTGTCCAGATCCCTCTGCAGGGCCTCTCTGCCCTTGAGAGAGTTGACAGCTCCTCCCAATTTTGTGTCATTGGCAAACTTATCAAGTATTCCCTCAAGTCCTCAGTCTAAGTCATTTATAAAGACACTGAAGGGCGCTGGCCCTAGGATGGATCCCTGTGGAACCCCACTAGTGATTGGTCACCAGTCCGACATAACCCCATTTACTAGAACGCTTTGAGACTGGCCCGTCAGCCAATTGCTCACCCACTGCATTGTGTGTTTACCCAGCTGAATGCTGGACATCTTGTCCAGGAGGATACTGTGAGAGAAAGTATCAAAGGCTTTACTGAAATACATAAAGATCATGTCACACATTATTTGCAACTATCTGTTGCAGTTTGTCTAGGGGAGAGATTTCAGTTCCTGGGCTGAGATTCTTTCAGACACTGTGCTTGTCCAAAGTGTGACTATTGACACAGGGCTTTGAAATCCCCTCTCTGCTGTCTCCCAGTCATTTGGAAGGAAATGTCTGATCCTAGAGAAAAATTGCCTTGTTTGACTCTTTCAAAACCAGCCCTTGTTTGTTACTGTTGTGCAGAACACACCTATATGGGCTGTGGGGATTTAGTGGTATTTGAAATCCATCTGGCACAGGACGCAGGAGAACATCTCCCATGGAGAGCAGTAACAGGACCAAGGCATGGAGTTGCAGCATGTGGTCATGTTCAGTCACCATAGGGTGTTTTGGGTGGATGTAAAACTGATAACAAACTCTTTTTTTTTTTTTCCTGACCACTCTTTCAGAGTGGTCAGTTTGGCAGTTTTGATTCAGGTCCTGTTTAAATGAAAAATTCTGGGGGATGTTATTTTTTGGTTGTGCTGGTTAATTTGTAAAAAGCCAGCACACAGACGAATGACATTAGCTACATGGGCCAGGTATTTTGTCTGAAGTAATTATTTTTCACTACTCTCTGCAAAATATTATGACAGATTTTTTTTTTTTTTTTTAATACATTGTAACCATTTGATATGTTTCCAGGTTTGGTGTCTGTCAGCACAATGCATTGTGGTATAACTTGCTTTTAGAAGGGTGGATGACTATAGATAAAACTTTATCTTTCTTTAAAAGTATGGAAGTGTCTTTTATTCTCATTTTTATGAGTAATATCCAGTTTTGGCATAAGAACACCCATACAGTATAAATCAAGTGCTTTTAAATACTTAGCCTTTTCATCATTTTACTAAAACGTGGATGTGCTGACATTTTCTGAAACCACCTTTAAAGTCTTTTTGAATGGACCATTTATACTGCATTGTTTTTTAGGCTTTAATTTTAATCTTTCAGCCTGTCCAGTTTTATAGGTGTCACAGTGACTCTTGGAAACAGCAATTTCTATTTCCTTTTGTTGCTGTTATAAACAGACAAAGCAACAACAATCATGGCTGGCTGAAAAACATTGGACTTTGGTAGGTTTTTTTACCTCTCTGAGTAGAAGGTGAAATAATTGGAACCCTCTGGATGGCTTTTTAGCAAGACTGCTTTTCACTCTGGACAGGAAAAAAGACTCAGAGGCAATCATGTTATTCTTTTATTGCATAAACTTCTAGGAGTTTTAGTGGTGGCTGTTGCACTGGATTGGAATGAAATGCAAACTTATTAAAATTGTAGTGCTCAGTTACACATGAATTTGGTCAACACTGGAAGGGTTTCCCCAGGGACTGGTTTGCAGCCTGGCTTCTGCTGCCTCCTCACTACTCAAGCAGTGGTGTACAGGCAGCGGAAGACATTTTTACAGCTGTGAACTGAACTGTGTGTCATGCAGGCTCATGATGTGCAAAAATCCATGTCTAACAAAAGAAAAGCCATTTTCCAGGAATGCTGAAGGAGTGACACTCAATATATTAAGGGTTTTGTTTGCAAAAAGCTGGCTGGGTAAGATATCCATAAAATGGATATACAGAAGAATCTTCCAGTTGTGTGTGCACCTGGCTACATGGAGGACTTCACTGATTTTTGCCCTGCCTTCTATGAGATGAAAGTAAAAGCCTTGTACTAGGTCTTTTTATGCAGAAAATCATGGAGTCAACCTTCAAATAGCCTTTCAATGAAAAAGGAATGATTTGTATTAATGATGAATATTTAAGTTCTGTGTACACTTGAGGAAGTGACTTTTAGAAATGGAATGCCTTGGCTAATGGTGGCATAGTGGAACATACAGTAATCATATTAGATTACATTGAAAAACGCAGATCTGCATCATTTGGAGACAGCAGGTTCCTTAGTAAAGGAGGGAGGCATAATAATTCACAAGATCAAATTGATAAAACCAGCAACCTCATGGACTGGATTCAGCCATTCCCTTACCCAGTTACTTCTCACGGGAAATCCTGATCCCACAGAAGAAAGTGCAGCCACAGGAATGAAGTGTGAGCCAGTGTGGCCCTTGCCAGCAATAGCAACCATTTATTTGTTTCATTTGAAAGTGATTTTGAGATCCTGTCTGGATAGGTCCTTTTCCTTCTTCTGTAAATAATCTTCTCCTTTCCCATCATACCAAACCGGAGTCAGAATATCAAAATCCATATTTTTTTTTCTTGCAGATGGTGCTGGCAGTCTTTATCAGTGCCTGATTATTTGCAGTGATGTAAATGCTGCTTGGGTGCTGTGTCATGGCAAATCATAGCCCAGTGATGACCTAATAGGTGAATTGTCTAGCTGCACCTTTCATAAAGGGTTGGTTAGTGAACAGTAACAGGACACAGAGCATCAAGGAATGTGGTTTTTTTATTTTCTATTTAGGCATACTCCAGGTGTACTCCTTGCTGCTTGGTAGTCACTGCATTCCTCAGATAACTCTTCGATAATGATAATATTAGCAAAATTCTAGTTACTGATGGTGCACAGCAGCTTTCAAGTATATGGCAATTTCCTGCTTTGGGTGTGTTTTTTTGCGTTATCTTACTACAGGGATTGTCTTACTTACGAGTCTTTAAAAAGAGGAAAAGAGAAGGTGATACATACACAGACTCAAGATGTAGGTTTCACTACTGCTATGCTATTTTTCTTTTAAACCTGGATACTGTGCCAAAGTTGTGTGGGTTCTTTCCTTTTTTTTTTTTTTTTTTTTTTTTCCTTTCAGTAAGGTATATGTAGGAAGTTAAAGTTTTCTGCTGACTTATTTCTTGCCAAGCTTTTTCAGCTGCAGGATATAGCGAAGGCCAAACTCTTTGGAACTTATTAGGACTGTCAGTATAATCAAGGGGGATTACACCGTGATAAAGTTATGAATATATGCCATAGCATCGGTGTGTAATGAATGTCTGTAGAAATATATGCGTTTATTATGGCAGTGTGCTGTGGTGTCGCTCCATATTTTTCTTCAAATGCAATTGCTTTTGTTTGCTGTATATGTGTTTACATGCACATACACACAGGAGAAAGAGAAAAAGAAGTATCTCCTCCCATCTTATTCTTTGAAGGCAGCATCTGCTCATAATGATATAGCCATTGACAGACAGATGTTCCAAAGCTGGGTCTAACTTTAGCATAAAGCAAGATCTAAACAATTCCTTTGTATTTGGGTATGGCACACCACATAGTTGGAATTTAGGAAAGACAGAAATGTAACTTCTTTAGTTTTATCTTAGACTTTAGCCAAAATAGTGGGCTTCTTTACTGATGAATTCCTTTTTCTGGAGCCATGTTCTCTGGTGCAGCCACAATTCCCAGTGGAAATGAAAGCTGTGATTTGGGTCATTCGTTCAGAGCTGTGGTTGTGCTGGCTGTCTCTGGCTTGGCTGGCATGTGCAGTGCACTAGCGTCCTCACAGTAGTTCCCACCAGGATTTACAAGGAGGTTTTTGTTTACCAGAAGTTCTTAGGAGGAAGACATGGCTTTCACTCAAATAAAACATGTAATGACACTCAAAGCCAAATCAGCTTTTATGAAAATAGTTTTAAAGGTCCTGCTTACAGCAAAACATCAGGAAATGTGCGTTTGAGTCAGAAAGTCCAACCGATGTTGTTTTGTCTGACGCCACAGGAGGGGAAAGATGGGGACAAGTCTAAATGTAAAGGGGTCACAGGAGAATGTTGCCTGTGTTACATCATCTTCCCTTTCCTACTGGGAATCTTCCTGTGGGGACAGTACAAGCAGAAGGTTTCAGGCTGTGAAAGGGGACAGGACCCTGACCATGGCTGTTTGCCACTGCGCTGGGCTCTGAGCCTTGCTTGGCATCAGCCAGCTAAGTCCTGGCTCACTGTTTTCCTTGGCTTTTCTGCCATGTGTTGTGAGGGAAAACTCCTGTACACAGCTTGCCTGGTGCTTGGGTGACATGTGGGATGGGCACATGGGCAGGCAGAGGACAGCTAAGGGACAAGTGTTCCCTGTGCTCCCAGGAGCCCGTACTTTGGCCCAGGGGCTCTCTGGGCTATTCCACAGAGCTGAGGTTAAGTGAGGGAAATGCATTATCCTGTGTAATTCCCAATGGGCTTGGATGGGATGCAGGTGGGGAGCAGCTCCTTCTGCTGGGACAGTCTGTCAGACAAGGATGTGCTCTGGCCCAAGGAGACCATGCATTGCACAACATCTTGGGCTCCACTCTAAGGTGAAGTAGGGTCAAGAGACTCCCCTCTTTTTAACCTGGGGTTCGGGGCACTCTTGGGTTTCGAGGTTTGACTCAGAAAATAACACGCAGTTTAATTGTGAAGCTGCTAGAGTTTTCCAAAGTTACAAAGCTATACAGGACGCTGCGGTTCTGTGCTGTATAGCTACACAGTACACATGGCGTGATTCAGCTGGGTGAGTTCCAAAGCAACATTTTGTCTCTTATTGATAATTATTTGTCATAGATAGATGAAGGAAACACCCTCCAGCCCCAACAAACCCTGGTTAACTTTTCAAGCTGGGAGATAATTTGTCCATAGTTAAACAGAAGATATTTATAGAGACATTAGCTGGTTGTACAAAACGCTTCAGAAGTTTGTTTAGGAGTGATTGAAATCAGCTGTTACTGAACTGAAAAAACAACCACACAAGCTAATTCTACAGCTCATGGTCTATCTGTTCTCTGTTAACATAGTGCTTTCTTCTTGCAGCAGCATTACCAATTTGGGGCAGTAACAGCGATCTCCTGCCTTTTATTGGTGGGTGTTATTGATTCAGGGATTAAACTAATCACTGAAGAGGGGAAATTTCAGTGAGTTTTAAAGAGAAACTGCTCCAGCTGTTATATTAAAATGTTGCCACTTTTGAGAAGTTGAGCTCTCCTGTATCAGGAATACCAGTGTAGACCCAGCCAGTACTTCCTTTTCCAGCAGATTTAAAATGGAGCCAAAAGCGAGTGATATGGGAGGTAATGGAGGGCCTGTCCCTGGCAGGGTCCTGCAGGTCAAAATCTACTACTTCTACAATTAAGAAAATGTTGGGGTCGGTGTGAACCAGGCTTTTCTGCCTCCACCTACCCTACTGGCTGCCCCATGCAAGCGTTGGTTTCTTTTGTTCTTACAGCCCTTCTTCTACCCCTCAGCAAGTTGTGGGCTCAAGTACAATGGCGTGTTTTGTACAAACTGAGTGCATAGAGCAAAAAATGTCATTAGGGTAATGAACTGAACCTGTCTCATGTGGAAAGGAGCTTTCCAGATGATGCACTTCCCACTGAAGGCAGATATGCTCCACTGGTGCCCTTACTCTCGGCCATTTCTGGAGTATATTGTTAAACAGAACCATTGCTTTGGCTCATATAAAATACTAAAACAGATCACTGCTTTTGGGGAATTAATCACTAGGTTGATAAGCATCGAGTTGGTGATTTTTTTTTTTTTCTTTTCCTCTTATATTTAATTAATTACCATCAGTTAATTAGCATACTGAACTCGCCAATGTTTAAATGCCCCTAGATAACCCCTCTTACAGCATCGTTGTCCCAGAATCACAGAATGTCAGGGATTGGAAGGGACCTCAAAAGATCATCTAGTCCAATCCCCCTGCTGGAGCAGGAACACCTAGATGAGGTTACACAGGAAAGTGTCCAGGCGGGTTTTGAATGTCTCCAGAGCAGAAGACTCCACAACCCCCCTGGGCAGCCTGTTCCAGTGCTCTGTTACCCTCACTGAGAAGAAGTTTCTTCTCAAATTTAAGTGGAACCTCTTGTGTTCCAGTTTGAACCCATTACCCCTTGTCCTACTGTTGGTTGTCACCGAGAAGAGCCTGGCTCCATCCTCGTGACCCTCACCCTTTATATATTTGTAAACATTAATGAGGTCACCCCTCAGTCTCCTCTTCTCCAAGCTAAAGAGACCTAGCTCCCTCAGCCTTTCCTCATAAGGGAGATGTTCCACCCCCTTAATCATCTTTGTTGCCCTGCGCTGGACTGTCTCCAGCAGTTCCCTGTCCTTCTGGAACTGAGGGGCCCAGAACTGGACACAATATTCCGGATGTGGTCTCACCAGGGCAGAGTAGAGGGGAAGAAGCACCTCTCTGCCCTACTAACCACCCCCCTTCTAATACACCCCAGGATGCCATTGGCCTTCCTGGCCACAAGGGCACAGTGCTGGCTGTCATTCTGCTGTCCACTGTCTATAAGATACCAGTGACACCTCCACAGCACAACCAGGCATCTGCAGCCCTGTTTAATACCTGAGCAGCTCAGAGGTGTGCTCTTCCTTGGTATACTCCCTGGTGGGAATTTCATGGCTTTGACCTCTAATGGGGTTGTCCTATGGTTTCATGTCTCCCAGTGGTGGCTGGATTCCTGGGGACATACTTCATTGATGAATAGCATGCAAAATGCTTTCATAAAAAAAAAAAATGCCAAAGATGCCTTTAAAATATTTCGCTGCAAGGCGCCTGAACATGGGGTAAAAGGAAAACCTCCCCATATTTAACCTCAAAGTCAGAAGTTTATTGCTGATGTTTACACAGATGCCATAGAGCTGGAGCCACTGCACATCTGGGGAGTAGGCGGCTAAATCTCCCTTTCAGTTTTTTACTGGAAACACAGTCAGAGGAGGCTGCCTGACAGCGTGAATAAATCAACATGTTGTCCACAGGAAACAAGGAGATAGCTGGAATGAGGCATAAATAATGTAATACTAACATGGAGAGATTATTTCATACCTTTTTTTCAGAGGACTATAGTGAATGGTTTGCTGGAAAAATTCTTAGAGATCTGCTCTAAGTGTATGGTTATGAATGATCTTTTCACCTCCCTGTGAAAGGCTGGATTAGCAGGATTCCACATGGCCGCAGACAGAGAGGCAGGGGAAGATGCAGGAGACAGAAGACAACATGGAAAGATCTTTTGATATGTTTTGTCCTGTCTTTAGTTAGGGGAGTGAAAGAACAAAGACTTTTTGGTTTCAGCAACATGAAAAAAATTGTTTTATCTTTTTCATAAAACTTTCCAGATTATAAGAATGAAGAGGTAGGCCATTTTTTTATTAATCTGTTTTTCCCCATAAAAAGTGTTCCCATGTTTAGTCAGAACATTAAAAAACCTATTATTCTCAGCATTTTCCTTCTCTGAACTGAAGCTCTGTCTCTTCTCTACTCACTTGCACTTGGACACTGAAGGAGAGGTACCAGCCCAAGGGCAGTGCTATCAGGAAAGCTGTATTGACACTGGAAACTTGGCTGTTGTCAGCAGAAGTAGCCAGAAGTGCTGCTGAGAGGGTGTCTCAGCAGTCACGGTGGTGGTTGGGTGCAGTTTTGCCTTGTGTGCCCACTGGTACCTACTTCATGGTGTGGTTACACTGCTCACAACCTTAATGTTTGCAAAACATCTTCTGGAAGCACTGACTTGGCACGTATTTCAGGAAGACTCCCAAAAGCTTAGGAAGGTGGTGACTGGAGAGCACAAGCTCCTGTTGTTTCCTAAGAAGTTCCAGCAGGTCCCAGGAAATCAAACCGTTCACATGATCTAATCTTGATCCTTGCTGAGCCAGAAGAGCTCCCGGTGTCAGCATGTTGCAAATGCATTGCAAAGCAGCTGCACAGGGTTGGAGAGCTGAATCACCCAGAAAGGCTATTGCAGGAAGTTACAGCTGACATTTGAATTCCAATTACTTCCCTTTGGATTATGGGCATATTGTTAGGCTTCCTGGGCAAAATAATTACAGCAGAAAAAAGTGAGTTTTCTGAATTACTGGAGTTGTACAAGCTTATTAAAATACAAAGCATATGCACAAACCAAGGGAGACTGCATGAAAGACCATGGGACAGGTTCAGCATTAATTCATGAGAACTGCTGCTGCTGTCAGTGTCTGTTTCCTGCTTTATGTGTTTAAGGCTATTTTCTGAAGTAGCCCACTCCTGCGAGAAAATACTAGAGGAGCAATTGGTGGGAGCAATTTCTGGTTCTACAAATAGCATCAAGGGAAGGCAGGACCATTCCTTCTCAAGCCCACCTCCTCCTTTGAGAAACCTATTGGTTCCTTTCCTCCTACAAAAGCACCTTCAGCTCTTACCAGCACCATCTGACTGCTGCTGCTGCTGCCAAAGCTTTTGTGTGACTCTAAAATGACAGTGCTCCAGCTTTTCCAGACAGGTTGCAAATTGTCCCTTAGTACTCCTGAAGACAAAGAACTCTGGCAATGGAAGAGACTCTGTCCTGAACATAATACTGCTATGGAAAAGCTATGCCACAAATAATTTGTACTCAGATGCTTCTCATGGGCAGCATAATTATTTATCTGTGGGGTCCTACATTTTATTGTATCAGTCCACCATTCTTTAATTTTTTTTTTTGTGTTCTGGTGTCATAATGCTGCCCCCAAACCATATGTGGTAGTACCTGTGTCCAGTATTACAGTTTTGAGATATAAGAAGATGAAGACAGGAGTGGTTATGAGGGATTTTTTAAATTCTAGAGAAGTTTCAGTGCATTCAGGTAATCAAAGAAATGCTATCCCATTTTGAATGTGTGCAGTTTTTCCAGGATCCTGTAAGAGCCCTGAGTAAACTTTCTGTCATGGCAGAGCACTACAAAGCTCTGCACATCTGTAAAGCTGGAAATCTGCCCAGTTCTGCACAATCTTATTTTGCTTTTACTTGTGGAAATTCCCTCCTTGCTGATTACGCTTCTCTGAATGTTGATTTTTTATTTTCAATCAAGCAACAAGCTTGAATTTAGACGCAGCAAAGAGAGGTCTGTCATGCAGTAACTGTTAGCTGTTCCAAAGTGATCTCTGTGTTCTATAAATTGTTGTGACCACACTCTTTTCTATTGATTCAGACACTGTGCTATAGGCATTCTCTCCTTTTCTGGGTTCACTGGTCATTGCTTCCTTCTAAAATCCAGCATGTAAAAACAAGTGGGCCCACTACAGCACCCAGGGTAGCATCCGTGTGGGGTACAGCTTATGATTCCTTCCTAGTGACTTTGTTTACTTCTCCACGGTCAACCCTAGATGGTCTCTGATGTCTTTGTCCTTCAACAAGTGATGGCCAAAGGCTCTTGAAACAATTTCTTATGTCCTGTAAGATGGCTTTCCCCTTTGCAATTACTGAATAGTGAGACAGTTTTTTTACTTAGTCTCTTCCCTCTGCATCAGTCTTTGCTGGACCAATGCTATATGGTTGATAACACCTAAAATAAGGACAATTCCCAAACAAAAAGTATCTTTGAATTAGGTTGAAGGCATTCATGTAAGATCTACCCCATGCTATACTGAGCCAAACTGAATCTAAACTCTGAGTTCTTCTATCCTAAATTTTATTCTTTTTCCTTTAGTGTTTTTCAGAGTTGACATCTTCAAGATGGATACTCCTTTCTGTTCATCTTCCCAGCCATTTACGTGGGCTGAATAACAAGCTGAGAGAAATAAGCCTTTTAGCAAATGGTCTCCTTAAACTAGCAGATGTTTTCCTTATTTGAGCTGAGACAATCTGATCTCTACTTCCTGGATCTCTGTAGGTTGCAAAAAAGTTGTGAAATTCCTGTCCTAGCAAAGTTGTCTGGTGGGTCCAATTCATTATGCAGGTGGTGACTTTTGACTGGGGTTTTTGAACATTAGTTTCTTTGTGGATTTAATACCTCCTGGCTCCATTATCTCATCAGCAGCTCACCTCATCAGTGGGTCTAGCATGTGTGAAGAGAAGCCCAGCAGACAGGCAGGCTGGGGTTGAGTTTGTGATGAAGACGGAAGCAGGGAGACCAGGAGAACCATGATGAGCTCAGGGATAGAGCAAGGATGTTGCAGGCATTGACCCTGAGGGTCAGGGTGTTAGCCCACAAGTTGCAGTTGTGGTGACAAGCATGAGCCATGGTAAAGGTTAAATAAAGCCTCAGTCAGTGGGGTTAGTCAGGTCTGATGCACAAAGGTGTTTGAGCTGAAGCACAAAGAGGGAAGGTCACAGCAAAGCGACAGGGTCTGAGCAGACAGGAGGGTCTAAAGAACATTCATGTGGTCATTTGCTGGCTGTGAGCTGTTGTCTTGCAGAGGTTTTCTCCTTGTATTGAAGGGAGAGGAATGGTTACCTGAGGAATCAGTCACTCCAGTGAGACTCAGGTTTGCAACTTCCATACTTGACATAAAAGCTCTTGGCCTCTTCTGTTTCTTGGGAAGTCTGTCCCTCAATAGTTAGGTTTCTGATCATACCAGTGACTTGCCTTGTCCCTTGAGTATGGAAAGCTATAAATCCTACCTGCCTTACTGCTTTTTCTGGTGAAATATCCTTATTTTTAGAGAGCCTACAAAGCTCATTGGCTTGAACACAAGAGCAGTCCAACAACATATGGTTATTTCTTCTCTTACAGTCCCAAACCACATTTCCTAGCACCTATCCCAGAAAACTCTCATGGCTTTCTCCCAGGGTCACACACAAGAGACTGTGACTGTGCCTGCATTCTGGCTGCTGCCTTTCTCTCTCTTTGTGCTTGTTTGGCCAATGTAACGCCAAGCCCCTACATGCACATATTTCAAATTTTGGAGTAGCTGCTCCTGTGTCCTTACGTGGCCAAGAGGACACCTGCTGAGGCTTGAAGTGGCCTCTGTTGACTACTTGTTTCCAGAAAATGGAACAGTTCTTTCTGTCTTGATGATGAGAGGCTATAGCTGTCTTCAACTTCATGAGAAGACGCTGTCATAATATGAAGATATGTGAGCACAGAATTACGTGGCAGCATCTCTCCATTCTGCGTCACTCAGCATTTTTATGATTACGTGACCATCGTCAGCTACATGTTTGGAGAAGAGTGAAAGAACACAACGGCCACACCTGATGAAATGAAGGCCAGTCTGGTCTCCCTCTAGTCGTGCTCTGAGTGGTTGCCTAAGGAAAGGGAGCATGGAAGAGGAGTGATTCTTCTCTCCACCCTCACAGCTGCTAGGATCTGCAAACCAAGCTGTCCCAGGTGAGACAAGGCTTTGGGGAATCAGACCCTTTGGGCCCAAGGACAGAAAAATACAGTGAATGTCCTGCCCACCCTGGTATTTCCATATTACTCATTTTTCAGCTGCGTTATGAACTGACATCTCTCAGGCTGTTCAGCGACCCCAGATTCATGTCATTACTGAGTTAAAGTCAGACTCCTAATTGTGTTCTGGGTTGAAAATAGTATTTGTGGTTTGGTAGGGTTTATTTGAGATAGTGGCCATAATCCTGATGATGAATTGTCTTCTGGTGGTTTGTATGCTCGTGTTGACAGCACTGTTCTTTCCCAAGAAATGAGCAGTAACAACACTTTGTATTAATTTGCTTAGAGATATTAGGCCACAGCTAATAATTCTTCTCTCTCCAGGCTTTTGTTTTCTTTATAAAACAGTTTAAGGATTGCTTGGTACCCTTGTTCTGGTTTTGGCCAGACTCCAGCAAAACAAAGTCTAGAAGTTACACTCTAATTAAAGCAGTCCTCACTGAGACATATTAAGCTATGAAGCATATCTGTTTTCAACTTTGAACTTCCTTCCTGAGGACTTTATATGTTTTAATGAAAAAGAACATGATTTCTTCAGCATTTTTTTTTCTCTTCATGAACCACCAAGATAAGGTCTGTTGCATACGTTGTATATCAGAGAAGCACTCAAACAGTTAAGAGTAAACCAGAACTTTTCAGTCAGCCCGTTTCATTTTGATGATTTCTTTATTTCTTGGCAAAGGGAGGGAAATAACTGATATTAGCTGCAGGCCCTGCCAAAACAGACATTTGTTTTCCGTTAGCTGCACATATCCTTTCTTAAGGGCTTACTATGAATTAAGACACAGCTCTGGGCATAGATCTGGTTTATGTAAGGCATTTTTGATAAGAATAAGTAAATTTCACACTCAAAAGTTTTCTGTCTCTTTCTCTAATTCTGTATGGATTATCTCTCTACTTAACACCTAAGGCCTCTGTGTCCGTCCCACCTGTCCCAGAATAGGAAGGTGTGATGGAGTTAGGTGGCACCAGGCTCTCAGAGGTCCTACAACACTCAAATTTAAGAATAATATGCTATTTAAAACTTTGGTGTGATTCTCTAGGCTTAAAAGATGCTCCATCTGGGCTCTGGTGGGTGCTATAGGGAAAAGCATAATTCCTCAGCTGATCTGTTTAGAAAATTACAGCAAGGGGAAGAAAAAGATATTGCAGATGTTTTTTATTTTTAGCTGAAGTGTGAAATGGAAGCAATCCTTTGGCCAGTCTGTTACCAGCAACCTAGTGTGTGCATAAGTAGAAACTTCTTTTGGAATCAGGTTTTCACACATTCCAGGTGCAAGAAGCCATCCATGGCCACATGGATGCCAGAGAGCTTCAGAAGTAGTTATTATTTATACTTTTAGACTGAAAAAGCCTTTGTAAAAAAAAAACTCACCACAGACTTCAGCAGCTACATTTTCTATGCTGCCGAGCAACACAAGGGCTGTGAGAAGTCACTGTCTCTGAAAAATTGGGTTACTGATTCCTTGGATAGCACAAACACCAATATAGAGACTAAGAAGAGAAACGCAGTTCATCACTGCCACAACCTCTGCATGAAAGCAAACTGCTGGAAAATGGAAGCTTAGAAACACCTCGCTGGTCCACAGGCTCCCAGGGTATCTCCTGTTCCTCATCACAAAGGGGTGGAGGAAATAGGGTTTCCAGCCTGTTCTGGAGGTCAGTAGGCTTGAATACTCTTCGACTTCTCAGGGACATGATTTAGTGCTAGACTTAGGTTATGGTTGGACTTGATGATCCCGAGGGTCCCTTCCAGCTGAAACGATTCTATGATATGATTCTATGACTGAAGAAGGTGGGAGCCTTGTGCAGCTGTGAGATCCACACAAGCTGTGCCCTGCCAGCAGATCCCTCCTGAGAAAGCCCATGGGAGCCTCTTGCTGCTGGCTGGAAGGCGAGGAGGGGAAAGCAGACAGGCAGGGCGGTAATACAGTTCAAAGTAGACAATGTGCTTAACAGGGTGTATGGCTTTAATCATGTCCCCCAGCTGGAGGGTAGTACCTGAGGTTGGCTCTACCAGCCATGCCTGGCAAGGCAAGTGGAGGAACACGTGCCATTTCTGTCTGCAGGGTCTGTTTACAGAGGTTTTGGTCTTTGCTTGGAACGGTCAACATCTGAAAATCAGGTGTGAGACTGTGGCTGAAGAGAGGCAGGGCAGTATTGCAGAAGTGTACTGTGCAGAAAGAGTTGGAGGAGATGAGCATGACCAGAAATGCCTTGCTCACTTCAGGAGAGGTTTCACTGTGAGCAAAGACACATTGGCTTGTGGGCTAGCCCTTGAGGTGCCCCTACAGAGAGTATTAAGAAAATGCATTGCTTGGAATAGGTGTTAATTGTTTTCCAGTGTTGCAGTAGAGACACCAGGAAGACATCAATGACCTGTATGATGAGAGAAGAGATCACATGGGAAAATCTGTACCCAGAAAAGTGAAAACTTCAGCAAACTGTAGCACAGGCTCCATTTTGGCTGGTATAGTATGATATGGGCAAAGGTGGCCAGATCAGGTTCTTTACCATTTAAAATCTTGATGAGGTTGATATTTGACATGCTGACGCTGCATGTGATATAGAGAACGTGGTAAATTAATGAAATCACAGGCATTTAAGAGCAGCTCCCAGAGCAAGGGAGATTCTACCCCAGATAGTATTTTGATGGCTCCTCATTTTTTGGACTGTTTTTAATTGATTATTTTAAATTATCATTACAGTGTGCAAACAAACAAGGAAATCCTTCCCTCACCAATCTTACAACCTGGAGTCAAATGAGACTATAGTTATAGTGGGTTTTGGTTTTGTTTCTTGTTTTTTTTTTTTTATTTCTCTGTTGTAAGGTCCGTTGTACTCATCAGTAAAGATTCATACTGTGAGATAAATCAAGAGTCATCATATCTGAGGCATATAACTAAAATACAACAACTAAAATATGACAGCTGTTTTTTTCTTCTGTAGGATGGCTGAGACTGAGAGGATGAGATGTTCTTGTTTATATTTGATTTTGGTTAAATCTGCTTTGGAAAAAAATAGGATATTGTTCCCACTTCATGAGTGGCTTTAACCATCTAGATGGGCTGCACTTACTCTGATGCCCATCAAGGGTCTGTCTGCTGTGAGCTGTGTTGTTTCCTCTGATTTGTCTGGTCTGGCAATGGACTTCTTCTCAATCTCCTGTCCCCCAGGACAACACTTTTCCCTGCCTGTGCTGGAGCAATCTCCAGCATGTCAGTACCTTGAATAGATTCTGGGAGCACAAAACCAAACCAACCTCTGTGTAGTATCTAGTCCGATGAAAAAGTGTGGAGGACATGTAAGCAAATTGCAGTTATCATGACTAAACATATGGAGAGGGATGGCATTTCAGATACAAACTCAGACAAGTATAGCTTGACACAAATGCCTCAGATAGCCCTGGTGTTCAAAAGCAGTTGAAAATATCTTTGCTAAACAATGACAAATGCTTCTTTGGGGATCCAAATGGAACTTTTTTTTTTTTTTTTTTAAATTAAAATGAGTATTTAAAGGAATATTCTGTTTTCTGTAGTGTTTGGTTAAACTGTGGTCAGCTATGCAATTATAGCCTAATAGACAATGGTTACAAATTCTCTAGCATTTGAGTACTTTTAGCTTAAGGAATTTTATTTCATCTTTCAATGAGATTTTTTGGCAAATTACACTTTCCCCCTGTATTCAGTAGCAAAGACTTTCTGCTTTCCATGGCAGTAACTCACATAAGATCATCCAAATGAGATCACGAAGTTTTTAATCTATGCCTTTTTTTTCCCTAGGCACACATGTTTCCTTTCTTAAAACATGTTCTGTCTGAATAACCCATGCCAACTTGTCTTCTGGCCAAAATGAAGATAGCAAAGCTTAATTCAAGAGCTTAACTTTGGTTTTTTTTTTTTCCTTTTAACAACTTAAATCTTGCATTGAGGCCATATAAAAATGTATATTGTATAATTTAAATGCATGTGGAGTCTTCATTTCTACCAACTTAGGCTTAAATCAAGTGTTATTTTAACTCAGCCCTCAGTTGCACCAGTTCATCCTTGAGGTGCAGTTTCAGTAGTGTCCTAGTGCTTCGTCCTGAGAGCACCAGAGCAGGTATCTTAAAGGCCATGCCTGATGTTTGCTCTTTAAGCCACCTTCATGAGCATGTCTCAGGCTGCCACTGCTGTGCATGGGGATTGTGCTGTGGCCAGCTCATTACCCCCTTGGTGTCACCCTGCCACCATGGCTGGCATGACACACGGCGAGGATTTTGTGGGTGATGTGCTCCTATCGACTGATGTTGCCACAGGGAGATGTGGCACAATGAATGGTTTGTCTGAGTCTATGCTGGCATCTCCTAAACCCGAAGAAAGAGGTGCAACATTTTTAGAGGGTCCCACTGGAGCTCTGTCCTGCTCTTTGGCCACCCAAGCTGGATGGAGAAAAACCCGGGGCACACTGCTAGGACCAGGTCTTGTTTCCAGGCTCATACTAGTATCTTTTTCCAGCATGAACCCTGTTGTTTAAAAACACAGCACTTTTAAGATGTGCAGGGGTCTCAGGCTGCATACAGAAAATACCTGTGCCTACCTGTAAGCCCACCTTGATGCTGTCAAGTCAGAATGGATCATCTCTGTTGGACAACAAAGCTAGCTCTCTTCTCTGCTTTCCCCAAGGAAGAGGGCAGTAAGCTGCCATTCTCTCCTGCACATACTTGGGAAATGGGGCAGAGGAGCAGATGGCATATCTGCTATACCCAGGACCTCCCTTCTGCAGCAGAATGGAGTTGAGATGGCTGCTGTTCAGAAGGAAAATGGGAATGGGGACCCTCAGGGGTCTCTGCAGAGCGGTTTGCCTGGCATGGGGTCAGTGTACCCAGCAGTTTGTGGGTGCAGTGGGGCTTCCAGCTACTGAGCACTGTGAAGCCTCCTGACAGTCGCCCTTTATCACTCGCTCTGCCAAGCAACCATCTGGGCACACTGGGCATCTTGCTGCCTGATTTCACCAGCTCCTGAGGGGTCCCGAAGATGGATTTACCTTTAGCAGATGGGTGAGGGAACATCTATGATGTTCTCAGCCTCTATGGAGGTCTGTCTCCACCCCAACGAAATCCCTTGGTAATGGTGCATCTGGGTAACAAGGAAGCTTCTGGATGTGGAGGCTGAGAGGGGATCCTGACAGTGATTAATTTTTCCTTTGCTTTTGCCTTTGTGGTTGAGGCTGTTGCAGCCACAATTGTACACGTCGTGGTGATGGAGACTTTCAAGGAGGCATGCAGTGAACCCCAGGGGACTGGTGCTCATTTCTGTGAGCTGTAAATTCTGCAGGGCACTTCAGGGCTGAGACACTGTGGAGTCACTTTTTGGTGACCACATAGTCTGTCCTTCTCTGGATTATCTGCCTCAGAATAATCTCCTATGGATGTCCTCAAAGCCTGACAGACTCAGAGGGATTCCAGGTGGCCCCACCAGTGTGGGAGAGGTCTGTCTAAATAAGTGTATGCCTGGGACAGACCTGTCCCCCATTTCTCTTGGTCAGAAGAGAAAGTGCAGATTGCTGTGAGTTTATCTGGCCAGTCGTATAGACATCACCTCAGTGTTTAAATTTGCATCTAATCTGAGCTGGCTCTAGTGAATAATGGTTGCTCTAGCTAAGGACTCCATGCCTTGTGTCCCGGCTCCAGCACGCGGGACTGGCCACTCACCACAGTCGCTGGACCTAGCAAGGGCTGGCCCGTGTCCTGAGCTCATTCGCTTCCCAGTCTCCGAGGCTGGTGGTCCCCGCTGTGCCAGGAACAGTGGGCTGACTGTCTGGGCTCGCATCTTGCCAGCAGTTGGAGCTTTTCAGCTGATGTGAGTAAAGACTGAAAGAGCTAAAATGTCAGTTCCACACCTAACAAGTCAAAGACCAAAGTAGAAATCCTCTGTATAGACATGGAATTTAGCCAGTTAAAGGACTTGGGTAAGACATGAAACTTTTATAAGTTTCCTACTCTATTTATAGCCTTCTCTGCTGCAGAGGGAAGAATTCAGATGGTTACAGCTCATAACTCCTTAACAGTTTTATTTAATGTCAGTGCTAGAGCTCAAACAAATGTGTAGGAGAATTGAGATTTCTTTGAGCAATTCATGTGACTTGTAGAAGGAGCCTACAGGAGATGATGGCTTTGCAGAGGCAGAAACTTCCAGAACCTAAACAGGCTTTTGAGCTCACCGCTCCAGGAGAGGCTGCCTAGGGGGATCTCCCTGTGTGGAAAGGCAGAGAAAAGTCTCAGGGACCCAAGGTGACTCCTTGTTCAGTTTGATTTCAGAAAAGTCATCATGAACTTTTTTGTACTTTCTGGAACAACACCTTCTTTATGCAGGAAGTTACCAAATTCTGAGTGTTCATTCCATTTAGGAAGGCAAACTTAAAAGATTTAAAAAAAAATTCTGACAAACTGGAAAATCTCATTCCTTATGCTACAAGACTGCTCTTAAAGTACGAACCTAACTCCTGTTTTAAAATTAATGGCTGCAATAGAACTGGGATTTTTCCTATTTTGTATTCCAGACATAGATGATTTTACTTGGTGTGCCATAGTTACTATGGCAGTCCTTTACATACAGCAGTGAGCATCACAGTTGCCCGTTATTCACCTGTCACTGTTGGGGTAATCTTGTGAACTGCCATTCCTCCACAGATGTATTCACACTTGCATCTTATGGAATTGTTTTGTCACTGAGACTTTTTAAAAACATTTCTTCTGAAATGACAGAAAAGGAATATAATGATGAGTGACAGCTGTGGTAGTTCTGGAATGAAGTCCCTACACCCAGTTTTAAACACTTGAGAGAACTGATGGTTGAAGGAGACATCTGACCTCCAAATGCTGCCTGTTGTCAAGTAGCCTCTTTTGCGTGAACTTTTCTAAAAGTGAGCAACATTGCAAAAATGGGGATTTTGATCCATTAAACAGCTGAGCACCTTGGGAACTCACTCAGCCAGCAGACATGCACCAGAAAGTCAATTAACATAACGATGAAATTATAAAATGCAGCTGTGTGCGTGTTGGTCTGGTGCTTACATCTTCTGGAGGAAAAGGAGCTTCTGGATTGGGAAGCTGTGAGATAAGGTATGCAAGAGAGCATGGATAACATGAGAAGAGGATTGCCTTGTTAGGAGTAAGTATGGTACTCAAACCCATTTCTAAGAGAGAAAAGGAATGATTAGTCTGAGGTGGAGACTAGCTGAGTGCCCTAGGAGGTGAGGACTTGATGGCCTCCTGCTCTAGGACAGGAGGCCAGTCCCAGATCTGGTTGTGGATGGAAGTATCTGAGCAGTTCTCAGAATTCCAGATAGTATTGTTCTGGTGCTGTGGGAAGTGCTTGAAGAGAGCTAAGGAGAGGCATTACTAACCGTGTTGCTGGTGAGTAGAGTGTGAAGAAGTGTTGGGGCATCGTGATATGAAGCTCTGGCCTGTTCACCTCTCCAGTGTTTGCAGTGATGGCAGCAATTTGGAGGCAAAGATGCATGGTCACCCTGTCCTGTTCAGACCAGTGATAATAAATAACTGATACAGGCTTTCTCCATTGTGCTGCAACTGAAATAATACTTTAGAGGAGAAAAAAAAATAAAGTGAACAATTTATTAGTCTTTAGGAATCACTGCAATTCTTAATTAAGGTGGAGAAAAGTGGATTTGAGCTGGTTTTGCCTCACAGATTCAGTATAAGGCTAAAACAAAGCACCTAGACAACCCAAGTGTTGTGTGCGTCTTGGCATCCAGTTGGTCCTTTTGCTGGCAGCTGAGCTTGCTGTTTAGATGCAAGACCCAAGAGTGAGCAGCTCTGCTTGGGGGTGAACATAATGAGAAACTTGGAGGCATTATGTAACACAGAGGATTGCCCACATCCAGGAACTTCAGTTGATTGCAAAGCCAAGAAATGCAAAATAAGAACATCTGCTGAACGGTATGAATACAGCAGGCATGTGAACTTCTGGTAACACCTGTGCAGTAACTGATCAGGAGTTGCTGATTTACAACTAGAGGACTATGTATATTTTTATCATGTCTAACTAACAATGGCAGTGAGACCTCTCGTGAAGGTGTGGTGTTTTGTGTGGGTTTTTTTGTTTGTTTTTAATTTCCTGAGCTTTTTGTTGTCTACTCAGGTTCTGGGACTTCCTCTTGCATCCTTGGGCTAATACCATCTTCATTTCCTGCATTCTCTAATTATTTCTTCCTTCATGCTGGTCTCCTATAGAAATCCTGGTAATATGTGCAGAAGTGATCTTAAGATTACAAGAATATGAAATTTTTCACTCTTGGATAACAGAACTGAGTACTGGGAAATAGCTTTTGACTTGTGTTTAGGTTCTTGTTTTATGGTGCTAACTGTTGCAGATGCAGAGTTGGAAAAGGCTTTTACAATAGTCTTTAGCTGCCTGGTAAAGGTTACTCACACATGGAGAATTGCTCTCCTAGGTGTTTTGTTTGGTGTATGTTATTTGATACTTCCCTGTTTTGGGGTTTCTGTGCAGCTGGTGCCCATTTTATACCTAATAGAAGAGACAGAGGGAAGAAGGCATGTTCCCTGCTCTACTAAAGTCTCTAAAACCTTGGTAAAAATGGGCTGAAAGGATATGTGTGCAAGTCAAGAAGTGTTGGAAACTGTGGCAAGTGTCACTGCCTACACAGACCTTTGCTTGGAGGAACACTCTGACACCAGACAGATCTTCTGGTGGTAGGGAGTGACACCTCCCATTTGCTGGCAGCAGCTTCTGTGGTTGGAGGCTAAGAAAATGAGGGAGAAGGTGAACTCACAGCACTGGGGTACAGGGTCCTACACAAGTGAGCTCTTTTGAAGCAACTCAAACATCTCCTTCCCAGTTAATCAGAAGTGAACTGGAGTGTGCAAGCTTGGATCAGATTTAGGTGGTGCCCACATTATACTTAATATGAGTTAAATGTGCTTGTATACTAAGAAACACTTGAAATTGCTTAAGGACAGTTGACAAAATACCTGTCTTGGTGAGGTGTCTTTCTTAACACACTTGAATCTAAATGCATTTAAGCTTCTCTGTGTAATCAATGAGAAGCCTTTTTTTTTTTTTTTTTCCTCTGGGTTGGCAGCAATTCATATGGCTATGGCTGTTTCTACTCTGAATTTCCCCAGGAAGGGGAAATACAACATCATTTAATGATGAGCAGTTTCTCTTGGACCTGAGAGCTGGTAGCTTAGCCAGGTGTTTTGTCTGTACAGACTTGTACTATTTCCTCTGTTAGGCTGTGCAAGAGCTTCTCTGTGTGCACAGCTTTTGGCCTGGAGACAGAGTAAACTCATACTAAGGGCTACTTCAGTATAAGCTATAACATTCTAAAGTACACATTTTGAGTAACATACTTCAGTGTTTTGAAACAAATGAATACATTCACATTAAATTACTCCAGAGGATTTTTATATAATAAAAGTGGAAGATAAGGACTCAATGATATATATATATGTATTTTTTTTTTTTTTCCAAATTACTTTTCCACTCCATACAGCTACATACTGTGTAATAGTATTGCAAGTTATTTAGCTTGTCCTTACTGTTTTGTTGGGGGTTTTTTTAGCCACAAACTGGGCAGGAAAGGAACTGTTTTAGGACCAGCCTCATCAGGGCCTTATAGACCTCTAAGTAATGCATGAAATTAGGTATGTAGACATACTGGGACAAATTTGTCCTCTTTCTACGGTAGAATCAGTTTTGGAGTATTGTGTAGGCTTCTTCCTAAGGTGGAATGAGACTTCTTTGACTATTCATGCTCTCAGACAAGGCAAACGGGCCTGATAGTGCCTTATTCACTCAGGGTCTGCCAGCCCTGAGATCATGAACATGATGGTCTGACTTGCTCATGGGACCTTGGGGTACTCCTGCATTATTTGCAGTGTCTGTTACAAGTCAAAATGGAAATATGGAGCCAGCTGGCAGAATCTGATGCAGAATCTTTGATCCTCAGGAGGGTGTCCTGGAAGCTTGTGCATGCTGTGCACAGCTGTCTGGCTCTGCACTTAATTGTCTGAAAAGGGACATACAGGTTCTTGGCAAAACCTTAGCCTTTAAAGAAAATTTCACATGAGTGAAAAGTACCTTTTCAAATGAAACTGAGTGTGCATACCTAGCTTGTTTGGAAATCACAAACAACCAGAAAACTCCAGGAGCCTCTTGAAGCATCTGTTGTAATAATAATTATTCCTTTTCTTCTTTGGCGCAGATCATATGGATTTCCATAGCATCTGGCATGCAGTTTTCTGTGGAAGAACAACTATAAAGGGCCTTATTTCCCTTAGGAACCTGCATGCTAATTAAACCTGCACTACTACAGCTTATCTGAGCCAGATGAAACCAAAGCATTGAGTCCATACACCTTAACTTTGAATGGCTTCAATTTTCAGGGACTAGATCAATTTGAAGGCTTCAGAAACCATCTGTAGCTCCTTGAAAGCTATAAAAGGTGAGGGAAAATATGATTTACACATGCTGAACAAGCTATAAACAATTGCAGTTTGCCAGCTGTCATCTATTTTTGAAGCTGGCTTCAAAGTGCTGTATGGTACATTCAGTCCTCTCTTTGCTCCCTTCTACGGGATGTGTATTATGAGTTTATCCCCCTTACTATTGTCAGTAGTGATACTGTGTTATGATCATGATGCTCTTTAGGATGTATTGCTTCTTATTCTTCTTAAAGTTGCATACAATTGGCAGCAGAAATATTTCTGATCACAGCTAGACAAGATGTTATCTAATAGCACTTGGCATCCTTGCAAGCCTGAGGCTTTGAATTTTGAACTCTGGTGGATAAAGTCTGCCTAACTCTCTGGAGAAAATAAAGCCTCTCTAAGTGAATTTGATCAGCAATTATTCCTCAGTAGCCTCTAACAACACCTGGACACCATTTGGTCCCTGAATAGCAGGTATGTTTGTGGTGCCACAGCTGTAATCCAGCACTGGTGCAGAGTGACCAGCTGAATTAAGATCCAGGTTCATCACATCAGGATAACAAGAATCAAATGCTTTCAGTGAAGTGCTTAGGGCAGGGTTGTCCAAGCAAATTGTGGGGTGGTGCTGAGCTGAAAATGCCTAAATGCTTCTCTGCCAGGATACTGCATAGTTTTATTCTTCCAATGCATAGCTAGGGGAGATTTACATGATGTACTTAATTTTCTTATCTGTAAAAGTGTAATTATGAATACCTCTACATTGTACAGATGTTCTGGTACGTAGAAAATCAAAGTAGTCCTGAGATAGTGATACCAGAAGTTGATATTATTCAATGTCTTGTCCCTGGATGTAGCCAGTACAAATGATTCATGGGAAGATGTATGAAATGCTGATGTGCTTTATTAAATCCCATTTTGGTTTTTAGGTTTAGCTTAGATCTTGAAATGAAGAACTTAATAGTGTAAAATACGTAATGTCTATACCTAAATATCTAACTAAAGGAAGTTCTGGGTATTCATATAAATATCTAGCTTCTTGAATCTTGCTCATTTCTTGGCCACAAGTTCTGCAGCTGAATTATGTAATGTATGAAGAAGGATTTTTTTAAAAACAAACTTACATCCTTTAACTTGACTGAAGTGACCTCTTGTGCTTATATTCACATATGTTCTTTTGCAACCCTCAGTTAAGTGATCTAAAAGTGTATAAGAACACTTTTGGCACTATATCCAAAGCAATATGCTGGATTCCACATTGCAAACCTGTGAAGATATTATGCCTGGTGTTGCTCTTTTCTGGGGATACAGAGAAAAGATGATGTGGTGAAGATGTAGGAAAGAGGAGAGGAGGGTTTGAGACCTAGCTAGTGCCAAAGCTTGTCTTGGATTGATACAGCTGGACTATATACTGAACCTGTTTTAATACTGGTCTGTAACTACTGTGCTGCTTCTGCTTCCTGAGGGTCAGTCACACTTTGAGATGACAGGAAATATCTCATGGGGCTTTGCTGGCAAGCAAAGTTTAACCTTGTGTTTTTTCTCTTTCATTTTACCAGACACTGTCAGAAACAAGAGGTAGTCATAATCTATCAGTCTTGACAAGGCTGTCTCTCTGTCTGTACGGCCAATGACATTCAGATGGGATATCAAACTGCATGTAGGTCCCATGACTAATGGTGCTAATAAGCATGCCATGCAAATTGAATTTGAAACAGCCTTCTCAACTACTCATTACTGCTTAATAGTGCTGAAGTGATTATATTTTATGATTCTATAAAATAGTTGATCTTCTGACTGCATGGCTTTTGCCACATTTTCCTGTGTTAGATTCTGAGACAAGGTAATATTTCTTAAGCTGCAAGCATCTGTAAGTGAACTCTGGTTCCCTGGGGACTGTTTTTCTTCAAGCTGTCTGCCTGGGTTTCCCTCCCTTGGAAAAGGCAGAGATCTGCTTAGTCCCTTTCCATTCCTGCCTTCCCTGTGGCTTCTGCCTAGGGCCTGGTTCTGATACCTGTGAAGAGCTGCTGGATCTCATTGTAGGACATCGCTTTTGTAAGCAAATGAGGGACACTTTCATTTTGAGTATTTGGAAGGGTAAATTGTAGTGTGACTAGCAAAATAGAAAAGTTAATTCTGACACAGAGTTCTCTTAGACTCCTCCAAACATCTTGGACAAATCTCATCAAAAGCTGGAATTATGGATCTCAGTTCACTTTCTTGGGGCAAAGAAGGTTTATAGTATTCGTTTGTTTAGTCACAAAAGTCAAAACAAAGCACTCCAAACAGGGTATGGTAAGAAGACATAGTTATTAACTTGCTAATGTCTTGGTTGATCAACTACTGCAAAGAGGAGAAACTAAGCTGGTGTGCCACACAGATAAATTATGCAATGTTATGAAACAGATGTTGAGGAACTGATTGAATGCACATATCCTTTGTACTTAGAAATTATTTCTGAAAGTTCCCAGCCATAGCCATGGCATATGGCAGCTTAAGAATCATGTGTCTGGGATCTAAATATAGTGAGCCAGAATCTCTGCTGCTGGATCAGTATCCAGTGATCAAAAATGACAAAGGACCTGCTGTGCATGAGGATACTCCTTTCTACCTGTGCCTTCTGGCCAGTGCATTACAGATTACTTATTTAATGACAATTAATCACTAAATAACTTGGTTGTTTGAAAGCCTGTTTATATTGATAATTACAGCTGCCTGCATATCTAGCTAACCCATAAACTTATCTGGGTTTCAGATGCAGCTTGTGAAGTGTTAATGTGTGATTGCCCTGTATGAGGAGTCACTGAAACTCTTGTCTGTGAAATCACACAATTGGTCAAGGACTGTGCACTTTTGCTCTGCACGAAGAAAAGTTCTCTGGAGCAAACTGATGTTTTTCCAACAGACTCCCCACTGCCATGGAGATTGCACAGATCCTGCTGGGAACTCCTCTGGTTCAGGCATACTTTTATGATGGGCCCCAGAATCTCTAATATTATTCACTCCAGGAGCAGCTGGTTAAGTCAGACTATCAAGCTGATTTTAGGTGTATTGGGTGTTCTCAGATATAACTGTTGCCTTATGTAAGGGCAGGTAGGGAGAAGCTGTTCCTCTGTGAGTTCAATGGCCTTGCAGTAAGAGCACTGAGGGATAATTCCCAAATTGGGTCACAGGGTTCTTACCACTAGAAAGGTGACAAATAGGGAACCTTAGTACCCTCATCTAATACAAACCATAGAGAAGGAATTTTAAGATTTTTCTCTGGAGGAACCTATTCGTGACTAAGCCAAAAGCAAGAGGTTTTATATGGTATCTCAGTGTGCTAGTGATGGATCATCTAGGCTCCCCCATGACTTAGGGGGTTATGGACAATTTGCAAGCACAGCTGACGTGCCACAGGTCAGTTGGTAGCTCTCTCTAAGACAAGATATTGGGAGGTACTTATGACTGTATACAATATGCTATGGTTAATATTCAATGAAGGAAAAAAAATGCCTTTACACTCTGAATGTGTGGCCTCTTGGGGTGTAAAACTAAAGAGATACTGGACTCTACTCTTGCTTATTATTTCTGTGGGCAATAAATATTTAAACAGTTCTGCTTTCCACTTTAGCCAAAGGGGTGGAAGCACTTTCTACTAAAGCAGCTCTAGAAGCTGCTGGATCTCTGCCTGAAGTAGAATATCCAATGAATTACAACCTCTGTTTTCAGTCTGCAGTCACTGCAAGTCTTACATATCTAGTATTTTTTCCAGAAGAAAATCTATGTATGAAACTTATTGTCAGGCAAGCAACACTGCTGAGTAACCTTTTTTTTTTTTTCTTTTTTTTTTTTTTTTTTTTTTCTGAGATCTTTCAGTCAGGCAAAGGCTGAGCCATATGAAATTAAAGCAGGACAAAATCAAGGAATAACTTTGGGAAGGAATAAACCCTTGTAACAATACAGGCTGGGGAGCAATCTGGGCATGGGCAGTAGCCTGCCCTCACAGTGAAGAAAGGCAACAGCATCCTGGGCTGCATTAACAGGAGTGTAGGCTGATCCAGAGGTGTCATTATCTTTCCTCATGCCAACAAAAGAAAGATGGTAATAAGCTGGAACTAGTCTGGAGGAGAATCACTGATTGGTCATGCAGGAGCACTTGTTCTGTGAGAAGAGGCTGATGATAGGTTATGGCTTGTTCAGTTTGGAGGAGAGATGGCTTTGGGGATAGCAAACAACAGCCCCCCCAGTATCTCCAGTAAGGTTGTCCAACAGGATATAAGGAACTCCATGGGGACAGTTAAGAATTGGAGCAGGTAGCCTGGAGAGGTTGAGCAGGCCTCCATCCTTGAAGCTTTTGAAGACTGAACTGGATCAAGCCCTGAGCAGCCTGGTCTGATCTTACCAGCTGGCTGTGCTGGAGGAGGAGGATGGGCTACAGACCTCCTGTGGTCCCTTCCAACTAGAGTTACTACCCAAAAGGTAGTTGTGGCAAGGAGGATGTTGGTCACTTTTCCCAAGTAGCAAATGATAGGATGAGAGGAAATGGCCTTAAGCTGCATCAGGGAGGTTTAGATTGGGTATTATGAAATACTTATTCACTGAAGGAGTTGTGAGGCACTGGAACAGGCTGCCAAGGGAAGTGGTTGGGTCGCTGTTCCTGGAGGTCTTTAGAAGATGTGTAGATGAGATTCTTTGGGACATGGTTTAGAGGTGGACTCTATGATGTTAAAGGTCTTTTCCAACCAAAACGATTCTGTGACCTACCCCTTGATCCTATGATCATTGTATGTTAAGGTTAGTAACACCTATGAGTCATTTGCATCTGGTTATTTTGCCAGATCTTTGAATGTTGGACCTAAGTCCTTGAGCTGTAGTATATGCTCATGCTTGGGTTGATGGCAATGCTGTCTCAGGTGACACATATGAAGCCCAGCAAGCCAGATCCTAAGAAGAACTTGATATTCTTGCAGTTAAACAGCTGTGAGAATCTTCTTGCAGACTACACATATTAAAAAAATCCCCCTCAATTGAAGGCACATAAACTACCATGAATGGAAAGCAGCTAGGATATAGTCTTGGCAGAAAGGACTGCATTTTCTCCCTTTGATGTAAAAGCTCTATGTAATCAAAGAAAGTCATACTGTTGAAATAGTTAAAATATGCAATAAAATAAAACCCTAACTTAGGAAAGCAAAATCTTCAGTTCTCTGAAAGGCAAAAGGTGCTGTTGAATTACCTGCAGTGACAGCAATCATGTTTGTCATGAGTTATAATATGGTCAAGAAGGAAGATAACCTCAATATAGCGTAAAGTTTATCTTATTAATATGGCTTAATGTGGCTTTCCTATCTGACACATGACTGTTTTGTTCAGCTACCTCATGGCAAGGTTTTCTGGAAGAAGAGAGAGTCAAGAGTAAAGATTGGGTGTTTAGGCTGTAATGTTTACAGTCCCAACAAGAACAGACCCTGATACCTTTGTAGATGTATCCAACTAGCATTTAATACTGTGGACTCTCTAGGTTCATCCTACACATGGTTACCCCGACTTAAAAAACCATAAATGATAAACCATTGTAAAAACACTAACTTTGGCTCTGAGTGCATGATCAATTTGATGAAGGTACTTGGAGATTGCACACAATCTCTCTCCCAAAACGGTCATATAGCAAAATGTTGGGAAACAAGATAAGTAAAAGCAGCCAATGTCTTGGTGGCAACTATCTTCTTAGTTTTTTAACTTACCTAGCTTTATAATCTTGGAATGTAACATAGCATACTAAATGTTCAGCAGCTTTCCAGAGCGTGTATATTTTTCGTATGTTTTTGTGGGACTTGTTTTGACCTCAGTTCAATATCATTAAGTTGAATTAATGTGCTTCATCTGAAAGCACTAATTTCTGTACTGTCTATGCTGACTTTATTCGTCATAGTTTTCTTTTTCTGGCTTGTAATTAAGTCAAAGGAGTCTTTAACCTAGCACATCTGTCAGGGCTCTGTTGCTTGTCTGACATTTATATGGGCTTTTAGGCTGTCATCAAATATACAGTGGATGCTTTTACAAGGTTTATAAACACTGTTTTTGCTTGATTATACTAGCATCAATACAATGGACATATAAAATCTTATTCACTGCGTTTACTTGCCAGAGACAAGAAGACTTGTTTGCAGAACAATTGCCTCCGTCTCACGTATGGAGTGTCTTTCATCTGGTTTTCTTTTCTGTATAACAAGTTTGCCTTTGCAACTTGTTTTTCCTTCACTTGAAGGGTTTGTTTAAAAACAGAACACAAACACATGAGGGAATCTGATCTGCCCAGCTTTGGTCCTTAACATTTGCACTAATTCATCAGCTTTAGCTGTTAGGCCTGAAGGTGGGGACAGGAACCAGAGGCCCCCTTCCTCCCAGCTTGTGGGGAAGCTCTTACTCAGACACATCACGTCTCCTGGTGCTGATCTACAGAGGTACCTGCCTCCTCCTCCCCTAGCAACATGTGGACCTGAGATGCCTCCTGATGATGTCCTTGTTCTTCTGAGGAAGAGATTTAGCTCTCAGTTTACTATGTAGGGACTTATTAAATATTGCATGTCTGTTTTGACAGGAGATAGTCCACACAATGGTGAGGCTACTGCTTGTCTCTGGTGTACTGCTCCATTGGTTACAGCGTTGGTTTCCAGCTTTGGCTGACCCTGAAGTGAAACAAATCTACCTATTTCCTGTCCCAGCTGGGTGCCCTGATCACCAGGACACAGTGAAGTGCTGCTTGGTGTCTGTCTGCCTTAGACTGGTTTGCAAGGAGTTTTGGGCAGAAGACAAATGTCTCTTTCTCCAAGTCAGACAGCTAATGAGTTTATCACCTCCATAATTGTGCAGTGATCTTTAGACAGACCAGACTATCATTTAGGATGTCAACAGAGATAGCTAAAATCCATCCTGTCATAAATGTTATTCAGGTGTCCTGAATCCTTCCCTGTAAGCTTCAAATGGTGGCTACTACTGCTATTTTTGGCAGTGATTCATCTAGCATTTAATTTTGTCAGTTGTATTTTGAGTTTGATATACTTGTTGGGTTGCTACTGCTTCCTCTGGACTGGTGAATCTAATTTATAGGCAGCCTTGACAGCTTAACTGCGAAGACAAGGATGAATCCTGTGGTTAAACAAAGAGAAAATAGTAACTACTAACAGACTGCATTCAGCCTTAAAGTCTGGGTCAGATGTCATTCATAAGACCTGGGTTGTATCCTGTATAAATAACCTTGATTTGAGACTTTACCAGCTTCATCATTAATAGAGAAGGTTAAATACAAATTCTTAAAGATATTCTTGCCAGTGAAAGATGTGGTCTTCCTTCCAGAGAGTGGTATCAAATGATAAACTGCATAACTCTCCCTTCTCCCATGTCCCTGCTGTGACCAGACAGTTAATAACTACCGAATTCTACCAAAAAGGTCTTTACATGTCATCAACCAATTCTGTGTATGTTGTCAAGGCCAGAAATTTAAAATATAAATGTAGGGCTAAATTATCTATTTCTCTTTGTCCCACAAACCTCTAATTCCAGGCAGCAAGTTTGCATGAATAGAAAACAAACAAGAGCCTTGGCATTTGCCCTATTGCAATAAAAAAAATCTAGATACTCATCCTTTGATGCTTGTTCTAGTCTACCACAATTGTCTTTCCTATCCATTCTGCTGCGGCAAGAGGGAGCTCCAAATGCTTAGAACTAAAGCTCGTTTTTGTAAATTTGCAGGTAATAGTGTGTCATTCATGTAAGTCCCTATGTGGTTTTACATTACAGAATTGGCTGGCTTGGAGCTACCTGGTCCACTTCCATCTTCCTGCACAGCACAGCTGAGTGTCTGGCTTGATTTCTTCTGCTGCTCCTTGTTTCTTTGCTGTTCCTGAGTATGAGTAGGAGCTCTTCAACATATGTATGGGTTTTTTTTTTTCTTTTTTCTTCCCATTTACAGTTGACTGCACCTGCATTTGTACTGCCTCAGAGCTGCAAGCATGCCTTGCTCTTGTCTTGCATTCAGAGCACTTGCATTGCCCTGGATCTCCTTCAGTGACAGCTGCTACCTCTTGGCCTGTGTTATCACTTGGGGGAATTCCTTTAGTAAATATAATCAAAGGCATCAGTCAGTCCCATTGCTTGCTAGAGTCCTACAGATTGGAGCTTTAGCAGTGGTCCAGAGGGCAGTATTTGCTTCCAAAATGGCCTGCTGGCAGTTCCCCAAGTAGCGTGCACAAGGACAGTGACAGCCTGAGGGAAAGATTTAAGACAGGCTAAGCCCCTTTCTGGGTCTGAACTCAGGACTGGGAGCTCCTGATAGCAAGTTGTTGATGATGAGACTGTATATGTAAGACTCCACATACATTTCTGGTCAATTTATGGACCTAAAACTAACTTTGTCAGGCTGTTTTTTTTTTTGGGCTGTGTTGTGGGTCATTGTACAGCCTTAGGTTTTCTCTCAACAGCAAGGTATTGAGGTACATATTTCATCATAAACTTCTCTGCTGAGACCTTAAGTGAGACTTACTGATTTCCCTCTGACAAATAAGTATCTGAAATTAGAAAACAAAAATATTTCCAACAGTCTCTTCCTACCATTAGAAAAGCTAAATGGCCAAGCTGTTTTTTTCATGTTTAAAAACATTTAGGAGTTTGCCCAGCCACACTTACCGATAGAATTGCTAAGACAGATGCTTGCTCAGCAGTTTGCTAAGTAGATACAACCTGCATGTAACGTGAATTTTTCATTTTGTTAGATTTCTAATAGCTTTCACATATTTCTTTGAACTTTCTGCACAAATGTGTTCTGTGCCCAGTGGAACTGTTGGCTGGGTTGCTGCAGGAGACTGTGACAGTTCGCAGAACTGAAATACTAAGGTATTGCTTCCAATGTAAATTGTAATTTGTGGTAACTTATTTCTGGCTTAACTAGCAGGATTTGTGGTGCCAAGCTTCCTTTTTAATGATGCAAACAATCCAGACTGTGGCCTGACTTCTAAATAATTTGAAGCAAATTAAATGATTATTAGAATAAAATTCTTCAGATGGAAGAAAACACATTAGTCTGTTTGTACTCTCTGCAAATTGCCACCAGATGACAGTGTTCCATCAGGTTTTAAAACTATGACTTCAGTTTTTGTTGCTGCTGGAAGGCTGCCTGGCTGTATTTTATTCCTCACTATGCTGTCAATCATTTGGTAGCAGACATCTTAGTGAAGATTCTGTTCAAATTTCCAGTATAACCCCTTTTATCACACCTCAGTTTTGTTTTGTTTTAATTATCAACCTAAGAATATTTTGAAAGCAAGGTTGAACTGAGAGTGATTGCCTTGAAGCACTGCAGATGTGAAAAAGGAATACTCCCTGTCCAGTCAAAAACCAAATCAGGTTTTAGAGGCTGGGAAGATGGGCCATGAAAGCACTACCATGAATTGAATGCTGCAGTCATGGTTAGCTGTTATAGAGATGCAGACTTGAGAGCAGTGTTAAAATATTTATATTAACTGCATTTGTAATCTTATTTGTAGGAATATAAAAATGACTCTGTAAAATAGCCCATTAGTGTTAGTTATGCAATTATGTCTCCTGATGGATAATAAGGAATAACACATTCCAATCAATTTGATTTGTTTTCCCCCAACCCAAAAGGATAGTCAGTTCCCTTAAAAAACTGAGCAATGTCTTAGATGACCTCTAGAATTTTCTTCCATCTTTATTTTTATTTGCCATTATGACAATTGATTGAGCAGCAAACAAGTATGAAGTTAAATGGTAACAGCAAGAATAAGCAGAAAGCCAAGATGCTAGGAATTCAAGGTAACTGCACGCATATGAATATTCCTAATAACCTGATGTTGAAATGCCATTATTATGCTTTTTGCACTCTGTAGAGCATACATGCTATTATTTTTATGACCAGCAGACTAAAATAACATACTGAAAACGTAGAGTAAGCCCATCATGAAACAGTTAAAATTCTGAATCATAAATTGTATGCACTGTAAGTGCTTTAGTGCTTTAGCACTGTAAGTGCTGCTTACCTTTCTGTTCTGAAGGGGTAAATTACTGTCTTTAATTGTTTATGTTTCTTCTGTACTGATGTATCAGCTGATGTCTACTGAAATTCAAAGAGACAGGCTTGATATGTCTGGGTAACTATAGAATGAAATACTCAATTCCCTTGGTATCTTCCTTCTTTCTTGGAGACCTAATTTATGGAAGGTTCCTGTTTCAGCTGAGAAGGCAATGGATATTTTTGAATGTTTTCCAGAGAATTAAATAGCTTAGAGTCAACCATAAATGAGCCAAAAAAAAAAAGGCTAACATGAAGGCTGTGTATAAAGTATATTTTTATTAACAGCGCTCTCTACCCATTAAAGTACAAACTATCTAATGATGCCTGCAATATCAATTCACAATGTCAAGGAAAAGTGGTTGGAATAGCACTGAGGCATCCATTTACCTCTTATGATCCCATCTTTAACAACTACCTAAACTAAAAATAATTCAGTCCAGTAAATGAGTCATGAACATTAGAGGAAATGGATGACTTTTCCACAGTGAAAGTAAGCTCCCCAGTGAAGGCATCTTCACTTTTCTTCAAGCATCTTTTCCTCTTTATTTTACCTACAGCACATTCTCCAATGAATAGCTTACAGATGGTTGAAGGTCTCTAGGGGTAAAACAGCCCGAAGAACTAAAGGCAAACTCTCTGAGAATAGATGGCTAAAAAATACCAGGAGGTCTAGGAGGAGCGCTTTGTCTCAGCTGGCCAGAGCTGTCTAGCTAGGGTTCAGCTCTCAGGGTGGTGGATGTGGTCTCTTGTTACCCGCTGCTTTGGTTTTAATCCGAGGTAAACTGTTTTAAACCAGTGCAGAAAAGATTTAGCAGCCATATCAGCAGCCCTCTGTACCCTTCCCTTCCAGCTTTTCTCCCTCATAGGCTTTCATATTCTGTTGTAAGAAGATGGAAAACATTAATCGTTTGCCTGCTGTTGTTCCCTACACCCATCCTCATTGCTGCTTGGGTGTCCTATGTTTTTAGCTAACCTAATCCTGCTGCTCTTTTTGTGCTCTTTAAGCCCTTTTATAACATTCAGGTGTCCCTTGCTGTTACAAACAGCTTTGAATTGATAAAAGGAAAGAATCTGATGACATCTGTATCTGTGTCCAGAAACTTCAGTAACAAAATTTGAGGCAGGGTTTTAGGCCTTTTGAACAGCAGAAGTGAAAAAGTTGTTATTGTTGGGTGAAGAAGGCAAACAAAACACAGATTTCTGTTGTCATAACAAATCAGTTGTTCCTACCTGCCTTGCTCTGCTTTGAGCTGCCACCACCACTTGCTGGGATGGAAATGGTGGGCAGCTTCTTCTGGCTCGCCCAGAGAGGAGACTCACCATCCTGATGAGAGCTGACCTCTAGCAGTAGAAGAGCTTAAAGTGCCACAATAATTTACATTGGGATTTCCAAAATGAACTTTTCAGGCAGACAAAAGACAGTCAAAGGCACTAATTCATGTCTGATTGGTAATAATTAAAACATCTTCCTTACTCTCTAGTCTGTTTTTCTTCATGGCCAGTGTTTATGCCATGTCCCAGCCGCTGGATCTTACATATCCTTTGCCATGCTTGAATTAATTTTGGTAGGTATGCATCCCTCTAGGCACAAAAAACCTCTTCAGTTTCCTGTTTATCTATAGTTCTCACCATTTAGAAATCAGGATTGAAATTAAAACCTTTATAGGATGACTGGTGACTGCTATCCTGCTGCTGCATGAAGTCAGTCCCCTGGAATACAGCCAGCCGATATTTTGGCAGTTTTCCTGGAGCAGCAAGAGGACTTGCTGACCCTGACATCTGGAGCACCATATGAAATCCAAGCAATTAATCGTGATCCAAGGTAGAATCTCTCTAGACTGGCTAAGAAAGTCTGTTTAGCAGAAACCTTGTGGTATTCATTAGGACCCTTCGAGATAATTTCCATCAGGTAATTCTCCTAGCCTTGAACAGCATTAGGTAATATGTTATCCAGACCCTGTTCTAACATTCATCTGTGTTTTTTGGAAGGTAAACCAGGAATTATTTACCAGGGGATATGATTGTTTTCTCTCCTCAGTCTTGTTTTCAGTCAATCTTCATACTATGGTCCAAGATCCTCTTTAAGAGGACCAAGGTGAATCTTAGTAGGGTTGCCCTGCTGAAAAATGGGTCTTGGCCCTTATTGTTTAGCTAGTCACACTGGGTATATGGTGATTGTTGCACTGGAAATGGTTCATGGGCATCTTTTTAGCAAAGTTATTTTTTTAAACTGTTACCAGGTCTTGTTCTTGTTACAGATGAGCAAAGAAGAGCAAGTGCAAATTTTATATCCCTGAGAGTGAATCTGCTTCTGTACTCTAATGGGGAAGGGCAACAAGCCATTCAGGTAGACGTGCACATGTTTTGAATGGATATGGCATGTTTTGAGCCACTCTCTGCTTTTCGTTCCATTGACAGGGTTGCACAGGGGGCAGAGACAAATATTTTAAATGCCAGGAGATTCCTGTTTCCACTCATGAGAATTGTGACCTGGTTTCACTGGCAGAAACTAGCTAACACCCACTGTGACGCTTCCTTTGATATTCTTCTCTCCCACACATCACAGTATTTGGTAATAAGACTTTCTGTATGCTCATAAATATATTAGTTATAGTATAAATGCAACATGAAGTGTCTTTGTCATTCTGGCTTACTGTGTTACCTATACATAAAGGAACCCATGTGGCAAAATTATCCACAGTGGAAGCAGCTATAACCCCGGTGAAGTTAAAGCTGTTTATCTTATTTACACCACAAATGAATTATACTGCACTGGGGCAGACCCGGTACAAATGATTCACTTTGCGAGATAAGGTACAAAATGATAAACTTGTAATATTATTTTAATTACCTTACAGACACTAGGGTTAATTTGTTGTTGTTGTTTGTTCAGTGTTTACAGAAATTTTGTAAAAGGTATAACTGGTTGATTTTGTATCAGGTCATATAAGTCTTTTAACTCTCAAATGACAGTTCCCTAAGGTCTAGGTGGCATGAATACAAACTTTTAAATAATACCTGGGTTCTTAAAAAAATGGACCAGCACTAAGTGGAATTGATTATTCCACAGTTTATGCTTCAATTAAGTGTCAATACCCAACAAGTAAGCACAACTCGCTCTGGTCAGGTTTGGAGATCTTGCAATGCAGGTGCTTGCTTAGCCCAATTGCTACGCTGGGAATCACGAAATCTCAGTTAATATGTGCAAAAGCAACTCATCATGCAAAGAAAATTCCCAGTTTGCAATAAAGCATGGATTTTCCAGCATCTGAGGTTAAATTGTTCTCAATAGGATACTAAAGAAAAAAAGTGCTTGGAAAAAGTGTTTAAATTTCCTGTTCTTTTCAAATAAGTGTCATTTCACAGTCCCAAAGTAAATGGAAGGCATACTTCTTGGCACTGTGATTTTTTAGCAGTCAGGTGGGCTTTTAACTTCCATTCTCTTGCAGAGAGTGAGCTGATGTTTTAGGGAAGGGTCATGCATAGAAACCTGAAGACAGTCATATCCCATTCAGCCAAATAAGAGCTTAGGGTACCCAGCTCTTGGAAGAACCTTGTCCTGTAGTCTTAGACACATTGTTTAGAAAAAAACAAAACAAAACAAACCAGTTTCCTTTTCACACGTGCTCTCTTTATATGGATGAAAATGCACTAGGTTTCTCTCCCATTACTGTTTTCAGACTGTGGTGATCACTTATTAATCTATTTACAAGTGTAATACTAGTACACTCATATACAGCCACAGAAATAGTCAATATTGTTTTGAAAATGGGGAGAAGATAGTTCTCACTTTCCTGTTTGTATGTAAGGTCCATTGGCCAAAGCTTCATACATAAATTGCTTGCTGTCAAGAACTGGGGTAACAGCACTGACTAGAGAAGAGCTTTATAATTGTTCATGAAGATGTTCAAGCCCAAGTGATAACTGTGATTCTCACTGAAAGGGAGTTGAACTGGAGGCAGTTAATGCTTTTTGCTTTTGAAGAAAGGAGTTGTGGCTCTGATTTTGAAAATGCCTCTTTGACACCAAAGACTTCAGGGAATGACTCCTGCCTTGCACTGATGCAAGTCAAAAATAAAACAGGATGTTCGCTCCAGAATAACTGCAGGACTCATTATAGGTTCTGTATTTAAGTGGTGTTGCAGACATTCATGCGATACAGACAATACATCTCTGTCAAGGTGACAGATCTCTTTTGGAAGGAAGATTTCTTCCCCTACTCGCTATGAAGTACTGTATGTTCTGTATTTAATGTACACAGCACTGTCTGAATTCGTAAGCTTTGTAATTCCCTCTGCACCATCTGTACATCTTGTTGGATGATGGGATGCTGATGAGAACTCTCCTGTGCTTTGCATGTGCCAAAATGGAGCCTTTAAATCATCACCTCTTTACAAAGAAGGCGATTCTTGGTACTCTGTCCTGTTGCAAGACTCACATCAACATTGTTCCTCTGAAAAATCTTTCTAAATACACTTGGGAGTCTGTCAGGCACTCCAGAGTTGCATATGGGTGGAAAATTTTCTCGGATTATAAAACAATTGTAATGCAAACAGAATATTGTCTTAGGGAAAACAAACAAACCAACCCAAACCCTAATATGCATTTGTCGTATTATTTGTGCGTTAAGACAAAGAAAACTATAAACAATGTTAGCTATATGCAAAACTATGAGCCAGCATGTGAAACAGGTGAAATTAAGGATAAAATTAAAAGACAAACCTTTATTTCTACCTCTATATCTTGTAAATATTTTGCATTAACAATTCTATTGATTGGGGGGTGGTGCTTATGAGTAAGAAAACCAGAATCTCTCTTTTCTGCCTATAAAGACTTAGTCATGAGTAGCATTAATAACTGATGAGTAATAGAGGAGAAAATTGCTTCTCCATTTAATTTTGTAAAGGAAGCTCAGTAGGGTGAACCTGGTAAAAATGGCAGGGAGAGATGAATGGGTGCTAGAGAAGCAGAGATTTGTCCCTGTCAAGGTCACTGAGGAGTGTAGGACAGAGGCACATGGAGACATAAGCATGTGTAAAACTGGGCTATGGTTTCCCTATGGTTAGCTCAGGGAATTCAAAGTCACCATTTATCTTACTACTTGGCAATCATGTACATAATGAGGGCCATCTTTCTGGGACTGTTCAATCTCACAGTCGCTTTTGTCTTTCAATTTCTTTTTATCCACATTGCTTTTTTTTTATTTATTTTTTTTTTAATTTTTTTTTTCATTCTGATGGAAGAGGTAACTTGGCTATATCTGTTTCTGCTGGGACGCTACAGCTTCAGTCTGACATTTTCTTTTTTAATTCATAGAATTTAAAGCATTTTACAGAGCAGGTCGATACAGAGGCAGAAGCACAAGCATGTGGCTGAGATGGCTGTGCAGCTGCTAGGACCTTGTGTGACCAGAGGCACGCAGGCAACACAGAGCAGCACAGCTGGCTCAGCCTCCTGGCATGTTATAAGCAGATGAGTGATGTTTAGGGAAGAAAAATGCTCATGCATGAAGCCAGACTAAAATACATCTACATTACCATTTTAGTCTCAGAGTATGCAAACTGCATCCCTTTGGGGAGAAGGAACTGGAAGGTGTGCAACAAGAGAGTACTTCTTGTGCTGCTGGTGGATGTCCTGTCCATGCAGCTGGACTGCTAGAGCTTCTCTGAGGTGGTCCTCCCCCTTGAACTGGGGCTTGTGTGGATGTTATATCCTCAGCACCAGCTATTTTGCTTTATGGACCTGCTGCTGTAGTGTAGCATTACTTAATTGTGTATGCATAGTCCCACTGAAGTCACTGGGTCCAAACTATGAGATATGTGTGGAATACAGGATGCTAAGTCCTAAAGATGAAGAATTTCTTTGTAGTCATTTCCACATTCCCCATGCAACTTTTGTTGATACAGTGAATTAATCCAAGAACTTCAAGTGGGCAGCATTTCAACAGCTCATTTTTTTAAAAATGTCCGGGCATTTACTGAGCTTTAAGAACCCAAGGAAAAATTAATTATACTCTTTTAAAGTGACCAAATTCTGCCTTAAGATGTGCTTCCAGGAGAAAGGAAAATCTACTTGACTTCTTTGCAACACTTGCGCTTCACTTGGAAGGCCTAGAACCCACATGGACCCAGTTCTGGGAAGGGTTGTCTTCCTCTTAACCATCCAGCAGCAGCTGAGGAAAAGTCCTCCAGAGCAATAGTACAGCTTTTCAAGCAAGGTGCTCTTAAAGTTGTGAGGAGAAGCCAGCAAGCCATCTTAGAGCTTGCATTTGGAAAGAAGGCATTCATAAAGCCTGTAGAATGACCCCTTGCATATTCCAGATTATGTGCTGTGCCCCATGTGTCTTCAGTACATGTTGCAATAGATGCATTCTTCAGGTGAGAACCTGGGGGTTCGCAAGGCTTGTCATATAATTTGCTTTTGTGAAGGCCTCACCCTGCCAAAAATTCCTAGGAGGAAGTAATTTGATTCTGAACATGCTGTAGGTCATGAAGAAAAAACCCCACAGTTACCTGCCACTAGATGTCAGAAAAGTTACATGGTTCAGCTGAAGAGGAAGATGTAGCTGTGGGGTTTTGTTCTCTGTTTATGCACTTGCACAACACTTTGGACAGGGCCCAAGGAAAACAATTAGACATTTGAGTTTATTTTTGTTTGCATGAAATAGTAAATATGCTGTTGGGTCAGACTCTCCTCTCATTTCCCCCAAAGGAAAATGGAAATAAACTTTTTTTGAAGAGTTACGCCACCCTGGAAAACAGTAATTGCTTTTAGTCTCATCATAAATCCTTCTCATCTAGAGTGCTGTGGTTTTGTATTCTTTGTATAAAGCTAGTCTCTGAGTTTTAAGCAACTCTAGTGGAAATTCTGTGGATGGTGAGTGGGTTGGTTCTGCTTCAGCAGAAATAAAAGCTGTTGTGGTTGGGATGTTTGTGCATGTGCAGTAAATATCAGATACGATGTTTTACATAGGAATACCCACAATTCTTAGTTCACTAGGATGAAATTGGTGCAAATTTGAAATATTTATTATGAAGAATAATGCCTAAAACCTCTGACAATGAAAAATGTTGTCACAATCTCCACAGCACAGTTCAGATTTAAGAGCAGAATTTATCCTTTTTGGCTACTGTTCTGCAAATTCACTGATGCAGCTGCAGAGTTTGGTTTGTATAGATTATTGCAATTCAGTAGATAAACAAGTTGTCAAAATTATATTTACTTGTCCCATATAATGTGAGTAGGCATGTCATTGTTTTGTGTATAAATGTGTACGTATCTGAATATAGGCTAGAATCCCTTTTGGAAACAGTACAAAAGTTCACATTTGATGTAATGATTTTATATGCTAATTCATGCACCTTCCTCTGAGAGAAAAGCACACTCCAAAGGAAAAAAGTATATGGCTTGTCAAACATGAAGATTTCTGAAGCAGTTCCATATTTCTAAACTCTTGCTTCTTACTAGAGACATGTGCGGTATTCAGTATTTAAAGATCAGACTGTGACCTTTTACAGGAATATTGCCAGGAAAACTAGAGGAATAGTAGGCCAGAAAGAAAGAGTCTGAGGAATGAGTATAGAGACATCCAATTTAATCAGCATCTTGAATTTCTGACTAAATGGTTGTGTTTCCTTGTAACCTATGATTTACTGCTAACATGTTCTAGTAGCAATATTAAAAAGTAGAACACGAACTGAATACAGGCTGTATTCTCTCTATTAATAATTGTTAATAAAAATAGCATTATTTACATTTAACTTTCATATGTTATTCTTAAAACAATTTTAAGATCTTAAGCAGTTTCAGGTATATTGTAGGCATGAGATATTAGAAGACCAATTGATGGAAAATTTTTTTTGAATGGTTTTCACAATTTGCTTTCTATGTCTGAACTTTTGAAAAGAGTACTCTACATGATGAGGTTTAGAGATTTACATTTTGTAACAAAATCTGAGATTCTTAGGTGCTGCATGACTCCAGAATTAGGAAAAACTTTAAATTTGGTAGACTTGTGATGTAATTATGAGTCAGTGACAGCACATATTAGGGGCCCTTATCCTTCAGATGGAGGGTGTAATTTTGAGGTAGCCATATAAAACAGATGATTTGGCATCATAAACTGCCTCCCCACTCAGCAATGGAGTGGTGGTTGCTGGGAGAGGTGTGAAGGCAGGGAAGGTTGTCTTGCACCTTCCCCGCTGTGGCCACTGGTGAGCAGGAGGGACATGCATCGCTGACTCTCCTTTCCCCAGGAGCCTGGAGACAGCTGCTGACTGCTTGTAATTTGGCACAGGAGAACAAATTGCACCTCAAAAGCATGGCCTGGGACTAGCAATGCTCACTAGGTCAGAATTTCAGGTAATCACAGACTAAATCTGAAGTGCATCAAAATCTTGGAGCTAATTCCACAGTGGCTTCTGCTTGGGTTTTCTTTTCATCAAAGAAGATCTGAGGTCAGGGCACAGCCAAGCTCAGGATAGTCTTGTGTTTAATCCCTCCTTTAAAACTCTGTATGTGAGGCATTGTGTGGTATTTACACTGAAATATTGTCTCTGTATGAGTCATTTGTAGTTGTGTTTTAGGGCAGATGAGTTGTCTTGAAGCTTCTGTCCCTCATTTTAAGTTGTTTGTTTGCTTCTAGTTCTCCTGTGTATTCTGCTCCCCTGTGTCGTGCATAAAAAGAGCTGGGAAATACCATCTTGTCCTCTTCCACATGTGTTTGCAGTGCACAGCTTTTTAGTAGTTAGAAGTGACAGCCAAATAGTTGTCTCTTCTACTACATAGAAGTGAAAGACACTATTAAGCTGTGCATCACACTCAAGTGAAACTGGAGTCACTTGATGTCAGTGTCATTCTAAGTTACATCTTTTTAAAAATAAAATTTTGTTCTGATTGGTTGAAGAAAAGGAATTTATTCAGGTGTAGATGTCAACATTGTTAAGCCCAGGGAAGGTTAGAGAAAGTTCTCAAGTTGTAAGCATATTGTGCATGGGGTGAGATTTTCAGTACAGAATATATTTGCTATCTGGTTAGCAATTGTATGTGATAATAATACAGTGCAGAAAGTGCGGTCTTCTGACTCCTGTGATCTCCAGACAGGCTCAGGCTTTTCTTCCTGAAGGTGCTGTATGAAAAGAAACCTCACAGATGATTTACAGTGGCTGCTTGATTCATTCATTGCTTCTTTTTTATGTCTTGCCTACGTTATTACTTTCTTAATATAACTTTAATAAAAATGTCATTGTGGCCCCTCTGTTATAGCATTTTGCTGGAAGATTTCTTCCTACGGTTGTATGGATTTTTTTAAATGAGAAACCTGCAGTAGTTTTGCAACAATGTTTAGAAATGCAGTTTTACACAGGGGGTTTTGGGGAGGGAATTTGCAATCAATATTAAGTGTCTAATCAGGGTGCTCAGAAAAGCCCCCTGGAGATACCTCTCATTTTCCATTCGCACATTCACACCTTGTGCATTTTGAGTTTTGCCCAGTTTAGATACCTAAAACCTGCAATGTGTATACCTCCTTTTCAGAACCACAAATGCAGTATATGGTGAATATATAAGGAGATGTTCTATATGATTTAAATGAGAAAGCTTCAAAACCTGAAGGGTTTTTTTGCTTTATGCATGGAAAAATAAAACAATTCAAGCATAACCTGTGTAACTATAGCTTCATTGACAGGGTGGAATTACTTTTTTTCCTACACTCCCTGATTTGCCTCTGAAGATTTTTACTGTTTCATGATGGTGTGGGAAACAAAGATGACTGTCCTCTCTTGTGCCAGAATACCCATTAAATCCTAACCAGCAGCAGTGTTCTGGGTAGGGGATAAACTTTTGCATTTGGACTTCCTTTGCAGCAAAACAGATGTTTCTTCTTGGGAGTTTTTAATCTGTGAGGACAGTGCCCTCTGAACCTCTTATTAGGATCTAGATCCAGTTGACTAAGTGAGGTCTCGCTGTGAAAACCACCTTGTAGAAGTTAAATGGCACATTTCTAGAGTGTGAGTGTATGCATACTTGTATATAGACATGTGCATTTATATGTGCCTATTTTTTTTTTTTTTAATTTGTACATAAGTCTCCTCTTTCTCTTAACTAGCTCTTAACTGTGCAAAGCTAATGTGACTGAACTAGAAATGAACTGTTTTATGTATTACTGTCTATAAGAAAGTTTTGGAAGTTAGAGGAAGCTTTTGGGTGATATTTTTAGTTGTTCAGAAGGTCTGTTGAGGATATCTAGGAAGAACACACTCCAGCTCTTGAGTTGCAAATTGGATTCTTGCCATGACTTGTTGTCTTAAGGACAGCATGGATGAAGAACAGTGAAAATGTATTTTGAGTTCTTAAGCCACCAGAATGGAATTTAAAGGCATCAAGTAAGCACTACTGATTAAAAGATGACAGTAAGATGGTGATATCTTTCATGATGAGAGATATGCTTCACATATTGTGCATCTTTTTCCAAACCAACTAAAAGACCCCAAGTCCCATAGGCAGAAGACAATCACAGCAACCTGTAATTTTCAGGAAAGGGTTGTTGCTGGAATAACAAGTATGCCTAAATTTAAAATTCAGTGACTGAATACAGATTCCTTCTTGCTAAGTGTAAATATGAAAAATTAGAAGTAGTGCAAAGCTCTGAGATCCCTGCCCTAATCTCCTCTGGAGATGTTAATTAAAGGGATGTCAGATTTTAAAAGAAAAAAAAAAAAGGCATGCAAAATCAGTCCAGGAAAGTAATGCTGCCAGTAGCTGTTCCCATGTTGAAATTCTAGACAGTGCCTGGAGATAGTGGAGAAAAAAACATTCTGCTGTGATTGCAAAAAATGAACAGTAACCCACTAAAACCAAGATTCTGCCTTGAACATGAATGTCACTTTCTTTCTCCAGATTTTTTTGTACCTGAGTCAAAATTCTAAATTTCACCTTTATATCTTGGTGTATAGAAGAACACTTCTCATTAATCTGTCTTGGCAGATATATAATTTTTATTCACATGATGTTGTTCAACACATAAAATGTAATTATATCTTGTAGTATTTGTACTTGATGTAAATTCCATTATGTAGAACATGCACTAAGCAATCTACTGGTAGGAATTAATTAAGTTGGCTATTACTAAATTATGGAATGGGAAAAATATGCATAAAGATTTCCTAGGTGCCATCAAGGAGGCCAGTGATGACAATGCTGCAAATTTTGCGTCTGCAATGTCTTTGCATTACGTTGTGATCTAATGCTGTTATTAATTCTCGATCACATTCAGAATATTTTTTTTTCCTCAAACCTTACAATGCTACAGCTGCAGGGAGGATCAAGCAAACCTTTTGTGAATGAAGAAAACCTAAGAAAAGTGAATTCTTTAAATACGCTCATGTATTCTTCATGTGCTAAGAAGACTTTGTGTAAATATCCCAGTTGTGACCTGAATCCCTGTCCAGAGAGTACATCAACCACTGCTTTTAAGAAGGGAGGTGAAAAGAAAACATATATATACATATTATTGTGGCTGAAAATGATACAGAGAAGACAAAGATGTTGGCTGGGCAATAGGAATGCATCAAAGAAATAACCATGTCTATCACATTCCCTGAAGAGGCTGCACTACATGTGTTCTTGGATACCTCTGTGTGAATGTGACTTCATGGGTGCTCTCAGCCACCATGGCTGGAAATAACTCTCTTGGGCAACTCTTCCAGCCTGCCAGGAGAAAGAATGAAAAGTTTCCTGCCACCACAGGCAGACAAGGTTTGCTACATTCCTGTGATACTGTTATAGATGCCATACATGTCTATTCATCATCCTCGACATATGTCTGCCCTTGGCAGCTGCTTCTATTGACTGTCAGATGCATTCTGGTTTAGTTTATATGGCTATTACAACCCCGGGATTAGGAATGAAACTGTCTGCCTAAATGGGAAGGTAAATGCAGCTTCTCCAGCTGGTTCAGAAGAAACCTCTTGCTAACAGTTTAGGACACCTCTTCGGCACCTGTTGGAGATGAGTGTCCAACAACATTAATTTGCTGTACAAGCATGAAATGAACTCCATACTGAAATTAATTCCAGGTTGAAACTAACTTAATGCTAAAAAAAATCCCAACAAAACACAGTGTGTGGGGGGGAAACAAAACAACAAACAAACAAAAACCGAAAAAACAATAGAGATTTAGAAAGTATGTAACTGAAAGAAACACAGATGAAAAAGTCAGGTACAAAGGTAGATGTAAGTAGGAATTCAGCAGATTGCTAGCTTGCAAAAAAGCATCTGGGATGCAAAGCAAAACACCATAATAAAGAACAAATTATTATAAATATTATGTTTCTTCCCCTCTTTGCCAGGATAAGTAAACATGAACAGATATGCCAACTTGTTGCCTCCATATGTTTTCACAACTGCATTTTTGTTTGATATGGAACAGATCTTTTTATGTGATCTGATTTTTATAATACTGTATGTGACTTTAATCTAAGAACTGATTATTTCTGGGAAAAGGAAAATGAATGTACTCAGCTGTATCCTTTGTGGAAACAGAGAGGACAGTGTTGTTGGGTCCTGCTATTACTTCTGTGAAGGGTTTTAGCTAATTCTTTCAGCTCTACACCTTTTCTTTGCCATCCCTTAGAACTGTCCTGATCTTTGTTGATCCTTTTAAATGGTGGAAATGGTCTTTTGGCTGACATGAAAGCTTGTTCTATGTAGAACACATATTTCTGCCAGGCCTGTTTAGCTCATTGTAATAATAAACCATAAACGGGTTCCAAAAAAAAAAGTGCCTCTGCATTTCAGTTTGTTTTCTTTTAGCATAACTTCAGAGATCAGAATGTAAGATGAAACACAAATCTGCTTTTGTTGGCCTGTATCCTTGGTGTATTATGACAAGTGAATTATTGCAGGCTTTGTGGGAATGCATTATGGGGTATACTATGGCCCTGAGAGTCTGTAGAGATCTGGAGGAAGAGAGAGATTCAGCTGTTTAGCCTATGAGTCGTGTCGGGACGCGCTGCTTGTGGTGTGGAGTGTCTTCTACGGGGAAGTGCAGGGACCTTGTTGACACACAAGCTCCTTCTTGGCCTCTTGCTGCTGGCTTGAAATATTGGGCTCATGGTCATGAAACCCGTCAGTCAAGCCCTGGTGTCACTGGTGTCTGCTGCTCTGCTGTGGGTGACAATCACTTCCCAAACCAGCGTTCACTGAACTCACATGTCCCCACTGGGCTGGCTGGTGGTGGCCTGGGAGGGGGACCTGCATGCACAAGGCCCTGCTCGTGTGTTTGCGGGAGCCTGTGGTTTTGGGTGCACGTATAGCAGAAGCCCAGGGCAGGGAGAGGTGCAGTTACCCCCACCTCTATCACATTGGTTATCTCATGGCTTTAGGTGGCCTGGCAGCCTCGTTAGCCAGGCTGCTTATTATTTCCCACAGTTAAACTCTGGTCTTCATTTTCCGCAACTTTTCCAAAACTTCATTTAGGCAAGTTTTCCATGCCTTGGGCAGGTTTTTATTTCTGAAAGTATCAGTCAAAGTAGTTCTGTTGTTTATGAGAACAAGGCGAAGGCTAAACAATGTGTTGGTTTCCAAGGCTAAAAAAGGTTAGGTGACTTTTTCTTTAGGAAGTTCAAGTGCCTTAGAGCTTTGCAGTAGGGGCTCTTGGTTTGGCACAAGAGCTGCTTTTATGTCAGGGATGTGCTTTTTGGTCCTTTAGAGAAAATCCACTCATGCTTCGCCAAGTTATAAACAGTTTAGAAATTACATTTTTTTTTGTACTCAGTAGAAACTTGTTAGAATTTAGCAATGAAAATCTCTGTGGTGTGTTGGTGCCTCCAGAGCTTCATGTGCTGGACAGACTTGGCACCGCCTGCTCCAGGCTCAGGCTGCGGAGTTGGTGCCAGAAGGACTTTGTGATGGTCATTTCCCACTGCTTGGTCTGTAGTGTGGTAAGAGGTGATGCACACCTGTCTTTCTTGTGACTCTCTTCTCCTTTGCACCCAGACAGGCTGGAAAAGGAACAACAAGTGTAGACAAAGAGACTGAAATCAGATGAGGAGGCTGACCTGCCAGGGTGTAGGATGAGAAAGGGACAAAATGGACATGGAGATTAGGATGAAATGCTGGGGAAGTGATGATACTGAAGAGGTACTGAGTCTTGAAGTCAAGTTCTAGGGCGTGTGCCTGTGGGAGAGGTCTATTTTTAATACCATGGAGATATAGTTCTTCAGCAGAGCAAATTTTACTCATTTATACTCCTTCCAGAAGCATCTTCACATTGCTGTTTGATGTCAGGTTGAAAAGTAATATCTAGATATTTATTATTGTTGTTGTTATTTATTCTTTTTATTCTAATTGTTTTGGAAGTATTCACAAAGGTGCAGTAGCCAAGTTATTTGTATTGCTGCCTCTGTCATTAACATATATATGACATATATGACAGACGTAACAGCCTTTTACTTGTTTTGTGTAGTGGGAGATTACATTCATACTTGGCTTACGGTTAAACACTGATAATTATCTTATTCACTGTTACAAGAGCATCACCAAAGAGCAAAAGGTTAATAAGCAGAGTGTACAGGTTCTGTGTGTATATGGTTTTCACAGGCATATATTGCAGGCTTGGGAGAATGGACAAGACATTGCACAAATTTTTGCAAATTCTTTTGTGAATTTATAGCAACATGGATTCCCCTCCTGCCTCCACATTTACTCAGGACACCTGTACACTGCTGTGTTTATTTTGCATATGTGCTGCTACCCAATGTTGTGTTTCACAGGGCTGTGCTAGCAACCTGCCAGACCTTGGTCTTTGGAGTGGACTCTTGCCTGTGGTCTCTTCTCCTTTGCCATCATGAGTGTTTAATAGCTCTTAATGTCTGTTCCTCAGCCTTCTCTTGGCTATCAGCAGTCTGCAGTCCCAGTTCTGGGCAATGCTTTGCTGGTTCGGCACGGTTCCCCCCAGGGCTAAAACACTGACCAGCTGCTGGGGAGCAGGACCAGACCCCAGGGTGCAGTGCTGGTGCCAGTGGCACTGAAGTAAGTTCCCTGTGGGCAAACAGAGCTGGCACATTGCCTAAAAGTCTGTGGGGCCTTGTTCAGTCAAAAGAGAGCTGCTGCCAAACCTCTAATTGTAGCTCAATTTTTTCTCTCCTGCCTTCACAGGTGAAGAATGGAAATTCACCCCTTTGCAGAGCGCCCTGCCTTCCTGTAGCTCTGGGGGGACTCCAACCCACTGCCACCTCCTGTAGTGCATGGCTCGCTGTCTGACAGTCTTCAGCATCACTTCTTAAAACATTTTTCTTTTTTTTCAAATGCTTTCCTTACCTTGGCCTGACATATGGTTTTGTTTAAGAGCAAAATGGTTTTTCATAGGCAGCTGGTGAAGTCCCTGAACACATGTTCCTCCAAAACACAAAACCCTAGAAGACATAAATTCCCGGTAGAAAGGTTACTTACACACAGCTGCAGAGAACTGCTTTAAAGTTTTGGAAAATAATATTGCAATCAGCTGACATCATTTAGTCACTTTGATTAGTTTCTTGTGCATGATTGCCAAAAGTCCTGAATGACAAACGAGGCTCCTTCAAAGATCACATCTATATGCGCTTCAGTAACAACCAGAAAATAAGTCATCATTTGTTTCAGAGCTAAAAGCAGGGAAAATGGGCACAGGACCTAACCAGCTTAGCTGGACGGGATTCAAAACAAATGCAATTACAATATACATGGATTGTAGCCAAGAGTATTGTTTGAAAAGAGGGTTCTTCCGTGCTTCCAGTCTTTAATAAGGTGGGGAAAATGTTCTTTCTGAAAAGGAAACAAGGGAATTAAAGAGACAAAGGCAAACTTAAGAAACAAAACCACATCCATTCACTCATAAGTTTTCTCTTTTTTGAATGTGTGTGGAAGAACAGACAGGTTGTAAAGTCAGAAGAAAAGAATGTGTTTCTTCCCAAGAATAGGCACTGGACTTGGGTAAGTTGATCCCATTTCTGTGTCTATAGACAAAAACTTGCTCATTCCTCCAGGAGCTCTGTTTCTGCCACTTGCATCCCACCCTGCTGTAGAGTCCATCAGCTCTGGCAGCACATGCTGCTCCTTGCCAGTCACTGAGCTGAGCTTGAGTAAAGGCTGGAGAGGTAGCACTGGCTCCGCATGGGTGTTTGGCACCTCAGGAGCATGCCGCAGGATCTTTTTTCTAAGGGAATGTCTGACCTGGCTATTTTAGAAATCTCTTTTTTTGGTTCTTCCGCTGCATTAAATAGAGCCATTCATGACAGTCTGCTCACATACTGTGCCTTTCCTGTCCCAATTGTATTTTTAAGTGGCTGCTTGAGCCAGACAGCACTGTTCCTTTTCAAGTGTAGGACTCTTGATTTTCCTGTAAGGTTTCTCTTGGTCTTTAATGTCTGCACTCATAGTATATGGCCGAGTTCCTAACTAGAGGCACTGAAAAAAAAAAGAGAAAAAGAGAAGTGTTCCATGGATGGCAGTCCTACCTGAGGGAGCACCCCAAAGGGCAGGAGATCACTTTAGGGGTACCCACTCTTCCTCCAGGGTAGTTGGATGTACCTTGTAATAACCTAAATTTCCACACTGGTGAAGCAGCTCAGATGGATGACAGCCACAGAACCTGTGAGAAGGCTCCATGACAGTATGATTTGCTCCTTTCCTTTCTCCTGTACTCTGGGGTGCAAGAGACTGTGGGAGGTACATGGCTGTGCCTTCGTGGCAGGTCATGGTCGGTACTGTGGCAGCTGTGCTGGCCCATCACAGGAAATCTTGGCACAGCCACTCATGGTTTCCTCAGTTCTTTTCCTCTTTTCCTGGGCTACCCTGGATGGAGGGCAGTAGTCATTCAAAGTTCATGCGTTTGAATTTCTGTCCCACTCTCTCCAGGGTCTTCTCAGCTGCGCGAGTTACTATCAAAGCAACAGCAATGCTATGTCTGTTGTTTTTATTTGTTTGTTTGGCTGTTTTTTTGTTTTGTTTTTTTTTTTTTTTTTGCCTTGTCATGGGTTTTTCCATCTTCTTATTTTCATCAGGTTGCTGCTGGTGAGAAGGCTGAGAGCAGCCATAGCTTAGGTCATAATTGCAATGGGAAAATGTTTTCAGGCTGTGACTAAATTGTAATCTAAAGGCCAATGCACCCAACAATGAGAGCTCATAAATGCTGGCTCCTACCATTGGGACAGTAGCTTGTGCTTGGAGCTGGAGGCTTTGCTCAAGAGACTGTGCACACTGATTAAAAACAAGTGGTTAGTAGTATCTATAAATTTGTAATTACTTTTACTTTTTTTTTTTTTTTTTAATTGTGGTAAGGCTGATTTGAATTTAAAAAGAAGCTATGAGAAAGCAGGTTAGTATTTTTCTTAGTCTTCTACTACTGAGCTTCATTTGCTTTAAAGCACTCCTTTGAGATGAACCAAATGTTGTTTGGTTTTAGCTGAAGAAAATTTGAAGTATTAGTAGAGGCTTACTTGTTATTTTGGTATTAAACTGTATGAGACCATTTTCCTTTTAAAGCCAAAGGTTCATGTATGTATCTTTATTTTGTCTACATGTTGGACAGTGATTTTTGTAATGGGCACATAGAACATGTCAACAACCCAATGATACATTACAGAGAAACAGATTTTCTGTCTTTATTTTTAACAAGAATACAGAACTGCTCAGCTCCTTCTATTAAAAATAGAAGCCTTCTTTTTCCTGAAATGCCTAAACCTTATTGTCGAAAACTGTGGAGGAAATAGCTAGCAGTTTAGCATTTTAAAATATTAGATTATACTAATCCAATGTCAGTTTATCTTCAAATAGGACCAGATCACAACAGATCCTTTTTACAAAATGTCAGATACTGATTAATTCTAGAGCAATATTTCTTTTTAATGGTATCAGACTCTAAAGATAAAGGCTCTTCTTGCTGAAAGCATTGAGACATGTAAGGAAAAATAACAGGAAAAATGTACCGTGATTTCTCAGAGTGAAAATCTCCGAAGAATGACTCAATGGATTTTCAAACCTCTGTAAGAAAAAAAGAGCCAGCCACAGTGGACTGAATACTTGTGTTTTAAACTTATAAATGGGATTTCAAGGTGATAAAATCTGCAGGATGATTTTTAGACAGGAAGCTGAAACTGCTTGCATCTGAGGTGCTAAAATGTGACGACCATTGCCCATATTCTTAAAATGGGCGTGAAAAATCACAGCTATCTGCTTTCAATAAAGAAAGAGCAGGAAATTCACAATAAAACAATAAAACCATAAACCTTAAAATGTGCGCATGCAACAGGTGCTGATATGTACAACAATGTTAGAACGCAATAAAACGTCTCAGTATTGTCCAAGAAAAATGCAGCCAGGAGACGGCACTTGGCTACGTTCTGCCCTTGGCATGAATTAGTTCAGACATCCAAAGCTAACATGTTTTAGATAAAGAGAGGAAATTTTCTTTGGGAAAGAGAACAGAAAACATGCTCTGGTTCAAATCACTCGCTTTGCTCTGTTGAGAGGTCTTTGTTGTTTGGGGGTTTTTAGCTCTTCTTTCCTAATGAATGATTCACCTGGAGTGTGGGTTTATCGCTCTTTCATTCCCTAAATTTCTTTGACTATGATTAATTCCCAGAGATGCAGGTGAGGTGAGTATTGTACACATCTGGCCCACCATACAAAGCAGTAGAAGCAAACAGACTTGGGTTTCCTCACCTGTGAGAGCTCTGTCCTGCTGCCCTGCTCCTGTTGGAGCTGGTTTGCCTTCCTGGCATCAATTGCAACTCCAAACAAAGTTTGGCACCTCTTGTGGTCTCCTTTTTGCGGAAAAAGCATGAGTGGTGTGAGAGCGGGGAGGAGGTCTGCTCAGTCACCATCCACGTCATAGAATCATTTCAGCTGGAAGAGACCCTTAGGAGCCAAATCCAGTTGGCGGTCGATCATGACTGGTGTGCCCCAGGGCTCAATATTGCAACCAGTTCTTTTTAATCTCTTTATCAATGATCTGGATGAGGGGATTGAGTGCACCTTTAGTAAGTTCGCAGATGACACCAAACTGGGTGGGAGTATTGATCTGTTGGAAGTTAGGATGGCCATAGAGAGGGATCTGGACCAGCTGGGTCATTGGGCTGGGGCCAGTTGTATGAGGTTTAACAAGGCCAAGTGCCATGTCCTCCACTTGGGTCACAGCAACCCCAGGCAGCGCTACAGGTTCAGGGAAGAGTGTCTGGAAAGCTGCTTGGCAGAGAGGGATCTGGGGGTGTTGATTGACAGCTGGCTGAATATGAGGCAGCAGAGTGCCCAGGTGGCCAAAAAGACCAAAAGCATCCTGGAGTACTGTGGCCAGCAGGACTAGAGAAGTGATTGTGCCACTGTACTTGGCACTGGTGAGGCCCCATCTTGAATACTGTATTCAGTTTAGGGCCCCTCATCATAAGAAGGAGATTGAAGTATGGAGAGAGTGCAGAGGAGGGTGATGAAGGTCAGTGACTATCCAGCTGCTGACAGCTGGGCTTGGAGGGCTGGAGATCTGAATCCCTGCTTGGCTCACTCTCTGGATTTGTTTTAGTATGTAGCTGAGTAGATAGGGACACGGAGTGACACCCAAAGAAAGACTGGAAAAGGAAATCAGTTCTGCAGCCTCTTCCATACAGGCTGATAAATTATCCCAGAAGCAGTGTCAGAAGTGTGACTGCAGTCTCCAAACTGTCCTTGATCCTTTATATTAATGGCATTGCTCACTGAAAAAACAAGTTCTCAGCCCTTAGTTTCAAGGCTGTCTGTGAAAGTTTATGAGAATGTCTTTGGTTTCAGAAATGATGGTGGTCTCACCAGATGTTCTCTGAGATATCTGTGATCTAGACTGCTCTGTGTCTCTGATTTATCAGCTGGTGCAAGGTTACTGTTTAGGAGAATAGCAGGAGAATAACAACCTAGAATCAGATCCGTTTTTGGTGCAATGTGAAGATGTACATACGTGGTGGACGCCATTGGAAAGCTGCTTTTTTTTGCCTTTTTTTTTTTTTTTCCCCTGGATTTATATGACTTTACTTTTAGAAAACCTCAGTTATGTTTCAGGCTGAGGGATCATCTAGGTTCCACAGACATAGAGTGGAAGCTATGTATCCAATCCCTTTCTCTGTAACTTATTCTAGGCTTGCTTTCTGGGCTATACTAGAAAGAGATAACCTCACCATAAATATAACCAGAAACTATATAATAATCAGCCTTTTATAGCCCCTCCATCTTAGGTGAAGCAACAGCTCCTTTCTGAACATTGTGTTTTCTAGTGCTCATGGCCAAGATATTATAAAGCAGTTATGAAGCAAAGTTAATGGTGCATACTTAAATAGATCCAATATTCTAGCAAATGGAAGCCTAGGAAATGAAAATTGCTTCTAGAATTGTGTATGTAGGTCTTTACATTTACACTAGACTCCCATTTCCAGAATTTAAAAAAAAAAAAAAGAAAAAAAAATTAGCAGAGTGATTAGAAGAATATACAACAGCTGTGTCCACTTTCTTGACAGATGTCCACAGTTTCAGGTCCTACGCATGAGAATTAGGTTTCATATTAGAGATATATTTTTCATCACAGCTGAAATGGTCATAATTGTGACATACATTTTTTCACTTTGAAATTAGAGACTGTTGGTTTTGTAAGTATTTATGAAATATACTGTGCATGTTCACCTGAAATGAGGGTGAGGGATGTCCAAAGATGTTAATGATGAAAAAAAGTGCAGCATGAAACTCATAGTGGCCAATCCACTGTTCAGTGAGTTTGTGGAACAGCTCTCATGTCAGTGGACACTAACTAATCAGTTTGGGATCTGAAGGGATTATAGAGAAAAAAGAGGCTTTGTTGAGAAAAAACATTTAAGCAAAATAAAGATCAGAAGATGAGGGATGAGAGGTTTTGCCTTTTCAAGGTCCTTTTTTAACTGTTTGATTCAGCCTTTGGATCACTACCGGAAACTACTGAACTGGTCAAAAACAGTGGGTTTCAATTTTAAATTTTTTTCTTTTATCTGAACTACCTACTCATTATTACCTGTATGATTTCAAGATGGAGGCAGTGCAAAAGTGTGCACATGAGTACTTCAGTATGTGTCCCACAGGCAAATGAAACATCTCCACCCTACTTTTCTCTCTGTACCTGCACTCTTGGTCTTACTTGACCCTAAGTGAAACACGGCTTTCAGATCTCTTTACGCTGAATTCTTTCAGTGGCATGTGGCTAAAGCACCTTGTACAAATGCACCTATAAAAGCTCTTGTTCCTTCTCACAGTTTTTGGTGGGATGCCATGCTTGTCTGAGCACTAGTGCTGTGATAGAACAGCATCTACACTGGCAACTTCTGCCAACGTAATCATGCAAGGCAACAAGACCTCTCTGGTCCACAGTGTAAATAACACCCAACAAGTATTCTATATTATAAACAGATTGAGGACCACCATTGACTTTCCTCCCCATGGGTTTGTTCATTGTTTCTCTGTTAAAATTGCCAAACCACTGGCTGTAAAACTTCCTTCAGTCCCCACTTTATTTTTGTGGTGGGTGCCACAGCCTTATCAATATGTGCCATGCACAAACACTTTCTTTGGCTGCTTTCTTTGCCTTACCACACTCTTCCGCTGCTGAAACCCAGCAGTGTTACGCTCTGTAAAGGAGCAGATCCGGATTTTTGTGGTGTTTTTTTTTTTTTTTTTTTCTGATCAGCAAAAAGCAAGGATTTTTCATGAGAAAATCTGTGTGAGAAATAAGGGAAGGGATGTGACACCTTATTTAAAAAAAGCTGGAGCTGAGGAAGAGAATCTCAAATTTCTGTTATTCCTTAAATACGTCCAGACTTGTCTGTGCTAGCCTTTGTTGGCAGTGAAACATAACATCACTCATTGCATTGGACTGTTCTCTGGAGGCTGCAAATTTGTTTGCCTTTTACTTTAAAACATTAATGTAACCGATACTTGATTTTATAAGTGTCGGAGTGGCATTGCAGAGGCTCTCTCTTTCGGAGCAACAAGCTGGGGGTGGTGTATCAGTGTGAAAAAAAAGTGTCAGTGCTGCCGCCATGGGGTGAGTTTTGGTGAGCGATTGTGATGCACATCTGGCCTGCAGTTCCCTTCTCTGGGAATGGGTCTTACTCACACTTTTTACACTTGGCCTGTGTTGACTTAGGAGCTCATTTGACATACACATTTGAATGGCAAAACTGATGAAAGGGGCAGGGCATACTTTAAATAGTAAAAGGAGGAGGAAGATTTGGAAGATTTTTTTACCTTCCTCCCCCCCAGTATATTGCAAAAGAATATTCATGTTGGCTAACCAATTTGAAACTTTTGCATCAGAAAAGCTGATACAGTACGAATGAATGGAGTTAAGAAGAGAAGATGATATTAATAGCTTTCTGAAATTGGCAAGAAGAGGCGATACCCTATCAGAAACAGATATATAGTGTTAATCTGTCATATTGCATATTTTCTTTGTTTGTCTTCCCATCATTCCTTGGGATTTAGTTTTGACACCTGTTTAATTTCTTTCCACAAACATCTGTTGATTCCTATTCTATTTTTGTTGCAAATTTCTTACATGTGTACGTCTTGCAAAGTGAAAGTTAACCCCTTGGTATAGGGGAGCAGGCTTCCTTCTCTTGGTTACAAGCCACAGTGTCCCCACTTCAACAGAGACTTCCAAAATACTCCTGGTCTCTAATGTTAGAGCTTGGGAGAAATATGTTCAGCTAAACACCACCAGTGCGTGTGTAAAATTGTAATAGTTTATGTAAGCTTTACGTATGCTTTATGTTATTCCCTCTCTTTTTTAACCAAATTGCAGACTTGGCAGTCATTTCAGGAAATCTAGATTGCATAATTTGTTGCTGTGTTTGTCTCTTAAAGAAGAGGACAAGCATCAAGAATCACACCCAGAAACATCACATTATCTTTTAATGTGGATACTCAGACAAAAATCCAGACATTCCGTCACGTGTAATTATTAAAAAGCTGAACTTCACAATCAGCTTGTCAGCCTTCATACAGCATAGTGAGTTTGAAGTCCTGTTCACCAAATCATCTTTCTGATCTTGCTGAATGGCCACTCTGGGTAGAGGGTATTTGGTATAGAGCCACTCAATTGGTAGCATTTGTTTTACAGAGTATAAGGACTGCTGAGTTACATGCAGTATTCTTTTAGATTACACCATCTTTTTATCCAGTTAATTTTGCCTGTCAATGCTGTGTAGCATTGCAAGAATGACTGTATAATGGAAATGTGAGGATGGTTTCTGACTTCACATATATAAAGAATCTGACAATTTAAAGCTTCTTAGTGTGGGGTTTTTTTTTGTTGGTTGGTGTTTTGTTTGTTTTTTTCTTCTGAGAAATAATTTGCTGCGGTGGACTGTTTTAGATAAAAAGGCTGAAGGAATCTGGTAGACAAGTCCAGCTTATTTTTTTTTCTTCCTGTACTATTCTTAGGCCTTGCTTTTCCAGTGGTCTCTTTGGCATATTTTCCTGTGAACACTTGTGCTGAATACTGATAGGATGAAAACTAACCTGGAGTTTTGTCTGCTGGTTCAATTTCTGGCAAATTCCTCTTTCTACCTCATTTGCCTAGTTCAGTTTCCTATGTCATGTCCAGTCCTCTCTCCTCTCCTGCATATGGAGGCTGTAGTTGAAGATTGCTCATTCTTCATTTGGTGTGTGTGGCATGTTTCCTTCCAAGCCCATCTCCGTTATGGGATTTGTCTCATCCAACTTTTAAAAAGTTGGATATTCAGACTCCTCTCTCAGCAGTCATTCTTCCAAAACATCATTCTTCCCATCCTAGTGTAAGAATGATGGAGCAGGCTTTGCAGACATCCATGTGAATCCTGTTTCACATGCCTCTGCTCCAACTTTGGCTTGGAATATCATGTGCTGGCAACCAATGCCTTTTGGCTGGTGCAGTACTCCCTCTTGCTCCATTGTGTCTCTGGTCCTCCTAAGTCCAGCTCTGGCTCCTGCTTACATTGTCCATCAGGTTCAGTCTTGCTCTGAGCACCTCTTCTGCTTCCATCTTGGACCTTCTCTATTCCTCTTCACCCAGCACTGTCTTTGCTCTCACCCACATCTGATCCTGGGCTCTGCCCAAACACAGAATCATCCCATCTTCTGCATAGTCCCAGATACTCACAAAGTGGCTTCTGTACTGGGGTGCCCATCTCTTTTGCGGCATATTATTCCCAACAGATACCTCTTGCTGGCAGGTGTGGTATCCTTACTATAAATGAGTAGTTTGGGCATATGCTGTATCTAAGTGAATCTGATTTCTAGTGGATTTGAACTTCCTCATTGATCATGATTTCAGTGGGATTATGCTAAGACCGTTGCAGGAACATGCCTCAGCATGCTCCTATGGATCAAGATTTGGTGAATACTGTAACACCTTGGAAAAGCTTCAGTCTGGCTTTTTGGACACCAACAAATCTTCACCAACAGGTGAGAAACCTGAAGAACTGCTCTCTCTGGTAATTTCCAAGAGTGATTCTCTAGCAATTTATAAAATGTGAAGTCTGACTGAAGATGTTGCTGAAGTTAGGGTGGTCGTAACCATCCTTTTTTTTTGTGGGGATGCTCTGTGTTATGTTGTAGATTGCCCTCACAGCATTTTTCTATTCATGTAAGGTCAGAGAGGGACTTTGTCCTCTGGGTGTTTTCTACCTCTCACCAGCTACCAACAGCTTCATTCTTGTATTGGCTAATGGGGTCAAATCTATTGGGATGAGATGAGGTGAAAGGGTCACCTATTGTAAACAGTCACACAAGCAAACAGAACAGGATTCCTTAGGAAACCAGGCTGAAAAATTAAGAATGACCTAGAATGAAGTGACCTGGTTCCAGCACTTTGGTTTGTGTACAATATTTTTTGTGCTGCTTTCTTACTGTAAACATATTGGAACAGAAATGTCCACTTATAATTCCACAGAGCATAGCAGAGACTTTGAATTCATTAAACAAACAGAAATATAACAAAATTAATTAACTGGACATTTTGAAGTATGAGTATTTCTAGCTGAAATGAGAGCGACACCAAATATTTTAAGGCCAAAACCAATAAGTCATTTTTCTATAATACATAAAACTGACTTCTTAAAATAATTTTTCATAAGTACATATGAATTGAATGCCAACTTCTAAGTTGGTGGAAGTTTTCTCTGCTCCAGATCTTGGGACTTTTGGGCAATTCACTTTGATTAATCACCAATGTTACTTTGAAACTTACTTGGTCCACTTTCATCTTCTGTCAGTTTTTAAAAATCTTTACAGCTGATAAATGCTGGGCTTGATATCTTACAATTGAAAACATGTAAAATGCCTGGTAGAGCAGCAAAAATGCACAGCCATGTACCAGATATGGTGCCATACTGAAACTCAGAAAGCGCAACCTTCAAAGTTTTTAATGATCTAAAAATATCTGCTTGATTGAAATGATTGATGGTGCTTGTCTTAGAAAGTGTATCATATCTCACTCCCACTGAGTTCAAAACATTACAGCCAGCTACCTCCCAGCTGGAGAAGGCCTTGAACAATAGTGGAATAAATCATGGGAAAAACAGAGCTTTTTTGGAGGATTTTTGTGTTGCTTTGTTTAAGTACTTTTTCCTTGTGGCGTGGAATTAAGCAGCAGCTGTGGGACCAGGACATACTCCACTGGGTGCCAGGAGGGCATCCTTCAGGACAGTTCAAGTTCTTGTTGAAGAGGTTCATTCTTGTTCAAACTTAGTTCTTTGTGGGTTTCAAATGCATGATGCTTCTCGTGGCAATGTTTTGCTTTGTAAAATGTTTCTAACTGAGGAATATTGGAAAAGAGGGAAAACAGTTTCCTAATGACTGTCTTAAGCCAAATAAAACCTGTGAACAGCATAGGTCCTGCTGTAATGAAATTGCAAATTAGTCATCCAAACTAATGGTCTTTCTTAGAAATCTACTGAAAAGCCTTAAAAAGTTATGTGCCATAATAGTCATAGTGCATACAAAGTTTCCAGAAGTTATTGCATATGATGGACAGAAAACCAGTTAAATCCTGCTTGTGTTGCAAACAGTTTGTACTGTTTGGATAGAACCTAACAGCAGAAAGAGGAGAAAATGCCATGTACCATAATTCATGTCTTAAAATTACAGTTCAGGGATTTTGCCTTTGAGGAAAAAAGGAAAAATTGTTTTTTTTCACTTAAGAGGAATCCTTTACTTCTAGTAAATCAGGAAGACAATTTATACGGAATTGTAGTGTGTTTCTGTCTCCTACTGCTGAAATAAATAGGGAGTAGCTGCACTTATTTCAGGCTTGCACCAAGGTGAATGAGAACAGCATAGTATCGCTCTACTGTTTGCTCATTATTAGACATACAGCCATCTTTTTGTGTTGATTTTGTAATACATCCTCATATGAAACACTAGTGCTGACCTGAATCTAAGGGTCTGGATCCTTCTTTCAGGCTAATTTACTACATCTATTCACCTGGGTTTTAAGTCTTAAGGTCACTTCAACTTTTTATGATCATTTTAATTTTAAGAAAGTCCGTTGATAAGATAATCACTGCTGATTACACAATTGTAAATGAAAACAATGTAATGAAAGGTAATAATTTCAGACTGAATCCTGTAGCTTTTTGACATGCAAGTGGTCCCTCTTTTGTGTACTTTATCTTACCAAAACTACTGATGTAAAATTATGAGTCTTGAATTAGAAGACTGTGAACCTTCTACAACCGAGTCTTTTTGGTATTATCACGATATATCAAACTACCTAAAACTAGCAATAAAAAGCTATACCACATGTAAACTATACCGGTATAAACTGCCACTACAGAAATGTGTGAGTCTCCTGTTCACAACAATCCAAGGGAAATGGCATGTGGCAGGTCAGAGGCGTATGTGAATGAAATTATTGCTAAGTTAGGTGATTAATACTTTTATTATTACCTTTGCCTGCTCGTTGTATCTCTGGTCTTTGAATTCTGATCTGCAGGCACGAAATGGACACTTCCTCTCCCAGTAAATCCTTTTGTATTCAAACAAAACAGACCCTGAATGGGGAGACACAATCATGGCTCTTTCAAGAATAAAACCATTAACCCTGCCATATTTCTGCTGGCTCAACGAACAGCTGAGTGGGTTTTATTTGCTGGCAGATGGAGGAGACTAATGATGTAAGCAGAACTTCTTTGTGTGGGTGACCTCCAAATGTTTAGTTAAATGATACCTAGCAGGAAAGGCAACAAGCGTCAGATCCATTTTTAAAAAGGAGTGTTCTTTCACATTTAGTACTTTGCTCAGTTACTTTTTCATTTTACTTTTGTTTAATTTTATGACTTTTTTTTTTTTTTAATATTTGCATCTAGACTTCTCCCTTTAGGCACTGTGTCTGTTTAATACAAATTTGGTGGCACATATCCATCTCCAGTTATAGCTGCATGCAGTTACTCCTTTTGAGAACAAAAGGGAGAGTGTTCTCATGAAATAGCTCTGATGGCTTGGCTGAAAGATCCAGAATACATTACAGAGACCACCAGGTTTTATTGACTGTACTAATCCTCCTTAATTAAACCCCTTGTGTAAGGCTGGTGTCTCCAAATTTGTGAATGTGTCAATCAGAATAAAATGAGGTTTCCTGTGGTGATCAGACATCTCCATGCAGGACCTGAACCCTCTAAAATGAGCCAATCTCCAGAAATTGTGCTGCCTTAACCCATTTTGGAGACCTTATTCTATATCAGATGCCGAGACTTGAGCTGGCTCTGCTTTATAATTACCTTAGGAGACTCTGGAAGATTTTAGTCTTTTATCCAGAAACCTTATACCTTCTAGCAGCAGCACTTTCCTTGAGGTTGTCCTATTTTCTCCCATATTGAAACCACCTTCTGTAGGTTCTTCTGGAGAAGCCTGTTCTCCTAAGATGGTGTACAGGTCCTCTGGAAGAGCACATGCTGTTCTTCAAAGGCACTGTCGACTTGTTGCAGTTCAAAGACCACCTCACTGAAACAAATCCCAGGGTTGCAGGACACCCCTCAGCACAGAGGAGGCCACCCCACCCCTGCCTGGGTGAGTCTATGGCACTGGGACAACAGCAATGAAAGCACCCGAACTCCAGCCCTATAGCAGGGTTTTGGCTCATCATTTCCTGGTTGCGAGCAGCTACCCTGCTCTGTACCTTAACCAGTGTAAGAACCTAGAAATAGTTAAGGATTTTTTGGAAACAGAAAAATGAAGTGTTTCAAACCTGAGATGTGACTGTGTATTGTGTACTCGCTTCCTGTGGTGATCAGAACTGCAGTTCTGCAGACTGATGGTGCGCATGCATGTTATTTCTGCCCTGACTTCTTGATTGCTAGCACAATGTCCTCTATCGAGGCTCCACAGACAGTTCGAAACCATTGTTTTCCTCAGTTCTGACCTTCTCTTTCACTGGTTTTGATCTCTCCTATTATGAGGCTTGAAACAGCCCTAATCAGTCTGATGAACATGCTGAAAGCATTCATGCTGCAGTGAGTTTTGCTTTGTGGCTCAACTCTCATGTGTCCTGAACTCAGTTTTGTGTGCTACTAGCAAGTAACTCAGTAATCGCTGCTCCATGTGACTGTCCTGTATTTGTAGTACCTCTGCATGCAGTTGAAGCCAGCTCTACCTATGCTTCCATATTCTTGGATATTGTGCACTGTTTTCTTGATTAGGCAGCATAAATATACTGGTATATTTGTATTTTTATTATGTCTTTATGGGGAAATAAATCCTCCTTGCACAGCATGGTGATGGATTTTTGAATATCCCTCAGTTCATCCTGCCACCGTTTATCAGAATGTCTGTAATCTCAAAATCTCTGTCATCATTAGATATTTTATTCTCTAAATGTTAGTTTATTATTTGGATGTTATTTGATGGATAATTCAGGAGATTATTTTTAACTGTTTCTGTTCATATTGCATTTTGAGCTGGTATTGTAATCAGTCTATTTTTCTGTGCCCAAATCCCACTGAAGTTTACTTGAGTACTTCCCTCCCTAAAGTCTCCTTGGCAAATTGCTTGTAGTGATGCTTAATTGCTGGCTAAATAGGTTTAGTCAAGATGAAACAGCATTACTTTTTTTGCAATATACTTTTCTCTCGCCAAGCAGCCTCTCTAAAATTTCAGCAGTAAGTTCTGTTCCAAAATGATAGAAGAACTTTGTTCAATTATACAAATTTGCATCCGTATCTAGAAAAAATATACAGGCTAATATTAAAGTCTATTGAATTTGATGAATATCTTTCCATTTCCATTGCATTTTTAAATTAGTCTCTGGCAGACAGATGAGAATCTTTCAGTTCCCCAAGTATATGCGTTTTCTCTTCAGGATTATAAGTCTATACTCTTCCTTAGGGAACTAAGGTCCTGTCTGGTGTGTTTTTTGTTTGCAGAAAATAGTTGAAGACCTTTGACTTATTTATAGCTCTCCTTCATGGGCTCACCCTGTTGTGTGTCATCTGAAAGGGAACTTCTGCCCAAGCAAATCCCTTCAGTGATGACTTTGGAGAGATAAACATGTGGCAACAAAGAGTTTTTCATGAATTGGATTTACGCAAGAATGCAAGTTCCTGATGAGTCAGAAACTGCCTTCCCAATTTGTTTATTTGGACATTTGTGGTATTCCTAGAATAGCATTGGATGATAAACTGTTTAACTTTCTTGCTCAAAGCCAGATGAATGGATTTAAATTAGAGCAAAGTCCAGCCTATTTGTAAGTGAACACAGTTGGCAGATGTGTCACACACTAGCCCTGTAGTGTAGCCCCAGGCTGTTGCCTCATTAGCTCTGTCTGTGATTAGAGGAGAGCCCATCGGTCCCATACCAGTGCTGTCTCAGAAAGGATTTCTTACTGATGAGGTAGAGGGTAACACTGATGCACTTCCTGGGCAATGTCACAAGTGCTGCTGTCCTTGGGGAAAGAACATTTCTGAGCTACATGAGGAGATAAAATACCTTGCTGTTGTTGGAAGCAATGTTTGGCAGCAGTACAAAAACAGTGGCTACCTTTCATACCTTATGAGAGTGTGATATTTTATGCTTTTGTTTCAAAGAAAGTGGAAAAACATCACTGGGCAAGTTTGCCTAGCTTGTGTAGTACGCTAATAGTACTCTCAATTAACTTTTATGTGAAGTCTTGAGTCTGGTGCCAATGACATCATTGGCCCCAGCCCCAAATTTTACATAAAAATTAAATACAGAGAGAACAATTTAAGCCTCTAGTCTACCATTGCACAGCTTCAAGTATCCCAAAGCTCCTGAGAGCAGCAGGAATAATTCAGGGGTGTACAGAAAGACTGGGAGCACCCTCAGCATGCTGGCAGCTCTGATGTGGCTGGGGTAGAATTGTGTGGCTCCAGCCAGATAACAAAATGAAAATGTGCATTTTGCTCTGGCTAGTGCATTGGGGTATAGAGATAAACCTGTATCTCTGCTGCGCCCTCATGCTGTGGTTAATCCATGTTTCTCATGCTTGTGTGAAATAAGTAAGTCTGAAGGTACAGAAATACTTCAGGGGGTTCATGATCTGTGTCTACTGCTTGTTTGCAAATGCATGTGGGACCAGTACAACAGAGTTGTTTGTGCTCATTGCTCATCTAGTGGGAGCTCCCTCACCAGAGCAGGGGAGCAGAGGTTCTTTACAGCCCTGAAACCCAAATCTGTAAATCAGACCACTTGCTTTTTCCTTAGACAGAAGAGTGACTCAGAGCCAGGTCCTCACCTGGGGATAGATGGTGAGATACATGTGTTTGCAGGCAAGTGGAGTGATGGCTGCTGCCAGCAAGGTTTCCTGACCCAAACGGCACGTGTCCAGCCAACTCTGCTGGTGCTTCCAGTCACAGGGAGCAGCTTTGGTGAGTGCCATGGGTGCCAAAGTAATTTGCTTTGGTCCTATGTTGCTTTGAGACAGGGATATCTCACATCCATTTAATCCCACAAAAAGTTTACGAAGAGCAGATCCTGTCATCTGCTATAGGTGTATAAAAGCGGGTTTAAGTGCATGAAGGTGAGACACTATTTTGCCATTTCCTTCACTCCTCTCAGTGCATATCACAATAAGCAATATATTGAGAGGTTTACTCTTAAAATACTGTTTAATATGAAAAATGAAACTGGCACATAATCAACCATGTCTGTCAGCTGTCCAACAAAAAAAGCCCAGCCAGTTCCAGAGCTGAGGCTAGCTGAGGTCTGTACATAAGGGGAAAATTAGTGAGCCAGAATATATGGTTGAATGAAATAAGCATAAAATTTGCCTGGCTTTGGGCCACAAGTAAAACATTTTATGACCTAAGGGCCCAAATAACAAACATAGGCTTTTAGATGTAGGTGTGCATGAGGATTCAGATCTTTAGAAGACATCCCTGACAACAAAAGAGAAAATAAATGCTTGTTCAGTAGATACTGGCAAAACAGAAGGAATTGTTCCTCAGCTTGCATTGATTTTTTTTTTTACTTCTCTTCCATGGTAGATTGTGGCTACAGGTGATGCCTTTCCTCTGTCATATATACTCAATGTTCAGATGTACTTGGTACTTGTGATTGCTGCCTCAGTCTCTGTATCACCAGGAATTTCTACATCTATTTTGTTTTGGATACTGTGTTCAGTTTTGGGCACCTCACCACAAGACAGACATTGAGGTGCTGGAGAGAGTTCAGAGGAGGGCAATGAAGCTGGTAAAGGCTTTAGAGAACAAGTCTTATGAGAAGCAGCTGAGAGAACTGGGGCTGTTTAGCCTGGAGAAAAGGAGGCTGAGGGGAGACCTTCTTGCTCTCTATGACTACCTGAAAGGCGGTTGTAGCGAGGTGGACGTTGGTCTCTTCTTCCAAGTAGCAAGTGATAGGACAAGAGGAAATGGCCTCAACTTGTTCCAAGGGAGATATAGATTGGATATTAAGAATAATTTCTTTATGGAAGGGGTTGTCAGGCATTGGAACAGGCTGCCCAGGGAAGTGGTTGAGTCACCATCCCTGGAGGTGTTTAAAAGACATTGCACTTAAGGACATGGTTTAGTGGTGGACTTGGCAGTGTTAGGTTAACAGTTAGACTTGATGATCTTAAAGGTCTTTTCCAATGAAAATGATTCCATGATCTTATGTTTTGCAGCTTGAGGAGCTTATTCACACATATGGGATTTAAGACACCTTTGTTTAAAATTTTTGCTGTAATTTAAACAAATGTCTTTTACAGAAATAGAGGTAGAGTTGATGTAGATTTTATGAGAACAACCCAACAAAAAGCTTCTAATAATGGAATATGTTAGAGGTCCCAAGCCATCTTCATTTGGATCATTCACAGTATCACTGGAAATTAATTAGGAAAAAAAAAATACAAAATGAAATAGTGAACTTCAGTGCTTAAGGCGTATAAACCATAGCAAGACTGTGGGTCTGCCTTATAAAATGGTTACAACTTCCTGCAGTAGGAGCAGGAAGTTGTATTCAAATATTCAATATTTGAAATCTTTGAAATGAGAGAAGGGGGTCACATTGTTTTCTGTATGACTTTAGGCCCATGCTCCATGTTTATCAAAAAACAAAAGCTTTTGAGCAAGTATCTCAAAGTGTCCTACAGAAAGGTCAGTATTTCCCCTTCACAGCTGCGGGAAGTGGGGATGTGGAGGAGTTGAGTCACTTGGCTGGGATCTCAGAGGTCAATAGCATTGCTAGGAACAGAAACAAGATCTTCTGGTTCTGCTCACTTTTATGGGTTTCTATGTTGCTGTTTTAGAAGGGGTTTAGCAATGTTTTCACTGCTCTTAGAGCAGTAGAATATGCTAAGAGACCAGCCAGGACAGCTTTATTACACAGTGTCTCTTAGCTGTGGTGCACCTGTGTTTAAGCCAATATAACCCCCAAAATACTAAAATCTAAATTTTGGGTGCTTGATCTGAGCCACTTCTGTATTTTTTTAAATATTTCTGAGCCTTGAAGTGTCTCAGATTGCACACCCAAAGGGACAACTAAAAAGAGGTGGGGAAATGATGCAGAATAATGTCCTACCACCTGCAGTAAGAGCTTTCACAAGCCAAATTTCATGACTGTGTTTTCACATTCAATGAATTGTAGCACTAGTGAATAGGGTAAAACAGGAGTGGATTGCAAGATACTGTGGTAAGAAAGTTCTGCTGAGATAGGGAGATGAAAGCAATGGTATTTATCAGCCATAATGATTAAGGTTTACTAGTATCATTTTTTTTGGTGCTAATCAGAGGTAGGCGGTAGAATCTGTCATGTTTGGTTATGTGTGGCAAGCTATAGCAGAGCTGAAGATTCCAGAGCACTGTTCAAAATAATAATTGATACTTTTGCTTAAAAAAAAAAAGTCCAAATCTGAACCCCTTGGGAATCCAACATCTGTTTTGAAAGGGGCTGAAGAGGTTACCCCCCCCAACCCTGTCCCCTGCAGGTTGAGATAGGAGAGGAAAACAGGAAGTTTTATTCATCTTACTTTCTCAGTTTTCCATGTTACAGTCTCCAGCTGTTTCTGTCAACTTTGTTTTCTGAAAAAAATTTAAAAATGACCTGTATAGAGCTCTTTAGATTTCTTTAAAGTGGCTCTTTGTAGCAACCTGTGTTGCATTTTTTTTAACAATTCCAGAGTAGTCTTCTTTCTTCTTTTCCCAAAATAAACATTTCTTACCCAGCTTCTCCTCAGCCCAAAAGAAAAGAAACAAAAGCAAAACAAAAACATTGGGCCTGGGGCGAAGGGAGGGGAATGGTGTCTACAGCAGGCAATGTGGCTATGCAATGTCAGACCCGGAGTCTCCATTGCAGGTGACAAGTGGAAGCCTACCAGCAGGCAAACAGTGAGGGTGCCTGCCACTTTGCCTCAATTCAGCAACATTTTACAGGACGTTCCCAGATGAAGACTGACCATAGCACTTAGGGACTGCCAGGCTGGTGTTTTAAGTGGCATTCATCACATATTCTCCAACCTATTTGCAAGGCAGGTTAGCCCAAGTATCTCCCTTGCCAGAAGTGCATTAAACCACATGGACTGTAAGTTGAAGAAACTGGCTGCTTTCCTTCCTTGCCTCCCCATAAATGCTGGGGATCGATTAGCCATCTTTGATGAGGTAGTTGAAATAGCTGACACTGCTGTTCCTGCCTCTCTTTCTTTATAGCTCAAGGAAGTGAGATTTTTGGTTATTTTTCACAAAGCATCTGGAAGCAACTATCTGAAGTGGATACTCTATAGAGATGCCTTTTTGTTTTGCAAGTCCGGTGCATGTTTCAGGGCTATGTGGCAGGAGGTAAAGCAGCAAATTCTATATGCAACTAATACTCCAGTGTTAAGGCCAAGGAATGAATACCTTTAGGTGAGAATTTGAATACAGTCTCTAATGCTTTATCTTTTTTTTTAATGCCTCATATTAGCATAACTATCATCAGTACAGGGTGTTTAAACAGTTGGAGAAATAATGAAAGGTTTTATACAACTAACTTTTATTCATACTGGAGACAGACCTCTTCTTGTCTCCTGAAAGATCTCCTGTTTTTCAGTCACTTACAATTTTGTGAAAAATTTACTATTCCATTGTTAAAGGTCTTCTTTGGACTGTTTTCTTTTCTCTTCGAAACTTTCTGTAAAGTTGTTGCTAAGAATGAAGCAATGAAAAAAAAAAGATTATTTTGTTGACTAAAGATTTACTAAAGGAGAAGCAAGGAGCTTCAAATCAAAGTCAACAATTGAAACTTGAGGGGAGAAACTATGGCTGGCTGAGTAGCTGTAGATCTGCCAAGGATACTACACCTAAACAAGTAGGAATGGGACTGGCTGATGGAAAAGATGAGGATAAGGACTGAGAGAATTAGGAAGAGGCTGGTGAAAAAATGAGACAGGCAGTCAAGGTGCATGTCCCAGCTCCCTGGGGGTGCTCTCTGACACCAACCGCCGTTTTCTGTCCTGTCTTTAGCCAAACAGCAGTGATCTATCCAGTGAATTTAAAGGCCTTATTTACCTCCTGGTAGTCTTTGTGAATGGCAGCACAACATCACACAAGGAATTTGTTCCTCTTTTTGAAAATCAAGAAGAATACATGCCAACTGAAGAAAATATTACTAAGGCTGAAAACTTTGGTGCTTCTTGTGTTTATGCAGGTTGTCTTTTATGACAGCGTTCATTATACAAGCAGTACAGAAAGTTCTGGGAACTGATCATAGTTATACATTTAAAGACACTATGAAACCCCTTCCCACTTAATTGGTCCCAGAAATGGGAAAAATGGAAAACAGTATAGACAATGAGGAAGAATTTCGGAAGAGACTATATGGCAAGACAATGAAGTTCTACCCTGGAGAATTGAATACTGTCCCTTTTTCTGTCATACAGCTCACATGTGATGATACCTGAGTCACTTGAGCCAATCTTTTCAGAGCTGTCAATAATTTCACACTGTTTTTGTTCTTGGTGCAGAACTTTTAGGTGTGCTGAACTTTCACAGCTGCAGCTGAAGTCAGTGGGAGCCATGCTCTGAACACAATATGGTCTTCAAAAAAACTGTTTTGGGGAATTTAAAATCATGTCCAACATGATTTTATTTGGCCTTAATCTTCCTGGGACCCATGAGTTTTCTGTGTGAAGGGATACTGCCAAGCCCTTTTACTTCCAAGTGATACTATACAGGAAGTTTGCTGTGGAGTTCGTTGTTATGAGGGAATAGCTTGCTCACAAAAAAACCCGTATGGAAACAAAGGATACCGTTTTTGGAGCAGATTTTGAACAGCACACAGGAAATAAGGCAAGTGCAAACCGTGTTGAACTGCAAGAACAAAAGAATGTGGTATAACCTGCTTATCTTGTTGGAGTGCCATCTTTTCTGTGCAGTGTGGTACATGTATGTATATGTCTTGCCATCTACAAGCTCCTCCAAATTCTCATCTTGCTGGTTGTATTCTGTGGAATTTTAGAAGAGGAGAAGGTGTGTAAGTGAGGGAAAGTCACGGTTGAGGTGGACAAAAGACATGGACACAGTTCTTCCAGGATGAAAGTAGTAGATGCCATTTATTGCTACAAGTGCATTTTTATACAGTTCTACCATGCATGTGCTTCTTCACTATTGGTTACAAGTTACAGCAGTAACATCTCGTTGGCTAATTTTGCTATCATCCATGTTACTCTTCTACTCCCTTCTCTCTCACGGGTACAACTTAATATCTCTGGATACTCCTTTACTCCCATCCTTCTCAAGGGTAAACCTTAATATCTCCAAGGCTGATCTCTATTCCCATACTCTCTGTCAAGGATTTCACAGACCTGCTGTAGTTTCCCACAAGGGAACAGGCATTTTCCCCAGTTTAGTCCACTTCCCAAAGAGGAAGCACTTTTCTCACTTTAATTGCAAAGAGACTGTCAGCATTACAGCAAGAGGGCTTGGCCATTTTTCAGGTCTGACGGTGCCAATGTTTCCTCAGGGCTCACTCTGATAAAAACAAGACAAGTACAAGATGAGAAAGAAGCCACTCAAAAGCATCCCCACCAGCACTCTGCCCTGCATTGCTGATTCCTGCACCATTATCTGACTTTTACCAGCTTGTCTGAATCCTTCCTGAACCGCAGCTCTTCCAGTGTTACAGCAATAGGCATGTTAGAAACAAAATTGACTGACTGCTGAGTTGGCTGCTCTGCTTTAGGAGTAAGTAGATCAATACTACCACGTTCCTAGGTGAAACTGATATGAACTGGATACATACCTAAATAAAAATCCTGGGCCATAAGGATTGCTCAAGCTAGGAAAACAAATGGATGTTTTCTGAAATGAGGTTTCTCTGATGCAATCCCATTAAATTGTAAAGAAAAGACAAAGCCCTTTTTCTCTTTGCACAGCAAGAATTGCAGAAGAGTCATGGCCTCTGTTTACAGCTCAAGACTATTTTCCATTAAACACTTACTATAAAAGTTCTTTTTCTCTTTTCTCTTAGCTGTTCTCGGAGGCATATTCCTGGCCCTTGTTGTGTCTGTGGTGTTGGCTTTTCCCCTGCCACCATCTGTCTCTTCTTTTGATCTTTTTGTCTCTCTCTTATAGACACCCAACTGCTCACAAAACAATGGCCGTTAAAACCTTTCCACCCACGTGTCTTGCAAGTGCCCTTGTTTTAGACAGTGACATGTGCTGGTGGTTGGAAGGAAAGCTACGGTAGTTTAAGCTCTCTGGTCCCATAATGATGTTAACTGTTTCTTACAGGTAAGGGTTATAAGGGCAATGTTCACCCTGATTTAGAGAGATTTTACCCCAAGGTCTAACAAAACTGTTGGTGAGGAATTGGACTGTTTCTTAGCAGCATTGAGAAACACTGAAAGCATAGCACTTGAGGCCATACCAGAGAACAAAGGTTCTTTCATCTTCCTCTGGTTAGTGTCTGTGCTTCATCTAGCCACAAACTTGATGCTGTTCCTCAAAGCTGTTGTGATTTAGAAGTTTGAAGAAATGTATTTAATGCATTTGATCATTACTATACTTCTTTTTAATTCCTTGCAAAGTTGTATTTAATTGTCTGAGTTGTCTGAGAAAATAATATTTAGGTTTAATATATTTCTTTTCATCAGCACTGCTTCTTGTAGGTGGCTCTTGAAGTTTATCCCATGGATTATGGAATAATGGAAGTGCTGGCTAGAACATCTCCTGGAGGCCTCCAGTCCAACCTCCCACCCACAGTAAGGCTGCTGTCCAAGTTAAAGCAGGTCAGCTATGGATTTGTCTACTGAGCCTTGAAAACTGTCATGAGTGGAGAATCCTGAACCTCCCTGGGCAATGTTCTCCAGTCCTGCACATGCTGCACTGCCTTTCTCCTGGTGAAGCTTCTCCTAAGGTGCCGTATATCCCTCTTCTGACACTGTCTGCCACTATGAAGAATTTGACTCTCTCATTTTTGTCACTCTCCTTCAAGTAGTTGTGTGCTGCTGTTAGCTTCCCTTTTACTTTCCCAGGCTAAACAAACCAGATTTCCTGACCTGTCCTTGTATAACCTGCAGTCTTGCCCCCTGATCGTGTTGGTCAGCGTTCTGCTGGTTTCTCTCCAGTTTTGCAGTATCCCTTTTGAACTGGGAGTCCCTGGACTGGACACAGTATATACTAAGTGCAGCCCGAGAAGTGCTGAGTAGGGAAAGAAATAATAATTTACCTCCATCTGTTTGCCATCCTTTTCCTCACGTAGCCCAGTATGAAGCTTGCTTTATGCTATTATTCAACATGGTGTCCACTACAGTGTCCAGGTTGTTTTCAGCAGAGCTGCCCCTCAGCCACTTGGTTCATGGGCTGTGTTGATGTGAAGGACTATCCTGACCCAGGTGCAGAATTTTTGTTGATTTTTTTTTGGGGGGGGGGCGTTTCCTAGTCCCCAAGTTTCTCAGCATCCTTCTGGACTGAAACTCTGTTCCTCTTAATGTTAAATTTAGTGTTGTCTGCAAATTTACTGTGTGTGGATTCAGTCATCAAGGTTGTTGAAGAAGCCACTCGATATCAGCCCCAGTGCTGACCTCAGGGAGACTCTGCTTGTTCCGAACTGCCAACCAGCCACCATGCCATTGATCAATACCCTCAAGCCTGGCAGTTCAGTGAATTTCCAGCCCAGCTGACAGTCTATTTGTCCATGTCAGAAGCATATTCTATAGCTGATTACTCTTTTCCTGGTTTACTTGAGTAATGCTTTAGTCCGTGCACTATTTATATTTTTTCCAGTTGTGAATTGAGTCGTGTGGCTGTTGTGTATAGGTAGTTTTTGTGAAGTTTCTCACTGGGCTAAGCAGGGAGTAGCATGCACATGGCACTATTAACTTCTAAAGTACAGATATAAAATAGACAGATCACTGTATCAATAGTCATGAGTGAAGACAAGTAAATAATGAAGGGAAGTCTTACCTAAAGCTCACTGCAGTGTTTAGTTGAAACTAAAGTGTTGCATTTCAAAAGTTTTATGTAGTAAAAAATAAGCAAAATGTGAGATCTTTTCCAAAACAAAATATTAAAAAGTATTCTGTTGCAGCACTGAGACAAATAAGCAATCTGAACAGAAAGCCTGTATTCCATGTCCAAAGAGCATATAGCTATCACAAAAACTAAGACTTCACTTCCTCAAAATAGAAGTAATTCTATTAGTAATCAGATTTTTCTTCAGACTCCAGCACCTTCCTACAAGTTCAGTGCTTAGGCGTGTGTTGGATATTGGGCTTCTAGGACAAACTCAAGATATTTTAGGACACAATTGGTTTTATTATTCTTCTGGTTTAGCAAATTTGAGTAGTTCTGTTTTTTTAAAAAGAACATTGACATATTGGAAGCTTTTTGGAAGAAAAGTACAGGAATGGATCAATCTGGAAAATTTCCTTACAGTGAAAGATTGAAGAAAAAGTTAATAGATCTCTGTCTTGATCTCAAAATACTTCTGTAAGGGTATTATTTTTTCTGAGAATAGGTGACTCAAGATGTATGACAGCAGAAAGAGACTTCAGCTCTAGAATTCAATCCCAGACAAAATTTTGCTGGAAATATGGTGGATGTTTCTAATAGCAACATTCACATGATGAATTCTTAATACTGGGTGTCTAGAAGTCAAGAATGAGTGTCTTTCCAATCATTGCATATTAGCAGCAGTGGTAGGGCCAGGTGCAGGAATGACCAGCAGAGAAATTAGCCTGGCCCATGCAGAAAATCAAACTAAAAAGGTAGTTACCAACAGCTTTTTCAGCCTGACATTCATCCTGCTGCCTTCTCTTGTCCTGTCTTTGCTTCCCACTGCCTGTATTCTTTCCTGCCAGCTCCAGATGGTGTCTCTGGTCCTCCTTGCATTGCTTCCTCACCAGTACCTCCTCATCTCCTGCATCCCCAACAGCTCCACAGCCAATTTGGGCAATGCTGGTGGCTTTTATCAGCACTTGTGGCTCTTTTCTACCATCAGTTTCAAACAGCATCTGATCTATGTGCAGAAAATTTGTGAGTTAGGTACAAACAGAAAGACTACAGGCACATGTAGATTTGACCCATAGATAGCAATGATATCTGTGGCTAAAGATCAAGGGAGGTGGTTTAGGGTTATTGCTATTTTTTCCATCTGTTCATGGCCATTTAGAAAATTCTACAACATTTCCTTTCAGAAATCTTTGTGCAAAAGAGGAGGAGTATCCAGGCACAGAAACACGACACATTCTGATATATCTGTGTAAAGTAAGGAGTTTTTTGCCTTTTATTTTAAATAATAGCATTAAAAACAAATGGATACATGAAAAAAAACCAGTGCCCTCTGTAGAGGTTTCAGCTTTGATAAACCACGTTACAAAATCTAGGTCCTTCACCATATGGTGAGACCTGACACATCTTCAGTGTTTCCAGTGTCTTTTTGGACAAAAATCAAGAGTTAAGGACCTGGCAAACCAAATACATGACTGAAAATATGTGTGTTGTTAGCATGAGAGTGCTTTTGGCAGGCATGATTTGGTATGCCTGCATTGGTGTTTTACTGGCTCTCTGCTGCTGTAAACAAATCTGAAAGGGGAAGAAGATTTGGAAGTTAATTAATGAGTGTGAGCGCTACAGAAAGGAAATGAAGATGAATGGTTATTGACCCTGCTCTTGCTTATTAGGCACCAATTAATTTTTCAGCTGATAAAACCACTTCATCCTATCAGGTCCCCATGGTGGAATTACACAGCAAATACTTGGGGGCCTTTGTTTCCCAATATCATCCAAAGGGCAAGGCTTTTCCATCCATCTGTGAGTCCTGTCTGGCATTCTCCATGCCGGATGCCTTTGCGGTGGCCTTAGGATAAGCCTTCCTCTTAATTGCCCATCTGGGTGATGCCGAAGGATGTTGGCACTTCTGTTGGCTCTGCCTGATCTTGAAATGGGGAAAGTGGAAGGATGGGACTTGGAGCCAAAACTCTATGAAAAGTAGATTTTCACCTCCAGAACAGCATTACAACTGATTTCCATTATATTATGCATGGCAATTATAACATTATGTATGCTTTGTCTGGAGTTGTTTCTCCAGCTGTTGAAACAGTGTATTTTTACGTTAAACTAAAGCAAACTACAGCCAGCATCAACACTGATCTCCAAAAATGTAATGACTTAAATCTTTCAGGCCAGATGCTGATTTCTGAAACACTGGTGTGAATCTAGAGAAATTCCAGTTTTATGCTTATGTATGTCAGATGGAGGAGCTTATTTTGAGCCAGTGATCTGCTTTCACAGATATGCCTTTAAGGTGCCATCAAACTAGCTTCTTTCCATCACTCTAAAGCTATTGAAGATGAAATATGAACATTACTGGTAAACGAAGAAACAAAAAAAATGGGGGGAAAAGGATACATGTTTTATTTATTTCTCAGTTAAATTCTAGTTAAGGAAAAAGCATTTCTGGGACATTTTCTTTTTATCAGCCACTCAAACTAAGCTGGCGGAGTACAATTACAAATTGCTGTTTCTTAAACACCAAAAGACTCACACAGACTTTTATATTGGAAACTTTAAAAACTGTGTTTGGTTCACTCTCTTTTTGCCATTATGTATAAATCTTCAGTTTTTAATTAAAGACAACTGATATAAAGATTGTTACATTGCAGTCCCTATTATCCTAGCCTGGGTGTGCTATGAGAAATCCTGGGGGAACTTGTTGAGAACATTGTTTTGGTGGTGGTATTGGGTTTATTATTGTGTTTCTGAATGTGTTGGGGTTTTTTGGTGTTGTTTGTTTGTTTGTTTGTTTGTTTTTGTTTTGTTTTTCTCCTTCAGTACTAGGCACCCAACAACTGAGGGGAGTGGAATAGAATTAAAATAAAATTCCTTGAACTGAAAAAAGTGTAATGTGGGTGCGAGCTGGGCAGGGTGGGGGGCTCTGTTTCACACCGCTATACCTCAAAAACAGCTGAAGGAAATTTTCCAACAGCTTCCACATACTGTGCACTGTTCATCCCTGGACTGGGACCAAACATGGAAAGGATCATCCCCAAAGGAGAATTTAGAAGGGTTTTAAATAATATGTGAAAACTCACAGTGATAATGGGAAGCTGCTTGTAAACAGAACTTTTCTAGCCTATGTTGAATGAAATACTGCTTTCAGGAAGATTTTTTTTTTTTTTAATTACATAATAATATTTAAAGTGAAGTGCTCAGGTAACATTGTACCTCCCTCACATCCCCTGTGTTTGCACCCAGCCTGGAGCGTTCCAGCCCTGGGTTTGGCATGTTTGCAGGCAGAGCTGGACCAGCCCAGTTGCGATTCCCAGGTGTGTGCTGGCTGCTGGGGCCGTCCTCGGGAGATGTGTGTAAAGCATGATACAGTACCGCGAACCTGTTATAGCCTTGGCTTGTGTTCACCATCCAACCTGGAGTTCCCTGGCCAACAGCCTTGTTCCTTTCTTGCTGTCTGATATCATGCTCTGGTATTGCATATGGGGATTATGTTGCTCCTAGTGATCGTTGCCTTTTGCAATGGGCAATCAGAGCTTCACTGCCAGTTTACCCAGGTGTGGTGAAAGGAGCACAAATCCCATGCACAAAAAGTTAATCTGTCCCTCACCTTAAATTAAACTGATCCACCTCAGTTGTGGGGGTAAAAAAGAAAAATACCTCTTTTTTTTTGTTACTATGTTCCTTATAGAAGATCATCTCCCATTTTTCTACTAGGATGAGACTTCTGTCAGTACAGTCTATGTAATATGATTATGTATTTATGCATCAGCTTTTCCATTTTCTGTCATTTTAATAATTAAAAAAACCCCAAACAATGGGATCACTTAAGCCTTTAGTATTTATATTCTAGCAAATGTTCCAAACAAGCTCTAGCATGTTGCAAGACAGATTCAAGTGTTGCCTTGATGACTTGCTTTATTTCTTAAATGGTGAGATATTTATCTGTTTCATAACATAAAAAAGAGGAATTTATCCTCCCTCCTCATTCCTTTCCACCCCAAAATATTTTCTTATCCTTTAACTTAGCACCATTATATGTAATACATGAGGCTTGAATCCACAAGCATGGTCTCATTGATTTCAGCATGAATTATGCTTTGCAGGTTTGTATGTATAAATAGCAACACTAAAACTAAAATGATTTCTGGGCCAAAACCCCTTAAGCAGCATATTGGATATGGTGGTTGTAAAGCAGCCCAGGATAACATTGGATGAGAAATGTGAGCTGAAATGCCCTTCCATGTGCATTTCAAAATTTACGTCTTAAAATAAATGACCCACTAAATCATGTATATTCTGTTTTATTATCCTTCAAGTAATGCCATACATAGGTACCTTGGCTAACCTCATTCTTATTTTCTAAAGGTGCACATGCCAAGAACAGCTGGCCAAGAGCAAATTCTGCAGAGGAACTTACTCTCATTCAGAGGGAATACCCAGCCAGCTAGTGATCCAAATGATTCCTCTGAGTGATTTTGCCCAGGACTCTCTTTACAATATTCTTTTGCAAATGCTCAGCTGTTGCATATTTTCATATAGGGCCTCTCTTGCCTGGGATAAACAAACATGACAGCAAACTCCAGAAGAAATAGGAAACTCAGACTGAACAATTAGACCACATATAAAATAAGCTCTAAGTAACATGTCAAGGCAGTACCTATTCTTCAAATATTTATTATTTATTTCTATCATAACAGTGCTTAAAGGCCAGGGCTACTTTATGATAACCATTATGCAGAATTAATAAAAAAACTAAGCTCCAAGGGCGAGCCTGTCTGCCTCTACGTTTACATTTGCTGGTGTTATATCACTCATTTGACTCTGGAATATCAAAGCTTTAGAGGAAATCTTATCTACTTTCCTTCCTTTCAGACCTGAAATCCCAAGAGCTCTGATTTAAATCTTCTCCTGTATATTCATTGCTTACTAAATGAGATACAGGAAAGGATTATAATTCAGACTGCAAATTCTACCTTCAAAAGCTAGGAAATGCTAGATTAAATATGTAAGAGCAATTCAGTCCTCTTAGGTACTATATACATTATGACACAAGACATAATTTTTCCTTTCCCCTGGCAACCTTGCCTCATGCAGTGCTGGCAAACAAATCAATGAGCCTCAATATTCCCTTTTATTCAAGTGGCTGAATGTGCCTTATATGCCTCATTCACTGCACACTACTCAAAGTCCTGGGGAAAACAGAACGTGTAGTTTCTTTGTTTTACTGTGGTGTTCCTTGTTGGTGTATTTGAGGGCTTCATTAACATTTATGCATTTTTCTTCAGAAAAGCCTTGGGGGTGATTCTGTTTTTATGTTACAGGCAAAAAAACCAAAGGTTGGGACGGGGGTGGGAGGCAGACTGGAACTGTTGCCAGATAGTGTCATGGGTGTTCTCTCACTTTAGAGAAATAAAGACATTAGGGAAACTGAGGTAGCTTTTTGGGGTCTGGAGGCAACTGTGCCCTCAGAGCATGGCCTTCTTGCTGTTCCCTGAAGTTTTTTCATGAGTTTTCTCCAATCACGGTTTATCCCATACTCCTCCTTGCTTCCCCAGTCTTCCTTCCTTGGGCATTTCATCTCAGCCGAAGCTCCTTCAGTTTTTCTATCTGAGCTCACAGCCCAAGTGACAAACCATCACCCAATCTCTCCCTCTCCCATTGTAATGGATGCACTTGACATCTGCAGGGGAAAAAAAAGTGACTGAGATTTTGACAGAAGGGCTCCAGCGCCTCAAGGGCTAGACCAGATTTCCTGTAGTGCTTTTAAAACCGAAGTCCAGGACTGGAAGTGTATTTCATCGGCATCCAGCTAACACTCCTGGACAAGAATGTCTTTCTTGCAGATATTCTTTCCTCCTTGTAAAATTCCCACCATTTCTGAGGGATCTCTGAGAACAAACTGCTGAAGTATCTATTTTTACTTTTCACTGTTGTAAAAAACCATAAAAATTCCTTGCCTTAAACTGCTCCACATAATTTGCAGTGCCTACTCCAAATTCTGGAAGAAAAAAGACACACTGGAAAAAATTGACAGCTTCCTAGCTTATTGCATAAGAACTGAAGATTCATCATCTATGCTTGAGAGTGCTTTAGGTATTTGGTGATTTGTGGGTGTTGCTGTAAGACTCATTTCCTAATGCCATTTCCACAGTAAGAAATACTGAATGGTGGCAGGATGTGTGATAGAGGAAAAGAGTGGGAATTCTGTCAGGGAGAGTCTTAAATGTCTCTTGGGCATGCTGTAGCTCTAGTTACAGTCCAGGTTTTATTTTGTTGTTTTGGGGGTTTGTTTGCTTGTTTTTTAATCTAGGAAAACCTTGATGCAATCAAGATGCAGATGAAAATAATGTTGCATTAGAGCTGCATTTGCGCCAAGATTTTCAGTGCTACCTCTTCTGCAGGGCAGGTTGACTAAACAGTGCTTTGCAATACATATAACAGAGAATGTATCAAAATGAGTAAAGAAACCTCAATCTTGTCGAGGAGCACCCCAGCTCTTCATGAAAGCCTTTGTTAAAGGAGCAGCAAGAACAAGTGGTGCCTGAAGCAAAGGTGAGGGCGTGAACCAACAGCTGGCTCTGGTTATGGTTGCCCTGAGGTGGCCTCCTCTGTATGTCAGTGCCTGGTGAGTGCTGCTGAACATCTTGGTGGTGCGCCTCCAGGTGGTACCATGTGTCAGCTGGAGCTGCAAGAGAGCCTCACGTTGAGTTCATAGGTGTTCTACAGATCTCTGAGTTCACTCAAGCATTTGGAAAGCATTTGAGAAATATCCATGAAGCCTCAGCTCTGTTCCGCATAGAAGTTTTGTTGCTGTAAAAAGTGCGTTTTCAGAAAGACGTGGCTGACCCAAGAAATTCAATGTGGTGAGTTAACGCAGTGGTCAGTTTGCCTTTGATTACAATTGTTAAAGGTGACAGTAATATGGCTTGAACTTGTTGGATTCACTTATATTTCTTGGACTAATTTATGTGCTAAAAACCTTTGAAACTGTTACAGTTGTGACCTGGGATTTTACACAGGCTGTCAAGTGCTCACAGGCCCCTTGGCTCCCATTTGCTCTTCCTTCCCAGGTCGCCACATAGGACCAAGCCAATGCATTGCCTTGCTTACACATGACATCCAGCATCAGATGTCACATGTGAACAAAGCACAAGTAAATTCCCACATGGGAGAAACTTCTGAGCTGTTTCAGAGTGACTTGGCTTTGAGACCCTATGGCTGGCCTCTCCTGTCTGCATGCCTGGACTTCACCTGTCGTTATTTCTCCCCCAGGGGCAGATTTTCATGCCTTGGGGTAACCAGCCTTGCTGTGTCTCCTAGCCGTATGCAGCTCCTCCAGCCCTGCAGCTCTGCTGCTGGCAGCTCTCTCAGAGCTGCCAGGGTTTGTGACAGCAGAGGGCAGCAAGAGACAAAGAAGATAATTTTATAAATTGTGTCAAGTTCCACTTTCTGACATTTGCGCTCTGGACACAGTAGCTGCAAAACCTGCCCGCGGTCCCTCTGCCTGCCCCAGGCTGCCAGGCGGCGCTCTGGTAGGGGGCTCGGGGCTGGAGTGGTGCCCATCACAGGGCCATAGCCAGCAGGAAGGCATGGCCGTGCCTCACCAAGTGGGTCAGAAAGGGAATCATACTGGTTTTGAAGACTTTGCCCAGTTACAAGAGCACCATATGGCATTTTACCATGCTCGTGTTGAAAAGCTATAAAAATCTGAAATTAGCTATGGTTAGCTTTCACCACACAGCTAAATGTTTCACTTACTTTAACTATGAATAAATAATTTCTTATATAATGATGAGAGCTGCTGGGCTGCATTGCTTTTCTCCTCTGCTCTGCAAATAGCTGAAGGGAGATGTACATTTGGAAAACATTTTGTGCTGAAGGACAAAGCAAAAGGGTCGCTGCTACTATGTGATTTTTAACAAATGGTATTTTTTCTTCTACAGACTCATGGAAACGGACCTTATTGCTTGCCTAGCTAGTGGTTAGATAAACAAAACCTGAGGTAACGCAACTTTCCCTTCACTCTCCTGCCAGCATGTACCCTAAATATGTTGGTGCAGGGTGGAAACCCAGTTACTGGTGTCCTCTCAGGTGACATCACTAACAAAAGAGGCATCTGTATCTCCTGCAGGGGTGAGAGTAGCTGCCCACAAATGTAGGGACTGAAACTGCTGTCACAGTTTGTCTTCATGCCTGCCTGTAAAGCACCAAATTGGTAACATGTCCGCAATAACATGTATGACTCCAGGCAGGTACAAATCAGCTCTGTGACATGGCATAAAACAAGTCCAGTTGCGTGGCTCCTATTTTTGTTTGCCCCTACCGTGTTCAGCTTTATATGGTCTTTAGAAATGGTGCCATTATCTTTCAAGGTGAATGGTCTTAAGCTCTTCACATCATTTTTCTTGTCTGGTCAGATTAATTATTTCCATGCTGAACAAACATTTGCAAAATTCAGCAAAATCTTCAACTTAGAGAGACTTCTTACATAAATAGAATAATTTAGCAGGTTCCCTGCTATATGATTGAAAAAGCGGTTGGGTTTGTGATCTTCTAAAAGACTGTTTCTCAAGTGTTGGGACAGAGATGATACAAAAAAACACAGCAAGTGGTTCAGCTGAATTTGAGAACTGTTCATGGAGGGTGGTAGAGGAGAAGGTAGAACATAAAAAACAGTACGAAGGGGCCTGCACTTTTGATGAAAATGTTTAATGGAAGAAGAGAGTACTTTTCACTGGTTTGTGGTCTTAATTTCTTTATAATATTGTAAGCTGAGACAGAGCATTGTCGTGTAAGCAGGTAATAGGGTGAAGCTGGCTGGTCTAGTTTCACTGAAACTCAAGAAGTTCATCCTAGCTCGGATTCTCATTAATCAGTTACTGCTAAACACTATTTCTTCTAAGTAATCGTAAGCATGCTATAGTTCACAGTTTATTTTTTACAGCTGTTGTAGAGCAACATGTCCCTCTGCTGAGCATGGGGCCAAACCCTGGCATTTTTTCCTGCTATCACTGGCTGGCAAAGTGATAAGATAGTGCTCAGCATGACAGAGCACATTTTGATGGCATGCAGCAGAGACAGACCTCCAGTTTGATCCAGTGAAACTATCCTTATGTTCTTATGTAATGTAATCCTAACATTTATTTTTTATTTAAATACCTTCAGTTTGGATCATCTTCCACATGAATTCCATATTTCAATGTTAAATTGTTATTTGTTAAAATCAATTGTAATCAATGCTGCTATCTCTAACCTGCTGCAGAATGTAGAGTTTCTGTCTAAAAGGTCCTCTGATTTTTTTTTTTTTCTTCCAGTTTTGTAGGAGCAGGATTTGGCCCTAAAATCCAGGGAATTTAGACTCTATATTGAAGTTAAAGTAACCACAACCTTTTCATAAACAGGCTGCTGTTGGAGACTATGGTTGCTTATATTCCACGGTAATGAGCACCGCAAAAAAATCTCAGATGGACACACCTTAACTTCAAGAGAAAAAGGTAAAGAAATGTTGGGTGACAAATACCTCTGTTTAGTGTAGGTCTGCTTTTGGTGCTGTCGAGTGTCATGGACCAGACAAGCACCTTCTCAACCAGAGCTGCCACTGCTGAGACAGCTGTACAGAGTAGCCCGGGATCCCTCTCAGGGGCTATTCTTAGAAATTTTTACATAATGGTCTGCTATCAAACACCACGTATCCTGATTTTTTTCAAGTTCAATATTACTCTCAATTGAGGACTTTTCAGGTGGATTTTAGAAACACTTCTTCTTCCAAGGCGAAAAAAAAACCCAAACATATTTTTTTATTGACCAAAACCCCCATCATGGAACCACATTCCACTTTACACTATCCATTGTAGTTGTGATTTTCTGAAGACTTCTGGGATCTAAAATAAATAGTAGATAGGAAATGTAGTTTTAAATTAGAAGAGAATTGATATCTTTGAAAGGTCCTAACCTAAAACAGGTAGTAAACTGAAATTTTTGTTCCTATGTTTCTCATAAATTTGGAAATAAATTTGCTGGTTAAATTACACATCTGAGGAAAAAAAAAATACATTAAAAGAGTCTAAGGATGAAAATTTCACTCCATGTCTTAGTCCCACCACTGAACAGAAATCTAGCCCTAGATGAATTTTCACAGAATTTAATCCATTTTAATATCTTGTAGAAATCCATGAAAAATACCACAGAATGTATTTTGCCAACTGCATTGTTTCTCTGTTGTTTATATTTTCCTTAATTATTTTCAACCCTTTTTCCTCCCTGAAGTATTGCTGCATAGTAAAAGCATCTTGCTTGTTAGTGAGTTGCAAGAAGTGCAGCGTATCCTTGCCTTTAGGCATAACACGGTAACATAATCCCGTACAATTAACTGCTTATAAAATGTTTCTTTCTCTCACTCTTCATGGCACATATTATGGATTACCTGCCGAAATTTGTTTTCTCACCTAAGGCAGGAATATGCTGCTTGGTAAATTTCCAGAACATGTCACCCATGTGTCAAGATACGCTTACACCTCTTAGAATGAAAAATACTTTTTCCCACCTGGAATTTCACAGTGACTGATTTTCTACAAAGCACCTCACTCCAAAGTGAATTAAGGACTGGACTCACCTCCTTCCTGCTTCAGGACCCAGGGGTGTTTTAATAGCCAAATCCTTCTGCTAAACTATGTTTCTCCCAAAAGGGTCGGGCTGAGACAGCTGGAAGTGCGGTCATGGGTCCTAATTTTACTCCTTTGCTCACTCCTGCATTCTCTGGGCTTTACCCAGCCCCATAAGCTTAGAGACAGGGATGGGAGCAGAATGAAGCCCCATAATCCAAGGGGAAATTGTCAGTGACCTGTCACACCACTTAGACATGCACAAGTCTATGGAGCTGTATGGGTTCTGAGGGAGCTGGTGGAGGTGCTCACTAAGCCATTTTCCATCATTTATGAGCAGTCCTGGCTAACCGGGGAGGTCCTGGTTGACTCAAAGTTGACAAATGTGATGGTCATCTACAAGAAGGGCCAAAAGGAAGATGTGTGGAACTACAGGTCTGTCAGTCTGACCTTGGTACTGGGGAAGGTTGATCAACTTGAGTGCCATGTACAGGACAATCAGGCCCCCGTGAGCAGGCCTCGTCAGTACAAGTTTATGAAATGTAGGTCCTACTTGACCAAGCTAATCTCTTTCTCTGACAAAGTGACTTGCTTTTTGGATGAGGGAAAGGCTGTGGACATTGTCTGCCTAGACTTTAGTAAGGCTTTCAAAACTGTCTCCCACAGTATGCTCCTGGAGAAACTAGCTGCTTTTAGCTTGGACAGGCATAACCTTCACTGGGTAAAGAACTGGCTGGATGGCCAGGCCCAGAGACTTGTGGGGAATGGAGTGAAAGCCAGTTGGTCATGAGTGCTATTCCCCAGGACTCAGTATTCGGGTCAGTTCTGTTTAATCTCTTTATCAAAGATCGGGATGAGGGGATTGAGTGCAGACAACACCAGGGTGGGTGGGAGTGTTGATCTTCTGGAGGATAAAATGGCCATCCAGAGAGATCTGGACTGGCTGGATTGATGGCCTGAGACCAATTCTATGAGGTTTAACAAGGCCAAGTGCCGGGTCCTGCACTTGAGTGAAAACAACCCCAGGCAGCGTTACAGGCTCAGGGAAGAGTGGCTGGAAGCTGCCTGGTGGAAAAGGACCTGGAGGTGTTGGTCTGTAGTCAGCTGAATATGAGCCAGCAGTGTAGCCAGGTGGCCAAGAAGGCCAAGAGCATCCTGGCTTGTATCAGGAGTAGTGTGGCCAGCAGGATTAGGCAAGTGATCGTTTCACTGTACTCAGCACTGGTGAGGCCCCACCTTCAATTCTGTGTTCAGTTTTGGGGCCCTCACTACAAGAAAGACACTGAGGTGCTGGAGCCTGTCTAAAGATGGGCAATGAAGCTGATGAAAGGTCTGGCGAACAAGACCTGTAAGGAATCGCTTAGGGATCTGGGGCTGTTTAGCCTGGAGAAAAGGAGGCTGAGGGAAGACCTTATTGCTGTTTACAACTACCTGAAAAGAGTTTGTAGCATGGATGGTGTTGGTCTCTTCTCCCAAGTAACACATTATAGGATAAGAGGAAATGGCCTCAAGTTGTGCCGGGGAGGTTTAGATTGGATATTAAGAAAAATTTCTTTACTGAAAGAGTTGTCAAGCACTGGAACAGGCTGCCAATGGAAGCGGTTGAGTCACCATCCCTGGAGGTGTTTAAAAGACATGTAGATGTGGTGCTTAGGGACATGGTTTAGAGGTGGACTTGGCAGCACTAGGTTTACAGTTGGACTTGATGATCTTAAAGGTACTTTCCAAACTAAATTATTCTATGATTCTGTGGAACTATTTGAGGTAATGTTTTTAAGCATTCCCTCATTTTGTCATTCCCCACAACTGACATTTATGTAGTAATCCCTTTTGTTCTTTCCTCTCGCCTCCCTGTGCAGGGCTGTTTTCAAAAGTGACCAGTGAATCTTATAGGTGTCAATCAACAGTTCTGAAAAACAGGTCATAGTTTTCTGTTAATCCCTCTACTTCTAAGCAAGGCTAAAAGCCTCTTTCCTTGTGTTAGCCTTGCTGGCCCAATCAGTGTTTTTTTTCCAAAGCTATAATCTGTCTCCTAGTGAGTTAAGTTGATTTCTACAATAAAACTACCCCAGTGGCTTTTCTTTTCTGCAATCTGTTAACATCAGGAGAACAGAAATTTCTAAACATTTGTCAGAGAAGCACATTCTCCTTATAACTATTTACCTAAGAAAAAGGAATTAACTCTCCTAGATTTATTTTGTTAATGGTGCCTAGAAACAGGGCTGTTGGGTACACTGGAAATTAACCTAAATAGAATTGTCCTGGAGAATTCATTCGGAAAATAACTGAATCCTACTAAAAAGGTTTAGAGATGAAGATGCAACTTCACAAATGCTTCTTAATGGGCTCTATTTCAAATATAAAGGATTTTGCAATTGAGCTAATGCCTTTATGCCATGTTTCGTTCTGATTTTGTTTAAAAGTGAACAGAAAATGCTTGAATAAAGCTTTACAATTGTTTGATTATTTAATGCATTTTTCATGTTACCTAAGAACATACAGGCAGACTGCACAGGGAGGGGCAATTAGTATGTCAGTCTGGCATGTGGGGCAGGCATACAGTACTTGAAAAGCATTCCCAGAACCTCAGTATTATAAAATTTGGCATTGTTTGTTGGCTCAGGTGTCTAAACAATAATAAGAGTCCCATAAGATGTTCTTCTTGGGATGAGAAGACGATATGGGATCTAAACCTTCTCTGACGCAAAACCTACAACTGAACATGGGACAAATCAAATAGGGGAGTATTTCTTTACCCAGAAAAGTTCCTGGTCTCTTCAACTAGTGATGGAAACTCACCTGGACTGCTGTGTTTGGGGTCTGAACTGTGGACCTACCCTCTTCTATGCTACCTTTCTTTGTCCCAGAAGACACCAATATGGACTTCTTCTTGGACCTTTCCAGTGCTCTCCCCGGTCATTCCTGTGTGCTCACTTTCGTGTCCACGCATGTTTATGGTTTATAGCATTTGGGACACAAGTATTTCTAAAGCAGCTTTTTATTTCAACAGCCTGAGATCAGTAAGGTTCTAAACAAAATAGTAGATGACCTGTATGTACTATCCCATTTTTCTCAAAACACGAGATAGCTTTTTGTGTTAAAGCTGTCCCCCTTAGCTGTGGAAATCAACTTCAGTAAAGGACATGTCTGGGTGATCTGGCAGCTAGTCACCTTCTTACCGTGCCACAATTTTTTCTTTTCCACCCTCCCTCTTCACCCATTCTGTGGGAACAGGAAATTATCAGAGTTTCTTTGAATTTCTGTTACTGACTTAGTACTGGGTTGTGTAATTTTTCTTGGCATTTCTTGGGTGTTATAGAACAGCCTGGAGCTATTTCACAATCAGCATCATCTTAAAAAAACTGACTGTAGAAATACTTTGACATTCACAAATCAATCACAGCTATCCCTTAATCCTAAAGCTCTCTATCAGTGTTTGTACCAGATGACATGATGCATCTGTTTTTGTCTGGTGTGTCTTTGCTGCCTTTGTTCTCTGGTATTTCTTACTCTTTTCATGAACACCTGAAACCCCTTCTCAGAAGAGCCATGAGAATTCCTCAGGCAACCCATGCCTGCCTTGTGCTTTTTGGGGAATGCTGACACGTGCCTCATTTTGGCAAAATCCTATTGTTGCAGCTGCCTGATTTTTGAAGTGGAATTTCATGTGTCCTAGAAGTTCTTGCAGTTATAATCATTTTAGCAGTAGTCCCTCCTATAGTGAGATATCTTTCCCTATTTTCAAATCCCATCTACTCTTATATGAGCGGATTTGAACAAAGTGGCTGAGTGCTGAGGGTTACAAGCATTGCTTTGTGTATTTTACAGACAGCAGTGCACAGTTCAGTGCTGAGGCAGTCATTTTTGGATAACACCTCAACTGGATTGTTTAATCACTGCAGTGTGCCCTATATTCCACTGACGCAAAACAGGACTGCAAGATTTGCCATCTGTTGCTCTATCAGCATCTCAAAGAAGCCAGAAACTAGAGACAGAAAACTATTAGGAAAATATACTTTTCCTGCATTAAAACAGTCGTAATTCAGATTGCATGTTGAGATAAAAATAAAATCTTGATGAATGTTTTGAAAAATCTGAAGATTAGGTATTAAATATTGAAATTTCTCCTTATTCCCTTCCTCTCAAAATACAGCAAAGGCCACAAAGGTGGGGCTTGGGTCACTGTACTGTTTTGGGGAATAAAATGCCAGGGCAATTCACAGGGCATTGAAGTGAAGCTTTTTGGCTCCCGCATTGCATTCCACTGAAGGCAGTGAGCTGTGGGGAGCATACCAGGTAATTCATACTCAAAAGAACTCAGAAGTGAGGCAGAAAAACCTATTTTTCTGAAGACCAGAAATTCTAATCCTAAAATAAAAGAAGGATTGTGGTGATCAGGTTTCTACGGATGTCAGTGGTTTTGAATTAAGCACTTGGTGGTGGATATTAAAATGTACTCAAAGAGATGGAAATAATTGTTTTAAAATCTGAGATGGTTATGGTGTAAGAGTATTTCTTTTACAAGCCTCTGTGTTCATGCATTTCTGAATGCATGCAGGAAAGTTCTCCTCTCAGATCTGAACTTCACAAGCTTGACACTTGTGCTGATGAAGTCTTGACTTCACATCTGCATGTAGTGCTACTGCAATGAGTGAATCTCCTTCTGGGCATGGAGATATATTGCATTGAACCATGGCAAAATATCTATAGTAGATGGTGTTCCAGATGTACCAGAATTGTCTTAATCTGTCCTTTCCACATCCAGTGTCTGCTGAAAATTCAAAAGTATATATCTATTTATTCATTTATTCTATTTATTCATTTGTTTTTCAGACCATAAAGATTGAATTTTATGGCCCTGGAGTGAGAGCAGATGAGATCTCTGATCCCTGTTAGTATAAGCTGAAGAAAATTCCTTTCTGATCCCAAATCTAACACAACTGCACTCTGAGCAGATTAGTAAGATGTACTGCAGGGTTTACAAGCCAGTGCTGCTTTATCCCTTGGAGTGAGGGGAGAAAATCTGACACACCAAGCCATGTTCATGGCATTTTCACTCCACGCTGTACAGTGCTCAGTGTCATGGATATTGGTCCATGTCTGGGCCTCCTTAGCAAGTGTCTCAGTCATTGTGCACCACAAAAATGCCTTCCTAAGCCCCACAGGAGGACAGCAGAGGCCCTGAACCTGGAGCTCTGATTTCAACCACTATTTTAGTATAGCACTGGGAATGTCAGGAACAGGCTAAGCATGTTCAAGCTTGGCACAGGGAGGGGGTCTGTAACAAAGGGAGTCTAGCCACATGGAGAAGAGGCTATGGGTGAGCACCCTGGCCCTTCAGCCCTCACTTCCCTCCGTAGATTAGCCTCCTCCTCTGGAGCAGTGTCTGATCTCATGTTTAACCCTGCCAGGGTGAAATCCCACTGGAGATGCCCTTGGGTGTCTGGAACAGGCAGAGGGCTGGCCCATCTCTGGTCACTGGGGCTGTAGGACACCAGTATCCTCCATACCAGCATCTGGGGATGCCCTGGGGCATTTCAAAATACCACATGCTACCTGTGTTTGGGGATCTGATTTGTGCACTTGGCAACAAGTTCCTTGTTTCCCTTATTGGCTGCTTCAAAGTATAAATATTCTCATATATCTAAGCTCAATTGTCAGACCTTAAGTCTTTTCCAGCATGAGTAAACCTGTGATTTCTTTCTCCTCAGACTATCATAAATCTTTTATATGGTGTGTCAAGTCTCTTTGACAAGCTGGATAAGTTCAAAACATTTTTGTGAATAACTTCTGCTCCCTCTTGTATTCCCACCTACTTCTAAATGTACAAACACAGAGAAAGAATTTCTTAGTAGCAGCTTTACTGAGACTGTGCACGGGAGCAAGTTCGCTACCTCTCTTCATTATTTCTCTTCACATTTAGCAAAGGGTAACAGTAGCCTTTAGTAGCAGTATTGGCAGTTACTTTCAAGAATACGAGTCACAGCTGATATCACAAGTGTGAGTCTCCCAGTCCATGGCTATCATCTGCATCCCCGAATCCTAGGTGGAGGTTGGATGGTCACCTTGCAATTCAGATCACTCTGCCTCCACAGTCTGCTATTCTATTTCTGTTTCTACAGTGAATATCACCAGCAAATGTTTCATGTTTCTAAATGACTGATAAACTATTAGTGTTGGTTTGGGGACTGGTTCCTATGGACCAGGCTGAATGGCCTCAGTGGCAGATACAACTCCCTTAAGACATGATGAGATTCACCAATGAGGCAATTTTTAGGGATTTTAATATGTACTCTGTTATTTCTGCATTAAAAAAAATTAAACAAAATATCACCTTGTGCTGGTTTGGCTGAAAATGAGTTAATTCTCTTCATGAAGTTAGAAACCTTTCTTTTTCATAGCTAGCACAGCCATTTTTTGGACTTAGTTTGAGAACAAGAGATAACACCCCAGCACAGAGATAATGTTTTTAATTGCTCTGCTCTAAGAGCCAAGGACACTCTGAGCGATTTTCCCACAGGTGTGAGGCAGCTGGGAAGGGGGGGCAGAGATGGGGCAGAGCTTCACCGACATCCAGACTGATCAATAAGAGCATTCCATCCCATTAGTGTCATGCTTTATATTTAAGGAGAGTTGGGATCCTCCGGTCTCTCTCGGGCATTTCTCACTCTTGGTCTGGCTCTTGGGCACTTTCTCTCGCACGCATTTTTTCTTTGATCTTTTTGTTGGAGCTGGGAGAGTTCTGGTTTGGGATGTTTAGTTTGGCTTTTTGCCATTTTGCAGAGGCTTCTGGGCTTTTCTGCCTTTTTTTCTGGCTGCTTGGTGTGGCTGGAGTTCGTGAGGAATTGCCTTGAGTATCTTTTATTTTATATTCTATTTCTATATTATATATATATCAGTATTGTATTAGTATTTTGCTACTTTATATTTCATATAATCCGTGTTTATCTCAATCCAAGTTTCTCCTTTCACTTTCAATTCTCTCCCATATTGGGGAGAAAGAGGGAAGGGTGAGTCAGCAGCTGCTCCTAAATCAAATGCCTTGCAGAAATCCAAATAGGCTATATCAATATGCGTGACCTTATCAACTAAGATGCCTGAGATTCCCTCCAAAAAAGGTAATATTTAATGCTTTGATTTTCTGGCATACGTGACAGCATGAGTGCCATTTCATCAAGCATATGATGTACAGCCTGAGACACTCATAGTTAATGGTGTGTGAAGCTAACGCACTGCTCTTAAAACTTTGTTTTAACCATGACTAAAGAGCAATATTAATGCTTTGATGAATGACTGGAGGTAACCGTGTTTCTGCTTTGGCTGAAATTATCTTAGCATGCCATGATTTGCATTTTGGAAGTGCAATAGATGAAAACAGGCCAGTCATTTACAAATTAATTTGGATTTTAAATCAGAAAAGGCTGAGCTGAAAACAAGACTGTGACATGTTGGGTCTGGCCAGCTTTGCTAATAGATGGTCAAGCATTTGTATTTAGGGCTGGCTGGCTATTTTTCCCCTTTTAAGTGATGATGACCCCATAGGGAACATTTAGAAAATTATTCTTCATTGTACCTGTTTTCTTGTATCTGATTTCTATTTTTATTGCTAGCTGTTTCCTAGCAAGGTATTAGCTTAGAGGAAATTCGGCTAATATTGCAGTTCTTTAGGTATCAAAGCCAAATGCTTTAATAAAGTGTACAGCAGGGTTTAGCATAGACTAGTGAGCCAAATTCCACTTGTATAAAGCTGTCTCCCAGAGGCCTGCAGTCTGGATCATTTTCCAATTGTCAATTAAAATTCCAGCAAGCCACTAGACTCTTATTCTTAGGTCTGTGGCTGTAATATATAATTTTGTATTGTGGCAGGTGCACTGCCTGAAAGCAATAGAAACTTCTAGGCTGATGTACCACTATGGTCATGCACATGCCCCTTGGTCAACAGACAGTGCCCTTGACCAATGAAACACCTAATTCACGAGAAGTTTCTGGACCGCTACCATAAATGACCACAGTTCACATTCAACTAGGGTATAAAAGGAGCCCACCAGAGACCCCCTTTGAGTTGGTCTTCCTTGGAGTGATGGGTCTGCAGTTGAGGAGCCTCCTCCTTAGACTGGCCATCTAAGGAATATTCCTGGGGGACTGAGACACCTTACCGACCTGGTATGTGATCTGGGTACCCTTGAGAGTCCTCACTTTGTAACACATTGTGAAGATATACATTTTGAATCATCACTCTAGAGTTCTGGGATCTGATCCCATGAGTTTGAATCAGCTGTGTAGTAAATGAACTCCTAACTGATACCCAAATCTGCATTTTATAAAGTTGTTGGAGTGCTGAATAATTTTGGAAAAACCCTTTTCTGGTTTGTTTTCCACTAAACAGTTCTGGTTAGAATAAAGTCTGTTTGACTGCCTAAATTAACTTTTGGGGTGCCTCCATGACATGTGTATTTTGAGGGTTCTCTTTGAAATTAGAACAAGCTTTATCCTAAGTAGATATTAAGATTGTAGTCCCAAGAGGTAAAACAGATGATATGTCTCAGTTTTTGTTATTCTATTACCATCTATTTTTATCCCAGACATAATTTGCATAGAGACAATGTAAGTGAACCAAAATAGGATCAAAGAGGAGTCAAATGGAAGGTAATTGAATTGGTGAGACCACAGATCTATTTATCAAGTGTTTGCATTTTAAATGGTCCTCTAGCATGCTTTTTGTTTCTTTCTTATGCCTTTTTCTGTAGGGTGGCATTTAATCAGGCACAGCAAAACTTTGGAGTAGGCTTGATCCCATTTCTCTTCATCTTGGAGGTGGACAAGGTCAGCTAGAAGAGCTATTGCTAAAAATTGATTCATAGCTTGGAGAACTGCATCCCCTGGCAGTCAAACAGCCTGCCCATCCTGTGTGCAGAGTTACAACACTCCAGCCATGAAGACACTAGGAAACTACTGTAGAGTTACAGAAGACTGCAACAGGAAGATGAAAGTTAGAGGCTGAAATAAAAGACTGAGGGGTTTTTTGCATTTGTTTATCCAATGCTATTAAAATAACTTGGCAGGTTAGCTCATTCTTTCAAAGACACATTTAAATACTTAACAAAGACTTGAAACTCTGCAAAAGTATTTATCAGCACCTTTACTAAGTGATTGTTTGCCCCATCTTTTGCTGGATTTTGTTGCTGCATTCCTTGCAATCACCCAGTAGTTTCACAGCAAGAAACCACTGAATTGTTGCATGTGAAGGCGAAGACAGTGGTGCCTCTGTGCCTACAGACTGCGCAAGGAATTCTTTCACTTAAATCTCCTGTGAGGTCTCTGGAAAATCCCCCATTTAGTAGGCCAGCTCTGCAGTTTTGTGCCTCGATAATGCTAAAGAGGATGACACTGCTTCCTCACCCATGGGGTTTTTCATAGCCTATCGCTCATGCCAGTGGCTCTGTCCCGGAGAGATTTACTTGCTTAACTGGTAGTAAAATCATATGGGAGTTAGAAAGCAGAGAGGAGCAATTGAAGACAACTGTAACAAAAGGGATTAACCAGAGAAACGTGGCAGACAGCTTACTTAACAGCTTGAGCAAGCTCACAGAGCTTTCCTCATCATCCCAGCTTGACCAGCTCCAGTCCTGGCTAACAGAAGCGGAGTGTCAGATGATGAATATGGCAAAACATTGCATAGTTTGCCCTGGGCTGAGTGTTTCCTGGATGTGATTATGTGTCTGTGGGAAACAGGTTCCTTCAGGCTTCCTGGCCAGTTATGGGAGAACACGGATGGGATGTTGAATGTTATTTTTACCAAGAGGTTGCTGGTTCAAATATCATCCCAGGTGGCTTGTAACTAAATATTGTTACCATTTGGTTAGACCTCTTTGATATCAATTAGCCAGTGAAAGGGGAACCTGTGGTTTTACCTTGATTCTTAGTCGATAGATACCCACATCATTACAAGTAAGCCCTGCTCATCTTGCCTGTTGTTGTGGGAAGCCCCAGGTGAGGTAACCGTGCTGGAATGGACAGTGAGGCATTTGGGAAAGGAGCTAACCATAATCCTGGGGGAAGTCTTTTGATATTTAATTATTGAGTGTTGCTGTGCTCTTCGTGGTAGAAGACTTGACTTGACTTTCCATGCTTTCATGTCTGATCAATCCTCTTTACTTACTTGTTTCTAATTAAGAAATGAAAGAAAGCACAAATGAGGTAAAAGATTGATAAATCTTTCACTAGAAGACAGGTCCTTCACCAGTATAAATTGTTGTGGCTCTAATGGCTTAAGGGCCGTGACAGTCATCTGAAAGTCTTCCCTGTACATTTGGACAAGTTAAACGCAAAAGCCTGTTGCAGTCCACAATAATGATTACTATGCAAAAGAACTGGCTTCGGCCTCTTGGCAATGATGCTTGATGAAACTACCTGAAGTCAAACTTCAAGGAATGGAGGTTGGTCATAGATGAGAACAAGCGCAATTCCTATTTGCAGGGTGTTTTCTTCCAGGTGTATTAAAGCCTCCTACTGAGAAAAAAAATGTCGTAACTTGGATGATGAGATAATGCTGTGAAAAATAATTGCTGAAAAGACTTTCTCTTCTTTGTCTTGCTTTGTATAATCCTCAGCTCCATAGTGGGAATGCTATGATCAAAGATCTACCGCCTTGAACCAAATACTATATAAACTGAGTTCAAAAGGGATACAAGGGAAATAGGAGCCTTCCCCCATAATGTTAATCCATCATTTTATCTTGTAAGCGGAGGGTGTTTCCTACATCCACCTTGGGTAACAGACCACCTCCAGGACACTGAGCTGAAAACCTGAACACTCTCCTGAGCTGAGAACATCAAAGACCACAGTGGATGTTTTTGAGTATTTGCTCATGTGTTTCAGATTCATGCTGCAGAGTAGAAGCTGACAAGAGGGAAAAGGAACCCAAACTGCTTAGTAGCCAGTTGCAGCAAAACCCATCAGGGTTTGTTTTTATTCTGTCCCAAACTTTTCATTAATCAGAGTCCCTGAAATAATTTTATACGCTGGAGACAAATATGGTTATATAAACATGGGAAGAAACCTTCCCTCTCCTAAGTAGAAAAATATAGCCTTTTATAAATGTTGACTTTTCTTTAGGTAGTCTATAATAAATTAGTGTTGATAACAAAAGTAACCAAAATCCAGTACAAAGAGCAAGTGGGTGGTCTGGAAATAAGATAAATGCAATATGGCTTGATTTAATTTTTTTGTAGAGTGTCTGACAGTGAGACTCTGTGAGACGTTTTAGCTACACAACAGTTTGACTTTTTAAGTTCTCTGATTATTCAGCATTGGACAGTAATAATGGTTGAGATATCTCTGGAAGCTTTGCTGCAGAGAAAGATCTGAGACATCCCAATAAACTCAGTTTCCCAGTGTTTATCAGGACAGCAAACACATTCATGAAACTGGACCAATTATCATTCAAGAAAAGAGTATAGGAGGTTTTTGAAGACATATGGAAGACTTTGCATATTTAGTAGTTGATGCAAACTCACAAGAGCTACAACACCACTAAAAGAAAAAGTGAAGTATGAGGCACACAATATAAGTTACATTGGTTGCTTTGAAGTGTTGATCTTGGTTAAGCAAAACCACGGAGAAAGAGGAAGGAAAAGTAACTTCTTATCTATGACTATCTACTTCCAAGGGGTTCGTCTTGCCAGAGATGCTAATGCTGCTGCTGGGAGAAGGACACTGGGGAGTCCCCCAGGGCCATTAGAAGGGACCTAAGCAGCTCCTACCTGCAGCTGCTCAGACCTCTTCCAATGGCCCTGGGGAATGGTGTGTATGATAGAAAAATACCTCTTTTTTTTTTTTTTTTTCCTTCCCTACAGACATGATCAGAGAAATACAACTTATTGGTAAGATAAATACAAAGAACCCTAGGAAACATAGGAAAACTAGGAAAATTGGAATAACAATGGCTGCATAATCTATGTATTCTTGCTTATATCTCAGTGAGGAGCTGTCTGAACTCTTGGAACTCTCGGCTGTTGATCGTTACAGAGTAAGGAATAGTAAGGAACAAAAAGTCCTGGTATCCAGTTACTTCCTGTCCTAAAAAAAACCTGTACAAAGAAGTTGTCTGGTAAACAATACTGTTGTTTGAGTGCATTATCTATTAGACTGATAAACTGTTTGATATATAATTCAATGAGAGCTGTGAAAAATCAAATGTCTCTTTCCATGTTAATTATTTATGTTATTCATAGTCCATTATAAGTGTCATTCAAAGAAGATAAAGCAATTTGATGAGTGATAGTTTTAGTATAGATATTCCTTTGATGGAGCTGAATCCATAAAGATAAACTGAACCAAGCATTAATCAGGGTTTGCTGACAGTAATGAAGAGGAGTAAAGTATATATGAATAAACTCATGAACACCAGCTTGATTAGACACATGAGGCAAATTCACAGGATCAGTCTGTATTTTGTAAGGAACCTTGAATTAGATAATACAGGTTCTTTTTGATCTACCAGGTATTGTGGACATGGACTGAGCTGTACCAGTTCTGAAGAATATTGAGGGAAATGTTTTACTATTTGAACACAGGCCTTCATGTAAATACCACAGCTGACCTTGACACTTGGTTTACAGCTGGGGCAAAAATCTTACGCTATTTGACTTCTCTAGAGGTGAAGAGGAAATTGAAACCCAGCTCAGATTGTAAAGGTCAGGTTCATCTCTAAAAATAAACACCATGTATAACGTTCAAATCACGGCAGTTCACAAAATCACCAAGCAATCAAACAAGACAGAATATCTAGTGTTTAAAAGCCATCATTTATTGACAGGCATTGAATGGTCAATGCAAAGCTGAGGATGTATGTGCAGGAGGGTACACCTGCAAGGGGGTACCTTAAAACTGCATTAAGCATCTTCCACCTGTATTCAGACATCAAAAGACTAATCACATTCTGTGGACACAGGAATGGCTGGAGATGACTCCATCGCTGATGTTTTTTTCTCTGCCCCAACTACTTGCTCAAAGAGTCAAATTTCCATATGTTTGCAAAGCAAATGAGCAGGGCATTCCCAATAGTGTAGCTGCCCCAGATTGAATCTCCCATGACTAGAAAATGTTTGCATGGAGGCATGAGGGCAAGCATCTTCCTCCAGGTGGATGAGGAGGGACGGCTGGTGTGGTGAGGAATGGTGCCAGGTCCCTACAGGATGTGTGGGCAGGCCATGTCTCAGGCAGCCTTTGTTGGCAAGGCAAGACGTGAGCTTGCTGCTGCCTCCAGCAGCTCAGTCATCTGGGCTGGTGCAGTGAATGTCCTTTGTACCACTACTGTATTTTGCAAAGGTGAACCTAGTTTTCTGTTTTTATTGAGATTTAATGCTGCCATACAGGGAGAACAAGACACTCATCTATTCAATCCAAAGCCATCAGGAGTTAGCCCAGGGAGAAAATTTTGTGGGGATTCTCCCAGCATCTCTAATATTGCCCAAGTTATAACAAAAAACTCAAGTAGGATCGTGGGCATCAAAATTCACTGCTTATTTTCATGTAGTTGTACAGAGACACTGGGAACTGGATTAGTTGGACAAAAATGTAGGACAGTTACATAAATCACCAGAATTTCAGTAATAAAATCAAGCAAAGTTGTTAGGCAGATACCATCAGCTCCCTTTTAAGGAAGTTTAACAGACCAGATAGGATTTTTCAATCCCTTTATGTTTTGTTTGAATGCTGAGTAAACATCTGAGCTCTAGAATGTATGCAGGCTGTTTGAGAGATCAATGTGGAAAATATCAGTCTCATTTACATACATCCGGAAATAATTATTGTGCACTTAGTACTGGGTATAGATATTGTCCTAACTCCAACCTCAGTGCCACAGGAGGCACAAGAGCTCATTAGCTTTTCCCTTTTAGAGAGACAAGTTCAAAACTTGCTTTCCAGTAGGAATGCAAATGGTTTGTTGATTTCTGCTTATTTACTGTTTGCTTGAAGAGTCCCAGAAACCTGGTCAGCCTCTGCTGTTACAGTCAGACCTCTGTGACTGTGACCTTGAGGCATGGGTGGCAGCACCCAGAGAGGAGACCTGCACAAGGGGCCTAACTGGGGTGGTGAGCAAACATCAGGGGAAAAAAAAGGGAGGCTGTGTTTTGACCAGGACAAGTTGGCTTGCAACTACACAATGGCAGGCTATTTTTGCATTGGACTATTGATGAAGTGGGCACAGGGTCATCTGTAACTCTTGCAATATTTTAGGACAATGAAAGGTAATGCTGGCAGCAGATTTCAAAAATTGATAAGAAAAACACTTGTTAGACAGTCATTCAAGTTTAAGTATACACTTAGACGCAAACAGCACAATAAGCGAATGCTTCATATTGATTATGCTGTAGGCGGTTTAGAACAAAGGTATGTTCTGTATTTCAGCTGCACTTGACATGACAAATCTTCCTCTTGTTTTCAAATGCAGCACTGGCAAGGTCATGCTTTGCAATCATTTACTTCCTTCAAGAAGCAAAAGCAAGTCCTGTAGAGGTTTCTTGATCCTGTTGCAATGCATCAAAAACAACAGATATGCCCATGGTCTTTCAAGAAGAGACATGAATGTTTTCCCCTCGAGGCATCTGAAAGCTTCGTTCAGATTTTAAATGAGCAGAATACTATCTCATGAAACAAAATAAAATACCAGAAAAGACACATGAAGGGGTTAAATGGCAAGGCCAGAAGTAAGATGAGAGCCAACGTATTGATTTCATGATAACAAAATGCTGGGTTTCACAGAAAAGATTAATTAGTCTGAATTTCAGAATCTTGAACAATAAGCCTTGACTTTAATCTCAGCTGCAAAATTAAGATATAAATCAATACTTTCCCCTCCCTTTACCCCCAGAGTTGTTGAATTTAGTCTGGATTTTGATTTATCCTGTAATAAGAATAGAATCTAGTGTTGAAATTTGGATCCTGACCCAAATACAATGCAGAACTGGACCATATTGGAAGGTATGAGATTGAGATATTCTGGCCTTATATTCTGTGGTCAGGTTTTCTATTACATGTAAAAAATGGGAACATATCCTTCTCTGTGCTGCTACGAATACCCCACAAGGGAAGAGAGTGGTCATTTGATCATGTATGGGCAACCTCAACTGTCTGTGCTGCAAAATCCCCACATTGGCCTCACAGCCTGTTGTAGTCTATTACATCAAATTTCACCTTGTCATACTTACAGAAAACCACATTTACCAACAAATCAGGTCTTGCATTTGGGGCTGCTCATTATGCATATCTTCTGTGTTGTCATTTCCCCATTTTGTTCTTTCAGTTGTTCAAAACTGAGGAAAGAAAGTGCCGTGGCACAAAGAGAGTGGTTTTTTTGCATAACGGAGCCATTTGACCCTGATATGAGCCTAAACCGTGTGTTCCACTCCTTCCCTTCCCATGGTGTGTACCAAAGCTACCCCTCTGCACTGGAGTTCAGCATGTGTTGCTCCAGACTGTGGAGCAGTTTGGTGAATGTAAGACCAGGTTCCTTTCAGAGGAAACTGGATTGGAGGTTCTGCTCCAGGTGGACACCTGTAACCTTCCACCCCTCAGGAGAACATTAGAGTCTGATGCAGTCTTTGGTCCAACCAGATACATACTGGGAATATGTGGCTCAGGAAAACAGTTTACAGTAAAACCCTTGAACTGCATACATCATAGGTCCAGCTGCTTCCCTCTACTGATCCATTACTCATGGACAAAATTACTTGCTAATGTAGATTTACCACCGAAGCCTTAAAAGTGCAATCACTTCTGATTTTGTGAATGCTCAACCAAGCAATCTACTGCAAAATCATATCATGGCAGTGGATCATCCAATTGCTCTTGCTAAAATATAGTGCATGGCAAATATTTTTCTTCGTATGGCTGTGCTTCTGTGGCCAAACTGTTGAGTACAGGGAGGCCATAGTGGAGAGACTAGCAAGAGAGAAAACAGCAGTTCTGTACAAAAATGAGCACTGCAAGTGATCTGCAACTGTCTGCAGGGCAAAGAGATCAAATGTTGTGCAGGAAGCAGAGTTGTGCAAACACAGATAGGATACAGAAATGAAACTGTAGGATTTTGGCAGAGGATTTCCTGAAACTAGGCCCTGAAGCTTGGGTTACACTCCAAGGAGGCTACAGATATGTAGCGAGGAAGGTGTTCTCACATCCAACAGTTTAGTAGAGACTATGGTCTGGAGCTGTAACTGCCTCAGGATGTGGCTGCATGTATTTGCAGTGTGGACAAAAGCATGACATGAACATGGACCTTTCAAGTATGTGCAGAGGCAAAATTTAGGGCATCTTTTCCTTCTGTGGACTGAATAGGCTGTTCAGTCTCCTCCTGTGGGGCCATACTTCACCACATCCCCAGTGTTGTTCTAAATGCTATAATTATGCGCACACAACACACAGCAGCAAATCTCATGAAACTTAGTTTCAAGCTAAGTCTGTCCTCAGGGTGCAGGTTTCCCAGTTTCTGGCAGGAACATAGCTTTGGACAATTTTTTTGCAGTGCTTTATGGACAAGATAATAAATGGTAATTATGAGATTAATCTAAAGCCTTTTTCTCATGAGTAAAGAACAAATTCACTGGGACTATGGTGAGCCTGTATGAGGACATCCCTACTGGTCATTTAACAGTAGCAATTCATGTCAAATGTGTGGTTGTTTATCTAGCAGGGGAAGATTTTGCATCAAACGCTCTTTCATGTGTGCTTATGCACATGGTTGGTGTTTATTCATCTCCTTCAACAACTGCATATAAAGAAATGGCTGTTGAAGCTTTCTTTGCTAAGCCTCATTTTTTCCCTTTTAATTTTTGGATTGAGAAGATCTGGTAACTGTGCTTTCTTCAATAGAAATAGCTCCTGGCAACAACATGTATGAGGTTAATTATTTGTTAATCTGAAGAAACAAAGAGAGCAAGGGGAACGTGATGGAGCCACAGAAAGAAGTAGCATGAGGGCCAGGATTTCACCACTAGAGAGTGGAATTCTACTACATAATTTGACCTTTTCTGCTCCCAGAGAAACTGATTCAAGGTGGGGAACTTAGAAATATGCAATAGCCTGAGCAGCACTGCCTGAAGTACATTCTTTAGGTCTTTAATCAAAAGGCACATCAAGGAGGTACTGTATCCTTGGAAGATAAATGCATTACTTCCTCTGTGCATTACTTAGCATGAGTTTCAGGAGGCATTTTGCAAAGTAAGATGTATGTAAATTGGAATAAGAGCTAATATAAAACTTATCCTTGAGACAGATGGTTATGTATTCAAATTTAAATTTCAAGCACTTTAATAGTATAAAAGAAGCCAGCTGAAATGCATTTATATGTATTTTTTAATTTTGTTTTCAACTATGTGTGTTCTATCACTATGCATTTCCCTTGGGCTGATACTGCAATTTTCAACTTAAAGATGGTTCTTTGAAAAAAATTTGCCTTTGCTTCTGCTTGTGTGGCTCCAAAGCTGCACTGCCAAAGTCACTGCTGTGCCATGGCATTATGATAAGGAAACCAGGCACCTAATGGTTAGAGAAATGGGGGAAACTAATAACTCATTCATACACTATGTCATTTCTGTTTATGTATGTGCATTTTTGTCATGAGGTTCACATGAGGATTCTTCACTTGCCTACTGCAATCTGCCCGTGGTGGCACTCACGTGTAGCTTTTAGGTCTCTTTCAGTGGTCACACACTCAGGCCTGTCATATCTTACCTGTTATGCCTGGGACTTCTTTGCCTTGCTGCAGCCTCTCTTCTCCTTGCTGAACAGAGGGTTGAAGCTGCAGCTGGCAACAAGAAGCAATTGGCATCTGCAGGGCCTGCTGGAGGGCATGAGCCCTGAGGGGGATCTGGGAGCCCACGGCGTGGGTCTGGTCACAGATGGGCAATGGTGGAGAAGGTAAGAGGTCTCAGGTCTCTCCTACTGTCATTAATAGGTGATGTGAGGAGCCTGTGAAATGCAGTCACTGCTCTCAGGGGCTGTAGAGAGGAAAAATTGCAGCTCGATATCGTGCACGTGGACAGCCCTTGTTGAAACCAATCTCCAGCTGAGCTGGGGTCACCAGAAGGAACGTTGAGCTTGTGGAAGAATAAGGCTATTAAATATACTCCAGGGATGTACTGTTAAGGGATTGTTAATGGCTCTTCCGTATGTGTACAAATGTGTACACTAAAAATACAGTGCTGGTACTTGCAATTTCACAGGTTTAGGAATAGGCTGACTGAATTGTGTGTGCATAGTATCTGTTCCTTACTACTCATCTCCCATAAAGTATACTGGGAATGGATTTATATAACAGGTTCCATCAAGCACTTAAATGCTGTCCTTGCAAACCTGGGAAAGGGTCATCACATTTGCTGAAACCTGGGCCAGGCTGTGAATGTGGTTATGTCTCTAACAACATCCTTGAAAAAATGTCTCAGTTCTGAAGCTGGTGAAAGACATTTATTTTAAACATTACTGCATTTATTTTAGCTGAGTTTACTACGGGGTGAATCTGACCAAGTCTTTCTCTATTGGAATTTTAAAACTTTGCAGTGAATTGAGATATACTTAATCCAGAACATCCACTGGTGTTTTGAAAGTTTTGTTCCCTTCTTTCATAACAAAGCTGGTATAAACTTCCATTTCACATACAGTAAATGCAGTGATTAACTCACTTATAGCATGTTCCAAAGGACATGCTGTTCCATGACTGACCATTAAAATACCACACCAGTTATGCTCAATTCATGTACTTAGGCAACACAAAGCATTTAAGAAAGAATAGATATTAAAAGTAAGTTTTATATAGTTACCATGGTAATTGTACAATAACAATTGACTTAAATATGTTTTCATTTAGATATCTTCAAAAGAACTTGTTCAGTTTAGACATGCTGTGTTTACTCTATAATTTGTCCCAAATCACCGATTATTGGAAAAAGTAGCTAAATTGACATGGCAGTATTGTTCAAACACTTGAACAGAGCACCAAAATAGTTCAAAGCTTGTTGCTCAATATTTTTATCACAGCTGACATGCACATTAGAATGGGAAAAGGTTCCAGAAAGGCAGTAACATTATGATTTAAAATCAGTGCCACAGTTTTGCATTAGGCCATCTTCCAGAGTACATTTTGCTCTTGCTGTTTTATTATAAAATTCAGGAGCTTATTGAAAGAGAGCTAAACTTTGTACAAACAAAGGCAATGTCTTGGCAGCTTCTCATAAACCTCACAGCAGCTGAGAATTGTGAGAATTCCTGTCCTGGTAAAGGATGGGGAGAATAATCAATATACAGGATTGTACCCTAAGCTTTTACTTCAGCCTTCTTTTAAAAACAATACAGAAATTGCTTCATCTTTGAGTCCACTTGCAACAAACAGCATCAAGGAATGGTAAGTATAAAGTAATGGAATGCAATGAGTATAAAGCAAGGCTCAGGGATCTGGGGGGCTTGTGCAAAGTAAGATTTGCATGTTGAACATCACAACTTACACAACTATTTCAGTTACTTCTTGCTAACTGCAGAATGAAAGCCCCTTGAAAAGCTTTGCTGCCTCTCAGAGCAAGGTAACTGAACCAGCACCTGTTATGTCTTCTGGGTATAGCCAGCAAAGTTTGATGTACAAAGCTATGCTTTCATTTAAGTGTAGTGACGTTCTGTTCTAGTATTTGTTTTCTGAATTGGGACCAACAAATTGGTGAAAGTAGTACTTTGCAGTAAAATTGTCCTCTCACTTTCTGGTGACCAAAGCTAACACTGTATCTCTGAGAGGACCAGCTTTCTCCACTAAGCTGGGAAGCAGCAACTGCAGGTAATTTGGATAAGAGAGGTAAATCTCTAAAGCTGCAAATTGCCCCTTATTTCTGAATTGCTCTCTGGCAGGCCTAAGCCCTTCCATGATACGGGGAGCATGGCCTTATGAAGCGTATCTTTCTGAGCCCTCTCTTTGGTAAAGGAACAGAAATAAGCTCACCCAGAAGACAGCCAGGGGCACCTAAGGCTTGGTTTCTGTGCTGGATGGCCCCCCGTCTGATTTGTCCAGCTATGGGAGGTACCATGGAGATCAGCCTTACCAAGCTAAAAATAAGATTAGCGACTACAACCCTTTCATCCAAACATGCTTCAAATCATATCTAGAACTACGTCTCTGAGTTTAGCTGAAGAAGGGAACAAGGTACCTCTGAAAAGCAACTTGAAGTGAGGATTGAACAACCTGGTCTTGGCTTCCCAACTGAGGCATGATGTGGATTAAGGCTTTCTGAAGCTTTGGCTGTCACCAACTAGTGTAAGGTTGCAGCATGCAATAAAACTCTTGTACACTTTAAAGAAGTCAGACAAGACTAAATTATGGTGGTGTTCTGTGAATTTTAAGTGCTGCAGCCACAGTTAGCTTCCAAGACATCGATCCAGCCAAATGACATCTGGACTCTGAGGTAACATTAGATGAAAATGCTGCTTCTGTTCTTAACCCAATGTTCTTGGAAGCTGCTCCTCCATAAATGTTTAATAATGCACAGTAACCGCAGATACCTGCCAGCTGGGATGTGGATGCTTTTGTTCATATGCAACTACTTTGCAAGACTGAGACAATGCTAGGAAGACAACAGTGCTTGAACTGTGAATTATTCATGGATGTTTCTCCTTGACTCCTACTCCCACACATGACTTTCGGCTGTCTTTCCTCAAGTGTGCATGAAAATCTGCACTTTCCAAAAGAGCTGAGTACAACTGTGTACAGGTGTGTGCAAACGCACCAGGATGGTTGTTCAGAAAAATACGTGCATATGTTCTGAGACAGCAGGAGGGAGAAGCAGGAGCAACATTGGTTTAGCAGTTGCTACTGCAGTCCCAGCTTCTCTCCAGAAGGAAGTTTTGGTTTAGGGGAGCTCTGAGGTAAGAGTTCAATTCTTCTGTTCCAAAGCTGTCTCTTGTTTAAAGCACATTTACTCAGGGTTTTCCAGAGAGGGACACAGCTTTGCTTTTACATAGGATGTTGGATTTTGGCTGATGTGCTTCAACTGATTGTGATGGGGTTTTGTATGCAGAAACTTATTACAGTTCATACAGGAGGCTTGCAACCTACTCAAGAAAGTGAGCTACTGTTACTTGGTGAAGTTCTCCATTCCCACCCCATAGAGGTCAAACATCCAAATCAGATTGGTTTTGCCAAAATTTATTTTCTTGATTTCTGTTTTTAGCTTGGAAAAAGGAAGCAATGATTACATGGTGATTCTAAGCCCTTTTGAGTCCTCTGTAGCTCCCTGGCCATGGCCACAGGCTCTATGTAAAACACTGACATCTTGGCTAAAGGTTTTCCAGGCAGTACATCTTTCCCTTAGACAAAGTCTACCACTTTTCGCATCTAGGTTTGTTCCACGCCACCTTTGCCATGCAGAAGACAGCTCATTTCCCCTAGTTGATGCTCACCCCACCTCTGCTTTGTACAGGGACAAAGTAAGAATTAGTAAGCTTTGGAAAATCACTGGAGGCTGTTGATGAGAAAAAAAGGTGGTGTTTTGGCTCTCTTAGAAGCATCTGGTGTTTCCCTACATCAGCCCATGCATCAAGACAACTCAGGTCAACACTTTCCTGCAGCTCTAGCTGCTTCACCCATTAGCAAAACACAAAGATCATCAAGAAAACTGTCTACTAAATGTCAGAGGGTTGGGGTGACTCACATGAGAGCCTGTACTATCAATAATTGGTTTAGATGCAGAGGATCTGAGGAGTTACAAATGGCCTTTGTTTCTTTTATAGCAGGAGAAAAATAAACTTGTGATACTTCAAGCGCTGGTGTGTGTGTGGTCTTTCCCTCATGCAAGCTCACCCGAAAAGTCATTCCTATGTTCATAAGCAGTCTGCAGTTATTTTAACTTCTTTTTCTTGGCTGTAATTCTAATACACCTTCTGCCCAGGTACCAACGTGTGCCACACATGTAACTACTCAGACAGCAAATGTGGTTTATCTCAGACCACAGAGTCAACAGAACTCATGCTGGTTTTCACTCCTATCTCTAATACAGACAGCCTTTGCCTAACGTAACACTCCTTTGCTGCATAAAACTGACATACCTTTAATAAGCTGTAAAGTGCAAAGCAACTGTCCTAATTAAAACACAGGAAAAAAGGGGTTTTATATTTTTACAGAGAGTTATATGTACCCTGAAAGTCCTCGAATTAAATATTCCATGGAAATTACTTGCTGTCTAACTGCAAGCAGCAGAACATACAATAATGATAAACCCTTGTTTTCTTACCATATCCATAACTACATGGTAATAGGACCTTCTGCTTTGTTTTGCTCTGACAGCTTCAAATAAAACAAACGCAGGTGCTTCCAAGCTTTATTTTCCTCTAGTTTTATGCAGATTTTTATTACTGGATAGCTTCACAGTGTTGTACGTTGTGTGTGAATGTTGAAAGTGAACAGCAAGTAAATGAAAGTAACAAGCCAAATCTAAAAGTACATTTTTGTTGCTTTCTGCATCTTTAAAAAATACTTAAGTTTTACACCAAAAACCATTATTGCCCTTTCTGTTTTACTCACTCTAGTGCCGGGGAGAGAGGGCAAATCAGACTCTGCATGAGACTTGTGAAACTTCTGAATTTGCCAAGAAGCCATTGCTATGGTTCTCAAATGATACAGGAGGAACCATTGACTCAATATATAGCCACTGACGTTGCTGAGGCTCTGAGTGCACCCACCACCATGCAGGTGGGCTTCAGGCTGAGGAGACAATTGGTTTAACTTGCCATATACAAGGAAAGAACCTGTGATCAATACATCCAGAAGCTTCTTGAGTACCAGGGGTGTGAACCACTGCCAGTCCAGTTCCTCTTGCAAAGTTCTTGCAAGATAAATAAGAAAACATGCTCGTATGGAAGGGAAAGAAATGGGCTTGTGGAGCCCAAGGCTGCCTGCCATTTTATTTGGCCACTTTCCTTGATTTTCATTTCAGGCAACCAGTATAGACATGGGCCAATACTGTGATATGCAGAAAATAACCTTACCTTTCATAAGGCAGCCTGGTTCAATAAGACCATGTCAGTTTAAACCAGCAAAGAATTTTACATTTTTCTCTCACTGATGCCATTATCAGCCCTCCAGAGCACTGTGTTGTTATTTTTTTTCAAATAGAGCACGGATCACTTCTGAAATGCTGCTGCAGTTCGTCAAAGCAATGAGGTTGGTTCTCATTTATGAAAGAATTCTTTCTACAACTAGAGTATTGCAAAGGAAGCTTTCAGAAAGTAATAACTGAAGCCCAGTGCCTTTAATCTGCCTGTAATTTTCTACGATGAGTATATGTTACTGTCAGCAACTTTTATAGCCAAGCTATTGGACAAAATGTTGCATGTAAACACACTAAAGACTTTAAGGACAAGGGAATAAATGGAAACTATGATGGTTATATGCTTTGTAACAACTGTATCCCCAGCAATATTCTCCACCAGGCAGTCTATTTTTGTCTGTTGATCAGAGATATATGTGCTAAAAATATTGACTCCTTTGATAAAAAAGCAAAAATCAATGAAGTTGAAATCAGGGATAGTTTGATTTCTATTAGAATCTCAGCATGACGCAAGATGAATTTTCTTCTACTGATTAGCACATCTGACTGAAATGTTGGTGACTTTTGTGAGAGGATTTATTGTTTTAATAATCACACTTGGTATTTAGTCTTCCTGTGTCTCCAGGCTAATTTCAGATAAAACAGTGTTGAGATAGAAAAGATGTGGCTGTCTAATGCTGCAGGCAGATGTGATTAGTTTTATACTTATTTTTCAAGGGGTACATTGTGGTATTAAACTTGCTAAAGACCCTTGAGAACAGGAGATGGCAAAACAGCTTGTAAAATCACTCACATGCTTTCAAGTGGCATTGTCAAAATTTCCAGCCCTTGAACTCCCGATAAAATATTGGAAAATTATCTTCACAATTCTACAGACCTTCAGATAATACAAAGTACTATCTTCCTACTGTAGTAGCAGTTTATACCACTTGAGGACATGTGCCCTATGTTGTAAACCAAACTACCAGACTTCTCAAGCAGTTCAAGCACTTGCTGGTTGGAGGTGGAATCTGAAGTAGTGGTCACAACATGAAGAGTCTGCATTAAATTCAAGCTCTGTGTGTGTGCTCGCCTATTAGAAAACTTGATATCACTTAATGTTTCTTATCTGGGTTGTTTCTCTTCTTTCTGAGCAATAATGTCAGCAACTAATTATTCCTGAAGAGAGATCCCTGGAGAGAAGTCTGACATCTGTGTCACGCACTGACTGCTCTATTAGGAGTCTACTGTTATATGCAGTCGGTGTCTGATCAGATTTCATGTCCCTCGAAAGCCAGACACCCCGCCATCGGATACTCTCAGGCAGTTAAATCACATTAAATATTTAAACATGGAATTCGACATCATCCATTAGGTCTATTAAAGAATCTCACTTATTGCTGCCAGAACTAACCACACAGCTTAAGAGTATGACTTTTAAAATTACTCTTTCTGCTTCTTATGGCCTCCATGACATACTAGGGAGAGTGCAGAGGAGGGCAACAAAGCTGGTGAGGGGTCTGGAGTACAAGTCTTATGAGGAGCAGTTGAGGGAACTGGGGCTGTTTATCCTGGATAAAGGAGGCTGAGGGGAAACCTTATCACTGTCTACAACTACCTGAAAGGAGGTGGTAGCATGGGGGGTGCTGCTCTCTTCTCCCAAGCAGCAAGTGATAGGACATGAGGAAATGGCCTCAGGTTGCACCAGGGCAGGTTCAGATTGGATATTAAGAAAAAAAATCTTCACAGAAAGGGTTGTCAGGCATTGAAACAGGCTGTCCAGGGAAGTGGTGGAGCCACCATCCCTGAAAGTCTTTAAAAGACATTTAGATGAGGTTCTTAGGGACACAGTTTAGTGCCTGAGTTAGGTTATGGTTGGACTTGATGATCCTGAGGGTCTCTTCCAACCAAAATGATTCTATGGTTCTATGAATAAGTTTCCATGGTAGTTTCCAATGTTTCCACAACACTACCAGGAGTTTCTGTGAAAGTTTCTAATGCCATTTCCACTGAAGATAATGGCACTAAAATTAATTTTGTTCTGTATGAGAGAAGGGAAATAATATTTTATGGCAGAGAAATTAATGGAAAAAAAAACAGATGAAGGAAGTCAAAACTCACTTAATTCATCAGTAAAATGTGAACCCATCAACCCAAATGTTTTATAGCAAGAACTCTTTGTTCTCATACCAAAAAACTGAGAATGCCCAAAGAGGGACAAGCATTGCATTTCTTGCAATTTGCTCCAGCATAAAGAAATTAAATAATTTCCCTGTGGCCACACACTGATTCCAATGACAAAGATGAGGATTACAGCCATGTTTTGTGAGTGTCAGTGCTGTCTTTTGATTGGTAAGGATGTCTTCTGTCTTTGTAAAATGCCATGGTGTTTTTTTCTCAAAGCGCTCAATTTTGCTCTAGTTCTGCTCCACCTGAAATCAGTTAATATTAAGCCCATTCTCCATACAGAAAGTAATGATACCATACTAAAATAGTATTTTACTTCACTAGAAAGACTGGCACCATGCTAACAACGAAAGCCCTCTGCATTGTGGATTTCTTTTCTGCTTAAAACATTTAGAAGTTATCTCTATGTAAATACCTTTCGTGCTTCTTAGATCATAAATTCTTTCTGTGACTTTAATCAGAGAGAAAACTTTGTTCCTGTTTTGTCTGATTTAATGATTTTGTAGCCATCTTCATTGATTAAAGAAAAAGATTGCCCTATGCTCATCCCATTGTCTGTTTCTAAGGCTCTTCTACATTTTCACAAGGCTCTGCAAAAGAAACCTTTGTAGTTTACCTATACATTAAATTTAGTATCTCCTCTACCTTAATGTCCTGAGAAATTATTCCACATCAGAAGTTATTCAACTTTCTTTACTCTGTTATCATTTAGGCCATTTTCACTGTGTGATTTCAACAGGAGGGTTATATTAGTAAGAAAGCAGAGCAAATACCACAATACTATAATTTTTGCTGGATTTGCAACAGATGATGTGGCAGATGCACTTCCTTCCACACCCCTAAGAGCAACAGAAACTTCTAGGCTGATTGACCACTATGGTCATGCTCACACCCCTTGGTTGACAGACAGGGCTTTTGACCAATGAGATGCCTTAGTTGAGAGAAGTTTCTGGACCATTGCCATAAATGACCACAGCTCAGATTCAGTTAGGGTATAAATGGAGGCTGCTAGAGCCTCACATGGTGTTTGTGTTCTTTTGAGCAGTGGGTGTGCAATTGAAGAGTCTCTTTCTTAGACTGGCCATCTAAGGAAACTTCCTTAGGGATTGAGAACCTTGCTGACCTGGAAAGGGATCTGCGTACCTTTGAGAGTCTTCACTTTGTAACACAATGGGAAGATGCACATTTTGAATCATCACTCTAGAGTTTTGGGAACTGATCCTTTGAGTTTGAATCAGTTATGTAGTGACTGAGCTCCTAAATGATACCTGATTCTGTGTTTTATAATGTTGTTGGAGTACTGAGTAATTTTGGATAAACCTGGTTTGTAGTTGGTTTTCTGCTAAGCTGTTCTGGTTAGAATAATGTCTGTTGAGCCCTGTTGCCAGCCTAACGAGGCTTTCGAGTTGCCTCTGTGACATGTCTAATGTGACATTGTGATAACTTTGAAGTGACATTGATGCTGAAGTTAAAAAAATGCTGCTTTCCGGGGATGTTGACATAGAACATTGGTATACAAAATGATGCTGTGTCAGCCAATGTGGTATTGCACAATGATAGTAAAAAAAAAAAAAAAAAAGCTTAGGAAAACACAAACAATAAGGGTTTTATTTAAGGTGAGAAAAACTGATGTGTTTTTTCAAAAAGCATTTGTCTGAAGAAAGATAGTTTTAAGATTTATCTGAAAGAAGTGGGCAGTATTGCTCATGTATTAATCAGTGTTGTGGTTCTAACCTCATGATAACTGAACTACTTTACTACTGCTTAATCTACATATTCTATCTAAGAACCACTTTAGGATGAGCTCTGAGGTGACTTTGCCAGTGTATCTGGGAGGAAGCAGAGTGTATCCCAAGGGACACTTATCTACTCTGGAGTGGACCTTGCTAACTTCACTTGAGTTTTTCTTGAAAGGACTGTGGCATCTGTCCTTGGAAAGCTTTCACACTGGGTGTGTGGGACTGAGTAACCTTAGAGTAAAAAGAATTCCAGCTGCCCGCAGGATACAACAGGGATGGTGGCTACCAACTCCTGTGAGTAACCTGGAATTCACTGTGCTCTTGGGATTGCCCTATACCAGGGGTGTCAAACTTATATTTATACAATCCTAAATATTGGAGTAGTTACATTTATACAGTCCTAAAATTACATTTGGCCCTTTGAAGGCAACCGCAAGGCTGATGTGGCTCTGTGTGAAAATGAGTTTGACACCCCTGGTGCAGAAGGTATGATTGGTGATGACCTGTGAGTCTTCATGGTCAGCTGTTCTCCCTGGTCTATAGGGTGACTGTGGTGAGACCAGAAGTCCTATACAAATCAGTTTAGGGGGTTTCCTTCGTGTCTGTGCTTCTACTTGAAATCAACTTACCTCATCATTTGGTAAAATGTTTTTTGTTTGTTTTTTCTCTGGTTGATACAGACTTGACTGATGGTTTTCCTCAAAAGGAAGATGTCTGTAGTTTCTCACAAAGCTGAGGGTGATAAACAGAAAGAAACGTAGCACTAATGCATTTATTTGGGGGGTGGGTGCAGAAATCCTTCAGTTATACAAAACTTACCATTGGAATCAGATACTTAAAAAAATAGGTTAACTTGAGACCTTCTTAAGAACCTTCTGGACACAGGTTACAGATAAGGCAGTAAACTCAAGAGTAGACAGAGAAATATCTTTGGTCAGTATGGTCACCACAAGGAGATATATTAACCCAGATTCCTTGCTGCTTCAAAAGTTCATCTCTGCTCTCTTTACCTTGACCCTCTGCAGCTTTCTCTCTCTACTGTACCTCCAGCTCCATTCTCCTTCGGTAAACCTCTCACCTTCCCCATCTGAGCTCTTCAGCCTGCCTCAGTGCTTGCCACACACTTAAGGAATCAGTGCAATGCATAATCTGCTCCTTTCCTCACTCTCCAACACTGCTCTGGAGATGCTGTTTCCTTCCCACCTGTTATTTTTTGCATGCTCTTGACTGGTCCAGTGCACCTCAAGGAAACAAATCTCCTTCTCTTGATACTGGAACTGAAATGATACTTTTTTGGCAGAATACAAGTCTGATTAAAACCTTCTGACATTATTCAAAGTTATTTGAGATATAAGAAATATCAAGATAGCTGATCTGACTTCTATCACTGTAAGAGTGGTAAAATATCTTGTCTTCCTCCAACTATAAGCCATTATTTACAGATGTAATTCCATCTTAATTGCATTGCTGTGCATTGTAATCATTGTAATAGAGATTTTCCTTTTTTTTTTTTTATATGTGGTTTTGCCTAAACTTTTCCAGACTTGAAGTTTTGTTCTACTTTTGCTTCTCTGAGTAATCTTGCTTTATTTGTTCTTCGCTTTTGAAGCTCTTCTGCTAGTGCTCTGCTTCAGTATCTGAACAAAAATGACCTTTGAGGAGGCAAACAATCTTGCAGTCTTTGCTTAGTAAAGAACTGATTGAAAAGTGGTATCCCATTTCCTCTGAAAATGTTTGGCTTTTTTCCCCTGCTAAGCTTTTGCCTAAAGAAGGGAAACATTTTTTTACCTTTCTAGCACTGTGCTGTGTCTGTGCTGTTTGCTGTTGCTGAAGTACTCACCATAGCTGAGGGATTTCATATTATGCATTGAAGAGAGAACCAGCGAAGACAGTAACAGCTTCAAATACATTGAAGTGGTGAAAAGGCACAGATGGAAATAATTACCACTTTATTTGTGTTATTAGGCCAGACTGACACAGCCCCTTTCAGCAAGACATCTGTCTTTGATTAAAATGGAAAGGTTTCTTATGAAATAATGTATTTGCAGGGGATTCACAGCTGCAGAACCAACCAAATCTTTTAACATCTGCTCAGTCCAAAGAGATCTGAACCTAAGGTACCTTTGAAAGACTATTCTGGAAATAGTGCTTTACTTCAGGTATTCCTCTTCTATGGTCTCAACTGTTAATAGCACTGGCAAGCACATAATCTGTTGCCTGGAAAGGTCAGGACAGAGGCTGATGTGACCCTGGCCAGCTGCCTGGAAAAATGGCCTTCTAAAGCAAGGCCAGAATGGATTGTGCTTTACTTTTTTTGGATTTTGTTGTTCTAAATTTACTAATGGGATTATCAAATGAGACTAAAAGGAACACCCAGTGGAGAGAGCAGGTTTGTATGACCTGAAAAGGGCTGCTGTCCAAGCATCTCTGGACTTCTTAATTTTCAAGTCCATTCTAGGTTTTCAGATCTATCTAATGTAAGAGCTTGAAATTTTTGTGGCCATAAGAAGACTATGACTATGCACAGAGAAGAGCATTATGTGATCACCGACATTGCTTAGTCATGGGTCTGCTTTGCCACCAGGAAATAATAAACAGTAGTAACAGCCATAGCCTATGTTCAGTCAGTAATGAATGCATTTCAGACTACAACAGTTTTGTTCTTGTCAGGTTTACACTGTGTTTGTTCACTGAAGGGAATGATGAATTTACTCTTACTTGAGCATTTATTTCAAATGTGTTTGTGTTTAGTAATCTCTTTGAAGCACAGGAAATGACTGGGTGGCAAAAAAAAAGAAAGAAGAAATATTTATATAGCAGTCCAGAAAGGTCATGGCATTGTGCACAGGGATAAAGATAATCTATCTGTGATCAACTGCGTTATTTAAAAGGCAAGCAACATGGCTGCCTCCAGATAAGATTGATACGTCTGTGCAACTAGATCATGCATGCATGGTTGCTCCAGGATCAGGGCACAACAAAGCTGCTGCTGCTGTGCCATGCATTTACACACAATTAATCCAGCGGGTCCAGCACATGTCCAAATAGACGGGTGTGCACAGATCAATATTATGGACATGCAGAATAGCACCAGCACATCTGGATCTGGGGCTTCTGCTAGCGAAAAAGGCCTGGTCGCTCTCACTGCAGGTTTTAAACCAGTCAGTGAGACCTGCTCTGATGTGAAGACAATGTAGGTGCAGACAGGCAGCTCTCTTTGGCATCAGGCTGATGGGAGCAGTGGCAAAACCACCTCAGCCTCTTGGGACTGAACCTAAATTGCCATGGAAGATGGGCCAAACTGTGTGGGGCAGCGGTAGAGTAGGACAGTCACACTGCTCAGCAGGGGAAGGGGTTCTCCTACCCAGCCAAAGCCCCGCAGCAACAGAAGTGGCCAACCTGTGTCTCTTGAGCTTTTTGTACCCTGCCTGGTTCTCCGTTATTCCTTTCTTTATCTTTCCAGGGGATGTATCAGGGTCAGCTTGGCATTAGACCATCATCCTTGGGACAGGACAACTAAGTTTGTGCTATGATGTTACGAACTTGTAAGATGGTTGTCATGTCATGTTCTTCTACTGCAGAGGTCTGGTCTTTGGTGTGATGCAGAGAAGCAGAAAGGGCTCATTCTAGCAAGGCATGATCAACTTGATATACATCAGCAGTCCTGTTAAAACCAGCAGACCTAACTGGACAGCAAAGACAGGCACATGCAGTAGAGGCTACAGAATGTGAGACTGCCTTTTAAACAGCTATTTAATTTAAGGATACTCAGTTTCTCAGTCAGAAGGGTTTCCTTCATCTCCAGGTAAGAGGTGGAAGGTCCTTTTAGCTCTTGTTCTGCAGCTGCAAGCCTTAGGTTAATTTTGGGTCCAAATCCTCCTGCAAGAATAGTTCTGGGGTCATCTGGGCCTCTTACTCCCACAGCTTCGTGTCCTCTCCCTGACAGCCTGAAAACTCTGGTGTTGCTGACCTTCCAGCAGACTTTGATGGGTTTGCTCGGCAGCCTACAGACGTGGGCCCATAAACAGCTTGCCTGGACAAGCTGGAATGACAGATAGTAGACTAGATCTCTGACAGTAATACAAAGAAAAATTGGTATAATGGGTACCTTCCCATCAGATACTTTGACTCCAGCAAGCCACGTTTTCTGGTGATGTGTTCTGTTAGAATTCCTCAATTTCTAGCAAGCTGTGTCTCTCTCCAAGCCTGAGTTATGACTGAAGACAGTAGATGTGGTTTCATCCAGAGGTGTGATCAGCTAGAAAGTAAAAGATCTAAATAAATAAAACCAGTCGAATTCTTCAAGAGTGAAAATGTAGTGATAAAAGATACTTTGGCATTGGCTATCACTCATTCTGATGAGAGTCAGTAATCCACATTAGTTGACTTAAATGGACTTTGAGAGAGGCCATTAAAATTTAACTATCCTTAATTGGATTATCCTATCACAAATAAATCAACTTTCCTTCATGGTAATTTTCTTGGTGTGTTTTCTGGTGTATGCTTCTAGGTTTCTTTTTTCTTGTCCATTAACAAATCAGAATAAATGGATTATTTGAACAGTTTCTGCCAGCTTCCCCATTGTAATGTATTCACCTTCACCCTATCAACTAGTAGTCAGGTAAACACAGGCAGATAAAATCCAATCTTCGCCAGTGTGGTCTGTTGCATTACCTGAATTGATCTCAAATTTTTATATGCTGCATAACACAACTAGAGGGAAAATGATCTTGGATGTTGTGTTTCCATTTTCTAGTAGTACATGTATTTTAAATAAAATAAAAAAAATAATATATTAGCTATCCTTCTCCATTTAAATAATGAAATTTTATTCTGTAATTCTGAAAACAAGATCAGACAATACATTTTTTTAATGGCGAAATGATGTCTGTTTCTTGTGGATTACCATATTTTATATAGGAATTGTGATTACTTCCTCCATTGCATTTGATCATGTTAATGCTATTTAACATTGCTAGTTAGATTTTTGTTTTTAATTTGAACATTTGTGTTATCCAGCTGGCATTTAAAAATCAAGTCTTACTTTCCTGATCCCACAATAGAGAAAGGGTTCAACTTCAAGGATGATTTTAGTACAAACATATGAATGGTGTTAAGGTTCTTGTGGGGAAAAGCAATGATGACTATGGGAACAGCAGTTTCAGCTAAAGGGCCTTGGACAGATTATACAGAAGTATGGTTCTTATGAGTGTAAGAAGTGATAGGCCAGGCCCATGAGAATGATATCTTGGGTCGGAAAACTGTCCCCATACGTATGATGTGTGAATGTCCTTGGGCCTGGTCTGTGAATAAGTGGGAACATAACTGAAACAAAGATAACATCAGTGTGGTGTGTTTTTAATAACAATTATTGGAAAAACATCATATGTGACATCTTAGTCCAGGTCTGTATCTGTAAATCCTATGAATTGTCACTGACTAATAAAGAAGGCCTCAACCTGGCTCAGCTCTCTGCTCTGCCTGGCTCTGTGCTCCTTCCTGAACAAGATCTGTGTGCGTGAATCTTTGTCTGTGTCCCGGTGTATGTCGTTTCCAGTCGCTGCAAATAGTGCCCCGTGTGAATATGTGACCCCTGGAGGCCCTTCATCAAGCAGTGTTTGGCGGCGACCACGCAATCCAATGGGTGAGTAAATTTTATTTGTGGCGACATTAATTCCTACAGTATAAATAGGGACAAGCAGTCCTCTTTGAACAAGAGAGCTGTGGGATTGCATTAGTATGGGGCAGGCCGCTTCTCAGGAACATAAATTGTATTTGCAAGTTTTACTGCAGATATTCCATTTTTCTGAGTATCGTATTTCTGAGAAGCAGGTCACTCCACTCCTGGTATGGGTGACAGAGAATTGTACTTGGTTTCAGAGTGAGGGGATGTTTGACAGTAAAATTTGGAAACAGGTCATGGAATATCTACACGTGCAAAAGAATTCCAGTTTTATAGTCCCCAATGGTTTGCATGTAACTTGGAGATTTGTGTACTCTGCACTATCGCAGTTGCAGTCAGCAGCGCAAATAATGCAAGAGCAAATGGGGGAGGATGGACGGAAAAAACACAAATGAGCAGGTTGCTAATGATTTGAGTCTTGACAGCACTAATCCTTTTGAGTCAAGCTCTGTAGATCTTCAAAAAGAGTCAGTTTTACATCCATCATTAATGCCATCACAGTCGTGTAAAGATAAGGCAGAAATTTGTGAGGAGCTGGGTCAGGAGTCTAAAACTCTGCCATTAGCACCTCCGTTGCCTGATTTTAATGATGCTTATACAGCACACAGTAACCCCATCATGACTAAGACAGCAGAACACAAAGGGGTGATGCGAAAAGGCTGTGAAGCATGGCGATTTTTCTTTCGCCTTTCCAGTTATTTACAAACCACAACAACCACCAGAACATGATGGACTACGTTATACAATGGTTAAGGAGTTAAAAAATTCTGTGCAAGAGAATGGGTTACACAGTCCTTTTACAATGGGAATTATTGGAGGTAGTGGTGCCACGTACGTAATGACTCCATGGGATTGGAAATTGCTTGCTAAAACAATTTTGACACCAGTGCAATATTCTATGTGGCAATTAGAGAATAAAGATCTTGTGATTGAACAGGTCTTGGAAGATGTGTCATCAGGAGCAGGGATAAATCAGGAACTGGACAGTATATCACTCCACAGGCGCAGGCTGGTCTTCCACGGCAGGTTTTTGAACAGGCAACTTGTCTTGCTATTACGGCATGGCATCGGGTCCCGGAGGCAGGGCAGCGCATAAGCTCATCTGCAACAATAAGACAGGGACCGCAAGAGTCTATATAAACTTCATTGACAGATTGCAAACCACTATAGCAAGGCAGGTTGAAAATGAAGATGCAGCAAAACTTTTACTGCTTCAACTGGCATATGACAATGCTAACTCTGAATGCCAGGCTGCTTTGTTGTTGGTGAAAGGTAAAGCCACTGGTATCACGCAATATGTAAAGGTTTATCAGAATATAGGGACTGAAACATACTGGGCTTTGGTATTAGCAGCCGTGTTGTCTCAGCTCAGTGTAAATCAAGCGAGTCTTAAGTGCTTTATTTGTGGTAATGAGGGTCATGTCAGTAAACACTGTCCTCAACAGCGCTATATAACACAGCAGTCATAGATGTCTTCCTTATTAGTCTGTTTTCTTTGTAGGTATCTGTTTAAGCATACTACAGTTTAATAAGTCTTTGCCTGTTATATGGTACAGTAAGTTCACAGACTGCTAGATCATGAGAATCCGTGGACTCAAAATGTACATTTTGTGATTATACAGAAGACCGTAATTCAGTTCTTTACTGTGTGAATGTGACAATAAGATTTTGTGTCTAACAGCTGTTACTTTTCTTTCTATCATGCTAGCTTTATTCCAACATCCAGACTTGCGCAACTCTGTGACAGGCTGTGTCTCATCTTGGTGTGCTAAATTTGGCTCTTTTGTATGTGCGCCAGATAAAGAATCTTGATTTTGGGATAACAGTTGCATCACCCCAGATGAGACACAAATAAAAGCCTTGCCCAGTCCAGCTTGCTAGGGCAGCAGGGGGGCGGGGCCTGATTGGGCTCCAGCGCACACTGACCTGTTTTGTCAGGGAGACCCAGTGGTAACTCCACCTGGCTGAGCAGTAGGCGGTTCAAAGGTGCAATGCTAAAATCGAGATGCTGTCTCAAATTGGTGTAATTGTGATCCATCTGCATATTTGAACTTCGTGTTTGGTTTGCATATCTGAGCTCAGTATTTTAAGTTGCATATTTATATTTGATACCAAAAGAATTTTGTTTGGGGAGATAATTACAAAATGGGAACTGGTTCTGCTACTAAAATACCACCTTGCTCCCCCTTAGGATGCATCCTTACACACTAGAGTAATTGCTTATATTGTTATCTAATAATTTTGAGACCAGAAAAGAGTTGAAGTTGTTAAACTCTGATTCGCATTGAATTTATGTGTTTGTTGGAGGTATGGGAAAGAAAACTAATGCTGTGATGGATGTGAACTTGGAGGAGGTTGTATTTAAAAGTTGCTAGAGTATGACCTGATTTGGATCTAGGAAAATTAAAGTAATGGATTGATGGTTAATACGCTGTTTATTGACATTTGTAAGAAATTGCAAAACGTACATGGGGCTGAGGAATGTAACTATTGCTCAGCTAATTAGAATTGCATATAGAGTGTATGATGGCTGGAATGAAATGCGAAAATAAAAAAGCAAAACATCCCAGGCCTGTGCTGTACTGTTTGAACATAAATTCCAGGCCCGTGTCAAGCTTCTAGATAAATTTAGGTCCCTGGCAGCTCCTGGGCATCCCACTTAGCACCAGCAATTAACACCACCTGTATGGCCTTGCCTGTATCTGAACTGCATCAAGAGGAGAAAGAAAAAGAAAAAGAAAAAGAAAAAGAAAAAGAAAAAGAAAAAGAAAAAGAAAAAGAAAAAGAAAAAGAAAAAGAAAAAGAAAAAGAAGAAAAAGAAAAGAAAAAGAAAAAAAAGAAAATAAAAAGAAAAAAGAAAAAAAAAATAGAAAAACCTGGCTGCCTGCTTTCAAGGTGGTGAAAGGGGGGTTTTCTCTCCCCCCTCCACTGCAGTGGTGTTGTAATACTGAATGGAGCACTCTGAGGGTGAAATTTAAAGGCATCCCTACCAGATCTCTAGCAGATCGTAGTTCTGATGAAACTGGGAAATTAAACCAGAAGTTTAATAGACTTATTCTGTGGTAACTAGTTGTAAAAAGACTTCTTAGTAAATTCACTGTGATAGTTTTTGAGATTGTGGGAAAGAAAGACCATTTTTTGAAACCAATGGAATGCCAAATTTGGAACAAACTTTTAACCAATGAATTTTTGTATTTGTCAGAAAGCCCTATACCTCTCTTGGGTCAAGATTTGTTAAGTAAATTGTAAGCTCAAATAACATTTTCTGAGAATTCTGTTCAGTTGCATGTCCCATAAGAAGATGCTTGGATGGTGCAGATCTGCTTGCTGCAAGCAAGAAATCTCCAAGGAAATTTTGGACACTGTATTTCCACTAGTATGGGCAACCGAAGTATCAGTAAAGCCAACACCATACTGATAGAACTCAAACAAGATTTTGATCCAGTAAGGAAAAACTATCCAATAAATATGAAAGCCAAAATTAAGTTAGAGACTTTGAACAACTTTATGACAACCTTACAGGCTGACTGCATTTGATTGGACTTGTATATTTGTCTATTTATAGTTACAACACAAAAACAAGCTGTGGCTATTGTAGGAAAATATGATGAGAAAGCTAACAGACTGATATGCTTGGAATGGATGTTTTTTTTCCCCAATTCTTTCCACAAAATTATTACTCAGCTTCTAGAATTGTTACTCTGATCAAAAAACACAGAGTGGATTCAGATCTTAATAGGCCACGACCCATCTGTCACATATGTGTCACAACACATTAAAACTGACAGTGGTCCTGGATACACTGCTAGATTCATGCAATATTTTTTTTACAGCAGCGGGGTGGTTCGCATGTCACAGGTATTCCACATTCTCCCACTGGACAGACTACCATTGACTGAGCGCATTCTACACTGAAAGAGATGTTATTAAACATTAAACATTAAACAAAAAAGGGGGAATATGATGCCTCAAGAACAATTAGACAATGCAATATATACTTCAAATTTTTTGAATTGTACTATGCCTCCCTCCTCTATCACAGCAGTGGAAAAACACTTCCATGTTCCAGTCACTATCTCATAGACCAAAGGTTTTGTACTGGGATCCCCTATACAACAGTCAGTGGCAACAGCCTGTAGAGTTAATCACCTGGGGAAGGGGATATGTGTGTTCTTATTCCAACAGGGCTGAAGTGACTTCCTGCAAAATATGTTAAACCTGACTATGAGTTGGACAAACACAATGCAGGACCTAATGCCAGAGATACAGCATCTGTCCCTGCAGCAGAGGGCAACAAAGAAACAGAAGAGACCAAAGGAAGAGGCACTAGCATATCAGAATGATACAGATATACATTATTTGGACTGGGGACTAACTGGTGAAAAAAACTTTCAATGCATTTGTTTTCCTTATTAGGATGGCTAACCGGCTTTCTCCAATATTTGTTAATAGCTGTAATTTTTGTAATTTGCATTATTCTATTCTATTGTAGGTTGATTTGTAATGATAATGTGTAACAGGAAAATGACAAGTAAGGTATGATGATCCACAATGGGCATTCAAACTCACCAACAGAATGCCCCCTTTTGACTTCGGAGACAAGAGGTGACTGCACTACCACTCCAAAGTAGCCTGTCAGATGACTGTGGTCACAGGGTGGATCGTGTGGCAGTTGCACATTCCTCTGAGATCTGGAGCCTTCAATGAGGAGGTTTATGGCTCTTTAGCACCTTTTGTGCCTCACTGTGCCTGTCCCAAAGGACACACCAGGGTGGTACCAAGGTGCTGTCAGTCACATCATCCCCTGCCTCAGGGCAGGGTGACTTCACCTCTACCAACTGATGGGGCAGGAGGGGTGGGACTCTCGGTCAGTTGACAAGGTCCTTAACAGAGGAGGTGCCCAGACTAGCTTCTGGACTATGTTGTAGTGCCCACAGCCACATCTGGCCAGACTATAAAACGGGGTTCCTGATGAAGATGCCCTTTGAGTGGTCTTCTTGGAGCTGCGGGTCTGTAAACTGGAGTCCTTTCCTTAGACAAGAACACCATCTAAGGAGACTTCCTGGGACTGAGAGCACCTCACCTCCTCATTTGGGTGAGTGATTATTTACAGGATGTATCCTTGAATAAGACTTTGCCTAACCCAGGGGAATGATTATTTCTTGTGAGTACTCTGAAGTAAGAGGCCTCTAGTTTGCCAAACAATTGCATAGTTTGTAAAAATTAGCACTGTAAGACATAAGACATAATGGCTAGCATTATCTAATAGCATAAAGTGATTAGACCTAAAGACTTGGTTTTCAGGCCTCGATCTGCATATATGGGTTTTTGTGGGAACTGGATGTGCTTTTGTAATGTTTTTTCTTGTAGTCTTCTGAATCATCTGGAGAATGATACAGAATGAAAAGAAGAATAAAGCCAGGGTCCTTGTTGCGCTCACTGTGAACCAGATGTTCAAAAACAAAAAAGGGGGAGATGTAGGAACAGCAGTTCCAGCTAAAGGGTCTCGGACAGATTATACAGAAGTATGTTTTTTATGAGTGTAAGAAGTCATAGCCCAGGCCCGTGAGAATGATATCTCGGGTTGGAAAACTGCCCCCATATGTATGATGTGTGAATGTCCTTGGGGCCTGGTCTGTGAATGAGTGGGAACATAACTGAAACAAAGATAACATCAGTGTGGTGTTTTTTTAACAACAGTTATTGGAAAAACATCATATGTAACCTCTTAGCCCAGGTCTGTATCTGTAAATCCTATGAATTGTCACTGACTAATAAAGAGAGGGTCTCAGCGTGGCTCAGCTCTCTGCTCTGCCCAGCTCTGCGCTCCTTCCTGAACAAGATCTGTCTGTGCATGAATACAATACAATAAAAGATACTCAATGCAATTCCTCATGAACTCCATCTGCACTGAGCAGCCAGTCCCAGGCAGCAGCACCTGGTCCCAACAGCTGATTCCCAGAGAGAGAAGAGATCACAGTATCACAGTATCACAGTATCACAGTATCACAGTATCACAGTATCACAGTATCACAGTATCACAGTATGTTTGGGATTGGAAGGGACCTCAAAAGATCATCTAGTCCAATCCCCCTGCTGGAGCAGGAACACCTAGGTGAGGTTGCACAGGAACGTATCCAGGTGGGTTTTGAATGTCTCCAGAGAAGGAGACTCCACAACTTCCCTGGGCAGCCTGTTCCAGTGCTCTGTCACCCTTACTGAGAAGAAGTTTCTTCTCAAATTTAAGTGGAACCTCTTGTGTTCCAGCTTGATCCCATTACCCCTTGTCCTATCATTGTTTGCCACCGAGAAGAGCCTGGCTCCATCCTCATGGCACTCACCCTTTATATATTTATAAACATTAATAAGGTCCCCCCTTAGTCTCCTCTTCTTCAAACTAAAGAGACCCAGCTCCCTCAGCCTTTCTTCATAAGGGAGGTGCTCCACCCCCTTAATCATCTTCGTTGCCCTACGCTGGACCCTCTCCAGCAGTTCCCTGTCCTTCTGGAACTGAGGGGCCCAGAACTGGACACAATATTCCAGATGTGGTCTCACCAGGGCGGAGTAGAGGGGAAGGAGGACCTCTCTCGATCTACTAACCACCCCCCTTCTAATACACCCCAGGATGCCATTGGCCTTCCTGGCCACAAGGGCACAGTGCTGGCTCGTGGTCATCCTGTTGTCCACCAGGACCCCCAGGTCCCTTTCCCCTACACTGCTCTCTAATATGTAATCTCCCAACCTATACTGGAACCTGGGGTTGTTCCTGCCCAGATGCAGGACTCTACACTTGCCCTTGTTAAATTTCATTAGGTTATTCCCCGCCCAACTCTCCAGCCTGTCCAGGTCCCGCTGGATGGCAGCACAGCCTTCTGGCGTGTCAGCCACTCCTCCCAGCTTAGTGTCATCAGCAAACTTGCTGATAGTACACTCAATTCCCTCATCCAAATCGTTTATGAATATATTGAATAATATTGGCCCCAGCACTGACCCCTGAGGCACTCCACTAGATACTGGCCTCCAACTAGACTCTGCACCATTGACTACCACTCTCTGGCTTCTCTCCCTAAGCCAGTTTGCATTCTTCCAAATAGAAAAGGGTGATAGGCTCTTGCTGACCTTAGCCTGCCATCAGTCACAGATACTGTTGCAATAAAACATGATTGGTGACAGTTTGAAATAATGAAGAATGAATGAAGACCCAAAAATAGCCATCTGAAAATAAGTATGTTGACAGCACATGGACCATGGCTTAACAGTGAAATTACTCCAGGTGTTCCATATTATGCTGTATATGGCATGCACTAATCTTCACCATTAATTAACTGTTGTTTGCTTGCTTGCCTTGTGGCACAGAAGTTCATGTGGAATCCTAGGGTCTGGTTTAGGCTCTTCTCAGTGAACACCTCCCACCCCAACTGCACTGTCATTTCAGCTGCTCCCTGGAAGATGACAGTTTGTTTATCGCCACAGAGGAAACAGCCACTGCCAAGCTATTAGCAGCCCCCATTGTTCTCTGCCTGCATCCTAAACTGCACTGTGTGCTTGCTGATGCAAGCTAAAATTTGCATTATTCATCGTGTTCTTATTTATTTTTCATATTTGCAGAAATCTAGTTAGAGGATTTCTTTCCCTGGCTGCCGTCTCCCCAGTGTAACCTATTATAGGAAGGAGAATGAAACAAGCATGAAAAAAAGGACAGTGGGTAAAAGTGATGCCTCAATGAAGACTGCACGGTGATGACAATATGCAACACGCTTCATCTTCATGTTTGCGGTATAGTGTATTGCTTGCAGGAGGAGGATGGGGGAGAGTCTTTTCTCTGGTTAGAAAGTGGCCCAGTTTGCACAGGTTTCACTAAGCAGGAAAGGGGATATTGTGGTACTTTTTTGTAAACATGGAATAGCTACTTAGGCTTGAGCAAAACTTAAGGCTTAAGTGCATAGCTGTAAAAACTGAAGTTCTTAATTAAAACTGTCATTGACTTTACCCAGCTATTTGAAATCTGCTCAGTATTAAAGGCCAGAGGATGACTAATATAGGCTGGTTTATTTAAATTTTCTCATTCCACAGTTAATGATACTTCTATATGATAACAACCAAGAAAAGCTCTAATGAATATCTTTAGAATAAAATCCTAAGAATACACTTAAAGGAAGTAGGTCTTTTAACAAAACACTTTTTTTTTTTTTTTTCCATCACAGTGCATTAAAAAAATCTGAAAACATCATGATGAGTAGCATTGACTGGGAACAAAAGGCAAAGTGGAATGTCTTTTATTCTAAACATTTCCAGACGCAAACCAGAATTATCAGGTTTAGTGACTAGATTAATCCTTATGCAGCACTAACCATGCAGCATGAATTAAACCTGTTACTTGGTAATGCACAGTATGTGAAGAGCTTTACTTACAAAAATGTGGTGACTAATACTACATCTTGGACTCCTCATGGTGGCCAATGCTTTAGAGAAGAAAAGAAGTGCAGGTTTTGCTCTACATGCTCTACATAGTTTCTTTTCAGGAAAATCAAATGGACTTGACTGTGAATAAACCCAGGCAAGAGCTGCCTGCCAAACAAGAAAAACAAACAACCAACTTAGCAAAAGATGAGTCAAGAACTGGGGCAGCAAGCTCAGAATCTTGAAACTCTCCTTAGATCAACAGTCTTCCTGAAAAAGCCTCTCTTGTCAATGTCTCTGGCTCCAAATCATGTTTCATGGGGAACTACTCCCCAAAGCACATCATCACCACTATTTTTGAAGTGGAACTGAAAACTTCCACCACCATGCTTATCAATCAGAACATGCTGCTTCATAATTAGGCTTTTATTTAAATGCTTGTTTATAGGAAATGTCACTTTGAAAGAAGTCAGTGAGGTATTCCAATAATGGTGAAATGTTCCCTTTTCCATTTCCAAAATGTAACTCCTTTTTTTACCATTTAGAATTTATTTTCTAATAGTTTACAATTTTGAAATATTTACAAAATTAAATCTTTTAAAGTCAAAGTAAAAAGGTATGATTCAGATAAATATTAAACATTTTCCACAGCATGAAACAAAAGCCTTAACATACGTTCAATATATGGCAAACATACTTTGTTTCAAACTTTGATTCACAACAAAAATGAACTTGAAATGCCAGAACCATGGGTACACAAGTTCTGAGTTCCAATCCACTCTGTTCATTCCAAAATCCTGTGCTGGTGTCTCATTAGATGTCTTGTTACACCTACTGGACTCGACATTAGGAGGAACCAAATAGGGGGAGGACACCAGGCAGGACACAATTGCCAGCAAGCTCATGAATTGGCCATGACTGGAGTAGCTCCAGGCCTGTTATGTAACTCGGGTAGTGAATCGTGTCAAGAGGTAGGCCTTTTGGCTTATCTGCATTTTAGCATCCACAGTAGTGTCTGGACACAGGGCTACACTGTCCTTGTTCTGGTCAGAGCCACCTTTGTGAGGCACAGACATTCCCAAAGCAGAAAGAAACAAAATCCATGACGATGTGTGGCATTTGGGGGCCTGTCTGGGTTCCCACTCACAGATGTCCCAGGCAGCCACCCTTTGCCTGAGACCACACATGGAGAAGAATGGCCTTGGTGGAGAAATGGACCCTTTTTTGACTGGCAAGTGTCAAAGTTGCTCACTGCTCAGGTTTCAAAAATGAAAAAGGCAGAATATTTACAGACCTACAAAGGAGGAAATTGGTAATAGGAATAATACCTGGAAAAATGGCTAATCCTTTTTTCTAGTGAGAGCCCTTGTTGTCTAAAGGACCTGTAACTTGGTTTCCATGATATGTCTTCATAGTTAGAAACACGCTGGTTGCAGCTATGCTGGCCTGAGAAGCACCTTGTAGACACCCTATAGGTTTTGCAGGGGTTTTGAATCATGTAAGTGAGAAACAGCTGGTTTTGTGCCATATCTTACTATAATGCTGAGCTTGATTAAACCCTGAACATTGGTGCATTCTCTGCTTCCAGTTCAGGCTGATCTTCAAGCTTGGGCTTTGAAATGTCATCTTGGAAGAAAGCAAAACCAAACACCAGAACATTTCTTAAGAATCTTTTAATTGCTTTTCATTCCTCAATTTGCCACCTCCTTTTCCACTCAGAAACAATAAGTGCTTGTTTTTCCTTTTTAGCTAAAAACAAACGATGAGAAAAGTAAGTATTATCCTACTCCAACAACTGTATGTGATTCACAGCGCATTTTGAGGGTGTTGTTTTCATTTTCATCAATTGTCTGCTCAGAGCAAACTTAGCTGTTTGTAAGTGTGATCCTAAGAAATTGCACACCCCAAAAGCACTGGCAATTTTGCACATTGAGTCAAGCCAGGATAGGAACTTGCTGTATTGTCACTGCTGGTGTGTGTTATCTGAGAAAATGCTAGCTCTGCAGCTGGTGGATAATAGCAGAGCTCTGTTGATTGCTGGAGGCCAAGAGCTCCTGCTTATGGAAACAGCCACTATTTGTCTTATTTTAATCTGATTAGATCCTCAGTGGCTGCTAATCAGTGCATTTCCAGTGGAGAATAATGTCTGAAAGTTTAATGTCTCCCCTCAATTTATGCTGAGTTATTGCTGGGATTTGTTAGTCCCAGCTCCTCCATCTATGCAGATCTGGACCAGGATTTTGTGACTGTTTATGTGCGCCGTGCCCCTGGATAGCACAATTACAGCACCTAGAGAGCCTTTCCTCCTTTCATGCCAGCTCTACCTTCTCATGTTGTTTATCTAACAGGGTTGACCTGCAGTCATTCTAGTAACAGTTGGAAGGTATCGGTGTGTCAGTGTCTAATCACGCAGCAACCCTTGGTAATGCATTACCTATTTGGGACCTAAACAGAAGTTTGCCTTTTCCTTACCCTAGGCATCAGTACTGAAGAACTTTATTTAATGAGGCTAATAAATTAAAACTTTCCATGTTCTGTGGAAAGACAAAAAGTTGTTATTATTCTTGCAAAACCACATTAAACAGAAAGTAACAGCAGCCCGAGTATTGCTGACATTGCTTAATGAAAACCAGAGCATGGCAGTGGAAAACACACTGGGAAGGACAGCTTCAATTAGAGGAGAGATTAAAGACCTCTGTTTTATAGAACCTAGGGAAGGAATGTGAAAGAATGGGTTTGAAGAAGGGTCTAATTGAAGGATAAAATGGAAACAGTAAATGGCTTACGATAAGATCAGTAAGCAGAGACAGTGAAGCCAGTATTTCTAGGAAAATGTGCAGAAGTTCACAAAGCCCCCCAAAGCTAATTCAGTCTGGAACAGACAGATACAGAGGAAATATCCCAGGAATTGTGAGCATGTAGAAATCCTATTGGACGAGGACAAAAGGTTTGAAAGGGAAGAATGTCAATAGTTTGAAAAACAATCAAGTATTTTATGCATTAAAAAATATTCAGTGAAATGGGAGGAGAGTCGGGAAGATCAAGGTCTTTTTCTGAAGGAGGAATGAATGAAATTTGGTGACAATTATGCTCTGACGATACCCCTCTAATCACAGAAAATTGGTCTTCTCAGTAGGGAAAATCTGCGGAGCTTGGAAAGGTAAAACCTCTTAAACTTGAAACTACTATAACCATGTGTCATATTTCTTCTTAACACGTATAAAAGAGCTTTGACTTAGACAAGTATGTTTTTAATTAATTTAAATTGTTAGTTCAACCAGGCTAAGAACAAGGGTGGAGGGGAGAAAACTGGGATGAAGGAAATTATTTCAGCTTCAAAGAATGTTCAGCTGCATTAACAACAGCAGGAGAAACAGGATACCAAGAAGAGGAGGTTTTCTGTAAAGAAGTCCTCCTTCTCCCTAAGTTTCAGGAAAAAATCAGCCTTTTTGTTTGCTGCTTCTCTGATTCTGAGGCAAGGCTAACCAATATTGGTTTTGTTCACCTATGGAAGCCCTGTCTCTTTCCACCACCTGGCTGTCCTTACTGGATTCTTCAGTTGCTCCTGATGGTGGCATGCACTTGCTGCTTTGGAGAGCAGCTCCACCTGAGCAATCTGCCACATCTTCCAGTGCAATTGTTTTTTTTCCCCTCTTGCTGGTCAGCAGCACAGGTTAAATGCTGTTATCTCTTGTAGCTAATATTGCTGTCTGATACCACTGACCATTTTATTTATCTCATGAAGTGTCTAAATGCATCTGACCTCTTGAGAAGCCATACACATCCCATTTCTTTCTGTTCTTAACAGCCGCCTGCCCTGTCTTCATACCGTGTACTTGTTCTTGTCACTTGTTCCTTTCCACTCTCTGCTGTTATTCCACCAACATTCTTTCTGTCTCAGCTATTAAAAGCCCTGAGGCTAGTACAGTATGTGTGCACAGGTAGGTATGTATATGCATGTATGTATGCATTTCATCTATTCAGGCTATGCCACCTCCCTGTTTCTTTTTGATGGCAGGTGTTTTGGGGATGGTTGCCTGGACACATGCAGACACATGCGGTGATGGAAGGAGGGGAAGCTGCCCCTGGAAAAGGGTATTGTGGGTCAGGCCTTGGAGACATGAGAAGAAGTATGTGAGGAAGCTTGGCTGGTGCCTGCCTGAACCACATCTAGTTCTTTCTAATGGTCAGGGTCCATTTATTTCATTAGTACTTAAAACCTCTTTGGAGTATTTCTAATTTTTTATTGGGTGTTTCTTAGAGACACACATAATATAATTGGTCTAACAGTAAATCTGCTGTGATGTGTTTATAAATGCAAGCTTTAGCTTCTCTGGAAAGTTTAGAATTTCCAATTGAATGATGCAAGTTTATACAGAGGTAGAAGTGTGAACCAGAATAACTAGGTCATTACATGAGAGTTTCTATTTTTACCTGAAGTAGATGAACATTGACTGACATCTTTACAAATGGATGACACCATTTTCTTATTGATTTATTGGCACTATATTTTCTCTTTGGCTTAAACTCAGCCCTTTTCGGCTCTAGGGAATGTTCCTGTTACAGCAGCAGAGCTATGCACAGCTATCGGAATTAATTAGTCCTGCTAATCAACAAGGTGTATTCCCCCAGGCAGAAGAGTACACTGATGGGGTTTTTAACTCAGCTGCTTAACTTCCTCTGGTTGGCTCGGGTATCCTAACAGGGCATACTGACCCTTACCCTCCAGGCAGGTGATTTCTACTTCCTTTCTTCAGCTCATACAGTTTGGTTAATGTTCTGACAGGAGAATTATTGCAGTGGATAAAGACAAACTTAAAATTGCTGCAGCTGCTGCCGTCACTCCCTGTTCAGGTAGGTAGGTCCATTTCCCACAGGGAAAGAGAAATTTGCTCTTTGCTCACTGATATGGTTTAGCAAGCAAAGTGAGATGAGTAGTATTTTACTGCTGATATGGAGACTAGGAGTAAGATTGGTCATGAGTCTTCCCAGAAACACTTTTTATGCTTTATTATTGCCTTGCAAACTAGAAAAGCTCCAAAAGTTATTTAACAAGGAACACAAAAATGTCTCCAATCTGAAACTGTCATGGGCTGGAGAAGCCATTTCCTGGGCAACTCTGCTCAGACAGATGCTGTTGTGACCTTTCTATCACCTCCATCCTGCCACATCATGCTGAGCAGCATGGATCTGGAACGCAAGATTGTGTGTGGGCAAGTGCTGCTGCTCATGTAACCTGCTTTGTTTGGGATGGGGCCTGGGGGTCACAAGATAGTTGCCTTAGTGGTGGGCTGCTCTGTCACCAGATATGTAGCATATCTGAACAACTGTATGGGGAATTTGGAAGGTTTCTGCCTTGTGCCCATGTTCCTCTGGAAGCTTTCTCTTCCTTGATAGCCTTCAATCTCATCCTGTGCATTTTTTTTTTTTAATATTTTATAGTAAATTTGTCCTCTGGTCACATCTCAAAAGTTAAATTGGGTGTTAATTTATGCTTCTCTGTTTCTCAGTCATTCTGAAGGTGCAAATCCTGCAGAAGAGAAACAAATACTACTATTTTATACAGTACATTATACATGTATCTGTGCTTGCTTACTCAAAATGACTGCTCTGTCTCTATGAAGGAGAGGCTTCATTGTAATACATGTTTTATATATGTGCACTTTAGAAACCACAGTTTGAACATTTAACTTTGAAACTGCAGTGAACCATATTCTGCCTCTGTTATGTTAAATGATCCTTCAGCTTTCACTTTGTTTAGACAAGGCACTGCTGAAAGTACCTTTTAACATAAGCAAAGATAGTGGAAATAGGCTACCTATTCAAATACATTAGCACAGCTCAGCTTCCTAAAGAGATTTTGTTGCCTAATTGCCACTGACATGGTTTCTGAGACAGTCATTACATCTGTAATTTTGTAGAAATGAGACTCAGCAATTTTTCTAAAGGTCTTAGGAAAAAGAAAGGGTTTAGGGAAGGCATTTATCAAAACAAGCGAGACTGAACTGGTCAGAGGTAGATATATTTTCTCCTGTGGAAAGTATAGTATTTGAGGCAATTAGAATCACCGTGGTTTTGCTTTTCCCATTTTTAAGTATTTTGAAGCATATTTGAGCATAACTGAAATTTCAAAAGCTCAGTGTATTATGCATGACATTAGAAAATGTAGCCTGAAGTTTTAATGGAGAATAATCTGTGCTTGAGAGGGAAACTAAGAAGAAACCAATGAGAACTTCAGCAGATGTGTAATAAGGTCCTACAGAAAGGAGGAGAATGATTTGTGAGATGCATTTTGGGCAGAGTGGAGAGAATATGGTAAAGATGACAGTGACATGTCTGGGTGGTTTATTTCCTAGTGGGGACAGAATAGCAAAGACAATAGAATGTGAGACTGGTGCAACTGTGGGCCTCCCACAGAGAACCAAAGTCCTGCTTTTGAGGAATGAGCAGAAATAAAATCCTGTGAAGCACTATGGCAACCATCACCAAGGATACCATCACAGATCTGAAACATGTTTATCCAGAAGAATTACAAGCCACGGAGTCAGATGATAAACTTGGAAATGGTATTTTAAAAGTAAAAACACTTGTCACCTGGTAATTGCAGTGGTATAGAAATGAGACACTTGGACTCCTTAATAAAATAAAGCTGTTTTTAAGAGATACTGCAGTGAGTATCTCCTAGAAATAGCTACAGAGAGTTGTATTTGCAAAATATCTGTAGACAAGGGAACCGGCCATTGTGCAAGAAGGGAAACCAGACCAACAAAGTCACTGCAGTAGAATGAGGTAAAGGTCTTTAAATAAAAATAATAATAATAATTTTTAAAAGCTAAAAAAAAGAATTATGCTCCAGTGTAAGACCAATACATACTGACATCTGCAGTCAGTTGTGTTTGTAGGTGAAACAAATTCCATCAAGTGTAGTATGATCCTCATGGATAGGGTTCAGCTGAGCCATAGTCGTATTTGGCGAAGATGGAAACCTCAACTGATTCCTGGCTTTGTTTTCTTCTAAAGAGGGAAATATGAATTGTCACATTCTGTTCCTGGGTGTATCACTGGCCCAGGAACACTGGACAGTATCACACTGGGCAATTCATATGCTTGTTTCAAACTTGCATCTTTCGAAGGAAGACAAAAGCTTGCTAGGCTATCATGAAGATGAGCTGCTTACCATTTATGCAGAAGTCCAGTCATATGAAGTCTTGGTTTGTAAAATGCTGTATGATGTAATTTGTTACCTTTCTTCACAGCTGACATTTTTAATTGAGTGTCTTGATACTCCAGACTGCCCACAAGTCATCATGTTCCTCCTCGAGTTCTCCAGTTTCACGTAGTTCTTATTGACACTGTCTGCCCACATCTTCTGCAGAGATGCAGAAAAAGTATTATCCCTTACTCATGCTGAATTCATGACTGTAAGAACAATAGCTAACAGTAGCAGTCTGTGTAGACAAATGTTTCTGACTTTCACTGCCAGGCCTGGTTCAAATGTGAAATTGAATAGTCTTTGCTCATAGTTAGATGGTTCCAGTCTCCTGCCCCATCTCTGGGTGTATAGATGTCCACCAACCTTTGCAGATGCTTCAGTTAACAAAAAAAATAAAAATAAAAAACCACCAACCAACCAACCAACCAAAAAAAACCAAAATACAAACAAAACCCAGTATCCCACAACTCCCTCAGTCCCTGCCAGGGTCCCCAGCTACTTGGCTCCTCCCATGAAGAAGGCTGGTGTCCAGGAGCAAGACTGGGTCACCCTGACAGTGCCTCTGCATGTCCCCTTGTACCCTGCGCCACCTGACAGAGGAAAATAAGCAAGATTGCAGTCTGTATCACTGATGTTCAGGTGCCTAAGTCAAAGCACCCTAAATCAGAAATCTATTTCTAACGTTTGAGATTTGAGATAAACTAGTAATGTTTTTGTAGTAGCAGCCTAATCCTTATCTTTAATAACAAAAAGCTGTTTCTGAGTAACAGGAAAGACAAAAGAAAAAGACAAAGAAAAATTATCACAGACACATTCCTCCTCAGTCTCAAAAATACTGTCATCTCTGTATTATGTGCTTTTTCATCTCTGATATTGTCAGTGCAATGTTTGCTTCCCAACATGACATCAAACCATTACTTAATATTGGCTTATGACTCAAGAAAGGAGCACTTTGTTCTGCTGTGTTAACATTACTTTTCACTGTTATTGACAGAAATATGTTACTGTCACTTGCACACGACACAAATTCAATCATCTTTTAGGTGGACACGACTCACATTAGATTAACCACTATGCTTTGTCTAAAAGCATTTCTGGTTAAAGTGGCTCAAGTTGGTCCAATAACCAAGAAACGCAGTGATTCATTATAGCTCATATCTTTTGTTATACTGGTATTGTGTCCTCAACTTTTTTGAAGGCAGTTCATTTTTTGCAGCCCAGACTTTGTTACTGCTGAACACACAGGCCTTTATGATTTAATTTGCATGAGGTGGGGAGCTGTATGTTTGGTTGATTGTTTTTTTTTCCCCTCTGACTTTTTGTCCTGGTTTTCAAAGGTGGCAGAGCAGTTGCTTGGTGTGATGCAGGTGGTAGCTGCAGTTGCTGTGTGGGTGATGCACTGGGCATGAAAGCACCCCTGCACGGCACCCACCCTCTGCTTCCTGCCGGGACACTTGTTTCATTTGCACTTCTCGCAGTGTTCTGCCCACACTTTCCAAACAGAAAGACCACATCCTTGTGGAGCAGTTTATATTCAGTGATGAACAATTTGGGTGGTTTTTTCCCCAGTTTATGAAGATTAGGAAAGATAGCAAAACGTTTCCTAATGATTCAGTGTAACAGTTAAAAAAAATCAGGGCTTATTTCTAGATAGATGTGCTCATATTTTTCCTTTTATGAGTGCATATACTAAGTACAACTCAACTATACTGCCATATGAATCAGAAGTGCCTATATGAAAGCCTGCTGGTGTGGGAGTTTCCAGCATGCATTAGGGAAGAGCAGCTGTGACTCCACTGTAAGTGCTTTTAGAAAGCCCATCTCATGCTCTGTTACAAATAGAAGAAACAACTATCTGCATTAGACAGGCAGCACAGATACTCTTTGCATCATCTAATCACAAAGACAGGGGTAAAATGGAATCTTATTTCACTTTATACGAGTTCCTGTGGGAAAACAGCAGAGCTACAGTTTTCTGCTTTGTTGCAAAAGTGTAATTTAGATACTTGGCTCTATCTCTTCTTGGTGATTCTGTAATCCATTTTAATAGCAAACTAAACAGGAAAGGGATAGATGATTTTTCCGTGATATTATGTACCAAAACATTCTAGGGGTAACTCACAAAGAGTTTCATATAGCGGCTCCTAGACTCCCCAAGGCTACATGCCTGAAATCAGAACCACTTGGTTCAGAAGAGACAGCAACAATTAATGATGGAGGGTGGTTTCCTTGTGGTGAAAATCAGTGAGTTTTCTTGGCTCCCAGCAGAGCTACCGGGCCTATTTCAGAAAAACAAAAACAACCCAAACTTGGCTCCATAGATGTCTGCATGGCTCTTTCTCAAAGATGACTCTGTTCTTGGAGATTCACAGCAGAGTTCACAAGCTGCTGGGCAGCCCCAGAGCAGGAGAGACAAGGCTAAAAACTTTGCACATAACACGTGCTCATGTTGGGGAAAAGCTCTAGTGTCTTCTTTGCTCTGAGAACTAGATAACACTGATGAAATACTTTGATGGAAACTTTCCATGGTAAATTTCAGATAGAAGAGGTAGGAATTTGTGAGTGTATTCAGTGACAGAGACTCCTGAAAATAGGGGTTTATAATGGAATACAAGGGATATGAACTGGCCTACCTTGTTTAATATTCTTCAGATGGTGCAATCTGCATACAATCTTTTAGCTCTCTGATTATTTAATCTCATTAGCTGATTTGATTTATTTCCTTTATGATGAGTCTGTCAGCTAAGATACAGTAGGACTGCAAAAGGACTCTTTAATTCAGTGGCTTTCATTAGATTATGAAGTTCTCACTTAATGAAAAAGAAATTACAAGCAATTTAACTTGTGAAGAGCAGCAATGATCACAGACTGAATTTGAACTTATAGAGGGGGCCAGGAGGAGCAAGAAATATTATTATGAACTTTTAAATGCTGTTAAAATCCACATGGGCTCTGTGGATAGAATTAAATATCCAATCTGAATACCCTGATTTTTTTTTTAGCTATAAATGCTTGTTAACCAGTCATAACATCCTGACATTTAGATAAACAGCTATACTAAAATGTAGCATTTGATTAAAGCAATTTTTGGCTGGTACCTTAAACTTGGTAGATTTCCACTGAAATAAACTGAAGTCAGGAGAGGCCATATTATGCAAGTTGTGTAAGACCAAATGAACACTTATTCTGTTCTCATCTCCAGCACTGACCAGGTCCAGACCCCACAGCTTTATTAATGCAACCTCAATACAAAATCTGTTGAATTCAAAGGAAATATTTCCCTGTTGATTTCAGCAAGAGCAGAAGCAAGCCATGTCAGTGGCAATTATATATTCTTTGCCTATTTTCCAGCCAGAAAATAGAACATTTTGAATAACCACAAAATAGCTGAAGTATGTTGCATTAAAGTTAATACAAAACCATCCCAAAGTTGAAAGAATTATAATAAGGATATTCTCAGCTTTGCTTGTATAATGTGTACACACATCACCATGACATTTGTCTTTCCACTCTTGTTCTACATGGGAGATGCTTTGGTGCTGTTAGTGGTGTTATTTAGTTGAGTCTCAGCCCTTCTCAGAGACAGGTGACTTGCTGCCCTTTTTGTAATAACAAGAGATATTCACTGGTGAAACAAGCAACCCAGGTAATCGCCTCTGGGTCCTATGGGCCAGTGGGCATGGGAAGAAGGATGAATAGTCTGGGGTGTGAATGAGAGCAAGGGGGGCCCTGATGGGCCTGGGAAGATGTAGGCATTAGGAGCTCTGGGTTTTATTGGTCATTGGTCACTGGGGTGTTGTATTACTCCACTTAAGGACTTTACCTGGATGAACACATGTAAAGGGCTTTTGGGTCCTGGCAAAAGAGCACGTTCATCTATTTCCAGAGGTAACCTCAAGGGTCCTAAGGAGAAGATGAAAGATTCACATTTCCTCAAACTGCTTTTGAAGAGCTCAGGCTTCCTGCCCTTTACGCAGTCCTGAAAGGGAGACTAGGACTTGCCCCCTCTTGTTCCAAAGGGCATACCAGCCTTTTCCCCCCAAAAAAGCTAATTAAGGAAATAGTGACTACATGTTATGCCAGTATCTGTAAAGTGTGGGTTTATGCACACAGTAAACCAAAAACTTCTGCTCCTTTATGGGTTGCTATAGAGATGCATACAAAAGATATTTGTAGGACAGATTTTAGGCAGTTCAAATGCAGTGATTTACGTCAAAGCAGTAATAAAATAATTAAAGAATAGTCATAATTTTCAATTTAACTGTTAGCTTCTGTTTGCTGTGGTACTGGAAACTTCAAATTTACTGCTGCAGAGACAAAATACATATTGATGAGGCACAGGCAGCAAAGAGTTACTGGGGTGTGGACCACTTTATTGGAAGAAAGACAGCATGAGAATATTTTTGAGTATTTTTTGGTCATGTTTAGCATATGCTTGTTGTAAATTCCCTTTGCTTCCAACACCAAAGAGTGACCTCTGTGAAACAGACTCTTGATCAAACAGCTTAGAAGTTGTTTTTATTCAAGATCCTGTGTACAAGTCCTTAGATTACAGCCAGCTACTAAGAGGGCGGAGAAAAAAATTACTGACCTCCGAACCCCACTGTTTCATGAGGAGCCACGCTCCTGGAGCTTATATTTACTCCAGAAACGTGGCTCTTTTTTGTCTTTTCTGACTCGGGTTGTCTGGAAGTTGTCCTGGAAAGCCAAGGTCCAATATCTCTGCACTACATTTTCAAATATAGTAACATGCACCTAGTTATGAGTATCATACGTGTACTTTCAATTAACAGACACCTAGTTACTGGCTGTCCTAGCCAGTTTTCCAACACAACAGGATAAAAACTGCTCACATTTACTTTGGTGAATGCCCCAAAGCACATTGAATTGCAGCATGCTAAAGGCAGGATTTCTTTCCCATCTGTTCGTGTGCATTGGATATTGCATGAAGGTAGAGGATGATAATTCATGCCAGTTGGGGGTTACTTGTGTTGTGTTTTGAGCTCGTCTTTCGTCAGACCATGTTCATGAGAACTTGGGTCCATTTCATCCACTGTCAGTTATTACTTTTTGAGGCATGAGGGGTTGCTTTGTTCAGCTTTTTATTAAATTCCTGTTATGGATGGATGGCAGGTAGGATTTGGGAGAAAGAAAAGCAGTGCTTTATCACAGAAGTAGGAAAATACAGTTCCAGTGTGAATGAGATCAGTGTCAAAAGCATCTGCTACCAAGGAAATACACTGTATTAGAGAAACAAGATCACGGTTTTATCCTACTGCAGCTTCTCTAATTTGATTAATATCTGTGTTAACAGTCTGGAGGAAACAGCAACAGGGGGAGAAGCCACTGTTGCAAAACAGTTGGGCACACGTGGCACTGAGAATAATCTTTTTTAAACACTGACAGGAGGATGGCACTTGATACTCTCATTAGTGTTGCAGGACGCTGGAGCACAAGGTGCCTGTGTCCTGAGGCTCATGCCCAAGGCAGCATCCATCACTTCTCCCATCGCTTTCTTGAGCAGACCTCAAACCCAATAGAATTTTTTTTTGCGTCTGAAACAGTGTCTGAAACTGAGAAGTAAGTATAAGTAGGTGATGATTTAACTGTTTAGAAAAAATCCTTGCCACTTACAGGCTCCTGTGTTATACACTTACATTAGTTGTCCAGTCCACTGTGTCACCCATCAGATTGGGTACAAACTTTCCAGCCTTTGCCACTTGTGGATGGATTTGAACCATATGGCTTGTAAACCCATTGCAGTCCTAATGTGAGTTTAGTTGGGTCCCGTGTGCTGCTTCTAAAAACAAATATTAGTAATGTTTTCACACCAAACTCATAAAACTTGTAACTGGTTTTACGTCTGGATCTGACCTTTCCCAAAATCTAGGAATGCTGAGATGACGATTGTAAGACTGTGAAGCCAAAGAGTAAAGGCAATACTCGGTAAAAGTCCACAAAGAAAAGCACTAAGAAGCACAAAACTTTGTTGTGTCAAATAGCTGATATGGCCCAAAACTAAGGGACAGCCACTCTCCAGTCGAATGTCTTTGACTCTTCTTATTTGTTCTGTGAAGTATCTCTCTGTTAAGCTGAAAAACTGTACAGTTATACAAGTTTGCCTACTTTGTTTAAAGGAGTTGAAGAAGTTAGGTAGAGTCCCTTTGTGGCTCTGTGTGGGTTGGGTGTGGGGAGGAAGCAAAAGCAAATTATTCCTCTGTAGTTGGACAGCATTACATATTAACATTCAGCCATATGCAAATTTTCTTCTATAAAAGATCTTATCAGCTTTTGGAAGAGAGTAACTGCCTTTTCTTTGCTTGGTGCCCAGTAGAAAGGGTCTGATAAGAATGGACATTGAAAATTAACATCAGCTCTTTAAACCACTAATCCATCCCAGGAACAGCTGAGGATGGTTCACTTCTGCATATTTTCCAGGGTTTGTTCCAGCCTCAAAACATGGGTTTTTTTGGAAACCTGATCTTTATGAGCTCCAAATGCCCATGTGGGTGAGGAATTGCCCTTTATAAAAGGAACACAGCATTTCTTACTCTCCTTCATGAATATTAACCATTTCCTTCTCAGAACATTGCAATAAGGTTAAAATGAAGAGTACAAAACTGAAGAGGGAAATAATGTAAGAAAAGGGTTCTGGAAAAAAAATTGTTGTTGTTCACCTTTTAAATATCTAATTTCATAAAAACGTTGAGGATTTGGCAGATTGTGGGGGTTTGTTTTGTTTTGTATTATCTTGTCCTTGTTAGGTCAGTTCTTTCAATGATGTTGTAGTCATCCTAAAATCCTTCCAAGGGTCTAAGATACAATAAGTAATACTGTAAATAACATGATAGCATCTTATCTAAGCCATAAATGGAAAACTATTTTGGATGACAATATATTTTTAGGGGGTAAATGAGCTAAGCAAATCCATAAAGAACAAAGCAGTACACAATGCATAACCCATTAGCCTACTTCTTATCTGTAAAAAAAAGCAACAATTAACTAAGTTTGGAGAGAAAGTTTCTATCCCTTGGAAACTTTCCTCTCTTGTTTTCATAAGGAAATGATCTTCTTTAATGGGCCATTTATTTCATAGCTGTCTGCAATAGAATTTTCCCCCTTCCCTTTGAAATCTCTAGATACAGTCATTGTGAGAGACGGAGCTGAAAGAAACACGCAGCGGCTCCCGTGTTAGATCACCTAGTATGTGCTCTGGACCTGATCTTTGCCCACTGGCTTTGATTCAGGTTATAATGGGGTATGTTGCTTGGAAATAAAATTCAGTAATCGTGACCTTTCAGGAAAAACTTGGCATATATTTATATCACTGAATTAATTCCTGCCACTTCTGGACAGTTGTTTGATCTCTTTGTAAAGATCTTTTCCTGTCAAATAATGGTCAGCTCACCTTATTGTCTGCATATGTCCCTGCTTGAGGGGAGAGAGAAATACTGGCGTATCCATTTTCTAGGTGGGAAATAGAGGAAGAGGGATGCTGCATTATTTGCACCATGTGAGTTCTTGATAGGGATGAGATTGGAAATCACAGGCTCTCCAGTCTATAGACCTTGCTGCTTTCCTGAATGTCCTGTCCTGAAGGATGGCTCCTGTGAATATGCCCTATAATATTGGATATTAAATGGTTGCAAAATTCACTGAAGGTGGTGGACTGGTATCGCAATCCCTCAGAGAGGGAGAAGCTAAATGCTCTTCCATTCAGTGAGAGCTAGAAAGGTAGAAGATACTGTCCAAGATAATAGGGGTAATAAGAAAAATAAAGAAGCCCATACATCATGGCTTAAGGGAAACAAACCAACCCACAACCTAAACCAATAAGAAGGGAGCAGACCGTCACTTAGAATTATGCCAGGGAACTTGCATCTTGAGGTTTTTGGTGGTGGTGGTGGTGGTGGTTTGTTTGTTTGTTTGTTTGCTTGTTTGTTTTTTCGTTGAGAAATGTTTGCATGAATTCAGGTTTAACAGAGCTTCAAGATAAATGTTTTTTTCCTGGGGGATGAGGCTAATTTTCATATTACAAGGGTTTTGCGTGAAGTACTTCGGGATAAATAAAGTTCAGTTGTATATAGAGCATGGTGAACAGAGTGGTTTGTTTTCAGCTCAGTATCTGGAGGCTGGGATTGACTGCACAAGAGAGCAAGAGATTCAGTATATGAAGGAAACACATTCTCTAGGTACATTTCTTCTACAAGTGTCATGACAACTAAACAGACCTGCTAAACAACAAGCATTTATTCAGTGCTGTTGCCATACTAAACTCTGGCTGAGCATGGTCTGTGTTATTACTTTGTGACAAACTGATTGTCTTTCCTCATCCTCCTGTAGCTGCATTTGGTGACAGAAAATGAGTATGAATGTGTAACATTGTCATAAAGTAGAGCTTTTAGATTTCATGTGACACCTTCTCTAAGCCATGGTTAAAATACAGTTTAATATAAATATTGAACACTACTCTGAAGCATGTTATTGCAAAAGTGTGCTTGATGTTGGTTGAAACCACAGTACAGCACAGTGATGCAGTATGCCCAGAAATATCCCTATATGTCAACAGTAGAATTAGCAGCCTGTGCTAGAACATTTTAAAATATCATGGTTTTAAAAGGTAGGGGGAAGAATTCTGCTTACCTTTTGGGTTTTAATCCTCAAGGTCAGGTTCTGAGAGACAACTGAGTGTCGTTCTGGTGTCTTAGACAACACTGGTCGCTGCCTGAACTACTCATCTTGCAGAATTAAAACAGTAAAACCTTCAGTGACCTTAGCTCAGAATAGTTTTGTTTATCTGAAAATGTAACCAGAAGTATCCAGAATGATGAAAAATAAATAAACCAAATAAATGTTATCATCCCTGCTTTGCCTAGTATTTCCTGCTAGTGTATAATAATAAACAATTACTCGGGGGCAAAAGAAAGCTAATCCATTCCTTGGAAAGTAAAGCACTATTACAACAAACTTCCCGAGGAACCTCAGCTGCCCCAGTGAATTCCAGGCAAGACAAGCTGGTTCACAGATAGCAAGGGATCAGGTTATACTGGAGCAATGTGCTACAAGATCTGCACTTCGAACTGCAGCCAGAAGTGAATAGGTCATCAAGGCAGCTGACGAGGAGCTGGTGAAAATGTTCCTACTGGTTAAATTGGTCTGGCTGAAGGTGGCCAGATTCAGCTCCAGTTGTGGTTATCTAAAATATGTAGGCATTTTGGTACACATTACCCAATTTCTACAATTTTCTCCAAATTAAGTACTGAAAAGTTATTAAGTTATCTGGTAAACTATTTTGAGGATGAAAAATGCTTCATATATGACAGTGACAATTATATGATTAGTCACTAAATAAAGTGTAAGATTTTGTTTGTGCTTCTCAACTGTGTTTTCAGAGACCAGAGATGATACTGCTTGTAGTTCTTCTGCAGTGCTTACGGTGTTCCACACATAATGGTGTCTTACAGCTGCACAGAAGACACAGCTCTGCACACCAAAGGTTTTGTGAGGATGTTGTAAGAAACTTTATTCCAGTTTCTGTTACTATTAATCTCACTGTAGAACTGCAAACCTATCTGGAGCTTCTTTACAGCTACACCAAAGTGATCAACAGTAGAACTTGGTCTCTGTCAGGTAGTCTCTTGGTTGAAGCCTAAGCATTTTTGGTATCCAGTTTGCAAATTTGGGTGAAATCTGTATCTTCTCTTTCAAATTCTTTGCTATTCTGGAACATGACTTGAATATTTTTCCTCGTATTTGTGTGAAATGAAATCAAAAGGATAATGTTTCACTCTGGCTTATTCTACTGTTGCAGTGATTTGGCAAAAAAAATGTCTATCAATCTCCACCTCTTAGATTGTGTTTGATCCTGGTAGGTCTCTGTGCATTTTGGGGCATCCCGCAAACTCCATGTTGTTGCCTCATCTGCTGTTTTCTGCATTTGTGGTGAGATGAAATGCACTTTTAACACCAGGCGAAGTGTTTGTGGCTGGTTAAACTGATATGGGCACTTTGATAATGATCAGTCTTTACAGTGGTGAATGCCACCAATAACTTCCTTCACAGCAAGCCCACCCTTCACATCCGAACCCTGACATTGTGCTCAGAGCTGTAGACACCTGCTGTGACGAAGTGGAAGGAATGTGCCTCCCTCCAGCCATATAAGAATATGGGGAAGAGAACCATAGATGTAAAAAAAAGGAAAAAGTTTTTATGGTTCAGAGAGGTCTTGGACTGATTTGTTAAAGGAATCTTCTCAGGTTCAGACCACGTGAGCAAACATACATATGGTTGTTCACCTTTTTTTCTAGGTCTGCTAATGTATTTTCCCATGTGAAGCAAAGTGTTTCTGTACTGGAAATAATACAAAACTTGTGCACCAGGTATTCCTGGAAAGAGGAGATTGGGGGGAAATGTATGTTGAAGCTGCTTAGGTGCGGAGTGGAGAGAACCATCACTGGTGTGGTGTGCCATGGGAGAAAGGATCCGTGAAGCTGGAGGTCTTCAGGGGCTGCTGGCCCCACAGCTGGTGCCACGGGAGTCTCCCAGAGAGAGCAGGGCCATGTGACTACAGTCTCTTCAGGCTGAGGGAAGCTCGAAGTCCGTAGGTGACAGAGGAGCAGACGAATGGGGGATGCCGTGAGGGTGAGTGAACTTTAACAAGGCCATGAAGTAATCTACTATTTGATATAAAATTAATAAGCAAAGAGGAATATTTTTCAGGACAGATAATTGAAATGTTCTGTTACCATATATATATATATATATACTTATATATATGTATTGAAAATGCTTGTCCTACTTTTCCTCTTCAAAAATTTTTGTGTGATTTTTAAACGGCACACAAACAGTCAAGGAAATGAACATCTCCAGAAACACGGTCTTCCATGTCATATATTTAGTCATGTCTAATAATGTTGTGTCAAGTCTGGTGAGTGTATTTAAGTGAGGAAGCTTATGATTTTCTCCTACCATACCTGAGTTTTCAATCAAGATGAAATGTTATTTTTAGCATTTTTCTGTTTATCTGGTACACAGAACACAGACCAATCTAATCTAAAATTATCATTCTAACTCATATCAAAAAATAAGGAACAGATACATATGTAAACATCATACAGCTTCTGGAAAAACACATTTCTGAAGTGAGAGCAATTCTAGTGGAACCCACGTACCCTGCTCTTGGAAAACTTTTCTTGGTTTCTTTATATGTACACTTTAAATTCCATTTCTTTAAAGTGCTTTAAAAGTATGGATTTGAGATTTATTTATTTCAGTCATCTCCTGTGTTTTAAATTTATCTCTCTATTCTGCAGTTAAAAGCTTGTGTTCTAATAACCTAGAAATACATTTGAAGGTGGTTCAAGTTTTTTAATTTGAGAGGAAATTTGTACTGTAAGATATGAAGTGTTTTTCAACCTAGTCCTTTGATAGTATGATGTGCTATAAATCTTATGGCATATTAGCTACAAATTTAACATTCATTTGATAGCTATGTTTGATTTTGGTTCTCTAAATGGTTCTGAGGGAATAACAAGAATCCATTTAGACAACAGCAAGGAACTCCAGCCTTTTATTTACCCCACTTTTGAGTAAGTAAATTGTGTTTGCTAATGAACAACTTCAGGAAAATGAGCAGACTACAGGAACCTTTCAATTCTCTGACAGAATTTTAGACCTCATTAGCAAAACACTTTCCTACTCTGGTAGACACAGGTAAAATCCCAGACTAAAGGGCTTGGGGTTCTCATTGTTCCCTGATGCAAAAGGTAGTTCAATTCTGGCTGCTTTTTTTGGTCGGTTCAGTTTTAGCTGTTCTCAGTAACACTGGCAAGGTCAGTGATGTGCTCTGACTAGGTACAGCTCAGTCACGCAATTGTGTGTATATTCCACTGAGACAACTCATGATTTGCATTCAGAATTTGGTCCCTTTGAGACACTGAAGTCACTGAAAATGCAATGACTACATTAAATGAAATAAAAAGCGAGCATCAGCAATCTTGCCATCTGTAAGAATACAGATACCTGACATTCAGAAGCATGTTGTGTAACAACCAACTTCAATGTCCAGCCTTAGTCTGTCTCCAGATGAATTCAAAGCAAGTTGAATGGAAGCAAGATCAGCTAGGGAGTTTATTTTATGTAAAATATAAACATGTTAACAGGAGAAAATACTGTTTTCTTATGTTACAACCTTAATAATCAACATGAGATTTATTGTACAGTTCTGCAGGTAATGCAGGGTTTAATTACATGTACATGATTAAAAAGAGCAATACTCAACTGTACACATACACCATGTATTGTATGCTTTACTAGAAATTCAGTATTTTTATGTGTCCCCAGTTGTGTGCCTAATAATTTTACCACCTCTTACTCCACTTAAAAACTAGCACAAAATATTTAAGTAGTTTTATTATGATTGTGTCATTTCGACAAGGTGGAGAGGGCCTCTATATTTACAAACAGATATACGTATTCAATGCCTTCAAAAAACAGCCCTTTCTATATTTCTTCCTCTTCTCTTTCTTCTTCATCCTACCCTATTCTCACATTCAAACAGCATAAGGTGACTTTACTCCTAAAGAGTCATGGATGTGTTATGGAGCTTGTGTCAGGTCTTCTTTAACAAAAGCTGCTGAAGCTATGAAATTGTCTCCAGGAAAAGCATTTGAATCTGTGATGTGGCTGCCCTGATGTTGCTCGTGCTGTTAGAATGAGAGACGGGAGAACACTGGGAAACTACCTGGTATGTGAACACAATCTATCTTGGGACATCTGCAAAGATGAACACCACTGGAAATACAAAGCTGATGTTTAAGCTCGGCCACTTTAAGGAATGTATACTTACAATTAAGGTTTTTGGGGAGCAGGGAGAGAGGGGTTGCAAGTATTCATTAATTAGCTGCTGTGGCAAGCAAGATGTTTTGGTGAGTTGCAAAGGGTCTTCACAAAGGGTTTGCTCCTGCCACTTCAGAACCCATAGTAGGGTTAGGGTTATCTATAGGATGGAGCACCAGCTTCAGCTGGGTACAAGCTGAGGGTTTGGAAGCTGCATGCCAGTCCAGCTCCTGTGTGCTTTCATGGAAAAGTGACTTACTCTTTAATATTCTTACATATAGTCAAGTTGCCACTTACAACAGCCTTCATGAGAAGCATTAGGCTGTTAAATTGACCACTGTGAATGGCCCATACAAGTCAGGTTCTTTTATGTTGTGCAATAGTCCCAGTCTTAATAACCAAATGAAGCAGAATGATTAAAGAATTATAGCAACTCCGAGACCATGAATAAAGGGAGTTATGTGCCGTTTCATATTAAATTGTACAGGCAAAGCCAGCAAATAAACCTCTTAGGGGATAAAGAATCATTAGTGTGTAAAAATGCATGGACTTAGCCCAGATGGTCCCATCAGGTGGGCACATACCTCCTGTTAGGTGTTATTTGACCTTGTATGCAAAAGGAGTGTGTTGATCTGAATAAGTCTAGTGGACAGGTTCAAGCAATCTCTTTGAAGTAATGCATGTTAACTGGAAAGAAATTAAAACTGTGTCTATCGAGGCTTACCAAGGGCTATTTAAATATTAAGTGCCATGTTAAATTGAGAAGAAGAGCCTCAGCAACAGAACTGATGCAACAGAAAAAGCCCTGGTCTTTTCATTGATCAAAGAGAATACAATATCTAAAAAACTAAGAATAACCCTTGCATTAACAACACAGAAAGGTAATGACTTTCTGATATGGATACCACAGATGCTGGCCTCTAAGAAACATCCAGTGTCTTTTATAGATGGTGTGGGTTTTTTTTTTTTTACACCAGCACTTATCCCACTTCATTATCTCTTCCCTTTATATGAGCCCAAGTGTAGAGAAGTAAAATGCAAAAAAGTTTGCTCTCCTTTCTAGCACTCACACAAGGGCCATGAAAAAGTCATTAAAACTTGAGACTGTACAGAGTGCAGATAAAATAACAAACCTGTATCATCAGCTGATTGACAGCTAACTCTGTGTTTGGTAGAAGAGAACTCCCCTGTAAGAGATGGAGCTTTTCTAAATTATAGTCACTGATAACTGTGCCATAGATGAAAGCATTACAGTCATGCTCAGACAGGTTAGCAGGCAGGGAGTGCAAAAAAGGCTGTGAAATGTGCAATGTGGGTCCAGCTCGTCAGGTACATACTGCTATGTGCAGCAGACATGTAGTAAGTATTGTGTCCTTGTTATGTCTGAGCAAATGTGCATGAAAAAAATTGGGCTTCCCAAATTTACAACTCAGCTAGGACTACAAGCCTAAAAATGGAAATTGGGTTGTAACTAGAGACATCGGATCACAAGCAAGCAGCTGCAAAAGCAAATAGACAAAGGCAAAATGTTAAGCTGATTGGAATTTCGTAAGATTGACATTGTTGCTTAAAGTGCTTGGGTTGATTACATTTAAAAAAAATCAAAGTACATAAAAATTAAAACAAAACTAATAATATTAACTACACAAGTTATTATACAAATAGAATAACAGACCAACAAAAGAGAAATAAATTAAAATGAACACTGATAAAAGGTACTAGCAAAGAACAGGTGCACAGCCAAAACTTTAAAAAATTTCCAGTACACATTCAGCTGTAAGATACTCCCCACATTTGTCAGCTACAAGCAGCAAAAAAGAGATGGAACGAGAAGGTTCTGCTGCTGAAAGGCAGCAAATCACAGGCAGCTGCAAGTTGTCAGCTCAGATCCCCAGTACATGGAGCTGTAACAGATGAGTGAATGAAATGCCGTGTCTGAAGTTAAAAGTCAGGATGTCGTAGCACTTTAGGATCCACCATCTAATGTGATTTTCAGTTTCACTTTAGTTAGGTCTTCAATATCTTTACTAAATCTAATGAGAAGGAAATACCTACTGCTTTATTTTCATTACTCCAGCTGCTAAAGGAACAAGACTTTTAAAATGTAATCTACTGCTCTGAGGTAACTGTAAAATATTAAAACAAAATTGACAGGAGTAATTTTGGGACTTCATTTCAACAAGGTGTTCTGCTTCACTGGTATGGTTTCTCCATCACTCCCCTATTCTGCCTCCCTCTGCTATGTCCCCAAAATAGAAATTACATAAAATCCTGACAACCTCTTCTGTGAAACACAGAAGTTGAAGTCTGAGCTCATCCTCTAAGATAACTGATTCATCAGCACTGCAGTGCTTCATTGGGTTCAGAGGAAAACCAGCACAGGACAAAAATGTTATTTTTCCAATTAAGAAAATAGTAGTGAGACTTGTAAATGGACAATAAGTCTCAGCAACAGAATATGAAACAAGTAGGAAACTTAAGATGTCATTAGGCCCAATATCCACAGAACTCAATGACATAAAAATAGACATTTTAGGGAAGCACAGAATAATATTAGACATCTGTGCTACAGTTTTTTTCTAGCTGCTTGCCGAAAAGCTTTTATTGTCCTAGATATTTTTCCATTCTTTCATAAGGGATTGGAAGTCTACACGTAAGCATAAGAGAAAAAGAATTATGTTTTATTTAATCAACTAAAATATTTTACATCATGTGAGCATTCCAATCCTAAAGAAATACAAGTGAATGTGCTTAATTTGACATAGGAGAGAAGTTCTGCTGCCATACAAATAGTGCCATTCTTATTTGTACGGCTGCGATGGACAGGCTTTTCCTGGACTGAAGCCAAGGCATTCAGCACAGTATAGACTGCTTACAATTTATAGAATTGTGACTGCATTTTTTTAATGAAAAGAAAATGCTCCTTAGCTTAGCTGGTGTTAGCATCAAGTGAACATTCCACGATTTGTCAGAGTTGACGTCAGACCACTGCTGTTGGACTGGTGTGACACTAGTGCTGTGATCTTTTCATGGACTAGCATGAATTTAAAATGTTTTTTTTCACAATTTATGAAAATGCCTATTCAAGTAATTTTACTCTCAGTTATATATTGCAATTATCTGTATGTTTTACAACCTAGAGCTGTCTTGCACCTGAATAAAACCAGAGATTATAGTCCTGTACTTTAGCATTTAAATATTAATTCATACTACTAACATTAAAAAATAAATTTTAACATAAGTCAATTGAAATATAGAAAACATTTCCTAAAATTAAACTGATGTAAAATTATTTTAATGAAAAATTTATGTTCCTATAAACATGAGGCCTAAACATTCAAATGATACCTTAAGAATATATTTTTTGTTGCTTTTTTAAAATTGAAGAATGTCCTAAGAATGTTTATCAGTAAATTGTGAAGTACAGACCTTTGGACCAGCACTGGTTAATGCTGATCTAGAAAGTGCCTTTGTCATAATTCACAGTGACGAAACCTTACCCAGTTTAAAAGACAAGTGATTATTATATTTTTATATGGAAATTCTGAATGCTTATCAATAAATCTATTAAGGAGGGATTTGCAGGTTTAGCTTTCCTGTGGAAAAGCTCCTGGGCCTCAGTGAGAATGAAGTCTCCTGGAAGATGTCTGTCATCTGTGTTAGAGACAGAACATTTCGTTCTAACATCAATAAAAGAACTGGAGATACATCCCCATGATACTTGTCATGAACGTGAGTACCAGCCTTCATTCATGTGAGTGATCTTTGTAGAGTGCTACTATTATTCGCCTGGTAAGAACTCTGAGGTTACATTCTACATCCTTTTTCTTGTATCAGTATAACATGATAAATCATGAATAATGTTGGATGAAAGGTCCACTTCTGTTTCTCACTTAGTGTAAAGTGCTACATTTCTTTAGTTTACAAAACAGCCATTCATAAATCCAACTGAACTTCACTTGATGTTACAGTAGAAGCTAGTACTTCATTTTCACCATTATTTGACAAAAGATATTTCACATTCACAGTAGATTACAATGAAATAAAACTTTGTCTCTTTCCTGCGGAAGACTAAAATATAAGATTTAGCTGCACTTCCAAAGACATTTCTTGAAATGGAGTGCTGGCCATGAAGTGGCAGGCAGGCTTCTTAAAGAAAAGAAGGACCAAAAGCAACATTGTCTGATAAATACTTAACAAGAGTGAATAAAATATAACAGGTAGAAATAAATTCTGTGAGATGAGAATATTTTCTTGTAAATACTAGAAGCAACTGTCATTCCCTCTGAAGACGAGAGTGATTTTGCTATTGACGTCATTGGAATAGGAATTTCGCTACTGAATTCCATGAACTGTATAATGGAGCGAAAATTTCAAACCAAGCAAGGTAGTTACCTGGTGTTACCACTGCCACAACCTGTAGATCCCTTCTCATACCCTATTGATACTTTCATCTACATTCATTCTTTGCCAAATTCCAGCATGCGAGTTCAGCAGTTTTATTAGCCAGTACATGAATGGTGCCAAACAAATTCACTCAGTAAAATCACAAACTAAGCCTTTTGATGTTTTTAAAATCAAACACTCCACTCCAGAGCCCTGTCTGTTTCTGTGGTGACCCAGATGATGTCAAACATGTCTGAAATTTTAGATATGACAGACAGATAGAAGAGACTGGACAATGCCCTCAGACACATGGTGTGAACTGTGGGGTTGTCATATGCAGGGTCAGGAGCTGGACTCAATGATCCTGTGGGTCCCTTCCAACTCAGGACATTCTATGATTCTGTATACATGACAGTGTGTGTAAACTAACGGGTTTTATGTATTATGTTGCTCAGAAATGGACTCTGTCTTAAGAAATTAAAATGGGACTTACAGATATTCATAGAATTGCAGGATCAAGCCCTGTAATATGTATTGTATGTACAATACTTATTTGAATGGACTGTGTAATTTCAGTTCTGATGGATATATGTGAGCAGTCTGGCAATTTCTGCAAGCTCAACTAAGAAAACAACCTACGATATTGTTTTAACAGAAAGATAAGTTCGATCTCTATAAATTTAATTTATCTCTGTATCATGTCATCTTGCTCCCTTTATTCCAGTGCTCTGCAAGTTCTGAAATCTCACTTCATCTGTACTACCTCATGATAAACAAAGTGACTGGACACAGCGAATTAGTTGCACTGTAATTTAAATCCCTCTATGTGAATTTTAGGCCTGAGGTTATGCACTGGAAGTTTTAACAACACAGGGCTTAAATTATTTTGGAAGAACATCTTTTTGCAGCAGAAAGTAACGTGTAAAAACATCCCCTATGCAATCACAATTCCATCATGAAACAGGTGGGTTTTTTCTTATGCTTAAAATGAGTAAGTGTATACCAGGATGTATTTAAAGGAATGCTTTGTAAATTTGTACACCCCAAAGCCATGTAGAAAGTTTTAAACAATTTTGCCCTAAATGCAATGAATGCTTTCATACAAAATACTACTTTAGCTGGATTTGGTTTAACAGTTGACATCCAAATCTTATTACCTGTAAACGTTAGTCTGTATAAATTCCACTAAAATCTGACTGCAATTAATTCTTCAATCAGACTTAAAAACTACAAACATCCCCTGCAAAACAAAGTTCTGCATGTCAAAAATGGATGGTTATAGTCAATACCACATAGACCAGTTAATAGGAGACAGAGTGGTGTTGTTCAACCACACAAGATGTAGTCTGTGTAAAAGCCAGTTCAGGGGGACTATCACCTTCTGTTGCGTGCAGCATTGTTGTGTGCAATTGTCACAGTTTGCCAAGTCACTCTCTTGACTGATAGAATAAAATATAGCCAGACTCTGAATTTTTTGATATATCAGAGGTCAGACCATAGAATTCTTCAATAGCTTGAGCATCTATTTTCTGCAAAATAAATAAAATTGTTTAATATGCTGTCAGGTAAAAGAAATACCAAACATGAATTAAATGATTCTATAAACACAAAAGACAAATAAGGTAATTTGTTTCAGGGTAGCAAATAACAAGTTCTGTTTGCAATTTAAGTGGGGAAAGGGTAACATTCAGGGGCTTGAGCCCTACTGGTCTCGCTCATGGAAGTCAATAGGAGTGTTTGTCTCAGAGAACCTAACCGAATTAGGCTTTTCCCAACAGCAGAGAGACTCCTTGGAATGCAGTAGTGAACACGGTTAAAACACACAAATGTGACCACGGGACCCCACCTTTCTGCCATTTCCAGAAACCCTCTTCAAGACATGACATATCCAATGTCCCAGTGCTTCCTTTCCTCCATTGGATTTACTTCAGGGAAATCAGACTCCAGACCCCAGTTTTGCTGAGGTGCCACAGTGACATAAAGGGTTTGCTTAGGAATTAATTGCAGTGTGCTTAGACAGAATCTGTAACAGCTGTGGGCCAGATCCCGCTCTAATTTACATTCAGACAAACCGAGACTGACTACAGAGTCCCGACTTTCTTGTAACTTCCCAGTTGTTCAAAGATTGAAATTCTACCGCAACATTAACTTTATCCAGTCTAATTTTGCCAAGTGATACTGCCAAGGATTGCAAAATAGTTCCTGGATATTTTAGGTTTTGATGAATTAAATTTATTTTATTAGATATGAATAAATGTTCCAAAATAATTAAATCATTCCAAATTAAACCCTTGAAGTCTGATATTAAAAACATTTGATGTTGCTCTGAAGTAAAACCCCTTCTGACATTGACATTAAGAACCACAGGATTAATAATTGTGTTTGCAATCTTAGTTCAGCTCAACTCTGTTAGCAATGTCACATTACAACCAAACTGTAGCTTTGCAAACTAGTAATCTGTACCCAGATCTAGATCAGAATTTCAACCCCAAATAGAAAGGAGAACATAAACACAAATATTGTGCTCATGACCTTCAGAATACTGACCTCTACAATGTCATCATCAAACAAGAGCCAAAATCCGTGACTTTTCACAATAGTAATATAATGCCCTCGATTCGGTCCACTAGAAAGCAAAACAAAAACACAAAATCTGAAATATTAGAAGATACTGTTGAGTCCATTTTGATAAATCCATTTCTATATACAAGCAGTCTGAAGTATAACTAAATGTTATGAAGAACATAGTAAACCCACCCCTGGCAGTAGAGACAACATGTACTCTGCTCATCTTTTTACTGACTTACTGCAAAGATTTCATTGAATGAAAGCTAAATGTGTTATTGTCATCTGTGCTGTGACCATTTGCAAATTAACCTATAGAACACTTAAAAATTTGCTCATCACCAGCAGCAACTGTGGCAAGTATTTTTAAAACATTACGAACGAAATTTGAGAAGGAAAATTGTTTGGTATCAACCGTGAATATTTGGTTAGTCTTTGAGAAAAGTGAGAATAAGTTGTAATCCTAAAGCCCCAAGGATTTTTTGTTCATTTTTTTCTTTGACAATATCCACTATGTGAGAATCTTTATTAAAGCCGTAATTGTCATTGCCTTGACAGGAGACCAAGGTGTGCCACTGTAGGGCCTGCATGCTAACAGTGTCTGGCCCTCACAGAGCCCTGGCTCCCAAGCTCGGTAAGTGGGCTGATGAGGAAATAGTTGGCTCCATTAATTTAAGCCAACCTTGTGACTTTTGGAGGCCTGAGACATTATTTTTCAAACAAGTACAGATTTACTGAGGGAGGGTGGCTAAGAGGTTCAGGCCATGTTGGTGCAGCAGCAGGGTTTGTGTCCTCCCTCCCAGTCTCCCCACATTTTGTCAGGCATGCCTCTCCCCTTGGCAAATGTATGGCAATAACTCAAGTTACACATGAAAGTATCTTACCTTCCACAGTGAACAACAACGGCTACCAAGTCATACATCCGATCTAAGTTGACAGCATCACCAGATGTGTTGAACAGACGTAACTCCAGAGGAAATACTACTCGATAAGAAAGCTTAGTATATCTGTGCAATTGCTCCATGTATTTGAATCTCTTGAGGTGTAAGGCAAGAATCATTGGCAGCTTTTTTACTCTCATCCTGTGAAACAATTACAGCACATATGATAAAGACCTGACCAATTCGAAGCTATTCTGTCTTTCCCTAATGAGTAAACATTTGCATTATAAAAGCACTTAGTAAGTAACAGTAGTCGACTAGCAGTAGCTTCTAGACTAAGACACATGTAGTAGCTTAGAATGTGCCTGTAGGTTCTCTGGTGCACACAGAGAAGGCAGTCAGGGTATAAAGCTTCTGGGTATCTAAACACTAAATATAAATGAGAAGGTTTGTCAAAGCCCAGGAGAGTCATGGTTAAATAGCCTGCTCTTCGCTTACCTTTTCTGTGCCTCTTGTTTACTGCAGCATGTTTCACAATAGTATTTCTGTTCACTACATAATGTCTCTGTGTTACTGAAGTCTCTGTAAATAAAGACAATTATCAGTTCTTGAAGGATCTTAACACTTTTGCCCCACTTCTGCTGATGAACTGGAACCCTAAAAAGACACACAGGATGAAATCTTCTCTCCATTGAGTCCAAGTATCTAAAGCAGCCGTACCGGGGTTTGCAAAGGGACTTATGGTATCTGGCTGCTGTGACAGCCCTACATACAGAGCTGTGCCCCTCCGTAGGATATGGGAGAGGGTCAGATATTTCAAAGCGAGACTGATATCCTGGTCTCCTATGTATCAAGGGACAGCCTAGACTTGGGTGTACTCACTCGATCGTCCAATCCCTTTTAAAATTATTTGCAGAATGGAACAGCTTCAAGTGCCACTTCTGTCATCCTCAAATAGCAGGCATTTTGAGAACTGCAAATACAGACATAAGCACCTATCTCCCAGCTTAAGCACACAGGTTTTCTTGTGACTTTGGGCCTCAAATATATCTGAAGCCCAGAACTGTCCTGTTGATTGCACCTACATTGTACTTCTGAACTCCAGACTAATTTGGACCCATGCTGACCCGATGATCTCCAATTTAGCATTGCAGTCCACAGGGACAGAGGTTGAAGCTGCGCTGTCTGCAAGTTCAGCCTCCTCCCACAGTAGGCAGCACAGAATCGTCTTAACAAAGGCAAAGGGAGGATTCTGGATGATTATTTCTTCCTGACATCATCACCACAGGGGTAGATGGAAGAGCTGAAGACTATATAGATTACCAGGCCATAGATTATTAGAAGTTATTTACATAACTTCATAAAAGGGGAGGATTTTCCATTTTCAAGTGTTAAGTTCTTTAAAGGTTGACAGAGCATGACAGAGAGGCACTTCACATGACTGAATAATATTTATACTGAGAATGCTTTAACTAGTTGTGTAGGGTTTATTTTCTCTTTTTCTTGTTATGGTCTTAAACAATTTGATCAGGAAGTGCTGAAATTTAGGACAAAATACATCTCTTGAAAGATAACGTTGCAACAAAACTTTGACCGTACTATGATTATTTACCTAAGAGAAAAATAAAGCGTGATCACTGGAAAATATTTTCTTCAATGGTAAACATTGATCTCAAACATCTGATTTCACATTTGAATTTAAAGACAAAAATAACTGGATTCTGACAGTTCCTCTGAAAAACATGGTAAACTTTCAGGGAATCACAAATGAAGAGCTGAAACTTCAGAAAATATTAGAGATGGGTTATATGTGTGGAGAACATAATGCTGCAAGATTCAAAAGAATGTGTTTATGTACGTTTTAGGTCTTCTATTAAGGAAGGAATCTGATGTTTATTTTCAATGCCTAACACATAAATTTAAAACAAACAAAATAACATAAACACACCACCACCACCACAAACCCACCTCAAAAACCTAACTTGTGGAATGTATTGGTTTCCTTTTCACCTCAAAGTGAAACAATGGAAATAATATTTTTCTAACATAAATATATACAGATAGTAGAAATTTGATAGATATTGATTTTATTTTTATCTCTGAAGTATTTGTTTAATAGTTAAGAGTGTACTAGGAGATGAACTGAAACTTAGAATAAAAGTCCTCTCCCGATAATTTGAGGCTGAAGCACAGAATAAGAAACTCATATGGCAAAAAAAGTAGACGTTTGAAATCTTTTGCCCTCTAGGGACTCTAACATTCATTCTGCAAAGCACACACTTAACTTTTAATATGTACGTAACTCCTAATCAACAAAACACTTGAGTAGAAGCTTAAAGATAAGCACACGTAAATCCCTTTGAAGCCAATTATTATTCTGCAGTAATTCTTCTGGATGACAAGGCAATCAATTATCTTATTTTTTTTCTCTTTCAAACACATAAATTGAAAGAGAAAGTGAGTAAAAGAAAATATATTCATGTACATTTTGTCATTAGAGGAAATATCCAGTTTACATTATTTTTCTTCTGCTTAAGAAAAGCTCAAGACCCTGATGTTATTCTGCTTCTCTTTTCTGTACCTACTAGGCTTGGGACATTTAGCAAAGTCAGACAGAACTATCTACAGAGAGATGTATTCATTTACCTTAGACAGTGTGTAATTGATGTGTTCTGCTCCACATCAACAGAAAGGTCAAGAAAATCTTCATCTTTGCTACTAACCTGTTGCAAAAAATATACATGTAAAACAGAGATGTAGTAAAATGTCATACATCTAAACATTGCCTATATCTACGTGCAAATGTCAAAGACAGAGCAATTTCTGCAGAAATTAATTACACAGAAATAATTAATGACAATGCTTTTCAGTTTTTTTCTAGTTCACCATGACTGTATTTATTAGTAACTCTAACAATCCAGATTTCACGTAATTTAGCTTCTGTCTGTTCCACTTATTCAAACCCACCAACCTGCCGTCTACTGGTCATTAAAGGGGGACCATCATCGCCTATATTAGATGTGACTGGTGTATTATGTATGTTCCCTTGTTAGGCAAAACAGCTTAGTTTCTTATTTTACTGGAATTATATTCACCATCTGTATAATATATTACACTATGTAATCACAGTTTATGCCCTACATAATTATCTCCACTATTAAGGATGCAATGAAGATATATTCCAAATAAGTGTCTGTCAAGAAATTATATATTTAACCGTGTTGTGATTTCTTTCCAGTGAGAGTTCCAAAGGCTGGCTTTGTATTTCTGGTTGACACAGCTGCATTCACTCATTGAATATTGTTCCTGGTCAATAATTTTGATTAAATAATTAAAAGATTATAGGTAAAAATGGCGAAGTGATGATATTCTGCAAAATAATTTTGATTTTTCTGATTTTTATTTTTTTTAAGGAACGAGAGGAGAAAAATTCTAATAAAGAGATTTTATTTTTTAAAAACTACCCCAAATATTTTCAGAATGGCAGATCTTGATTTTTGCTTTGAAAATTATTTTTCACTTAGTGTTTAATCTTGAAGATGAAAGAATGTAAAAAAAAAAAAAATACAAACAGATAATTGTTGTAATACTTCAATGAGTTAAAAAGACTGCAGAATTACTTACTGCACGTGAACTTAGTCATATGCATAATAACCATTTTGTTTATAAAATGCTGCATGAACACACCATATTTTGCCTCCTATGACTACATTTCCTTAGAATAACTAAATCATATGACAGGATAGTTAAGTTTGAATCAAGAACTTCAGTGAGGGGTTGAATCCATTGTTCTGACACAAATCCCTCCTGCTCAGATTTCTGCAGTTCTGTGGATGTGGAAGTTATGTCCAGCTTTCAGCTCATCTCTGTGTTATATCAGAGATACTATAAACACAGTGAATGCAGCCTGTATGCAGCCTCAATCCAGAGGAACACCTTCAGCAGGATGAATCTTGATATTAAGATAAAGTGCACCCAATTAAAATGAACAGCAGCTCTTCAGACACAAATCCTCCCTGAGACATGACTTGGCCCATGGGACAGGAAACCACAAAACTGGCAGCAGTCAACTGCAGTATAAACACACAGCTGGAATTTGAAAGGTAGAGCAACAAAGCTTGAGAGAACATTGTGTCTCTACGGCTGGAACTGGAGTTCTGTCAGATGCACGACATATCAAGAAAGAGGTTAAATACTTGGAAAAGTCTTTGACAAGTATAGTGTTTCATTTGAATGCCACAAAGAAGCTAGGAATTTTGTTATTGATTTCAAAATATCAAATATTTACTGAAAGGGGGAGATGAGCTAGTTGTAACAAGAATAATACAGACCGAAACTAAAGGTAGCTGGAAAATCAGATGGAAACTGCAAGTTTCACTCTGAGTGAAAATAAGAACTACTGGAATCTAATGATTCTTCATGCACTACATATTGATATTTTAGCAAAAGAACACCTTTTAATCCAGTTTACTGTTTCCCAAAGATTTCCAGGTAAAATAATAATACAAGAAAAAAAATCAAACAAACTAGAAAAGTATCCTCAGTAGAATACAGTATTTCTGCATTCACAAGAGGCTACAGACAAGCCTTCCCACAGCAGCAGTAGTTAGCATGATTTTTTCCATAAAGCTTGGTCACTTGGAATTACAAATAGGGTATTGTGCAGTTTTGCTGTTATCCAAGGATACATCCTGACTTCAGTACAGTTTGTCTGAATAAACACTAGATATTAGTTCATAATTAGGCCACAGCCATTTAAAGAAGCTTCTGAGTTAAAAAATAATTCTATCCTTTTGCTTATTTTAACTTGCTATTATTACTTGGGGTTTTATAATTGAAATAGATTAAATAAATAGTTTTCAATCTCTCTCTCATGTTTACACTTACACAAGCTTATTCCAAACTTGGTCCAACTCCTCCTTTTATGTTGACTATCACTGCATAATTTTTCTTACTCTCTGACCCAAATCCCCAGAAAAGTCATATTTTCTTGGAGTACAGCGCTATTCTTTGTAATTAGAAATATTGGAACATGTTCTTTTACACATCTAGGACCTGGGTAGGGTTTATGTCATGTAACTTTAGCTGTCCAAAGTTAGATATTTAACCTCATCTTGCTTTCTGAAGGTACCTTTTCCTCCCATCTTAATGCAGGTGATCTAAAGATGCATTTTCTTTAGAGGAAGTCCTTGGCAGCGGTACCGGTCTGAGTTAAAAATACGTGATTGTTAGATCACTTTGCTGACCCAGTTCGCAGTATTGCTGCACCAACAATTGCAGCTGCTTGGTAACAACTTGGAACCAGAACAAGCTGTATGGAGCAGACAGAATGCCTGATACTGCTCAAGACTTTTTGTGTCATGACGTGACTTGGAGACAGATGGAGAGAGCTTCCTGCAGGAGCTCCTTTGCAATCTCCATCATCTACAGAAGGAGCTAAGAAAACTAGTTCATCCTTGACACCCACCTTTTACAAAGCTACAGTTAGGTGAAGTTAATTCCAAACTTTATGGAAAGTCAATGTCACTGTTCTTCACTAAACAGATTTTTTTTTTCCTGTCTGTGTTAGTCTTTCACATAACAACCTCACAGAAACTTTTTTTTTCCCTTTAAGTAGAAGCGTGTGATTGAAAACCACATAAATCGATATGAGGCTTGTAATCAGGTTTCCTAACTAAAGCTACTTTTTACTCATACTTCAAACATGACAGCCTTCAAACTGACAGCATTCTCTAGAAAATATTATGGAGAAAAGAGTATGGATTGTTAATAACAAACCCTCTGTATGCCAGTCACATTCTTAGGATTGAATTAACACAAATTCATCCTAACTTTTCACTTATTCATGGAATAATGATGTTAATATCTTCTTCCAAAGTTACAGTACTAAGGAACTGTATTGGTTAACTAGTGAGGATATTAACTGTAGAGATATGTATTAGGACAGCAAGACTTGGCATAGGTTAACCAAGTAATGCCTAGAAAAATAAATTTTTAGAAAAGAATATACTCACTTCAAGAAGTTATGTCTACAGGAATATCCACAATTCTCAGATGTCTGAAAAATTCATATGTTTATATATATAAAATGTATCTACCAATTAATGGGCAACAAGCAAAAAAAATATAGATATCTATCCCAATGCTTACGGTTTCACAGTTCAAACATCTAGTTTCGTTAGTCAGTGTTCCCTGAAAAATCTCATGCACCCAGGTGAGTTCTTGTTTATTGTTCTCTTCAGCTTCATTCATGTTGCCATTTTTCAGTTTCCCATTTTGCTTTTCCTGTTTCTTCTCCTCCTGCAAAATGTCTGCGATGGTGTTCAGCAGGTAATTTAAAAACTCATGTGCATCCTGCTGCATGTAATTGTCAAAGAGATCTGTGAAGAAGAGAGTTGAGATTTCAAAAGTTAAGTATATCCTCTCCTTCAAGAAAGCAAACTAAATTCATTATTTCTTTTCAAATAAATATACTAGTCCTTGCTCAGCAAAGCATTTCGAATGATGCCAAAAAGAGCAGTTTTGCAGCCATACTGGCTTCAGTGAAACTACTTTGGGAGAAGGTTTCATCTCACCTAACTTCAGCTGCTTGAAAGGTTAGGCTCTCTGTGGAGATGGTTGTGTAGGCTCCCACTACCGTCAATGAAGAAAGCAAGTGGGTGAGTCAGCATAAATTAATTGCTTAGACTAGATGTCTAACTTTAGACAGCACTGACTCCCACCCATATATTCCAAGTCCCTTAGACACTTAGGAACATCACAGAGTTTGGACAGTGAGACATGCGGCTGGGGCAGCTGAAGACCTTGGATACTGACACATACCAGTGAGCTGTGTCTGGCTGGGATGCAGTTCCGTGTCCTAACAGCCCACACAGTGCTGTGCTTTGTACATCTGGCTGCGGTGGTGTTGGTAACACACTAACGTTGTGGTTGTTGCTGAGCAGTGCTTGTGCAGCATCAAGGCTGGCTGTCCAACCCCCCAGCCTACCAGCTTTTGGGGGCAAGACGTTGGGAGGGGACGTAACTGGGACAGCTGACCCAAACTGACCAAAGGGATATTCCATACCATGTGGCATTGTGTTCAGCAATAAAAGCTAAGAGAAAGGAGTGGGGGGCATTCATTGTTAAGACGGTTATCTTCCAGAGCAGCTCCTATGCATACCAAGAGCTTGCTTCTCAGGGAGTGGCTGGAAATTACCTGCTGATGGGAGGCAGAGAATAAATCGCTTTTGGTTTTGCTTTACTTGTGCATGCAGGTGTTGTTTTTTGTTTGTTTGTTTTGTTTGGGTTTTTTGTGTGTGTTTGGTTTTTCATGTGTTTGTTTGGTTTTGGGGGTGTGTGTTTTGTTTTTTAAACTGCCTTTATCTCAACGCATACATTTTTCTCATTTTCGTCCCTTGTCCTGCTGAGGATGGGCTTGAGAGAGCAGCTTGGTGGGCACCTGGCAGGCAGCCAAGGTTAACCCACCACAAACAGTAATAATAACACTATTTAATGAAGCTCATCTTTCACGCACACAAATCTGATGAGCAGAGACTTGTCCTTTTCAATAAGAAATGCTTGCAGAAGGAGGGGAGAATATCTCAGTGATTTAGTACAGACTTCTCCAGTGAAGGCTTAATTTGCCCACCATGTTGAAGTGAAAAGAATCTGTGTTCCCAATAAATGTGTATTTTTATTCTCCTGCTCCTGAAAAAGCTCACGTGGATTTCCTCAGAAAATATGGCAAAGATCCTTTGTCTTTGCAGTGTCTAGCCCAGGTTAATACACATTAAGTCTGGCCCTAATTTAAAAAAGCTGAAAACATAAAATCCAGTCCCTAAAAGTGATCCCAAACAGTGTGGGGGCATTTATCACCACATGACTCAGAGCTAACTTTGTCACACTTTCAAACGCCTGCTCTGGAATGAACAGTCTGCCCATTTATATGCTGTCACCAGGAAGAAATTTCTTCCAGGTGTTCAACTTTGTCTCTTCATTCAAAGCTCCCCAGTTTCTAAGCATACCACCCACATTGATATGAATCTAGGCCAAAATGGAGCTGTGTGGCAGGCTTCCTTATTTCAAGATGTTCCTCATTTCCCTTAGACGGAACTACTGCAAAATTAAGCATATGCTGTTGCTAGCGTAATGCTTAAAAAGGGCTAGATGCTTCCCAAAGTAAGACTTTGCCCACCACTTCTATGAAGAAGAGCAGCAGTGGACATGTAGTCCACTGAATACCCCCACATACATAGTTACTTATCCTTCAGGTGTTTTGGGGTAGTGGTGCTTGTAGCCCTCCTAGGTCACGCAGTTTCTACACTGTGAACTGCCTGCAATGGTTTTCTCTGCTGTACTGCACCAAAAAAAATAATTAAAAAATTATGACAGAGTGTCACACTATTCCCAGCCCCAGGTCACTGTTCTGAGTGGTCTGTCCCACCATGCTATGAAAACATCATTAATTCATGCACCTCTGGGAACGTATGAAACCTTGTATGGTTATTATTTCAAGCATAATATCATGTATACAGATACTGAAACATTAATATCTAAACCCTCAGAAGTACTAAAAGCAACTTACAAAACTAGCCTGAACATCTGATTAATATGACCACATTGTCCCTTGAAGCCACGTTTATTTATACTGATCAACATATTACTGTCTAAGAGGATTCCAGTTTTCTGCTTACCATTCTCTTTTCGTAACCTTGATATGAACTTCTTTGGTGGAATAACTCCAACTTTCTTCTTCTGAGTAGCAATACTGTGGAAAAGATCTGCCAGGCAAGTCAAGAGATTTTCCTTCTTTTTCTGTTGGGCCTTGTATGATAATACATTTTCCCGAAACGGCCGGCAAAAATACAATGCCTGCAGCACGGAGTTACAGTAGCAGGTGTTCCCAAACTGCCATGTAAAAGTAAAAACAATCTTAATCCCTGGGCATCACAATAAAACTAGTTGCTTCATTCAACTCTGGCTTCTATGTCCCTGTCACATACCAACCATTTTGCCGTGCAGCTACTGTAGAAATATCTTCCACACCCACACTTGACACTTCACAGGAAAAAAATAGACCAAAACAAAACAAATAACTATGGTGTTCTAGATTAACTAGGATACAAAGCAGAAGTTTCCGCTTGCAAGTGTTATATTTATTGTAGTGGATCTCATTAAGCTTGTTTCCATATATTAATACACCCTTGCTGGGCTCTATCTTGCTGCTCAGCAGCAGAATGACTGTTTTCAATGGAAAAAATGATATATGTGTTTTACTTGTATGGGAATAAACAATTCATTAAACAGCCTTCCCACTCATGCTCTCTTTAGTCAGATAAAAAAGCTTCTGCTAAGAGAGTCCCTGATGCAGGCTGCTGTACCAAAACTTGCACATATTTGCATCACTTCCAGAGACTGTCCCTCACATTTCTTCACTAAAGTAGACTTTATTGAAGTGTAATTTCTAATCACTGAAAATATTCGTGGAACAACAAACTGTTTTCTCTGAGATCTATGAATCTATCTTCAAATACCTGATACAGTTTTGCAACCCACTTTGCCTAAAATTGGAACATGAGCTGTACTTTTTTTTTAAAAAAAAAAAACAACCAAAAACAAAAACAAGCAACAACAACAAAAAGCCCCACTAATCAACAAGCAAACCTACAATCCTGCCTTAGAACAGGACTGGGGGAAGGAAAAATAAAGAAAAAAAAAAAAAAGACACCAATGTTCAAGTAACATCAAAGCCATAGTTCTGTATATGGTTTGCCTACTGAAAATGGTACTTACATTGACCAATCCAAAATAGTGTTCATTGATTGGAAACTGCTCTGGGCCAATGTCTTTTTCCAGAGCAGAGGCATTGGTGCCCTAAAAAGAAGATCGAAGAATTTCTTTAGAATATTAAGGCTCTAAAATAAAGTAGTAGCAAGACAGAAACTCATTTTTTCCTTTCAACTACAATTAGCCAAGTTAACTCTCTCATACTAATAATGGGCAAGCACGACAGTCACATGAGCCAACAAAAATATTTGCAGTTGTAGGTAGTTGAGCTGGTGTGACCTGGACACTCTAGTAATGACTGATTAGAAACGAACAGGTCACAACAACAGTGGTTCTCCCCTCATCCATCTCCATCTTATTTTTACTATGTTCATAAACAGCTGGATTCCATTACCCTCTTCCTTTGTAAAAATACTTGTAGATATGAAGTGAAACCATTAAAGGTATCTATCTTGAATAAACCATTTTCTAGATGTAGGGCAGGTTTTCAAAACGATACTGAAACTCCTCTGAATCCATTCTAATTCGTCAGCAGCCCTTAACAATACTTGGGCTCCAGACAGGCACCTACTTCTAGAACCAGCATCACAAATGCTAAAAGCAAGCGTAACATAGACCTGCCGTTTTGTCCTGTCTAACATCAAAGCTGCAAACTGTTCCATCTCTCAGTCACTGCCTCAGTGTGGCAAGTTATGATCTGCTTTATCTTCGCTCCAACAACAAAGTTGCTTTCACGGCTACCGGTCTGTGAGCACAATCACTAATTTTGCATGTGTTACAAGTAGTTCTGCTGTATTAATATGTCTGTGTTAGATTACCAGGCAAGGAAGGTAGATTGCTGCCAAAGCCAGTGTCATAACTGCTGTCCACTGTATAAATATACAGATCCTTGTAGGACCTCACTAAAAATGCTGTATTTGGACAAGGATTCCTACATACAATCATTAGAGTTAGCCAATATTGAAGCTGTGTGACAATTGCTTTACTGACATCATACATTTATTGCCTTACTGAACATGCTCTGGAGTATGAGGTATTAATAATGATGCCTTAGAACTTCCTTCACACAAGAACAGCACAGTTGGTTGACTTCCATAAAATCATGTAAAATGCCCCTGTAAACATGTCAACATGTAAAACACCTGAAAATTTCTGAAATTTCCTGTGTTCACAAGGTTTTTTTCAATATAACATTTGCTCAGAGGGCTCTTCAGCTCAAATTTTCAAGGTTGTGATAATCAAAATAAATAATTCTGGTGTCCCTTCCCCATCTTCTCCCCAAAGCTTGATTTGTATTTCCTTACTGCACCTACCAGCACCACTGCTGGCTATATTAGATTATTATTTCATGTCAGGTCATTGACAGAAGATGATTTCAGTCAAAAGCATCAGTGGTGTGAAACTCAGCATGTGTGCTCTTTGAGAATTTGCAAGCCTTGAAAGTAAAACAGCTCCTTCAAGTTGGCATCTTCCAGAGAAGCTCCCAAGATTTTGTATTTCACATTCCTTTATCAGATCTCTTTCTAATCTCTCCATTTCTCTCTCTCACACACGGCTCATTTCTCAGGCTGAGTGAATGTGATTTCCCAGACTTTTGAGACCAAAGTACTTCAGCTGCACAAAGCTCCATAAAAACTTTAAGGGATGTGTTGTCATTCTTTTGGGCTCTGCTAAGCCTCAGTGACAAACATGGAAAAAGAACAATCTATACAAAGTAATTATTGGCTACCTTTCAATGGAGATGACAGCATGATAATTATGTAAGTTCTATATGAAGATTGAATTCTTTGCTTGCAGAGACAGCCTTGCCGAAGATGCGCAAATTGTGCAAATTCAGCTTCTCAAGAGGGAGGAAACTGATAGACATTTGCCCATCTGATATTAATTGGGAAGTAAACAGCCACTGTTACCCTCAAAACTTTGATAAAACAAAAGCGTGACTACAGAAGATTAATGCAGCTTGTGAAGAAAACCATTTTATAATAATACTCATCGTATGACATTCAGATCAAAGCAAAGGTTTCTTTTGATTACACATCTAGCATTCAAATCGAGTTCCCTAACGTAAGAATGAAATGAGCGTTTTTCCAGTTTTGCAGGAAGTATTTTCCAAACTCAAAAAAATTTTCCCTCTGGAATTCATGGAAAATAATCTATCTAAAAAGTAACCTCCTACTTAGTGTATGCTGTTAAACAAGTAGAGTGCAAGTGCTCTGCTAACTGGTTGCTCCTACATTACTCATTTTCTTTTCCTCCAGGGCCAGGGTTTTTTACTTCAGAGGATGCCAGATGGTTTGAGAAATTCTTTCTAGCATCCAAATTGTCTTGTAAATATTGTGAAAAAGAGCAGGAATCAAGATTTACCAAACAAAATTACTACTGAAAACCAAACAAATCCATAATATGCACTAATTCATCTTCACATAAAAACAATACATTGCAAGGAAATTTTCAAAATACATGCTATTGAAACAATATATGCTGAGTAACAGCTCATCATAGAGCTACAGGTTGTTCTCCAAAACCAGGTCCTGGCTGTTGTAAATGCACAACGAAGCACTGTATGCCAGTTTCCCAGTAAAACAGAGGGGCTAAATTTAGTCTTTGGGTAAGCTGACATGACTCCCGCAGACTTTATTAAGAGTTGTGCCTTCTTACACGAAGGGCAATTTCAGTCTGCTTTGTTTCAAGGTGTCCAAAAAACACTGTTAAATTCATAGAAAAAGAAGAGTAGGAAAACAGGTGAGAAGCACAGAGACCTAATACTTCAAAGCAGTGTATCTTTTTACATCGAGAAAAGACAGACTATTTAGTGAACTTGAGCCATGCCATGCTACATTGATTTTATATATGTGTTTTGCATAGGAAGGTTCCTCAAGAAACTGTGGACATGATGGAAGAAGAAATTATTGGAAATCTTTCCAATCAAAGGAAACCAGAAACTTCACACCCAAGTCACATTTAAACTGGAAAAAACACATTATTAGAGGTAAGTTAAAGATCATTTAGAACTCAGTTTAAACCAACCATATCAAATATAGAAATAATGTTAGCCTATTGAGGCTAATCTACAGCAAAAATCAGCCATGACTATTTAACATGTTTTTAAGCATGGTTGTGCTTCTTTCCACTCCCACCAAGTCAGTTTTGTCACTTCTGCAGTGGAAACCAGCTCAGACATTTTTAATGCCATCCATTCTCTATGGCAGGGGTGTGGAACTCATTTTCACTGGGGCCACATCAGCCTCGTGATTGCCTTCAAAGGGCTGGACATAATTTTAGGACTGTATAAATGTATTTATACATGTATTTAATTATAAATGTATTTATACAGTCCTAAAATTACATCCGGCCCTTAAAAGGCAACCTGCTTTATGGATTTATAAATGGTCTTGTGGTTCAGCTAGGAGAAATATCCTACTGCAGCTGACTTTACTGTTGTTTCATAAAAAAAACACTGAGAGTGGCAGTGTGACCACAGAGCCTGAACTGAGGAGAACCCATGTAAGTCAATAAACTGGGATCTGGGGCTATTAAATAAATTCACATCAGGGTATAATACAATAAAGGAGACTGGCTCCTTCTTAAATGAATACCCTAATGAAGGAAATGCAACAAAGTGACTGTGGTGGCTAAACCTTACGAGAATGAGAACTAGGTCAATGCGGAAACTCCTACTATGTATTCTGTGGTGTTGGTGAGCTTTGATTTCTCTGAAGTTTTACCACTTAATTCAACAATCAGTATTCAGGCCTTATAAAATGGCAAAGACATACAGCTGGAGACATAACCGAGCATGGGTCAATTCAGGCTAAGCCAAGATTTCAACCACAGCATCGTTCCAAAAACATTCTGGCCATATGACCTGTATTTTTTCCTCTCTTGTTATTTTGCTCTAGGCTTTTCAATGGATAAGTCTGCCAGTTTTCATTTCAGCTGAAATTTCTGATAATGATGCTAGGAGTTTAATTTGTGCTTTGCATCACATGAAAGAGATTAAGTAAAAAAAACTCTTGTTCCATTGCACTTTAGCATGTAAACACAAATAATGCAGGGGGAAAAGCAAAATGCACCAAAAAAACAAAACAACAACAACAAAACACTTCCCCTCCCCACCCCCCCGCCCTAAAAAAAAAAAAAAAAGGAGCAAAAAAACCCCAAAACCAAACAAAAAATCCACAAACAAAAACAACGACAAAAAAAACTCAAACATCAGATTAGCTCATTAAATCACATGTAACAAAATAACCTGAATACAATCATTCTGTGGAGGGTGAGAAATGGAATAGAGCCAATACAGAAGATCTTGCAAACAGAAGACAGCAAATCAGACTCTACTTTCTAGTGTGACAGAGCTATAAAACATGGCAGTAACTTTCTAGAAATATGTATGTGCTTAATTTAAAGTAAATGAGTGCAGTAAAGAAATTTCATAAGTCACCTGTGGAAAACTATTAGATAAGTGTCACAAAATAAACAGAAACATGGTGTGAATAGCCATCAAACAATAAAATACAAAGTAAGAAGTAGCAAGAAATACCTTGGTCAGGATAAAAATCTAACAAATATAAGAAAAAACCCACATAAAATCAAGTAATGAAAACTGAAATTTAACAAATATACTAAGAACAAAAGACTGATAAAGGAAGTTAGCTGGGCCATGACAAAGGGCTTCAGATCATACACATCTGTGAACTAGATTTATTTTTCCTCTAGCATTCAGGGAAAGTGAGAGCAGCGTACTAGAAATAGGGCTGTTTCCTGAAGGGAGAAACTGAAGACTTAAGACAAACTAAGGGTGATGTCTGGGCTGGTAGAAGAGAAATTAAAATAAAAATAGAAACAGCTTCAGGGGCAGGCAGCCTGAGTTTTGGGATTTTGGAAGGCACAGCATATGGGAAGGAAAGGAAAAAGAAGATAAAGATCATGAAAGGCAGTGATGGGTAACTCAAAATAGAGGAAGCAACTGTACGTGAAATCCAAAATTAGCTCCTAGAAACAACACACAGAAAATTAAAGAGCGAACAGTATCACACCATACAGTATATATGCAACTGCTTTCAATGGACACAGCACCAGTCCTTGGTGTTGGACTTTGACCGTCCTTGGGGACAACCTCAGCTTCCAGAAAGGGATGGTAACTGGAATAGCTAATCCAGCCTCATTCCAAACTCACAGACCATAGATAGAAAACCTGAAATATTCCTGTATTTTTTAAAGTGTAAGTCCCACAAGATGGTTGAATTTAACCAGATTAGTTTTTTTTTTTTTTTTCTTTCTGCAAAGAAATGTTTTATTGCTCCTCCAGAAGCGCTATGTTGTGACTTTGTTGCCACAAGATAAAAGAGAAAAGAGATGGTGCTGTGAAAAACATCAGGGATTATAGTAAGCAGTAAAAGGATATTGACTGACCTAAAAACCACTGCATACTCATGTTTTTGAGGGAAAAGTGATTTAAAACAATGTAACTAAATAAATTATTTTTGTGCCTTTTTTTCCAAAAGGCAAATTATAGGAGCTTGAAAGGAGATGTCCAACTTGTTTTTTGTTGATGCACTAAACAATCTCTAATCAGAGATCTAAGTATTACATATACTATCAATAACTGTAGATCTTTACTGTGTGGTTACCAAGAAAGAGATAAAAATTGAAATGCCTCAAATCCTGAATCACTTTAAATCTTGGACAAAGTGCTTAAGGCACTTAGTTGTATATAGCTTTAAAACCTTGTTTTTCTCAAAGCACAAAGTGTTACAAGTTCAGCCTCTAAATCCATAAGTAATGTTTTAAAAAATATTGACCTTTAAAGTTTCCATGATTAAATAACCTTCACCAAACTGCAACTCAGTATTCTTTCATAAATCAGTCTCCATTCCCAGCTTAATTGTTCTTAGATTAGTGGCAATCAGCCTTTTCCTGGAACAAGTAGCAAAAGCTTTTTTTTTTTTGGCCACTTTCCTTCTTCAGAACACGTAACCTCAAGATGGCCTCACAAGTGAAAAAGAGACTGAGGTTTGCTTACAGACTATAATTTCTTCAATAACATTTTTGTGTGGGCCACCCAGACTGCATGTGTGGTGCCTCGGAGCATTCTAAAGGCAAGGCACCTTCCAGACTTCATCACAGCTGCACCAGCTGGAGTACTCTTTGATAACCTGGAGACAGAACTAAAAATATCTTCATTAAGTCTCAATATAACATGAGTTATGAGGGCTGCAGTTATGTTGCAGGACAGGTTTAGAATTCAAAATTGGTTTTGACAGTCAATTTTTTACTTTATTATTTTCATTTTAGATAAATGCTCGAAAAACTGTTAAAATTCAGCTGAGACAAGTGCAAGATTCTGCACATGAAAATAAGAATCACCTGTACGTGTACAGAATGGGAAACAGCTGACTAAGGTAGCAAAGAAAAGCAAAACAATGCAAAGTAAAGTGAGAAAAATGAAGTATGGAGACTATAGCATAGTGTAAGATGAATAAGCATCAGCTGTGCAGCTCTATTGAAAAAAACCATAACAACAAGTGTAGGCAAAATAATGAAATTCTTGCAGACAGGAGTCTACAAAGTTCTTAAAGTAACTTTCCTGTTTAACTTGTCGCTGGTAAGACTGCAGACAGGATCTTATGTCCAAATTTGGGTGCTAGGTTTCAAGAAAGAGGAAGATAACTGGAGAGAGTCCAAAAGAAAGCAGTCAAAATGAAAAACTCAACTCTAGAGAAAAATGACCAGTAAAAAAAGAGTTGAAGAGGGTTGTGTTGCATAAGACAGAAAATTCTGAGGCAGGGGATGACAATATTTTCAAGTACATAGCCTGTTACAGAAAGGAACTAGTCTGTTCTCAGTCTCAAGGGTGGACACGATGAGAAGTATGAATCTCAAATTACAGCAATATAGAATCAAGTAAGACATCAGGAAACATTCTAGTCTAGGCAGTGAAGCATTATGATAGACTGCCTAGAGAGATGATGTAGCTACTGCCACTGGAAGTCTTCAAGTTAGGTTTACAAAATGGAATTCCAGTGGACAGTTAGAGACTTGATTGTTGTAGGACAGTTTAGATGCAACTATTATTAGGTCATTAGTTGTGAAATCAAATAACCGTAACACACAACATCCAGTAATGGCTGGCTCAAAACCATCACCACAGCAGCTTCTCTGCAAAGGGTGAGCATATTCAAGAACCCACGGAGCCCTGATGGTGGAGATGCAAGCTCATTTCTTCCCCAGAAGTACTGATATACTGTGGTGCTAAGAGCACATAATGTACATAAATGTATGTAAGTGTATCTACCAAACAGCCAGCCAAGGACAGTTTCTTGCGGCTAAATGAAGATCAGAAGAGATTTTGCTGACTGCTTCTCTGACTGGCTATGATTTACAGCCAAAAGACTGTGGCTCTTCAAGCCCATCAGAACCTCACCTCCTGCATGGTACCTGCCCACCACCACCACACACAGTTAATCAGTGTTCAGATTCTGCTTTTAATCCCATTTCTTCTGCAATTCAGACTTGCTCAGCCTTGCTGAGTTGTAATTAAGAGGTTCCTTTATTAAGATATTTTGCATAACCACTGGTTTGCTCTTAATTCAGCAACTTGAAGCTAAAGACTATGTGCATCTCAAGAAACACACTGTAAAACATGTATTTTATTCATAAATTGTCCTGTTGTCCTTATCTTCTAAACAACTAGTAAGTGCATGATAACCACTTTAGCCATAAAAAAAGCAGTATTCATGCAAGACAAGCCTCCGTCATTAGTCCAGGTTATACATTGGAAATGATACATTAGGATGTTTCTCGCTTTGCATATCCAATGCACTTTTTTTTTTTGTGGAGTTCTGTTTGTCTTCTGATGGAATGCAAACTCCTGCTTGTCAGTTCAGTACCCATTTGTCAGCCATACTCTCAAGTTTCTCATTACTGCAGAAAGCTATTACAAAAATTAGACTTCACATTCTCTATAGTTTTTATATTTTTGTTTCTCTATTTGCTATATATGCCATACTGAAATTGTGCGCTCTTAAGCCTATGCTTCTAAAATTGCATTGCTTGAACTGCCTGTAATTCATCTTTTCAGATGTAAAAATCTGTTTGCTTTTATTAACCTAAATATGCCTTCAGATAGGTGTTTTGGCATATATTATTCTGCCTTAATCTCTGTTTATGAGAAGTTTTAAAAGTCATGAAGAAATATATGCTGCAGGTTGTTCAAATGAATAAATCCAGTTGAAAGTCATAGTCATCAATTCTCTAATCTAATAACACTCTTACTGTACAATGCAGAATTTGACTGTGTTTACAGCATTACAGTTGTAATTCTTTTCTATCAAGCATTTTCCAAATCTGTGTTTGTATTTTGAGTTCTCATTCTGCCAATGCTCTCTATTCAAACAAATCCTGCAACAAGTCTCTATAATCATAACATGAAAAACAAACAAACAAACAAAACAGTTATTCTTGTTTGATTCCTGAATGTAGAGACTCCCAAGTTTATATGTTTTTCTCTACAACTAGTTTCTAGGGTGGTTAGAAACTTTTGTTTGGTTTTAAAAATGAAATCTGAAATTCATAGATATTCACGAAATTCCTGGTGAACTGTGTGAATATTTTCCTGAAGAAAAACCGCAGTTGTTATGAAAGTCATAGAACCTATGAGAACAGGTAACATGGAAGACCAATTAATAAAAACCAAAATTAATCTGAGAAATTGCAACTGATTTTTTTCCCAAAGGATATCTATACAACTATCAGGAGCAACTGTGAGGTATCTCAGATGATATCTTGTATCAGAAGTGATCTGAATTTTTTCAGAATGCCCCATTGATTAAATCGACAGAGCAGTCTGAAGTGTGGATCAGATTATTTCAAATACTATTACAAAATTATGAGAGAGGGGGATGAGTACATGTTCTCAGCAGAACACTAAAGGGTATTTAGGAGAAGTACTGTCCACAGAGCTTGCTAGCCATCTCTGTAAAAATACATGTCAATACATTCTGGAATGGTTAGCTGTCCTTCACTGCACATAAAATAATATCCCTAGGCCACAGCTGCAGCATGAGCTTAACTCAGAACTCAAGGTTGTGCCAAAAGCTCATCAACAAAGAAACATACTGCAGAGGATTTCAGTAAGCAACAATCTTAAAATGCCAGCATGCCTATCTACCTTTGAACCAGCATTTTGTACTTGACATTATCACATTATCTCACAGAAACAATATCAAAAACATTACAGCACCCCAGGGGCTAAGAGCACACCCTTAGTTTGTGTCTACAGTCTACAAGGGTTACATGGCATCAGGTGTGGCTATTCCCTCAAACAGGATTTCTTCTTCACGTCTACTGTACCTGTACTACATAAAATCTGATGGTTGCCTATTGTGTACCTCCCTTTCTGGTGAACCTGGTGTGCAGACAGAGCTGATAAACCCTCTCAGTGTCTGAAAGGCAGGTAAGAGGAACATCTTTGGGACTAGACATCCCTTTTCAGTGAGGGTGACCACTGTGCCCATATAAGAGCCCCATGGATTACTTCAGGCACAGTTGCCTTCATTCCCTCCACCCCAACAGAACACATCTTAGCTCTTTGGTGTCATTAACCAAATCAGTGGGGGGAAAAAAAAAAAAGCCTAATACTATTGTTATTATAACTAGGGGGACAAAACTGTTAAGAGACAATAGAAGAATTTTCTTTAAGTCTAGATGTTGTGTATTTGGATATTTATTACTACAAATAAATGGGTCAAGTGGAAAGTTTGCACCTAACATTTTTTCTTACTGGGTAGCTCCTACTGTGTCTGCCTCAGCATGAGAGAGCTTATCCAGTGAACATATGGTAGTAAATCTCTTTTGCAAGCAAGTTAAATATTGTCCCTGACTTCCTTGCTTCACTACACTCATTTTGATCCTTCCTGAGAGAGACCAAATCTCTACCATCTTCAGGAGACCAAAATTACAACCTGAGATACTAGACCTCAGACAGTCAATTAAATAGCAAACATGCATCCTAAAATGCTGACTAGACAGGTTCCCTTGAACTAAATTCATCCAGCTAAATTTAATCTATTTTTCCCCTTCAAGACACGAAAGTACTTGGACAAACAAACACAAAAACCTTGTCAAGAAGGACTAACATTGAAAACACGATCTGTGTTCCATTCAGAAAAGGACAAGTATTTCAGGACTGATTTCTCCCTCTGTCTCTCTCCCCTTGACCCGCCTCCCAAGAAAATCAGCTAGACATCATCCAGGTTTTTGCAAAAGTTAAGGAAAAAAAACACTCTCAAGTGGAACAGGAATGGAAGAAAGATAAGAACATAACATTTTTTTTCATTACTATGTTCAACCAAGTTAAAAAACTTAGAAACATACTAAAATTACATACCAACAGCATTACATACCAAAATATATTCTATTACCTAAGAATCGTGCAGCTACTTCCTGGTTCACAAGTGTAAGTAGTTCAGTTCTTCAAGCAATATGTTATACTGCAGGAACAAGGTCTGGGAATTAACATCTTTGTCTTGTAGATTTCTACAGATGCACTAAATCAACCTAGCACTGCGAATATTCAGGTTTTATACTGTTAAATGGTTTCCTTATGTACCTCTAAAAGTCCTGTTCTTATGGAGGGCTGTCATAGCTCTTCCAACAAACCATTGAGTTCAAGTCCAGCACCACATCTAAGTGAACACATTTTTGTAGAAGCCATAACTCAGTGTTGCAAATACTTCCAAGAATGTATGTTTCTCTTACAGTCCAAATTCCCGTAGCTTTCTGAAAATCTCAGTTTTGTTTGTTTGTTTTCCTAAAACAACTTCCAGTCCCCATGGGTTATCCAGAAAAGACTGTGACCAGCATAACACATCATCTCCAAAAGCTAAGTACACAGACCCCAAGGATTATGTAGCTTTAAAACATCATTGTCATTAAATCAACTTCACCTTCTGTCACAGTATTGGTACTATGAGCTATGGTACTATTGCCTTGAACTATGAGCCTCTGCATGCCTTTTCTGCCCGAGGCTCTAATTCTTCCCTTCAGTCTCTCCATTTCTCAGACACTACTTCTGCAGGATATACTGGCAGCAACAGCCAAGCATGACATCATTAGAACCGCCTCACCAGTTTTGCTGTGAATCTGTTCAGTCTTTAGGAGACTCATACTGTACACAAGTGCATCTGTCTGAAGCACACAGAAGAAATCACGGAGTTTCTAGTACTTTATGCTGGTGCGGAAGTCTTACAACCACTTAAAAGTCTCCAGCTCCCCTTCATGCGGTGCTCTCTTATGCAGTCTGCAGGGCATCACACCCACCGTTCTTCAGCAATAAAAACCAGAGTCTGCCTCAGAAGGAAGTGCGTTTGGGTTTTTTCCTCAGTCCTGTACTGTTTCCTAAACCTTTCTTTGCAGTATGCCAGGCCCACTGTCACACAGGACTGGAAATTATTAAGAACGACGAGAAGTTCAGAAAACGACTTACTTTTTGGTGAAGCGTGATGACCCAAATTATCTTACCCAAATCTATATTAAGCTTTTTTAACCCAAAATCCAACCCTCCCTCTCTGCACTTCAGAGCAGGTGTTTCGAAGGGAGAACCGAGGCTTAAGTCAGAACTATGTAAGCATGGGATGTCCTGAGCATCCGGTTGATAAGAAAAGAGCAAGCCCACTTAAGTGGAAGCGTGAACACATGGAAGGGGAGCAGGCTCACAGTCTACACTCCCTTCCCCAGACTACTACTGCTGACCCCACAGCAGCCAGGCCTCTGGGGCTTGTTGCCTTACCCATTCTCCAGGGCAGGTAAATGGTATGTGTGGCAGTACCAGCACCGGGGCACCACGTGGAGGGAAACTGGCAACTGCGTGTAGCTACTCTTGAAGAACCTGGAAATAAAGGGCGGTGGAAATACAGACTAAACTAACAAAAAGCTCAGAAATAGGCTCATCTTTGGTTTGCACTGGGGTGCTTAGCGCACATCCATTTCTTTCACAAGTTTATTAATGCCTCCCTGTAGTAACAAACCTTGGACAGGCAAAATTCGAGCTATCCCTTCCCCCACCAAGAAGTTTCAAAAATCTAAACCAAATCAGGTGTTCCAAGTTTGTTAGGATTAAAATTAGACCCAAGCACAACACAGAAAGTGTCCTTTCAACTCTTCCTGGGGAGGAAAGTGGCAAAGTCTGAACATGACAAACACGAATATTAATGTTTCCTTATTGCTTCCTAATTGCCTAGTCTGGTTTAGAGAAAGCTAAGTGATTCAAGAGTACTTGACAAACAGCAGTCCTCTCCGAGAGGCATGCAGTACAAGCTAAACCTTGATGTCAGCTCTAAAGCCAAGACTTCCTGGAACAGGTACCTAGCATTGGGATCAGAAAGCGTACTATCAGGTATCTGAAGATCCTAGTTTTCTGTATAACCTGGGGAGCTCCTGGCCCCATGAGACCAGAGGGTGCCTCCCTGAGAGGGTTGAATGCGGTCACTGACTTGACGTGGATTCAGAAACCAACTTCGTGGTCCTTTCGCAGGATTATTTAGGGCAGGCGGAAGGGCAGGAGGAGGAAGGGCTGTGGCTCCGTCTGCAACGCGTATCGGCCGGGGCCAGCCCCGCGCCGGAGGGCCCCGCACCGGCTCAGCATCTCCGCCCCTCTCCGGCCCACTCCCGGGCTGCTCCGGCAAAACTCCTCGGGACATCGCCGCTCTCCGGCGGCCAACTCCGTCTCAGGCAGGTCCTGGCGCAGCCTGCCCGGCGCCCCCTCCGCCGGGGGCAGGGATGCGGTCGCTTCCTTTGCCTGCCGCCCCCGGGGGGAGCCCCCCGCCACCCCTCCGCCGGCCCCAGCAGGGCCTGCCCCCGGAGGGGCTGCTCTGCCGCCCCCGCCCCCCGCCGGCGCGCCTGCCCGCCAGCACTCACCATATTACAGATGGAGGCGATGTTTCTGACAGTCATGAGTCTAAAGGTTGCAGCGATCCCACACCGCCATCTTTATAAGGTGAAAACAGCCCCGCTCATGGTGGGAAGAGCGCAGGAAGGGAGAGGGGGCGGCAGCGGCTCCTGCTCCGGGGCTGGGATAAAAGCAAGAGGAGGGGACAGCACAGGCACCCTTTGCGCCCGCAGAGCAGCGAGAAGGACGGACCTTCCTGCCCTCCTTCCTCCGGGCGAGTGACCGGAGGCTTTAGCAGCGCGGGGAGAGCAGCCGCATCTCCGCTCCTTCCGCCTCTGACTCTCGCACGGTCCGCAGGGCCCCGGGCTCCCGCTGGAGCGCTCAGCCGCGCCTCTGCGCCAGCCGGCACGGCGCTAAACTCTCCCTCCCTCCTCCTCCTCCTCTCCTGGCGGCTGCCGTTGCCGCTCGCCGCTCCATTGCAGCGCTGCGCCCGCTGATCCGCTCTGACAGCGCCGGGGAAGGAAGGTCAGAGGCAGTGACCGGCACGGGGGCACCCCCGGCGGGCCCGGCTGGCGGCTGCCGCCGCAGCCAGTGCGCTGCGGAGAGAGGGGGTGCGGGGGGGCTGCCCCTGCCGCCTCCGCCCGGCCTGCGAGTTCTAATCGGCGGGCAGTAGGGTGAAGAACAGGAAGGCAGAGTGCAGGCAGGACGACATTGGATGTGTGACAGTGACGGCAGCACTGTACTTCGGGACACGCTCTCTCCACTTCATTTGAGGCACTCACAAACCCCAGAACAGTAGGCTGGAAAGTAATTTACTGCCTACAGCAGGTGCTTTGCATTGCCATTCCTGCAGACAACTTCTGTCTTCACAAATGCTCTTTTAGAACCATATCCACACCACGCGTCTTAGTGCCAAAGTGCTCACAAGTTTACAACACGTGGCATTTATACAACACTGTTAGTGCAATAACCTCTTCAAACACAAGTAAGTTGAGGCCCATGCCTTTCTCCAAGTAGAGCAGCATGAGCGTGTTAAATTTACACGTGCTAAGAGGCACGAGGCCATTAAACAGCTAACTTGAGGCCATACAGCAGATCTCTGAGAGCAGCAAGAACAGAGTTCAGCTAGGGCAATGTCTTGTCTTAGAATTCCCCTTTTCCTTAGCAGATGTTGTTTTCAGCAGAAGCTTAAGGCCCATTTATTGTTCTTCTGCTATGCTGAGGAAACCATTAAAATGAAGAGAGAGAACTGCTAGCATTTCTCCAGGCACCTTTGCTCCTAACAGCACCTGGAAGCATGGCACACTTTTACTTCATGATGCTGGTATATAATAATTTCAGTCTATAGAGCTTGGCCCCTCAGGTTTATTTAGAGGAAATATTCAGAAGTCAGTAATTTTATTTATTTATTTATTTATTTCAAGAGATGCTCTATGATTATTAATACAAATCTGGCATCAGCAGTAGCATCTAAAGATAAATTCCTACCCTTAGAATACTGTTAGGTAAGTGGCCTTGATCCAGCTCATCGTGGACAAGTGCCCACTTTATAAAAACAGTATCAAATTTGGCATTAGTTGGTATCCTGCTGACAGTTTCAGCAAAGAAACTCAAAATGGAGTTGTCACAGAGATAGAATTTTCTTTCCCCCGTAAGCTGGATTAGTTACATTAAATCACTGCAGACATTTGAAATACAGGATGGAGAATGATTTTTGGACGTTATTGAGTGAAGTCATCAGGGGTACTAAACTGCTTCATAAATCCACAAATCACTATGTAAAAGAGACATCAAATAATATAACATTGAGAAAAATTAATCTTTGGTATAATTCTGTTAAGTCCATGATCTTACATTATGTGTGAATTTTGATCCCAAGTGTTTAATTTGTTTGAACACTGAGGACTGGATTATACATAGTATCATGGGTTTTCTTGACATAACCAAGGGAAATGGGAGTTAAACTGCAGTGTCATTTCAGAACTGGCCACCCCCAGCCTCATCTGGGAAGCAATCAAGGCCCGATTGGTCTCCAATGCATTTCTAAGTAGCCTCCAGGGACTGACAGTACTGCACTACATCTGGCTTTGAAACCTCAGATCCCTTTTATTCCAGAAGCCTAATTGTGCACTCTGCTGCAGCGTATTTATTCCAGTTTACTGTTGAGATCGTACTTGCTCTCAATGAAAAGTTATGAAGTAAATGAATGGGTTTGGAAGGTGATTAAAAATATAAATGGAATAAAATGTAATAATCAATAAAGCCATTTACCTCATATATATTTTAATGGCAAGGACATTATTTCCAAAATATGAACCTCAGAGAAATCATACGAAGTAGGAAAACAAAAAAGTAAGGAAAAGGTAAGTGGCATTTTCACACTTTTGCTTTCTAACTGATGCTAATTACTTCATTTCAGGGTAAGGTTTCAGTTGGTTTCTGTTTGTTAATTTTTTTTTTTTTAATATAATACAGAATTTAATTGTTATTAGTTAAGCATTTATTGGTTGTTCAAGCAAATTACTACTGTTGAAAATAAGCATATTTGGAAAGATGGACATAAATACATATACAAATTGTTCTGTGAAGAATTCAGTATCGTTACCCTTAATACTAATAAAAATACTTTCATTTAAAGGTGGATGCATTTCGTGTCTTATTTCTGAGGATTCCTAATAAAAATAGGAAGCAACATACAAGTCTTTATATGCCAGTTTAACAACACTTTAGCACTGGCTTTTTTGCTCTTCAGTCACATACCAAACTGGGAAAGAGGAAAAGAAACTTTCACACTTGAAATGGACTGGTGAGTGTTTTGGTTTTCTTCTGGTGGTGTTATTTGCAGGACTAGGAAGTTTATTCCTGTAGCTTTCTAAAGATAAAAAGTCCTAAGAAAAGCAACAAATGCTAGTTACAAACATTATAGGAACTGTATAAATAAAGAACAGTGACCAATTGTTTCCACTCTAAAGCATTGCCCTATCTCTTCATAACAAACAACTAACCCTGTGTTTCTTCTGAGTGTTAGACAAAGAGAAGGAAAACAAAGAACTATTTATAACCTAAGACTGCTTATATAATTTCTGTTGAAAGGTCAAAAAATGCCTCCTGCATTTAATTTTAGAGCAGTCTTGGTCTCATCTGGCTGTACGCTTGAACACTTTTATTTCACTACATAAAATAAGAACCTATTGTAAATACCCTCTTTGGCTAGCGGAGGCCTGGACTCTCATAACATTTTCCATCTGACATTCTCAGAGTACTTCGCAAACATTCACTCAGACTTGTCAAATTATTGGGTGGCAAGCTAGTATTACCTTCTTTTACAAAGCAAGAAAACAGGCAGCAGAAATTTAGCTACTTGTCCAAAGTTACACAGGAAAGTTAGTAGCAAAGCTGGGACTAGAATATCTGTTCTATGCTACAAAGAGGATATTGCATTTCCTCTCCAGAAATCTTGGAAAATTCCACAGAGGATTCTTTTATGTTTTACTTGTGATAAACTCTGGTTCAGAAATGGGTAACCACCAGTCAGTTTTGCTGAACAAGTGGTTGGAACAGGATCAAATTTAGGATACATTTACAGGCAATTAAAAGGGCATTTTGATGGTAAAGGCAGTTAAAACAACACACATTTTTCTGGAAGCTGTGAGAATATGTAAGAATTAAAAGATAATTCAAATATCTGGTATACTTTCAGTGCTGTGTTTAGAATTTTACAAACATTTTATATATTTTGTTTCTCACATTAAATTATGTTCTACAATAAATATCAATGTGTTTTTAATAGAATTACAAATATGTAAACACAAGCATGAGGACTAAATATTTTCCATGAAGCTTGTCCCCCACTGCAGAACAGACTGGGAGCTCTAGTACAATGCCAAATAGCAATGTGCAGCCCATGGTGTGAGGTTGTAGTGTGTGGCTCGTAACAGGTTTGCAGAAGCCACTTTGTTTACACCTGAAATTCTAATGGTAAGGATGCTAGTCCATGAAAAATTCATGGCAATCCACAGAAAATGTGTTGAGTTTCCTGGGGGCTCCTTAGTCTAAAAAAACCCCAAAACAAAACAAACAAACAAAAAACCCAAAGCAAACAACAACTTTGGAATCACTATTCTTCTCTGAGTCTCTCAGCTTCAAAGCAACCTCTACCTAACATGTTCAAATTATCTGAGAAATTATTTCTTCTGATTAAAAATACAGTAAAACTTCGTCTTTAGATTCCTAATGAGTCACACTGTTGTCACCTACCAAATATGAAACATAGAAAGCTTTGCATCTTTGCATTAATCTCTGAAGCTTGCCTATCTTTGCTAACGTAAACATTATACTAGTTGGCAGAGAGGGAATACCTTCTTTTTCTCAGAAGTTGCTATTTTATGCAAGAAATCAAAATACATTTACAGCATCTGATGATCTGATGACCTTTTTTTTTTCTTTTTTTTTTTATTTTATTTTTTTTTTCCAGACGTCAGATTTAAAAGCCCAAAGGCAGCAGAATAAGACAAATACATGGATGTCAAGTACACCAAAAGCTGACTGAGTGGATAAAAGGAGCTGAGAGTTCTATAGTGATAACCATTAAATGGTTTATTCTATGAAAGGCTGTGTAGGCCTTTACAGTCAGTTCAATGCTCCATAGAATAATGGCATAGAAGTGTGATTATTTTACTCCTGTTTTTTTCCTCCCGTTTAACTATGTTTCAAAAAATTGTATTAGGAGCCTTGAACAGTGGCAATAAGATAACTTCCGTGTATTTCTTCATCAGTTTACATAATATTGATCTTCCCTGACACTGACTGCTCAACTGAAAATATTCATACATTTCTGTAAGGTGGAAGCGTGAAGAATGGCCTTTACTGGTGTTTTTTTTACCTCTACAAAATGTGCTTTCAGTTGGAAAGATACTGTGTAAGTTCTAGTCATACATATTGGCTAGAAAGAGACAGCCGAAGTTTTTATCCATGGAAGTAATGTATCAAACAAGAAGAAACTCACTGAGCAAAAAACCAGAAAACCCAAGTTTCTAACAGAAATATATTGTTGTTTTCTGCCTCTAGAAAGGAAATAACAATTCTGGCTCACCTTCCTCTTCTTCTCAAAAAATTGTATTTATTATTATTATTATTATTATTATTTTATTTTTCTACAGGCTCTAATTTTAACTAACATATACTCTGAGGACAAAACGGAAAGGATATTTTGACAGCAGGCAGGCTCTAAGTGGCATTCAGTCTATTTTCATCAAGAATTGAAAGTAGTATTTTCATTTTATGCAAAATGTGGCATAAATTTATCAAATTACTTTTTTATTACATTAGCATCTCGAAGTTCTAATCAAGTAAAAAAACCTGAGGCTGCTATATTCTAAGGTCCCAAACCTGCCAATTATTTAATGTAGACTGATACTGTCATTCAGCTGCAAAGACTGATAGTCACATCAAGATTTTACTTGCTTGGTTTTCCTTCATATAAGTGCAGAGAAAGACAGGGTAATTGAAATGAAACATTAATTATAATCATGCATTGTGGTGACCACAACAAGATATTTTTAAATAAATGTTTTTCAAAAGTCTTTCGGCTGAGAGAGGTATCAGACCAGTGAATTTGAGATTAAATTCATGCATCCCACAAAAAAAGACTTGGCTGATTAGGGCACCACCCTTCAAGATTTGATCAACTGTGTTCAGATCACTACAGACTCCTTAAAAAGCTCAACACTAATTCCACAAAATAACCAAGGAAACCAGCTGCTGCATTCCTAACTTCGAAACGTGGGCCTTCAGATATTCTTTTCCTTGACTACCTAAAGTGGAAGTGCCCTAATGTAAACAGACCTAACAACATCTACTGGCATGGTTGACCAGGTGCTTGATGGCTTTTCCTGGGCATGCATAGGACCTGCTAACCTCTCACACTCATAAGAAGCAAAGGGTCATCTTCACCATAAGGCGACCGGTGTGGAACAAAGGTAGCACATTAAGTATCCGATCCTTAAGTGTAATTCTTCTAACAACTATGCATACTTTCTCCCTCCCCCCTTAAATATTTTCATGGTCCCTAGTCAAACTCCCATGATAACTGAAGTTCCTGCAAATTCTGCTCATGACCAGAACTGCATCTCTGCTGATCAGTGATCCAGGATCCATCTTGGCTGTACTTAGATCCACCAGTAACATGGGTTTTCCCACAAGTCCCCAAGATATCCAGGCTTGTAGGCAGACTGAGTGCCCAGCTGAGAAGTTTGTTGAGGCAAAAGTTAAGAGGCACCCCTTTCCTTCCAACAAAACATAAAATCAGCAGATCTGCCTGCAGTCTTGTAGGCAATAACTCAATAGTTACAGCACTTGCCCAGGAAACAGGAGAACACTACCTGCATGTAAAGAGACTCAAATCCCTGGCTAGGACAGTAGTCTATTCTCTAGGGAAGGTTTAGGAAGAGGCCCTGCATTCTTCCTCTTGAAGTTGTGCCACTATCAGACAAAAAAGTAGATTCCATGGAGCCAGAGAGAAGGCAAACAATGCAAAGTTCGTATGTGGAAGACAGAAGAAAACTCGTGCAGGGGAAGAAAAAGGAGTAGGACTTTATCTGAATTACTAAAATGCTTATCTAGTATGGATACTCATCACTGGTTTGCTGCACTAACAGTGGTACCAGTTTACATTCTGTACTGGAAAAGAAGAAACTGAGCTTGACGTACATTCCACTGGCACAGAGGGTAAAAATGTGAAGGTTGGATGCCACTTCATCTTTTTGGCTACATTGCAAGGACTGATCTGACTTGTGTGTCTAACTGTAGAAAAGGGTAATTGCAGAGAACCCCACTGGAAATAACGTCAAGTTACATGTCTCATAAATTCATATCCAGAGAGTGACTTACCTAGAGCCCTCATACAGCTTTTGAATCCTGATGTACTCAGACTAAACTTAGAGGCACAGGGATTGCCTGTGCAACAATGTTTTAAGCAAGTATCCAGAATACTTCCAGAAGAGGTAACTAGAAGTGACAAGAAACAATTTCTAGAGCTATCTCTTGATTGCAACTATGTGACTGTTTGTTTCGGGCTGAATCAGATGGCTTTAGACGTGTTCATGGTGAATAAAATACAGGGTTCAGAAAACTCCTAGGGATAGTGGGCCAACTGTCTCTGCACACACTTTCAGGTGCTGTGCTGGTAGCTACTCAGTATGAGCCAAGGCATAGTGTTTGACACTGAGAGAGGAAGCTATGAATTTTCAGCAACATACCCACCTCTTTGTGAAGCAGGGACTTCCATTGAATTCAGAACTCCATGGGAACCAAGATGTTGTGGTTCCTACCTACTAGCTTTGCTGGGCAACATTCAAAGTCTCTGTGCTGCAGATTACCAATTTCCATTTCATGCTAATCGTCTTGCACTCACCCTAAAATTAGGCAGCACATCCCAGCTGTTGTAGAACAACAGCCATGTTTTGCACCCATGCTGTGCTCTAACTCGCAGGACAACAGGTCCAGTTCCACTGTGACAGCCTGTGAACCGCAGCCAAGGCATGCTCAGAGTGAGCTGCGTGTGCTGTAAGGTCAGAGAGGGTATTAGCGCAGGCTTGAGGCTTACTTCACTATCCTTACACACAGATCCTAAGCCGCCTAAAGTAGGGCTTAGATGGCAGTTTAGACAGAGATCAACAGTATTTAGTTCCTCAAACCTGCTACACGGCTGCTGCTTCACACCGAAGACGCTTTGTTTCTGTATGTTAAAGATCTCCAGGCCCCTAGAGTTCGGCCTGGGAAGAGAGGTCGACAATTACATCCCAACGAAGACGGAAGCACCGCCATGACCCAGGCCGCGGGTCCGCCCCTGAGCGAGCGCTGCATGGAGCGCGACCGAGCAACAGAGACGCTTCTCAGTGAGGCAGAGGGCCGCCCGCTCGTCCGCGCCCGCAGCGGCGCGGGGCCCAGGCCGTGTCCCCTCAGCGCCGCCCGGAGCTCCGGCGCGCGGATCAACAGCCACCGGCCCCGCCGCCCTCGGGGGGTGGGAGTCACGTGCGCCAGTTCTGCCTTCCCGCTGGCTCCCCCTGCCCCGCCCCTCCAGCGGCGGCGGGCGCCGCGCGGGGTCTCGCGGGAGCGGCGGGAGGGTATTTAAAGGCCCAGGAGGCGCCGCCTGCTCTCTTTCGCCGTCACCCGCCAGCGCGGTAAGGTGGTTGCAACCGCTTCAGCAAAGACCCCCGCGCTCCTAACGGGTGGGAGTGGGCCTCCTCGGGTCTTCCCTTCACATCTTGCCCTCTCGGAGCCTGGCGGTGCTCCGGGGAGTCAACACAGGGGGATAGAGCAGCTTTCCCTCACAGAAACCCAGCGCGGAGCCTCCTCTCCGCTCTGCATCCTGTCGTGAGGCACATGCGCTCCCGCTCCCTCCTCCCTCCCCGGCCCCTGCGCTGCTCCGGGCTGACTTCTCTCTCCTTCCGCAGTGCCCGGCGAGGGGTACGGCAGCAGAAAGCGTCCCGAGGTACCGCCAAGGCCTTCCCATGTCCCCGGAGGCTTTGTCTGCCGGCCTGCCGCGCTCGGCTGCTCCCGGCGCGGGCAGGAGGCAAAGCACAGTAGGCCTCGACGGCTGGGGATCTGGAGCCTTGCCTTTGAAAGGCTGTAGGTAAGGGGGCACGCCGACCTCATAGTGTCTCACAGCCTGGGGCTCGTTGGATAAGGCTTTGGGCTTCAGAAATGGAGGGCTTTAAATCCTGAGGCTTTGTATTACCTGAAGACAAACATATATGAGAATACTGTGTCTATGTCTTGAGCCAATGAAGTATTTGTGTACATTTGTACCTTTCTACTCTTTTCTAAACTGTAAGAACAGAGCTACACAGACATTAAATCTGATTCAATACAGTGGTTTCTCTTTAATAGACTGCATCAAGAAAACTACAATTACAAGCTGCAGTGTTTAAGGTACTGAATACTATAGGCATTCATGTTCAAATAGACTTAACTGTTGAAACAAAGTCACTGATTGCATAGGGTTTCGGCCCAGTCTTCCATTGTGTCTGTAACAGTGACAGTCTCTGGGCTCAGTGGTATATAATTTGTTACAAGGTACATGTAAGTAGGCACAAGGTAGCAAAGAATTGGCTGGTAAAGATCAGTCTGTTAAATCTGGAAATTTGCAGTTTACTTCAGAGTAGCGTCAGTGCTATAAGCAATTGAGACTTAATAAACTTTACATTGTTTCTGATTATCAATATACTTGTCCTATGTAGTTAAAGTGGTCTGATTAGAAAAGAATGTTTTTAACAAATTGAACCGTTTACTAGTCTTTTGTCTCGATTTGTTAAACTTTATGTAAATTAGTTCTGCAGCTTTGTAGAAGATGGCTTTAAGGTCTGTAATAAGACATGATGATTTTTTTTTTTTTTCTGTTTAGGGATCCCACTTAGCAACTTCACATTTGAGGTGTTCAAGAGGTGGATGATCACACCTAAATCAGAAGCAATGCTCAGGACTTAATTGGAACGTTCTGCTAGTAGGTAAGCATGCTCTAGTGTAATGACAATTGTAGATAATTTTAAGTCTTGTGTTTTGATAATTCATAAATTTTAAGTAAATTATAATCTCTCTTTTGAGTAAATGGCAACTTCAGGTAATTTTAGTTAACAGGAAAAAAAATGGTGCTATAGTCTACTCCCCTTTTATGCTTTGCCCTCTTAAGTCTGGCAGTGTCTTAAGTGGCCAACACAGAGGGGTATAAAACTTCTCTCTCAAACCCAGAGGTGAGGTTGAAACTCTTCTTTGGATCATTCTGAGAGGAACATGTTCATGGAACTATTGTACTTCAGGAAGTCACCGAGTCAACTTGATTAGTAGCTTGTAGCTAGATTTTAAATTGTCATCTGATTCTCATATTATTTGAGTCTTAGTATCAGTTTCATGTAAATCTTACTTTTTCAGGTTGCTCAGATGTGTCAGTGCTTTATGAACCTGTGTGATACACAAGTGAAAAGAGTTCCTTGTACACTGGTTGGTCTCCAGGTATGTAGTGTGAAAAAGATTATTGGTTGTTTGGTAGATGGATTGCTTTATACAGCTAAGGAAGTTTTATCCTTTACTTGAAAACTAAAAACAAAAACAACAGACAAAACCCCAAAACAAACAGCAAAACCACAGAACTCCACAACAAAACAAATAAAAGAAAAACAAGAACAAAAACCACTAAAAAGCCCAAACTACTAGTTTACAGTAGTGGAAACCTGCTAATGGTAATTCTTCGAACTTTATATAGATTTAGCCAATCCAAATTATAAACTTTCATCAGATTTTTTCTAGGCAAGACAGTTATTGTATCCATTTATTCTAATCTGGCTGGTCCTCTGGTATAGAATTCATATAGACATAGAATAGAATATATACATATATATATATAAAATATATATAATCCAAAGAAAGTCCTGTCCTGTAGAAATGAAGAAATTTGTATTGAGAAATGGCTCTGGCTTAAGGGTTAGTGCATGTAGGATGTTCATACAGGTCAACTTTAGGCCAGTTACTTCTTGTGTGCATGATGCTGACTGCAAATTAAAACTTCTTTTACAGGGAGAAAACCAACATGTCCAAGGGATTTGAACTGATATTAAACATCAGCTCGTGATTTGATGAGTGGCTGATTTCTGAATTCATACTAGATGACTCCAGTGGTCACCTGTAATGTATATTCTTGGAAGTGGGATTAAAACAACCAATGGGTTAAACTATACATCTTCAATGCTTATGCTTATGTTTAAATAGGAATCTCGCACAACTTGTTGAAAGAAGTTTCTCAACAAAAACTATAATTTATTTTTATGTCTGTGTGGATTAATTGAAATAAAAGAGAATGCTACCAGAAATTTGTGTGTTCTGAAGGTTTCTTGTGTAGGTGCTTCCTGTATGAAGGCTTTTTTTCATGGATGTGGACACTCCTGTGCTGTCATGCAATAACATTCTCTTGCCAAGTGCAAAATTAATAAGCTTAATCTTCAACTTACAAAGCTGTTGAAAGCAGCTCTCTTAAATCTTCTTTTCTTCTGAATATCTGGTCATGGTTTTCTGAAGTATTTTAGAATGCCAAAGCGCTTTGAGGTCAACTGGCCAAATTCTCATTTATTTCATTAGGTTGTATGTCTTATTCACATGTCCTCCACTAGTCAAAAGGTTGTCTCAGACTTTAAAGGACAAGTACCTGCCTGTTTCAAATAAACAAATTTGCAATATTCCATGTAAAGAACAACCAGTGGAAAGATCCTTGAAGAGCAAGATCAGTATTGTTGAGCAATTGAAAACTCATATGTGCTTTTCAGTTGCTTATTTCCAAGTAAACATTAAACATTTTTTTCCCCAGTGGGAGCTCTGAACATAAAGTGATTTATGTGCACCCTATTCCTGGCCAGTGCTTCCTTAAGACTGCACAAGCAAGAATATAAAATAGTTTGAAGTAGCTGTGAGCAGTGCCTGGCACAGGAGAATGAGTTAGTGTGGATTTAGGACCTAACTCTGTTATGTGCTTGGCCAGATTGAACCCTGATATAGCCAGGAAGAGTTTCTGCTTGTTATCTTTACTTGAACATGTACAAAATGGGGTGAGTATTTAGTGATGATCTATTGTACTTGTAGTCTGCTAGGCTTACCTAAACGCTTCTTTTCCTCTGGATTTGTGTTTTTCTAAAAGGTGAAACTAAATTTAAAGGACATCCAAAAGTACTTTCTCTTCTTCTATACTAAATCTGTCTCACAACTGTCTAGTTCCTGCTAAGAGAAACAATGAATCATTTTCCTTCAAGCCTTGTCAGTCATCTTATAGTCCTCCGGGCCTCTGCAGTCATGCGTGAGGATTAAGTTTAAGTCTATTCAGTCTTGAGTGTGGTTTCAGATCTGATCTATGCTGCCTTGTGCAGGTTTTGTATTATAAATCTTGCTTCTCTTGGGTTCAGCACTAACTGATTGTATTCAGTATAGAGAGATTTATAAATGCTGTCTTGTATTTGCCTTAACTATTAAGGTTGTTTACATTTGATAGCTTGGGATGATGTTTTCAGTGAACTGTCTACACTTCCAGAACTTTGTGAGAGGAGCAGAAACTATTTAAGAATTAAGATTGTTTTCCTTACCAGATTCGTTAGTCATGCAATCAATGGCACAAAATTCCATCTGCTGCTCTGTCCACTAAGATCTTGTCAGAATAAAGATCTTTTGGAATCTGCAGTCATGGTTATCATGGTTAGCTTTGAACTTTTGGGTTTGTCTTTTTTTTTTTTTTTTTTTTTTTTTTTTTTTTTACATCAACTGATGCTGAAAACATAGTTTTGAGGCCTTTTCACTTATGAAAACTATTTGTTCCTTTCTAAATTAATGGCTTAAGAGTACACTAAAGCTCCCTTCTATTTTATGGTAGCTATCATGCTCTTGAAGGACCCATCTGAAGACTTTTCAAAAAATATATTCTTTTGGGTTGTGCTCTATCCTTAGGTGCTGACTCCTTCAGAGACTTGGTGGGTGTTTGTTTTGTGTTTTGGTGTGTTTGGTTGGTTTGTTGGGTTTTTTTTGTTTTGGTGTTTTGTTGGTTTTTTTTTTTTGGCATTACTACTCTTCAACTTAACGCTGTGCAATTGATAAAGAGAACCATTAAATCCTAATGACTTGATCCTTATTCACAAATCTGTTCTAAAATGTTTCAGGCAAGTCCTTGTTCATTCATCCCTGTTTTTTAAAAACTTTGGGAAAGTAAGATCTGTTACAGACAAATCATTCATTTGGCTTTTTTAATGTAGCCTTGAAATTCTCAAAGGCTCCTTTCATACTTGTTCATTTCTTGGGCTTGCAAATTCTTTTGCAGATTGCCTCCCTCTGATCAATTTGAAGAGATTGGATTATTCGTTTATCATTGGTCCTTAAGTATTTCTGCTGCTTCAGTGTCGTATAGATTATTTTTACTTTGGTTCAGTATGACTTGCAGTTACTGAAAGATGCAGCTTCACTGTGGAGTACATTCACAGTTTAAAAGTGCTGTCATTTTTGTGTGTTTCGATTTGCCCCTGAGACTGATTAAAACTTGTCTTTTAAGCAACATTTTATCTGCTTAGCTATACTGCACCCTTTTAACTGGGACTTTAGCGTAGCTTAGTTGCTCATTGATTCTACTGTGTACTGGCAGTATGTTATCCAAGATTCCCAATAAAATTGCAGTGTTAGGGAAGTCCTAATTTGCTGTGGCTACTAACAAAATGATGAGACTGTGTGAATATTTAATGTTTCACCTACCTGGTTATTTAGGTAACACGGCAATCTTAAGGCACTGTTCTTTAAAAGCAGAAAGAGTGTTTCAGTAGAACTGGTTTAAAACAAAATCAAAGTAGAGTTAATATTTTAAACTAAAGAAGTATAATTTTTTTTCATGTGTTTATAAGGCTTGTGACTTTACCTTTGACTATATGTGCTGTCACTCAGTTGGGGCCATTATTCTATATTGAAGGTTGATTTTGAAGAAACACTGGTTGGAAATACAGGTCACTTGAGTGTACTCTGTTCTATGACTTCTCATGAGTAGTTATAATAAGAAATCTCTTATCAGTTAACTTTGCCTTGTTTCTATTCCACCTTCAGGCTTTTTGGAATGTAAATGTGTCAGTTCAGGTATTGTTCACCTAATTAATTTTCTGATCTAACACGTTAGAACAGTGAAGCAAAACAAAAGGGATTAGTATTAGTCTAGGAATATGAAGTAAGTCTAAATTTGATGACTTTATTGTTGTAAATTAGATCATTTACCCTGACCAATACCCTGTGGGACTGTATAGTAGGGGCTGTGCAGTTCACTGAGAGAGCTGGTTTGTATGAACAGTATCCTCTAAATGAAGTTATAACATTGCAATTTTCCCTTTTATTACTCATTGGAAAAGGGAAGACTAATAGAAGAAAAATGACCAGGCTTTTTGGAGAATAGTCAAGGACTAAGTAGTTGGCTTACACCATCACAGATTTGTATTAACTAGCCTTGTTACAGGCTAAATGACATTAAGCTAAATTCTGTCATTTTATAAATTTTTGTATGTACAATTTGTACAACAGGTATTATATGAGAGTTTTTTTTTTAATAAAACGGAGGAAAGCTATAATAACTTTTAATCTGTACTTTTCTGTTTGCTCTCACTGTTGATTGCAAATTTAAGAATGCTGCTTTGGCTTTTCACTGACTAAATCTGCAAGAATGTTAAATTTGTTCAGCAAGACTGAAAGCTGTCAGATGAAAGGGGGAATATTTTCATGTCTCTGGATTTCATGTTCTAGCAGACAGTTGAAAAGCATTGTATTTCCTACTTCACTTCCTTTTAGTAAATTGTTACCACTGTTGAGACTCAATGAGGAAAGGAAATTCAGATTTAAAAAAGCTGAAGAATGAAATGTACTTCAGGAGTAACATGTGCTAAGCCCTGGACTGTGTTCTCTGTGCAGGGCTACGTGCAACAACTTCGTTTTGTGTTCGGTGCAAAATTCTAGTAAGAGACAAAAGTGCTTGTCCTTTCCTCTCCCTCTCCCTCTCCCTCTCCCTCTCCCTCTCCCTCTCCCTCTCCCTCTCCCTCTCCCTCTCCCTCTCCCTCTCCCTCTCCCTCTCCCTCTCCCTCTCCCTCTCCCTCTCCCTCTCCCTCTCCCTCTCCCTCTCCCTCTCCCTCTCCCTCTCCCTCTCCCTCTCCCTCTCCCTCTCCCTCTCCCTCTCCCTCCTCTCCCTCTCCCTCTCCCTTTTCTTTTCTTTTCTTTTCTTTTCTTTTCTTTTCTTTTCTTTTCTTTTCTTTTCTTTTCTTTTCTTTTCTTTTCTTTTCTTTTCTTTTCTTTTCTTTTCTTTTCTTTTCTTTTCTTTTCTTTTCTTTTCTTTTCTTTTCTTTTCTTTTCTTTTCTTTTCTTTTCTTTCTTCTTTTATTTTCAGATCTGTAACAGTTGTTGGGGGACCACCTTGAAAGTATGGTACTCCCAAGAAATTTAGTTCTGAGGAGCTTGGCAACATCAGAATTTTTATGATGGCTTCTATTTAGTAACACAGATTTGTGATCTCCAGGGTATGTATTGTGTCAGTTTTGAGAATCTAAATTTTGGATGCAGGTATTATTTCATGTTAGAGTTAGGTTTACGACTTTTTGTGGCCTTACTTTAATAAAACATACTTACTGGTGTTTGGTGGGAAGCTTGGAGGCAATAGTCAAGTGATAACAGCTACTTGTCCTAACTATGCTTTTGAGTTGGTGGTTAGTTGTCTGCATCTTCTTCATTCCTTCCCATAACGTTACAGTCATATTCAAGATCCTTGAGTTCATGCAAAGAGCAAAACAGCAGTAGGGTAAGAATATAGGCAGAATGCACTTGTACCTTAGAAACAATGACTGTGCATCCCATGGATTCTGGTTTGGATCAATGAAGGCACACATTTCTTACAAAACCACAGTTTATGAGATGGAAAAAAATCCCCTTTTAATGGTCATTAGATATGAGGTCTATATAGAACACATTTTCTTATAACTTTTCTCATTTGGTTTCAGATGCAACTCACGCTGGATTTTTTCACACATCAATTTTGCTTATTTCAATAAAGGTGAAAGCTGTGTGACCTTCACTGACATTCGTTGCTGCAGAGAGGGCCTCTTCTGTTCAGTGGACTTTGATGTAAAGAGATTTCTTCACATGCTTTGATATCTAAGTTTACAGTTTTGACACAGTGCATAAATACTGAGCACTATAATACTGCAAATATCCATAGTGTTTCAGATTAAAGAAGTATAGAAGCTGACAATGACTTGCTACCTTCAGATTGTAATTGGTAATAGGCAGAGTCAGAGGAAGAGCAGTGTGTGCAAAACAGGGCGAAAAAATGCTGGAAGTTTCTGCTTTTAGCACTCACTGGATTTGGAGACAACAGGTCATGCGGATCCCCGGTTTTGTTTAATGTAGTAGCAGGTGAGGTTGTTTTATTTCCTTCTTAATGGTATATTGCACATCAAAGCAGAGGTGGTATGTGGCCTATGATTCAGAGTATTTTTCAGACTTTCTCTTGATAAGTGAAGGGATTACATGAAAGTAATTTATATAAAGGAATTTGACTTAGATTTTATTAGAGCTCCTGCTGTCAAGTCTTATTACAGATGATGTGGCAAGATGAGATCCCAACTTCTGTTTGGCTATATCGTGGCCTGTGTCTTAAAAATAGAAAATTATCTCATGCACTTTGGAAAGTGAAAGAAAATAAATAGCAACTCTATAGAAAAAATTCTCTGCAAGCTACCTGAAAAGACTGGTAACTGTAATGTTCTCAGGATTTTAGTAATGGGTCCTATTAGATTCATCACTTTTTATTTTTTTTCCCCTTCAAAGTGTAAACATAAAATGCATACAGCATACTTTATTGATAAAGTAACCAGAAGGAAATAAAGCCAAGTAAATCACACAGATGGATGCAGTCTATTTCCAGAAATAATGTGTTCTCTCCCACATACTCAGACTCAAGATAATGATTTCAGGTCCAGTATGGCACAAGTTTTTAGAGTTGCTGGTATGCTGTGACATACCATTGTTTTTTTTCCAGATACCTATGGGTCCCCTCAAAACTTCTGTAAATCAGTATGGTGGATGACAAGCATGCCACCACCAATGTAGGGCAGGTCTTCAGAGAGTTTCACTGAAATTCAATGAAACTGTGCTGGTTTACTTCAGCAGAGTCAGGCCCCCAGCTCCTCTCTACAAACCCTGGTTATCTTTCTGAGGTCGCTATTAGTCACCTAATGTCTAAAAGGGTTCGAGGTCCTGTCCTCAGCCTCACCTCATCGTTATCTCAGTAGCTCACCTCACCATTCCTGCAGTGCTGGGCTGCCAGGTGCCCTGGCACAGTCTGAAGGTTCGGGGTTATATAAAGTTGGGTTATTTATACCATTTCTGACTAATCCTCATGCTGTTAACCTGAACTCCTCTTTGATCTTGTTCAGCAGGTGTCACAAGTTTCTGGCTTGACTCATACAGTTTTCCATGTACTACCTTTGGTTTTAGCTTTAAGAACAGTAATCTTTATTCTTCCATATAAGTGATCTATGCTTCCATTGTGGTTTCTGGAGTTTAATTGCAAATTATTCCCTTTTCACTACTCTTTGTTTTTATTTAGAGTAATTGTATTATTACTGAGCCTGCCTTAAGAGTGTTATTTAATATATTCTCAATATTTTGTGCATGTTTGTGTGAAGACAGAGAGAAAAATTCCCTTGCAATTTGTAATCGGAAACTTTAAAGTAGCTATAGATTGTGATTTAAGTGCTTTTGCTTTTATGCTGTTAGACTTTTACATAGTTTATGTAAGTCATTATTACCTTGAGATTTGGCTACAAGTTGGATTGCTTGAGCTTGTCTTCAATAAAATTCAGCAATGCAAAATACTGTTGCCATTTTCTTGTGGTAAAATAAATTAGAGGTGACTATTTTGTGTATTGAAATGTGGGTGAAGAGGAACTGTTTTTCCTTACCGGTAAATTATTTTCAGTTGTCAGATTTCAAAGCCCCAAGTAAGAATATCATATGGATCATCTCTTTGCTTACATTCCCAGCTGCCTTTCAGATCCACTCTGGCAGAATTTCGCATGCTAGATTCTATAAATTGCATGTTTTGAAGTAATTTGAAATGAAGATTTTTAGGGAAGGTTGGGTTGTTTTGTTTTGTTGTTTATGTGGTTTGTTATTGTTTTTTCAGAAGCATGCAGAACTGGATTCTTTCCAGTCTTTCTGAAATTAGAGTTTTACTGTTGATGTCAATAGAGCAATATTTGGCCAGTGCTGAACAGTTTGAAAATCCCACTGCTAGTTACTAAAAGCAAAATCATTGGCATTCCTTAATCTCTTCAGGTGGCAGGGCATGTTTGGTTCAGCCAAGTAATTTGGATTGTCCACACTGCAACTGTAGATAATGTAATTTCATACTTACATCACGAAGCCAAGAGGAAAAATTAATTTATTATCCTGTAGGTACTGAAAGAAATATAAAATACACAGGTGTAGTTGTAGACTGCCTTTTAAGAAACCTTAGTTTGTGCCCTACATATGATCAAATAGAGGCATTGCATGATATAAGCAGTCCTGCAGGTATCACTTATTTTAGTAAACAGGAGCTTGATTTGAGGAAATCATTTGGGGTTTTTTACTCATTATGCCGTTGTGGGTTTTGTGGTTTGGGGTGGTTTGTTTGTTTGTTTTTAATAAGAACTAGACAGTTCATACTCATAATCTCTAACATACCACAGGGCAAACCTATAAATAAAGCATTCAATGAAGGAAGGAGCTTTAGGAAAAGATGAATTTCACATAGAGAATGGTATGGAAGACTTGATCCAGAATACAAGGTCGGTCTCAGATGGTTGTATGTATGTTTTAGTGTCATTGTGGTATCATCACTGGGGTAAAAGAAAATCCTATTTAAGCAATATGTAATTAAATGTAATTAAAAAGCAGATGGACATGGAATTAAAATAATGACACAAATCTGCTTAAAAAATGGTAGCTTGAGGGAGCACCATAAGATGACAGAAAGAGAAGGAAAATAGTCATCACATACAGGGGTGTTGTAATTCCAATTTTATTTTTAAACTGGAAAACTACTGAAAATTTTATGTAAGATTTTTGGCATGGACTGAAGAGAAGTGTAGATATGGCTGTGTGAAGGCTTCTGAGGACTGAAAACAGAAAGTGAAGATGCAGTGATTTGTGTTTCACACATTGTTCAGGAACTTTGAGAGCTGGTTTTAGTTGTTCTGGTTTGGAATAATTCAATAACCACCACAAGTTGAATGTTACATATTGTGGTAAGTCTATTTCTTCAGTCCCCTAAAAGCATTAACTGAGGGTACAAAAAAAATCAAAGTCCCATGCTAGAGAGATGTTAAATATTGTTTGTGACAACATAAGCTCAGTAGTCTGTTCCACCAACAAAGTATTGGTGTATGAGGAATTATAAAGTCAAACTTGACATGAGAATTAGTTGGTGATCAAAACTTATCCAGAGCTGATATAAAATTGTCAAGAACAGACCAAAATACAGAACAAAATGTAGACATTTTGTAAAATTCAATATATCTAGTCAGCATTGAAGTTAAACTAATATTTCTTCTTGTTTGATAGATTTTGTATCAAAACCAGAAACATTTCACACACTTCTCATATTTCTGATCTATAATTTAGCAAGAAGTAGGATATTCAATACAAGTCATTGGTTATTAGTGTCTGTATGTGGATAGTTTCGGAGTCTGAAATATATTTTGTTCACAATCACAGTCTACTAAAAAGATGTCTAAAACACAAGCCATGTGATCAAGTATGTTACATAATGACTCAGTAATGTTGCTCTAAAAGCTCGCTTATCTTTTTAACCTTGCATAATTTTTCCCCAATAAATTTCATGCAGCTTGTCCAGAGAAAGAATTGTTCATTCAGGTAATTGCTGTTGATTGAGCTGAAAAAAAACGCCAAGGGTAATATCACCTCTCCTTGTTAGAAAAGCAGTGCTCAGATTCACTGAGAATGTCTTTGAGTTTTCAAGTGCAGTTGGTTTCAGTGACTGACTGCACGGTTTCTGTCCCCATCTAATGGGAACCAGAACTGGTTGGGATCCTGGACTGTGGCTCTTGGTGCCTTATTCAGTTTTTAGCTCTGCTGAACACAATGCTGGGGGTTGAGTTAGGTAATGGAAATGGATGAGGCCTCATTATAGTTTGCACAGCTGTGCAAATGTGCTCTCAGACATTTGTAGGGCAAGAGGAGGGTACAGTTCCCTCAGGAGTTCATTTTCTGTTTTCTCCCTGGAGCTGCAAATCTACAAATGAGCCCAAGGGGATGTGATGGGTGCAGTGTACAAAAGTCCGCTGTAATTTATACAGAATCAACCCTTGTTGCGGTAGCAGAGAGTAACATGGTAAATAAGCCTAAAGGGAACACCATAAAATTGTATTTAGGTTTGTTGCAGCATGCAAGCTAACCTGGTTAGACCTAATTTTGGTATGGATTTTGTTCCATGGACCCTGGATATATCCTAAAGTACCTGTTTCTCTATAGTGTTGGGCATCCAGCAGCCATAGAAGATATACAGCATTAATGTTTTTTTTAACAATAATAATTTTGATTTCTGCAAGTGTTTTAAATAGCTGGAATTGTGTGGAAAGCAATAGGAACAAACATGTCTCCTTACAATCGTTCTTCTATAAATAACAGATTTTACTGTATTGAGAAAAGTAGTTACTTGTCTTATTCAATATCTCATCATATCCATTGTATAACAGCCAAACACCCTGGCTACGCAAGGACAAACGGTCATTTTGTTTAAAGGTGTAGTTGGGCCCAACTTGTTCAGGTCACCTTAATTGTTAGGTTCCCTGCATAGGGTAACAGAGCTTCTTTTTACCAAGCGAGAGCTTATAGCAGGTTCACAGCAAGACGAAAGAAGCTTCCATAAGTCCCAGAAATAAAAGAATTCTTGTGAAGTGTCATATGCAGGTTTTTGAAGCATAATGAATTGTAACAAAAAGGCTTTTTGTCTTGTGAAGGAAATGTTAGTGTATCAAATCAAGGATATTTTGTATAATGCAGAAACCTTGCCTTGTTCAAGTTGCAACATTTGAAGTGGGTTGGCTTGAAAGGAGGAAAAGCTGAAACAGAACAAGTGGCAACATGCTGGATCATACTGCTGGAAAGCAAAACCACTGCATTGTATCATCAACCAAGGGGAAAAACTACTCTATTATAAAACTTCTTTTTGAAACCGAGGATCCATTTTTTTTTCAGTTTTGAAAAATCTCATACTTACACAAAGCAAGGAGACAAGGGAAGAAAATTATCCAGAGGGTTGCACAGAGATCTCCATGAGGCTGTGTAGGACCTGAACCCACCATTGCAAACAAGCAAGGGTTAATAATCAGCACTGAAGTTATGTGGAGTTGGTAGGATGGCACTGGAGAAAAGACTAGTGGCTTTCTCCTCTTTGTTTTGTAGCTCAAAGAAACTGATAGCTGAGACATTTGCTAAATAGTTGCTAGTAATAGCCATATCAATCTCATTTTAGAATTACTGCAGATCTATGTCAGAGCCTGGTGATTCTTTTATTACGGAGACAAGAAGCCCATGCACTGTTCCGTACTCACCTAATCTCTCAGCATACTGGGAAAATGCATACAGGTACGTTTTGTTCTCAGAATAATTTTTAAAGAGGTTTTGAAATCACTAGGCTATAATTTTTCACCACTGGTACTTGAGACTGTGCTGTCCTAGCTTCTTACTTATTCTTTTCTTTGTGTACAACAACATTTAGCAAGGAAATTGAAAGAACACCACTGAGTTTTCCTTCTTGTTCCAGCATGAGTGTGGGGAACCTAATGCCGCTATACGGTAACACTTAGGATAAATTTCAGCTGATATTGAAACACTGAGAAACAAAAGTAACTGAATGCAAGGTGTCAAAAATCATACCTGCAAGGCCTTTTTTCGCTAGAAAACAGGTCAATTCATGCTATTTTTGAGGATGCTTGTGACCTTCCTGGTAATGATCTTATTGTCTTGGCAATATTCAAATTACAATTCTGTTTTAAAAATAACACCTGGGTACATTTGCTGTTAGAATGCCTAGATGGAGGACAAAAATCTCACTGAATGCTTAATTGAATGAATCATGCCTGATCCGCATTTGTGTTCCTGGGGATTGATTTTTCTGCCTCAGCAGCTCTGCCGGCTGCATACAAACTCAGGGTACCAGAAGCAGTTTTCAATAAGCACGTCCGTTCAGTTAAGCTGCCTAAACTTCTTGTACCTTTTCCACGTTCCTAATATAGATTGGCAGCACTTGTGAATGGTATCAGGTTGTCAGCACTAGAGAAAAGAACCGTTCCTTTTGTTCCCAGAACTAGTACAGTGTGAGCTTTCTCATCTGGCAGCACAGTATGAAGAGGGGGGGAAAAGTTCCCTTTATCTAAAGCAAGAGCCATAAAGGATGACTGATTTTACAACTCAGCACGAGACTTAACAGAGTTGCTGCTGAATCCTATGGATACCAATTTAGACTGGAAATCTCTTTTTTTTTTTTTTTTTTTTTTTTTTTTTCAGAAGGACAGTGCACTGTAACAAAAACCCTTCAGCCACAGAGTACCACAGATCAATACACAGTGTCCATGTTGCTTGGTTATATGTAGATAATCCTTGACCCTGTGCTCCATAGAGAAGGTAGCAACACCATGTGTATCTTCATGCAGTCATGTGCCTCTTTATAAACTGAGCAACCTAATGTATATATTTATTAAAAGTATGGAAACTAATGTATCCCACAGTACAACTGGAGTACCTTATTGAACCATTAAAGAGTAATTAATTTATACTCATATCTTCACATTAATAATGTAATCAAGATCAGAGTGGCTGAACAGGTATGTTCTGAAGTTGTTGCTATTACAGCAATCAAATTCCACAAGCCTGTTATCAAGGTTTCTTTGTCTTGCCTAGAAACATTTCAGCCATGCATATTATCACATTGCAAAACCTTGATACTTTGCCATTCAACAAAATGTCTTATTCTCTCAATGAAAAAAATGAATAAACAAACAAAACCCTCCAACCAAAACAACAAACAAACCTATTTCTGCTTCCGATATGCCGGCTAGAAAAAGCTCTGTCCTAAAAGTGCCCCAAACAACTGGGTGATCATAGCACCCAGGAAGCACCACACCTGTGAAGTGGGTGTTTGTTTGCAGATGTGGTGATTTCAGCACACTGGACATGCTCTTCCATTGGAGATCTTGAAAGCTTCTGGTTATAGTTCTGAATACAGTCTGGCTTGGACAAAAATCACATTGAGCACCAGTTTGAAGAGGGAGTGGTTTTTGCAAATGCTGCTGCTGAGATAATTAATCTAATTCTGGTCTAAACCATTGCTTGTCCCAGTAAGGAAATGGGTTTCCTGCAACTCCTCACATGAAACAATTTCTTTGTGTAGCTTCTCCTTCACTGCCAAGCAATCCCCTGTGCCCGCCATCTCCTTTCCTAGAGCTGTCTCTGGGGTGTCTCCCCCAGTACTAGCCTTTTAACATGATGCTTCACCTTCAGCACCATCTTCTCCAGCAAGACTCCAGCAGAGAAGGGAAGGTGACTAGTAGATTTGGTTAAATTATCTTCCCTTCAAAACCCTTGTGCTTCATGCCTCTGCCAGGTCTTCTTCCTGCTACTCACCTTCATCCCTCCTCTTCACCCAGTCAGACGGGGAATCCACAATCCTGCTGCTCAAGGTACACAACACTTTGGAAATAACTAGTGTACTACAGACCTGTACATATTTTTTAAAACGTGGACCTATGCACTTTTTACAAGCCAGTTATAAATTGTTTCATTGTTTCCTGATTCAGTTGTGTATTTTTTACACAGGCTCACTCAGCAAAGGAATGTTTCTATTTAAATCTCTTGCCAAGGTGAAGTGAAAACCTGGCTTGCAAAATCACTTCTATTCACATTAGAAAATGCTTTTTGCTGTTACTTGTGGGCTTTGGATCAGAAATGCTCTGTGTTATATGTGTTTCCCACTGACTGCTGTGTAATTAGGCCCTGATATTTTGGTGGAAGAACGCTCCCCAGGCTGCTGCCGGAGCAGCGTGCTCCCTGGGGCACCTGCACAAAGCTGCCTGATAAGATGGCTCTAATCTGCACCTGCAGGAATGTGGTGTAGATCAGCAGCAAGTCACCAGTACACCAGCTCCACTATATCCCCAGTTAAGCTGTAACCAATATATAAATGGGGGGGGGGAAGCCAACTTGTTTGTTTGTTTGTTTGTTTGTTTGTTTTGTTTTTGTAACAAGCAGTGCATAGAGTTAGAGAGCCTTAGATCTGTGGTTTTTTAAAAATTTCAGTGGCTTTCAAAAACTAGGATTTTGTTCAGATACTGCAATGGTAGAAAAAGTTTGTGAATCAAAATCCAGGCAATCTTACAATTACTAGATTTTTTTTTCTCTGTAACCTGCAATTCTTCTCATAGGTAAGACCAAATTAATAGCTCCCCCTTTTTAAAATCTAGAAAGCAATTATAACCGTTCTTTCAAAAGTCATGTATTTTTTCTAGCACTTTCTTTTGAATATGTGTTGTAATTTCTTGTCATATATTAACACTTAAGTTATCAACTAAGATCCAAGTAACATTTTGCTGAACTCTGCATATGCTTGTTTGTGGTCAGGCAGTCTTTATTTTGGTAAGCTATTCAAATTAAAAATACCAATAGGAGGACAGAAGTACTTTTCTTACCCACATACAGGTCACTCCGGAATCATGTGGATCACTAGTTTGGGCAACAGGATTCAGTGGGACTGAGTGACTGTCTGTCCTAACTGTTGCTCTGCACTCTGTTACCGTGGATCTCCACCAAACATCACAGGTGACAGACCAGCACCTAGATGTGTAATTGGTATCCATGGCTCCGTTCATTTAGACAACTGACCGATCAAGACAGATTTTCCTAGGAAGACTAGATTAATTTCTTGAGGTTATTTTTCACTGATATCCAATATACCTTTAGCTGAACAGTTAGCAAGAAATTGCAACAGAGTAAGAGCCAGAATGGGCCCAGCTGGCTCTGTTAGCCGGTTGTGTGCCATGTCATGCTCCTTTCTTTTCAGCCCCGCAGCACTAAAGAATATGCAGAACAGACTGAAACGTTGTCTTGTCACAGCAAAAACCTATACATAGGAGTCTTTCTAAAATCACAGCCTATAAATGGCTTTTCCCCCCTCCAATATCTTAAAAACAGATAAGCTCTAACTGAATAGTTTTCATATTACCTGCTCCTGCTCTCCAAAGAGACAAACAGCAGAGCACTGGGGCACTGTCACTGTGAACAGGCCATATCTCTCAGTGACTTGAAGAGCTTTACTTACTAAAGATGTTTTCCTGACTCAAGTCCAGACCTGTGATAATGCAGTCCCTTTTACAGCCACTCTTACTCTGATATCTGAGTGGTTTTGGAGTCTTGAATGTGTTTATCTCTGCTGTGATAGAGCAAGGCTGCACACAATTTGCACAGTTAAACAGAAAAGCTGTGGCAGCGGGGAATCAGACTGAAATCTCGGAAATTACAGACTACCAAAACATTCCTCACCTTGTTAATGTTTTACTAATGGGATGAATGCATTTTTGCCTTTTTGTTTGTTTGGTTTTGTTTTGCTTACATTCCCAGGTGTCTTGGTCTATCACACTTTTTCTGACAATGTGTAGACTTAAAATCACATTTCGAGTTAAATCCCTGGCCATTTTAGTATCATTTGATGCATTTTGCAATGATTTAATTGTTGCCCTTTCACATGAGGTGAAGGAAGACAACAGAACATGTTGTTTTCAAAATGTTATTCCCCAGATTTCACAAGAGCCAGCCTCTGACCCAGGCTGCGTCTCCACCTTGGCAGGATGCACTCTTGCGTGGGGGAACCTATAAAGGAGCCCCACTGTGACATGATCTTGAGATCACCACCACTGTCATCTCAGAACATCCAGCTCTGGGTAAATTATAGCTTCACAAACCTTCCGCCTGGCTTATACATCACTGCTGCAACAATGAGTTCACAGTGATATTGGCAGCAGAGGAGATGGCCATAAATGTGACAGTGTATTTGCGCTGCATGCCCTTAATTGTGGCACCAGTTCCCAACAGGGATGCCGTCAAGAGTTCTGGGGTTATTTTAAAAAGGTTAATGAGGGAAGGGAGACTCCAGCATTGCAACTGCACTTCAGAGTAACCCCTATCAGATTACTCATAGTTCTCCTCTTACTGGGCATGTGGGGGTGTAGTTGAAGTGTTTCTCCAAGACAAGCTATGTCCTGCTGCATTATTCATGGATATAGACCAGCTTACTTTATCCTGAAAGGCATGTAGGAGGAAAACTCAGTTCAATTTGTTCACAGCACGACAGTACCATCATTTCTAAGACAGCCAGTGTGGCTGCTGATTTAGTGGGGAAACTGTGCTGTGCACAGGGCTGTGCTCCTGCCAAGTCACTCACACAAGTGTCAGCAGGGCAATGCTTCTGTGCTCTTCGTTTCTGAGAGAGGTGAAATTAAAAACCAAACCAAACCAAACCAAACAAGCCTTTAAGTGTGAGCCTGTCTTTAAGAACATAGTGGGACAGCGAAGAGTTAGGTACCAACCACTTTAACTTCTTTAACTTCTTTAACTTAACTTCTGACATGTGAGCAGTTTGAGTCTGCTGTCTTTTAGACGTATTTATAGTGCACATCCCTGTAAAATTCAGCTTCCTTCAGTCTTGTTGTCTTTTTGAGAAACTCAAAGGTGGGAAATTCAAGGGTAGATCCATCTCAGAGCTCTGGCTGATTCATGTCCAGCCCTGAGATGGGATCCATTTACAGACCACTACTGCAGCTTGCTTTATTTGAGTCCTCTCTGGAAGGTGGTCCCAGGTGAAGGAGTATAAAAGACCAGCTAGAGACAAAGACAGTCTAAAATGCAAAAGCTCTGGAAAGACATTTCTACAGATTTCCTCTCCTGAGCCTATGGGATCTTGGCTGGAAGAGCCCATTGAGGAAGGGAGGATACATGCAGCAGGTATGGTCTCTGTCAGGATGACTATTAACAATCTTTGCTTTGTTAGGCATAAAAAAAAAAGTCTGTCTTTTAATCTACTTGCTATGCTTTACTTGCTTTGTTTACTTCTTTGCACTTTGTTTTCTCAGTTTGGGCAGAGGAATAAATTTCTCCTTTTTCATTCATATTATTAGTGATAGCATCCCCAGACATCCGTCTTTAAAATGTGATTTAGTCATTTAAAAATAAGTGGTTTTAAAATGAAATGGAAATTATTCATACCTATTTTTGTTTTGATTAGAGTTCAAATATTAGATAAAGTTGGACTAAATAATACCCTTTAGACAATGAAGCCCCTGCAAATATCTCTTTATATTATATACTGTTACCCAAAGACTCGGTGATGTGGCAATCAGTAGATACATATTCTATATCCACTTTCCCTATAGTTAAATAAACTCATAAAGCAAATATTCCATTAGCTCCTGACTATCAATCTGAATGTAATAATGGGGCTGTTTAAAGCCAGATAGGCTTCCCCACCCCCCTCATTCTATTAAAATATTTACATTGTAATAACTCAGTAGGGGTTTTTTTTGTTTTTCTTTTTTTGTCTTTTTTTACTAAATGGAAGGTCTGTAAGTGGGTGAAAGTATTTAAAAGGAGGGCGAAACTGAAGAGACATGACATGTTATTGAATTAAGGGCCTTAGAAGGTGAGGGCTGTGCAGTCATAAATTCCAGGAATGCGGATGTGACTCTCTGAATGTGTATATGAAGTTGACAGAGTTTGACAGCTACCATCTGTGAACAATAATGTATAGAGAAGCAGGGCTACATGATGCAGGCTGGAATGTACGTATCAGGCTCTGAGGACTATAAAACAATCTACTACTCATTATCAGGGACTGTGGTCATGATTAGCTGCAGGGGTTGGAATGAAACTTGGAAATTATGAGAACAAAGCTCCCCTTGTTAAAGCAAAGTAATTAGTTTAATACATACGAGGAGAAAATAGGCAGGAGACATCCTTTTTTTTTTTTTTTCTTTTTTTTTTTTTTTTTCTTTTCCCCCTTTTATTAAGTGTTTACCATCCAGGCCCTGCTCAGGAACACTAAAAACTGCACAGTGAAAATGTATGGACTGTTACTTCTTTCTGCATCACTTGAAATATGAGAAAATAGCTATTTTGTATTCATGCCCTTACTATTCTGGGGCTTTCCTTGACTCTACAGTCTTTGCAGCAGAGAATGACAGAGACGTAATTATGTGATAACTGTGCTTATGCTGCCTTGGTTGATCAAAGCTTATTTCTTGTAGTCTGTACTCTTCTATGTTCTGTCAGAGTGTAGAATTTTGGCAAAAATATAGATTTGAGCCACAGCATCTTGTAAGCAAAATTTCTATTTCAAAAAGGGTGTCTTTGCTGTTTTCTCAGTCCTGCATATTCCAAACAAATCTGTGTTTTCCCACAGGTTAATATTTTTTTCTTGGTAAACACCATCACATACAGTGCAGCTGGAGCCACAGAGAAATACTGTGAATTCTCATTTAAGGTTGCTCAAATACACTATCTGATGAGAGAGAGAACAAGCTTATTGCTGAGCATAAATTGGCATGGGTCAGTCATACTTAAAATTGTGTTTGTACAAGCTGGGAATCTATCTGAGAACATCAGGGAAATTATCAGATAAGAAACAGACAGCATACTGTCTACATAATGCATATCTCAATGCCCACAATAATATGTATTCTCATTCTTTTCCTCCAAGCATTTGCTTTTCTTACAAAAATGACATCAATCCCAGTCTCCACACATTAGTCAATAGTGAACTCCGACAGCAGTTTTAGTTCCAACAAGGTGCCCAGATTCCTAGGAAGGGCATTTGACTTTGAAAAACATCCAGCAAAACCAACACATAGAAAGAGAGAAGCAGCAGGAAGTCTATTAAGCAAGAAAGATACCATCCATCCTCTTTTAATTGAAAGAGAAAGGTTAAGGTTGGTTTAAAAAGAATGTGTGAGCAGACAAGAAAAGTACAGTAAGCAGTTCCTGTGATAGATGGTGTATATTTAGTCATTTCTGCCTGTGGTGGGGGTGGTGGGGCTGGACTATGTGACCAAGTTGAGTCCTTTTTACTGCCGTTGTCAAAGCAAAAGATGAGGACATTTCTCAAGTGGAAAGGCAGAATGATTTTTCATTATCTGCTTTAGAAAAACATACACCAGTGAGGTTATTAATGGAATGCCATTAATATACATGTGTTGCACCCATGTAAAGTGACTGACACAGACTCGACGTAAAGGTGTGCCTGTCACAGCCATGGACATGCTCCTTATCTGTTGAATAAACTAACTTACCCTGAGTTTGGGGTTGGCACATTTCTAGTATCCGGGTTAGCTTTGTATGTTTTTTCTGCATTGAGATGACTGCAGGCTAAACACGCCATTGCAATGGCAGACAGCTGGAACAAGTGGGATAAAGTAAGGTGCTCTTCTCTTGTGTTCCTCATCTTGACTGGCAATTTGACTTACACCAGTCAATGCATACATAGCCTTACTATATCAGGATCTTTTCCTGAGTACCGTGTTTTCAACTAAATAAAGTAGAAAAAGATCAGTTTCTTTAACATTTTCCTCCACATTTTTTTACTTTTCTTTGGACAAGCTGTATCTCAGATATGGAAGAAAGGTGTGTAGGTTAGATATTTTTATGGAAACAGTTTATTTTTCACTGGCAAAAAAACATTTTTTCCATCTAGCTCTAATTAGCAATATATAAAAGTGCATTTCCTGAAGGAAATTGATATGCAGACGACTCAGGTATTGGTGTGGAAAGAGGCAAGCAGTGTAATAATTCAGTGTCGTAGTGAGTTGATAGTTGATAGTGATAAATGTGGGCTGGATCTTGTATAATTGCCAGGTGAGTGGTAGCCACTGGACACAGCAAACTGCTGCTTCTGGTACTACTGGTGTGCCATTTTGTGCCTTGTTTTCTTGTCCAGAGCCTGTTCAGGGGCCTGTTAACACAAATTAGTGGCATCCACCTCATTCCTCCCCTTGCACTAGGCTCCCCTATTGCTTTGCCCTATTTATACAGCACCTGCCACAGTGCAAATAATAGTCTTAATGATGATTGTTTAAAAGTAAGTTAAACAATAAGCAGGAGACATTAACCAGACCTTCTCATCACCCCCTACTAGGATGGATTTGAGACAGTCTAAAGACAGTTTCATTGAGCATTTCTCCTCTTGTTGTATCGGATCATTCCCCAAATAATTTGGTATTCAGACATCACCCATAGAGACATAAGCTGCCAAATATCCAATAATAAGTACTAGTCAGGAACTTAGATGTGTCTTTGTGTTCTGAAAACTTTCCTCCCTGACGATCTTTCTTAACAGGTCCTGTTCTCTTGGTATCACAGTTAAAATGGACATGATATGCAAAAGGAACCTCCTGCTGATTGCCTGTGATACTGTTTGATGTTGCATGCAATTGGTTTTGTTCCCAGTCTGTTCAGATCTGTTGGGTGAGGGTGAGCTCCATTAATTAGGCACTGTTATAATTTGCATCTACTGCCTGTAAGAAAGACAACATGCCTACAAACACAAGATGGACTGACACAGACTGGAGCACAAACCATCAGCCCAAATACAAACTGCCCTGGGGCTCTACACAGATGTCATAGACACATGCTGGTGTGGAAAGCTCTTGCTATTTGCTGTGTTTTTCATGCTATCGTTATCTGTAATAGCAAGATAAAAGCTTGTTGAGGTTTACCATGCTTTTTGTGTCCTTTATTTTGTTGTGTAGACATTTCCAAAGGTATTAACGCTTTTAAGACAACCATTTTCTAAGCCTGCCTGTCTAATGCAGATAACCTACTGCATTCCTTCAAAGCAGTAAAGAAAACGGTAGCAGTTTTGAAATCGTCTGTAATTTTCCTCCTAGAATTTTGTAACTATGCTATTTTACCTCTCTCTTTCATATGTGGGCAGTTTCTGTGGCTTTAGGATCATACGTCTCTAAAAAGCCTTTCTTTATATGCTTTAAATCTTCAGTATTACATCAAAGATAGTAGAGCAGCTACCAAACATTTTAATACCAAGTTACAAGTATTTATTGTCTTTAACAGCATTTGTTGCTCTCCCCATCCCAACGAGCCATTACAGTAGTGGGACTGCGCAGTCTTACCTTGTTCTCTACTTTTACTTGCTCATTTTAAAATCTGCTGTCAGCTGAGAATTTGTCTTACTAGTTTGCCCAGCTCCTAGTTCCCCTTTACATTCAAGAAAAGTGATTTACCAGCTTATAAACACAGTAAGAATTACTACAAATAATGAGCCTAACCTAAAAAGATGGTAATGTCACAGGGGTTTGTGGCTACTTCATGCCCCACAAGTTCAACCTCAACAGGTTCCAGAGTTAGCACATTAATTTGTGTAATGTGGTTTTGAGACATTGTTGGGTTGTTGGGCTTGTTAACCTGCTTTATTGCTTTTGATTAAGTAGTAAGTTTCTGGAGATATTTTCAAAATGTACAACATTGGTCCAACTCAGCTGGGTGATAAAATTTTCATTTATTTTCACTATTCCATGATTTTCTTTGACTCTGTATTTTCATGACACTAAGCTGTAGATTTTAGAGGACAAAAGTTTGTTCTGAAAGATCAGCTGCCTTATTGTTGCCCACCCTTGCAAAAAGTTTGCATTTAGTTTTACTGAAGAGTACTATTTCTTTCCACTGAACACAGCTTGTAAAAACGTTCTTATGACTGTTCAATATCTGATACAAACCTTAAGCTTTGTGGAGGATTCTAATACGCTGAGTATGTATTGATGTTTGGAAATAAGTACAAACACCTTTTATTCTGTATAACTTTCATACTGTTTAGCTGAATTATTTTTAAGATGGCCTTTCTCAGGTTTCAGGTACAAGGCAGACCTTACAGTACAAGTGTTGTGGTTCCTATGGGCTTAACGTCTAGATGCATCCCTGGCTACCCAGAAAATGAGTTCAAGAGTAAAACCTGATGCTGTCCTTTTAATGAGAAATCTGATAATGAAGAACGATGGACTAAGAAGATGGGCTAGATGAGCATTAGACATCTCTGGCAGGCAGGCCAGCATTAGTAGCAAGCCTGGGGTGCAGGACACATGCAGGTACATTGCCCTGTCCCCATATCATGGCTACTGGCTCCCTGCTTATCAATTAAGAAATAATTGACCTTGACCTGCATTCCCCCTCCAAGCATTTCAGAGACCTGGATCTCTGTCAGTCCCTGTCCCCTGCTGTTTCCAAAAGCAGAGCCAGCAGGGGGAAGAAAATGAACACCACAAAATGCATGAACTTGACCATGACCTTAAAAAATCCACCAACCCTCCACAAACTGGTTATTGTCAGGCTGCCCCGCTGCTGAGTTGGCAATTTTTGAGCCCCAGTTGAGAACACTGCAGAGCTTACCTGTGACTGTAATAGTCAGAGAACAGGGCAGGTCTATGAAACTGTCTGGTTTTCAGGCTGCCCTGTTTCACTTAACACAAGAGGGCTCCAGGGGAGGTCTGAACAGTTGCACAGTGCGTATGACTCGTAATAATAATAATAAAGGTTGACCTGGGCTTGTTTCCAATCTGTGCTCTAATGAGAGATAGCGGGTTACATTCACCAACAGGATAACAGCCCCTAACTTTCCAGCTAGAATTGTTAATGAATCATTGGTTTGCCTCTGCTTAGATGGGATATGACATTCCAGCAACAGTCATTGGCTTGGTTTACTCAAAAAATGGTTTATTTTTCAAGAGGGAGGTCTGTTCTTGTTAATTATTCTCACAGCTGGGATGGAAGTATATAGCACTTAAGCTCCTCTTGCAATTTAGCGTAGGCAAATGCCAATAATGGTGAAGCAGCTTTGGATTTAACACCTCTGTATTTCATAAAATAACAGGTACAGTTGTTTCTTTTCCTCCCTGCCCTGAATATTTAGTGCTGTAAAGGACTGAAAAAAATATGTAAGCTCTTCTGAAAGGAGACTGGATCCAAAGCCTCCTTCCTTCAACTGGATGCCCATATTAGTAGATGACATAGAGAGGTGCTCTCTTGCTTGCCCTCTCACGCTCTCTGACACTTGTTTCTTTTCTGTCCTGTCTCTCTGCTTTGAGAACAGAGGCAGGGAATGCCCTGTCTCCATAGAAGAAGCAGTTTAGTGGCTGGAGGAGAGTCCTGGAAGTGGCAAGGTATGGCTTTGAATCAATTCATGCAGAGGAGAGCACTGACTGTAGGTCTACTGCTTTCTAGATGAGAACTTCAACCTCCAGGCAGTTATGGGTGATCATAGGCAGACTCCATCGCTCTGTCCTCTAAAGTGAAAAACATTAGCTGAACAGCTGCACCCAAAGAAATAACCTATGTCTCTGAGCATCACTATACCTGAGTGTCTTAGTAAACCTTGGCCTAAAGAACTTCACAGCACTTGTGTTTTCGCAACCAAGATCATCATGAAACCCTACATCCTTTTGGACACAACAAGTGGTCTGGCTGGAAATAAAAGCATCGTCCTTCCTACTGACTCTGGCTGATAGCAAAGTCCCTGTGAAGCTCTGTGGGCCAGAAAAAGTCCTGTGGAGCTCCTCCTGAAGCTGCTTTGGCCATGTCCCAGAAGAGGAGCACCACTGACAATAGGGCAGGCAGAGCCTCCAGGCTTTTTACCTCATTCTCGTTGATGGTTGGCTCTGCCATCTTGCCAAGCTGATTGAACTTAAACCCTGCTAGGGAGTCATGAGACTTCAGTACCACAAAGCTCCCATAACTTTCATCCTTTGCCAATGCAATCTGGCTTTGCTTGCATTCCAAAAGCACCTGCACATTTTTTCGCAAGCCACTATTTTATTTACAATGCATCGCACCTTGATAATTTTTTCATCCACCCGCCTCAAAGCCCTTGATGATGATGGGAAACATTATTGCCTCATTCCAGAGATGGGGAAAATGAGGAACCAGTCAATTTAGATTGCTTTTGATGTAATTCAGAACTGGAAGTAATACCGCATTACAGCAAACAGCTAGGTGAATATTTCAGTATTTATGGTCTATTGGAGAGGCCTAACTACATGTTTTATAGCTAGGTGAACAGCAGAGCATGTTTTAGAAATGCACACTCTGTGGCCACAATTCATATACCCCCAAAAAAACCTATCAGTGGACTTGGAGAATGGGAAAGGAGAAGAGAGGGAAAGGGAAATGGGAAAGAAGCTTCTTGAATCATGTATAAAGTGCTTGCTTGATTTTCCTGCAATTAAGAAATCAGCAACATGTACTTTTTTATTATTATTAATATTATTTTGTGTGCAGCATGCTTCTTCTTGGTAAAGCTGGCTGACTACTGGGGACTCCAAAAAGCAAGTATGTAGAAAGGCATTAGTGGGAGGCCAAAGAAACTTCCCAGAGTCATGGGGCTGCTCCAAGAGCTCATATGGTCCTTGTATCAGTGGTCTTGTTTGGGGTTACTTGCAGACCCCACTAATCTTACTCTGGCTCTCTCAAAAAAACAGTATGTATCACAAAAACATAACATTCTAGTACTTGATACAGCACATATTGCTTCCACTTGTTTCCTTGAAAGATATTGTATATCTTTACCTGCAGCTTGTCTTCTCCATGGGCTGAAGTATATCTGAGCAGGGAGGACCTTGCCTTAGCTGTGACTACAGCGTGTGACAGTTGAGTCTGCTCTGTCTTCCCAAAGGGCTGCAAGGCAGGACAAGTCAGCCGAATTTGGCAGGCAAACAAAAGCCGTTTGGCAACTGTAAGAAAAACAACAGCTCCATGGTTTGGAAGCTGTTGCTGGATCTCACAGTGAATCAGAGCGTGTCCCTTACTGCTTCACAGCAGCTCTGCTCCCGAGAGAACAGCCTTGCAGCAAGGCCAAAAACAAGCCTCGTACTGTATGGATTTTCATCTTGTAATAACAGCTTCATTTTCTAGACATGAAGTATATGTCCTCCAGTAATATGTGACGAAATGTAAATTGCATGTGTTCTGTATCCAGCCATGTTGCCCGTGCTGGCAGCCTCTCCCTGGGAGTGTCAACAGCCCCGTACACCCACAATGCTTATGTTTTCTCATACATCCCCCAACCAAGACAAGCCTGAAGTCACAAATTTCACCTACAAGCCACCGGCAGTTCCTTGCATGATGACAGACCTTTATGGCAATTAGCCAGAGGAAAATATGTGAAAAGATGTTGAGAGGAAGAAAAAGCCTTGTGAGAGTGAACAGACTGGCTTGTCCTGAGAGCCAGGGCTTCCTGACCTCAGACCCAGGACACTTCATCCCTCACACAGCACCTCCACTGCGTGCCAGTGCCCATGCCACCAGTGAGACCATGAGCTGGTGTGCACCCAAACGTGGAACTGGCGCTGATCTCCTCTCGGCAGCTCTGGAGCAGCAGCCAGTGGCTGTCTCGGGCGTCCTGTCAGCACAGGCTGGGGATGGGGGAGGCTCTGGCTTCCTGCCCAGCGAGCGCTGAGACGCAAGGGTGGCCTGGCATGGAAGCCTGCAGGAATGCCGCCAATGTGGGAGCTGTGCTTTTGGCTCAGGGCATCAAAGGACAGCTTGAGGCATGGGGTCGAGGTGGGCAGAGAAGTGCGAGGACTGGATTAGGTGTGTGAGTTTCTCTGGGGTAGCAAGGTGGTGGGGTGGGAAGGCATGGGAGTTTGGTTGGGCTTGGCTTGGTGTTAGGGTGGGTGACGTAAGGATAGAGTGAAGCAACTGGGACATGCTTTGTCCTGAAGGTGTGACCAGAGGCAGGCTTGTGGTGACTGCTGTTCAAGGTGTTGGCTGCTACTTTACATCTTGGTACCTACTGCTGTGAGTGGTGACACTCAAGTCATCTTCAGGCACCTTGGATCTAGGAGGACACTCACCTCCTGCAGTCCCTGAGACAAGGCCACCAAGCTCCAGAAACCCCAGTGATTTCAGTGAGTATCAGATCTGGCTGTGCACTGAGGTTGAACTGAGCAAAGAGAAAGGTTTCTCACCTCTCCTGCTCTCCCCGTTCCACCTCCAGCTGCCCATATGCCTCTCTGCTTACAGCAACAGCTACTCTGTTTTCTGAGGCAGATGAATCACGTCTGCATTTCCTTCTGCTGCTTTGACCGCAGGAGTCGGTGGTCACCAGCGTAGCGGGAGGTGGGGCTGGCAGCGGGGCTCGACTCCCAGCGCCCCTGCTGACTGACAAAGCTCTGAGGGTGCAACAGTTGAAGCAACTTCCTGCAGAGCACAGCAGTATGGCATCATTTAAGAAACCTACACGTTATGAACTGCAAAATATTACAGGATGAACATGTTCTTCCCAAACCCCTCAGTTTCCAGAGTACTACCACAAGGCTCTGTGTCCAGCCTGCCCACACTGTCTGTCTCTTTCCCCATCCCAAGTGCCAGCTGTGATTCACTTCCTTTGCAGAATTTGTCCTCCATTCTTTACTTCTTGCATGCTTCTTTTCTCATATTTGAAGAATTTTTCCCTGAAAACACAACTGGGCACTTTTTCAAACCCTAGTGGAACTACAAGCCTGAAGCACAGACCAAGACTCACATAATTTGCCTTTATATTTTATTTTAAACAATAAGAAAATATAAATAAAATATCCCTGCTTAGTAATACTTTGCCAGCTAAAGGACAGTCTGTCCTAGTGTTAGGAAAAACTGTAAGCTAAATTGGCATAGATGAGCTGCTGTACAGCTTCCAGAGAATTTTGGGAAAATAAAAGTTTATTTCTGTAAACACAATCTCTTATAATAACTCTGAACAAAGGTTTCTACTTCTGCAAATGATTTACTGGTCAAAGAAAGTGGGACATTCATTAATAAATGTAAATACTGGTTTAGAAAATACAGTATGAGTACAGTTAGAGAAAATTATGCTCTATTGTAGTCTCAGCCAATTGTTTTTTGGTTTTGGTTTGTTTGTTTGTTTGTATGTTTGTTTTTCTCAGAATATTTTTACTGAGCACTGACTTTTTTTTTCCCCAGGAGTTTCTATCTCAGAGTTAATTATAACTTTAAGAACTGTCCCAAATCAGTAATAATGTAGTTGCACTCCTTGTTGAACAGAGAGGAGAATGAATTGCAACTTCAGTTCTTTCATAGCTGATTCATACACTAAAAGAGAATGAATCTTTTCTATACAACTGCCTTCTGGTATTTTGAAAGAATACATATTTTGAAACAGCTGAGATTGCAGTTGCTGCTTAGATACAAGTGAAAAACATTCTAGTTACGTGGTAATGTTTAATTCATGGCTGCATGTAATATTAATGCAAAATACTTCTCCTTCTCAGTTAGAAATCCTGTTATCAGTTTGTGATGTTTCAGCTATTACAGGTGCCAAGATGTGAGAGAATGTGTGATTCTAAGCAGTGAGTCAGCTGCTGTCTACATCTACACCTAAGTAGTATGGCCAGAAAAACACCTCATTTGACTGGTTTTCCTAATTATTTTTGTGCAAAGCCAATTCCCTCTCATGCCTATGGCAATTCGGGAGAGATTCTGACAATAATTACCAGGCAAAATCACTATTGTTTGTAGTTAGATCTGCAGATACAGTGATTCTTTGTCTAGAATGCAGTAAATACCTAATACATATTACATTTCAACATTGTCTAATTTTCCAGTAGTTGATTGTAGTTGGAACTGCTCTTAAGCTTGACTTGTTACACAATTTTTTCTATATGCTCTTAGCAAGCATGTATTTTGCTTTATAGCTAGTTTAATGCTCATTCTTAGTACTCATTTCAGCAATTTGAAATCATATCTTGAGTTACAAGTCAGTCTTGCTCAGAATGCTTTTTCAAATGAAAAGAAAAAGATCTGTTTTACAAATGTAACTGTGAAAAAGCATACATTTTCCCAGACTTTCTAGATACCTCTTTTTTTGCACAACTTCAGACTATGGGAATGCATTTTGTAATGAATAGTTCTATTCCTATACCATCAAAATTAATGTAAACTTTGCTACTAATATCAACAGAGGTGGAACCAAAGCTGTAGCAAAACACATACTGCATCAGTAATACAGTAGCATATAATGCAGCGTTTGTTTACACACTTTAATCAAAAAAAGGTAGTACTTTGCATTCAAATGCCATTTAATCTTAAATTTAAAGTGCAGCGCATTTCAAGTTGACTTTTGATAGAGGCTGTAGCTCCAGTCCTCCCTTTGCCAGTTAATATAGGAAGGCAGAGACGTCCTAAGGTCAGAGGGAGCTCCCTTGTACATCTCCACAAACATGCTGCCCCAGTGTGCAGCCAGGAGAGGGACCTTTCTCCATGGAAGTACTTTAAGCACAGGTTTTCTTTCACACCTTCATCCATGTCTGACAAGCATTAGTAGCGATGGGCTTTGTTTTGGAATGGGTGAACAGAAACTTCCTCTCAGGATGTAGTTTAAACCTGGTTTGAATTACAAATGATTTCTAGGCAGCTGGATAAAACTCACCCAGAGCTATGGTGCATCAGTGCATGAGGCATTCAGGCACCACCTGTCCCAGGGTCTTACCCCTACAGCTTCTAGCTAGAAGCTAGAAAATTAGTTGTTCTCTGTTAGTATTTTCCTTTCTCATTTGGTGGAGATTCTATATGAATTACAGAATTCTGTAAAGAATTCTGTAAAAAAACATAACTAATGGATTCATATGCTGAGACTTTGTTTGTTTGTTTTTGAGAATTCAGTGAGACTGTGTCAAAGGTGACTTGTAGGTCAGCCACAGAAACCCATCTCCAGGATATTTCAGGCAAATTAGAGTACTTGTTTTCAAAGTTCCTGCATATTTTAGGGAAAAGGGAAAAGTGCTCTGGTGTAGCATAAGAAACAAATGGAAATATTTTCTCTCTAATTGGAATTGATGCTTTCCTTTTATTCCTATTAATAAGATGCAGTTGAATACATGGTGGCAGCAGTGTCCCCTTCGACTTTGCAAGCAGTGCAATGACCCTGGAGGCTGCTGGCTGAGGGGGCCCTGACAGGGGTGAAGACCAGAGGCTGGTGGGACAGGCCCCCATTTCCTTCCTGGCCTGGGGACCCATTCCAACCATACCACGTCGCAGCACTGCAGGTAGCACAGGGCAAATAACTCTGGGCTCCGAGCAAGAAAGCAAATATAAAAATGACCATGAAAATCGCCCAACCAGTTAGAACTGGTTCCAGCCAGGAACACAAGTCCTACCTTGAAATACTTAAATCCCATTTGGACGGCATAGATTTACATTCCAGATGAAGAATTAATGGCTTTCACACAATATCCTCAGCAGAGATGCCCCAGCATACCAACCCCTGCGTTTTTAGCAGATGGAATTTGTAATTCCTCCAGGAGCTGCATTCTTCTAAGTGTTACTTCTATTTTGGGACTGACTACTTGCTTTATTTAGAAAAAAAACCTGTGCTCTTGTCAAACCATAGAGACTATATGAGTCATCTATACAATAATACTAAATCAGCCTTCTCTGTTATGGTACAGTTCATCATAATCACAAAGGGATTTATAGAAAACAAACATAGTTGACAAAGTCTGCTCTTAAGCTTCCTGTGTTTAATCCGCGTGCGTTTAGCCCGCTGAACAGTGTATTGTTGAAAAATGGATTGTTATTAAAATGTTGGGTGTTGCAGTAGCTCCGAAGTCTCATTTTTTTTGCTAATAAAATGAATGTCATTCCTCTGACAATTTTGGCTGCTCATGTATAGTCATCTGCCCACATAATAATTGTGTGAATGCTAATGAATACCCTGAAACTTTGATGAATAATTTTTTAAGGCTGCCTCATAGGCAGCAGTGATTGCTTATCTAAATGTCTTAAATACATCCTTCACAAAGTATCACCAATAGACTCTAGTCTCAGACAAAACAGACTATAGAAAACTTATGGTATAGAGACACAGTGAAGCAACACGTAACCAGCTTCTTGTACCCTGCATATCTATGTAACTTCGTAGTAGTGTTTCCCAAGTGGGAATAATTTCCTTCCCAACCTGCCCCATTACCTTTTTCTTTGTTCATCTAGTTTGGATTATTGTCAAAATGATTTGGAACACCAGGTTTCTTATGGAAATCTCTATCGTTTCAGGGTTTTTTTTAAAAACTGTTACTTACAAATTGTTCACAATAATTACATTTTTAAAACACTACCGAAAGGCAGTGGGAGCAGAGTGCCTAATTCCTTTAGACATTTAAGGTCTGCAAGACCCACTCAGAAGGCAAACCCTCTGACAAGCTGCTCCCTGTTCTAAGATGCTCTCCTTTCTTCTATGATCCCTCTTGTGAGAGCTGGCAGCAAGTCATTATTGTCTCGCAGGCGCCAAGCAAGCCAGCCTTTCCTTCTCTCTTCTTGTAAAACAGGCATTTCTCCCTCCAACTGCCCCCACAGCCCCTTGCTACACCAGTTGCACCTGGAGCACAGATGGGAAGACTTGTGCCTGCTATTCCCAGGGACCTCTCACCTATCCCACCACCCTTCCCTGCCAGGTACCTGGCCTGTAATTCCCTACTGTCACACTTGCTTCCCGTGTAACCAGGTTGCCTCTTTCCTTCCCATTTCCAACGAAGCCTTTGGTCCCAGGTCTGTGACATTCACAGACACAAGCTCAAACACCTGGTCTAGCGTGTACACGAGACACGGTTCTCTTAAACTTCCTATCACAATTATTCCACTGCCCTGAGGGATTTGATGGTCATTCAGGTAAAGAGAGAGAAGGGGTCCTTCCTGGTAGTTCAACCATTCATCTCAGAAACTCCAGGGCTACAGTCTCTGCTTCAATGCAGTATGTCTATGGGACTTCACTACAGAATGAGGTAGCAACTGAAAGGAGTTTCAGTGGAAGGTACATGCCAGTCTAGTCAGCTTAGAGTTTGAACTTTTCTCGTGTATGTTTGCTATACACCACGACCAGCCTATGACTGAGTTAGTAACTCCTGTACTAAGGGAATATTTCCTCTGTAACACCACGGACTGGTTAACTGAGGATTTAAAAGGAGTGCTGAATAACATCCAGATCTTCAAATATATTTTGGTGTTCTGTTCCCATGGGCAAATAGAAGACAGACTGCCAGTATGACAGGAGACAGTGTAATAGTATGACATTATCAAATTAAGGCTGTAACGAAATGCATATGCAAGAGGGAGGATGAGTTAAGGTTGCCCAGGAGATCTTATTTCTGGCATTTCCTATATTTTCTGCATTTGACTTTGCAACCTACATGTTCACTTGTCATAACTTTCTGTTTTATTATGGAGGCATGACTTGAATTTACATCCTTCTTACCAAAGAAGTTTGATTAGTAATGTAAAGCTTTCAGTATCTTTCCACTTCAGAACCAGGTCAGCTCGAGCCACATTCAACAAGGGCTTGTGCCACCCTGGCTGACCCATTTGAGCAGGGCAGGACATAGGCACCCACTGTAGGGCCAGTTGCTGCCTGTCCAGAATTGACAGTCAACATCTGGAGAAGTGGGAACGAAAACTTTGCCTTGCCCCTCTAGTTTCATGAATGTAAATTCTGCATGGTGACTCCACGAAGTTAAAGGATCTGCAGAGGTTAGACTTGCAGATGGTATATGCAAAAAGCATATATTTCATTTGCTTAGCAACTGAGAGCAGCTATACCACGCCCAGCACTCCTCTGCTGGTGCAACCATCGTCCTAAGGTTTGTTTGGCACAGCAGGACTTGTCAGCAACCCAGGCATTCAGCCCCTTGATAAACTGACTCAGTTGTAACACAAGATGAGATTTAGAGAGGCCAGCAATGGCACTTTAATGCTACAGTTTTTAGAGGGCTTAGTATAGATCCTGAGCCATTCCTAACATGGAAAACAAAATTTCTGCTGAGTGCTCTCATATACATTTTTAAGCATTAGAGCTTGCATTAATTCAAGATATTCTGTCATACGGGCTTTCTACCCACCCCAGCTTTTCAGCTCAAACCAGCATTCTGTGTGCAGAACAACTGCTTGTACTGTGGGGGCACAAACCAGGACAAAAAAAAAAAAATACTGGCAGCAGATGGGGAGCCCTGAACAGAAAAGAAAACTCTGAGATTTCCACTTGGATGAGAGTTTGGGAGCGTTACGTAAGGAGGAAATGGGAAAAAATGCGAGCTTAAGGAAGATAAAATCTGATTAAAATGCAGGCTAATATAATTGCAAAACATTACTCAGGCTTTCTTGTGGAGAGAGAAAAATGTCTGCTATTGTGCTGCTATAGAAACTATGTAGAGTCTGTGGGTAGGTGAGAGTGCATGGAGCGTGTCCCTCCCTCCCCGCTTTGTGGAACGAAGATCCTATCTTACTCCATAAGCTGGGCCTTCACTGGCCAGGAGATCTCTCCCAGTACAGAGAGGAATTGTTTTCTTGTTTATATAGTTTCTTTTAATATCTCTGTTCCCTCCCTCTTTTGTTCTGCTCTTGGAAGGTGACTCAGGGCTGTGCCAGAGGAGAGGTAAACTCTGGTCTTCTCGGGCTTTTCACAGGGCTTGGTGGACTTGGCTGTACATGTTGGGAGCACGGGACACGTGTACAGTGCCACAAACAGAGTACTTTATTGTATTTACTCCCATAAAGCCAAAGAGAGGATCCATGGTGCTTTGGGAAGCAAATACTTATCTGGAATGAGCAGACATTGCCTGTGTTTCTGAACACTGTGTCCACACCACTTGTTTCTCTGAAGAAACACATTACAAGTTAATTACCGGAGCACTAGATAACAAAGTAAGGTTCATTCCCTAGCTGTCAACAGAAGTGTTTTATGGAAGGTGTAAGCTGCAAGCAACTTCAGTAGCACAAAACAAACTATAGAGATGTGTCCCTGGAGTGTGGAAGTGTATATTCACACTGACTCTGACCCACAACCATCTGGGCAAAGACCTTGTGTCTGGCAGAAGTCACTTCTGCATAACTGAGAAGTCACATGAAATTTTGTATTAAAAAGGCTGATGCATGAGGAAGCCTGTCGATACTGTGTTAAATCTCTTTCTGGTCCATAATATTAAAGAGACTGGTTCAAAATTTGAGGAGATTAATTTACGGATGCTTAGGAATTTTGTGCTAGCACAAAGTACCGTAAAACCCAATCTTCTCAAAATTTATAAATGTACACTCCTTCTTTGTACAGTGATGATTTTAATTTTTGACTGAGCACCTTCCTACAACAATTGACTCAGTGGCTCAATTGCGTATTTTACAAGAATACATTTTGTGTCTCAGTTTTTCCAGAAGTTCCACCTTCCAATCTATCTGATTGTTTTGCTTTTTGTGTTCTGAGACAGAGGGAGAAGAACCCATTCTCTGGTTATTTTACCACTTCATCCACTCCCTAATTAATCATCTTCATAAAACCAGTTTACTGAGGTGTCATCTCCTTTTTGTCACCCTTTCCCTTTTCCCTTTTTTTTCATACGCCTTTACGTGTGGGGAACACCACTGCTGCATGCATTGCTATATGTTAGGCCTAAACGTTTTTTTATGCAATGGTATTAGAAATTCTCTGTAGGCCTCTAGAAGGGTTCTCTTGGTCATCCAATCTCACTCCCACTGCAGTCAAACACATGGTGTAATCCCTTCTATAAAGTCCTCCAGCTCCATTTGAAAGAAATCAGTCTTGATTTTGCTCCTGTCACTCTTATCAGAGGGCTGTTCCAGTGTTTTGCTACTCGGGCTGCAGAGTTCAGCTTATACCCACTTGTTCTCATGTTCACATTGGCTTTTAGTTTTAACTTTTCTGGCTCCCCCATTTCCCAAGCACCAGTTTCTTGGTTTTGCCAAACTGAATATACCAAGTTTGTTTTATCCTCCTCTGAAATGGGCTGTCCAGTCTCTGATCGTCATAGTGGTTTTTGTCCATACTTGTTCCACTTTGATTTACTCTTGACTGGCTGACAGAATCACACATCGTACTACAGATCTTTTCTGAAATTACTCATCTGACATAACTGGGTTTATGTTTCCGTTTTTACATAACTCCTACTCATCTCGTGATTAACTAGTCTTTCTTTTCCAAGTTCTGATCTCATAGTCAATGGAAGAGATTTTTGCAATTAATCTCTGCATGTCATTAGTACTATCAAATTTAATAATATTTTCATCAATCTAGTTCTAAGAGGCATGTAGTTTCTCCAATATACTGTTCCCACCCTTGTTCAAACTGGGGATGTCTCCCAGCTCTGCCAACAGCATATTTCATTATAATGTTCATGTTCTCAATTACACCATTATAACGTAAATATGAAGGATGACAGGAGCCTTGATGAATCCCACAGAGCAGCTTTCCTTCTGCCTAACACTTTCCATAGAAAAGACCCCTCTGTCCTTGTCTCCTGATCCTCACATTCTTTGGCTTGAATGGCGGTTTCCTGTCTGGACAGGATCAGGTATTATTGACGCCAAATATTGCATCTACCACATTTCCTTTCTTTAATGAAAAGAGAAACAGAATTATATCAGGGAAACATATACTTAAGCAACATTTCATGTAATTCCATCCTTCATTTTATCGCATTTATTGACATATCTTTAATTACTCTTCAAAATTTATCCAAATTATTGTGAGTGGTTTTTTCTCCCTTTCTTTAATGCAAGTATTCCAGAATGATTTGAGCACTACAGTAAAACTTCTTCCTCATTTCACCCTCATCTTCACACACTTGGCCTGTCTTCACTCTGGACAAGATCATTTGTTTTTCCCCACTGAAGTAATTACCTGTGCCTTTCTTCCTGTTACTCATTTTCCTTCTGCTCCCATCTTTCACATAATCATCTTTATTAAAAATGAAGGCAAAATGCTTGTTGGTTTTGGAAATATTGCCAGACTTCCTTCAGTCTGTATGCCTTTCTCAGTGTGTGATAGCCCTGTTTCTTTTTTCCCTGGTTGAAGTAACTGCTTCTGGCTGCCCTCATCTTGAAGACAAAACTTTCTTAGGAGAGCGATCTTCCTCACTCTTACCTATAGATTTTCTGTTTCCAGTGACCTTAGTTACCAAACTTCTAGGAAATCTTCTGTTGAAACCCTTCCTCTTTTCTTAAGATAAAATGTCCAGATCATTTCTGCTGGCTCTGGCATAAAGAAATCCAGTCTTTCCTTTATATTCAAGTCCTTGAGTCCTGCAGCCTTGATTCTTTTCTAATTAGGTCTCTTACTCTCTCCTCTTTTGACTAAGAATGCCTTTTTATAAATCTGAGTTTTACCCATCTATTTATTTTAAACTGCATCCATCAAACATTTTTTTCCCTCTGCCCTTATTAGCCTTGCAATATACTCACGGTTTACAAAGTTAAACCACCATGACCTCTCATTGGTCTGGTGGCTGGCAAAGAGAGCTGCTCCTCTGCTATACCCAGCGCTGCTCAGCCCCAGGCATCACTCACAGCATCTGCTCTCACCTTTCTATCTGGGAAAGCAGCAGCTACTGTGGGAACAGCACTTTGCTTCATTATATTCCAGATATGTTTTTTTCATACGCAAACATAGTTTTACAGCTTATAGAAAGCTCTGCACAAACATGTGTTTGCTGCAATGGTGACCGTCTTTGGCTAATGTCACCATGAGGCTCCCGGTCCTACCCCTGACTCTCTTTTAGCACTTTCCCTGCTGAGATTTTGAGCCAAACACTTTGGATCTACTCCATCTGTGTAACTAGCAATCGGTGTTACCCAGTGGCATTTATTATGAGGTCTGTTGTTCCTGAATACAGGAGACTGATTTTATCCTGCTCTGTTAACTCTGTCCTAGCAAGCTTTGTTTGACATGTGGGAAGCATTTATTCCTCCATTTTGCTGCTCAGGCTCCTTGCTTACGCCGGCAAGGATTACGAGTGCTTTCTATAGATCACTCCTGGCTCTCAGGCTGGTGCAGTCCTCCGTTTCCCATGCACATCTCATTTATATTTCTCCTCCCTTGCCATTATCTTCTGTTGTTTCTTCAATCGTTGTCATATCCATGCTTTACTCGATTTTTTTTTTTTTTTAAATTTCTGTGTGTTATAGCTGAGCTGAGAGGGCACAGACCCTCTCCTAGCCTCATTCTTTGGTTTTAATTCTTTCCTCCGCAGTTGCTGCAGTTCTGATCCCAGTGTGGTTTTTCGAAGTCGGTCGAGGGAAGGGCAGGGGAAGGGGAAAAGGAAGGGAAGGAGAAAAGGATGGAGAAGGGGAAGGGAAGGGGAAGGAAAAAGGTTTTTTGGCAGTGGACGGAGATGTGGGACCGGCACCTGGCCCTGCGTGGAAGCAGGAGTGGTGTATCCCCGGCAGGGTGAACACCAGACAGACAGCTGAGCCGTTATACTGCTGCGTCCGTTCGGGTGAGCCCGGCGGGACTTTGGGAGGTGACCCCAGCGCCCAGATCTTCGGAAGCGCTCGGTCGGTCGCCGTTAAGCGCTGGAGGTGTTTGACAGTGGAAGAGTGTGGAGGTCACACGCACATGTGCCTATTTCTAGGCTTCTCTTCATGCCTAGAAACGCCTCATTTCCGACAGCCTTCACCTCCCTCCACCCGGGTCCCGCCGCTCTCCGCTCGGCCGCTCGCCCCCGCCGCCCCCCAGAGCCCCGCGTAGCCACTCGGCTCTGCCCGACGGGGCGGGTCTTGGGGCGGGGCGTGGCGGCGGCCGAGAGCGCTGAGTGGTCTCCGGGAGCGGGGGCGGGGCTTGGGGCGGAGGCGGGGGCGAGAAAAGCGGCGGGGGAGCGGCCGCGGCGGCCGTGGGTGCGGGCGGGCGGCGGAGCGGCGATGCGCCTGACGCAGAGCATGTGCACCATCGCCGAGTGCGCGCCCGGCGGGGACGCCTGTCCCGCCGCTGCCGCCGCCCGGCCCCGCCTCGTCAAGATCGCGGTGGTGGGGGGCAGCGGCGTGGGCAAGACAGGTGAGGGGGGCGGCCGCGGGGTCGGTGCGGGGCGGCGCGGGGCGGCAGAGCGCGGCTAACGGTTGCTGTCTGTACCTGCCCGCAGCGCTGGTGGTGCGGTTCCTCACCCGGCGGTTCATCGGCGACTACGAGAGGAACGCAGGTAGGCGAGCGGCGGGGCGGCTTTGTTCCCGTCGGGCGCGGAGATCGGGCGATCCGCGGCCGGGTTGGGGGGGTGGGTACCCCCGGGGGAGAGCGGTGAGGAGGGGAGAGCGGGGCCCCTGGAGCCACCCGGGGTGCCCGGCTGGAGAGCGGGGCGGGCGAGTCCTGGAGAGAAGTGTGGAAACCCCGCGTGAGGCAGTGCCCGCGGGCAAGAGGCAGCGCTTGAACCCGGGGCTATGGGGCATCCACCAGGTGCTTCTACCAACCAAAGCCACCGAAGTGTTACAGGGTTGACACCACGCTGAAAACTTATTCCCTGTGCAGCTCTGGCAACCTTCGGAAAGGTGCATACCCGTCCCAGCCAATGTGCAGTTTCTGATGAGAGCTTTGCTGGTGCTGTGTTGTGCTGCAGCTCTGGTCTCTAGTGAAGTTTACTTTATATGGTGAAAATATCCCTCTTTGAAGAAGTCTCTTAGCTAAAACAAGAAAACATTCTGTAAACCTAATATTGCATTATTCTTTGCAAACTGAATGCCAGCATCTAAATGATCTAGGCAGTGCCACCTTAACAGGGAAAATGAAGAGGAGATGTGTGGTACTTCCTTGAGTGTAGTCCAGTGGGAACTCTAACTGATGTGAATATAAAATATACAGAATTTTGCTGAGGAAGTGGCCTGAATAAAACCAGACAAATTAAAACCCAACAGATCTTACAGGCCAGCTGACAGAGAGCTTCATGGAGGTGTGGAAATGCTAAATAGGTAAACTGCTTTTCTGTAATAAAAGCTGGTTATTTTCCACACTTTAACATCTAAGCTGAGACAGTTTTTAAGACGCAGTTAAGTTCCAAGTTGCACATTATTAAATGCCAAGCTTCAAAACTAGTCAATGCAAGATGAAATCCCAGGCTTCTAATAATGTCATGGATTTATGGGTTGTTACACATAAAAAGTCTGTAACACTGGTTCCTTGCTTCATAAACAGTGATAGAACTTTTCATACACAACTAATGGGCAGCAGAAGCAACATTTGTGTGTAGAGTGGTGGCTGTACTTATGAACATGTTGGTGTTCTTGTCAGGTAATCTCTACAGCAGGCACATCCAGATAGATGGAGAGATGTTGGCTATTCAAGTGCAAGACACTCCAGGAGTCCAGGTGAGCTGGATGCAGCCATGCAATTTGCCAAAGCAGCTCTAAATCTGGGTGTGCTTGTGTCCCTCTGTGTGTGGCATCTTGTCACGGTCTTTCTAGAAAATATTTTGCTGTCCATTTCAGAGTTTGGTGTTCTGTGTGGGTGAGGTGGTGACTTGGTTTCAACCAGTCAAGCCAGATACATTGCGTGCCTGTAGTGTGCTGGTAGTAAAAGTAAGCAAATCGCTGTTTTGATGAATCCTTTGTACATTGCAGGCCCATTACTTCTGAGTGGCTGAATTACTGAAAGATCTTTTTTCTTGTATATTACGAACATTAGACACAAAACTGAAAACAATTTTGTGCAAATAAGGTACAAGTAGGAAAAAAATGTCATGGCTGCTACCCAACAGGCTTTATAAATGTGTATGATGGAAAGCAAAGTCTGCTATATTGTGGTTGTGCTCATTAGTGTGTCACAAGTTAAAGTTTTGAACATATAGGCCTGAGTAATGCTGGATTGTTGCCTTTTTGAACTGGGCAACAATCCAGGTCTAAATGCTTCCAGCTCATATCTTTGCTTCCCCAGACTTACTGTCTAGCCAGTTAATTTCCCATTCTGTGGAACTACAAAGTCTTCCTCTGCATGCAGAACTACTCAGGTCAATTTTCCAGTTGAGTATACCAAACTCCAGTGTTAAATTCCAGCTTTTTGCAGCTGAATCAACATATGCATTTATTCACCATGCGCAGATTAAGTTTGTACTTACAATGTGAAATGCAAATATCTATGTCTGAAACTATAAAATGCTGTTAGGCTTTACAGACTCTTAAAGACAGGTTCCTTTAATCTTTTATGATTTCAGCCATCTAATTTGAGACCATTCATTTTTAAGGTCCATGAACACAGTCTGGATTGTAATGAGCAGTTGAACAGATGCATTCGCTGGGCAGATGCCCTGGTGATTGTCTTCTCCATCACAGACTATAAGAGCTATGAACTACTCAGTCACCTTTACCATCATGTTCGACAGCTGCATCCAGGAAACACAGTCCCTGTTGTCATCGTTGCAAACAAAGCTGATCTCTTGCATATCAAAGAGGTGGAACCTCAGCATGGACTTCAGCTGGCCAACATGCTGGGCTGTACTTTCTATGAAGTATCAGTCAGTGAAAACTATAATGATGTCTTCAATGCCTTCCATCTCCTCTGTAAAGAAGTCAGTAAGCAGCAAACAACCAGCACCCCTGAGAGGAGGAGAACATCTCTTATTCCACGGCCAAAATCACCCAACATGCAGGATCTGAAGAGAAGGTTCAAGCAAGCTTTGTCTGCCAAAGTGAGGACTGTCACTTCTGTTTGACAGCAGAGCCATTGGTCTTCCCAACTTCAGTCCCAGCTTGAGATTGAAACCTGGAGCATTCAACACCGGCGCATCTAGAGTCCAAGGCATTGTGAAAGCAGGCTGGTTCAGGCAGTGTTTGCATGGCTGCAGAAACAAGCGGTTGCTTAAAAAAGGAACAGTGGCAGGTTGGAAAAGGGAAAAAAAACAACCACCCAAACTCTTGAAATGGTTCTAGTATGTGACTTATAGAATGAGTATTCTAATTTGAAAAAGGAACTTTCCAGTGAATGAAACAAGTTTACTTTTTCTCCAGTCAGACAGATTGGGCTTTCATTTGTGCAGAAACAATATTTTAGCTGTAACTCAACCTGTACTTGAGCAGGAAAACATCCTGAACTGCAGTTCACTGTTCAGATGTAATCACTTGAGTATTGTTTTCACAAGGATGAAGGGCAGCATGATGTATCTGTTTAATTTAATTGCACAGTAGAACAGTATATTTCCCATGTATTTTGAAACAAATAAGCAAACATGAAATTGTTCTGTAAAAATAAGTGTAAAATAAGTGGACATGACTGAGTATCAAGACTGTAAAAAATGGTATTTTATTTTTTTACTAGCTATGTTATTACTGACAACTTGAACAGACTTCGTATGCGAAACTGTTGTCTTCAGGGTATGAACACACCTAATTACAAATAACTTGTGGGCTTTTTTTACTGTCTGAAAAAAATCCTGTCCAGACTAAACGATCCAATATGAAGGTTTTGAGGAATAAGCCTGGAGTTGGAGTGATAGTCCCTTATAGCTGCCACTGTAAGATGCACCTCTGTGTGCAATAGGCACAGAAGCACAGCTGGCTCCTGGCAATGAAGCTGGTGGTTCGTTCAGAGCTGAGCCAGTCCCTCTTCATCCTTAAACACAGGTGGCAGTTTTATATGTACATAATTTTACTTTTAATTACATTGAGCCAATGGAGTTCACAGGCTAAAAGGCCTTACACACATGCACTTTAAAAAGCCAGTTGTGCTTTTGTTTAAACTGTAACTTATTTATTTTGTGTACAGTTACTCCTCATAGGGAGTGGACTTTTCTTTCTTACTGCCTGGTTCAACATTAAATTTCTGAATTGAGTGTTCTCTTGTGTGTTCTTTGTGGGTGAGAAAAGATGGGCAATAACCAGTGAACTGTTGAGGCAAAGTAATGGTTTTCTCAAGGTAGTTAACATCCACTGCAGAAACAGTCAAAAGGCCTTTCCTGCCTATGCTATTGCTTTATTAGCATAAACCACAGGGGGGAACCTCTCACAACTGCTTTACAACTTCCTTTTTAAGAAGTCCTTTTAGGAGAGGAACCAAATAAGGCAGACACCTTTCAAATTAAAATGAGATTCTTCATTTCCCCTCGTCAAAAAAACTCCGGTGAGAAAGAAATGGTGTGAGGTAGGTAAAAATCAGGAAGCTTAATATATTGAGCTATATCACAATGAAGAACTTAATTTACAAGCCTTCAACTATTTTATTCATATTTAAATTAGCTTTACTGAGAGCCATCCTGAGAAGGCTGTTTTGCTGTGACAAGCATGACTGGCACAGGCTCACCTGGTCTTCACGCAGCTCATATCTTGTGCAGGGAAAGCCTGACAAGGTCCCGCTGATCATCATCTTCTTGACCATGAGCTACTAGCCAAGCGACTTAGGACTGGACTTGCAAACAAAACTGAGCTTGCCCTTCCAGTCTCAGCTTATTACCAAACACTGCTTAGCTTAGTAATACAGTAGTAAGCCCATCTGCCTAGGGTGGGTTTGCATTTTCTCCTCCTCCTACCTTTTGAGTTTAGTTCAGTGTCACACGCAGAGGGCTTGGATACTCCTTGCCGTGGTCCTGCACTTGTCCAAGCAACTTTTCTTGTGCTGTTCCTGCTCACACGTAACTAGCAGGACACCCCTCATTCCCTTGGCCTTTTCCCCAAGCACAGCTATTTCTTACAAATAAGGAGCTAACCATTACACTAGGGCCACTGGAAGCACTGCACTTGTCTTGGGCTAGAAGAGGAGCAGCTTTTATGACCATTTTTCATCTCTTTGGCTACTAATTATGAGATGGTGGTTGAGTCCCAGTATCCATAGCCACAGCTGTGTGAAAACCTCTCTAGGTTCCTCCCAGGACAGAAGATTTAGGTTCTCAGGGGGAATCAAATAATGCAAAATAAAAATGGGTAAGAGGAATACAGTCCTGGTATGTGTAGCCATGCGCATTAGGAGAGAAGGAGAAGAGGGATGAAGTTTGGCATTTTAAGAACATTCCTTTATTGATTACAGAATTAACAAAACATCCATATTCTAAGATTAAACAGTACAGAAAGACAGAAAAGAAACCAAGAGACTGGGTATTTGCTTTCCAGTTGCTCTGTTCCAACTGTTTCACGAGCTTTTAACATTGCAATCTCATAATATTTCTCATTTTTTATAGCACAAAGTTCCATTCTATAGTAATTCTTATAAACCTCGCTTCCATAGAAGCAGTATTGTCTATGCTTTATAATGGGTCCATTGTTTCTTTCTAGCCACCCAAAAGTCAATTTAAATCAAAATGCACCCTTTTCTGAAGACCACTATAAACATTTAAGAGAACTTATGCTAGCTAGTGAACAAAGGTTAAAAAGCTCCTTCCCATTCAATATGTTCCTTTGGCATAATAAAGAATGCTATGATAGAGTGAATGTCACTTATAATTTCATGTTCTTATCTCAGTGTAAGCGGTAGTCTTAGCATCCCTTGGATGAAGCAAGAGGATGCAGCTTTAGAGCTCCACCATTTTATGTTGCTATTCAGAACTCTTGGTGCTATATGCAACCACAGTCTCTACTGGCTGCTGCTTTTTTATCACAGATTGTATCAAAGTTTTATAAGGAAAATTACATAAGTCAATTTGATAGTGGCTCTTTCATGGTCATAAATTAAAAATAAAAGCTGTTCACTCTTCATGCTGTTCAGAAATCCAGCTCAAGAAAGAATCTGTTGCTGCGGCCTCTTGAAAATAGGATTTATTTTTTTTTTTTCCTCTCCTTTTTTAAACGCATGTGAGGGGAGGATTCTTCCAGAGTTATCAAACCATCAGAGCCCATATGTCCTACTGCGTAAACCAACAGAGAAGTGTGCCATCAGAAACAGGCTTTTCTCCTGGGACTGTGGGTGGAGAAAGTAGAGCAGGAATCGGGAAGCTGAGAGAGAAGCAGCCACATAACCCAGCCCCTGAGCCTGGCTCTCTGCCTCTCTCCCCCACCAGTCCCACTGGGAGAGCATCCCCTGACCAGGAGCTGTTCTGCTGACTAAATCAGGGCTGCGCTCCGTCACCTCTGGGTTGAGGGACCAAGTATGAGCAGAGGTGGTTAATGCTGTATAAGACACATGTGTTTTGCAAGGTAATGTGACAGAGAGGGTGGATTTTGCTAGCCTTTCACTCCCTCAGCAGCACTTCCCACCAGAAGCAACCCCAGCGAAACCATCAGGGAAGTACTGCTCAGGGAGTGCAAATTCAGCATGGTCCTCAGTCACCCCTTTTCTAGGGAATTATTACAAGTGATCACTCTCGCCATGCAGAGTGGGGCTGGTGTGGTTCAGCATCCTATGGTATTACCATGAAGGAGGGGGGAATTGTCACTGGACAAGTGGACCATTTTGGAGGGTTGCCCATGAGCTGCACATGAGCTGCACAGAAAACCCTGCTGCTTCACCCCATTTCAGCTGGAGCCCTGATTGCAGCAGGGGACACATAATTTTTTTTGAAGGCTATTGGGAAGAGGGACAGACCAGGGATTTGATGTTTCCAGCTGAGGCACTCACTCGTCTTCTCCACAGATCCTGCCCCATCAGATATTGGCGTCAGGCTGGAGACGGTTCACGGCAAACAACAACTCAATAGCACTATGTGGTGTCAGGAGTGCGGAGGAGAGCACAAGTACCTGAAAGAAGGGGGACAAGAAACAACAAGTCAAAATAAAGGGAACTGAGGGGGATAGAGCACTAATGAGCCATGGATACGAGCTGTTTGCTTCACCCAGCACCAGACAGACTACATGTTTCTGGTGTTTACTGACAGGGCAATACAACTGGCCCAGTGAAACTGCCTGCTTGCTAATAACTGTAGTTAAGTCATTTTAAGGAGCATAATGACTGGTAGCATTGTACTCTTAATGAATGTGTGCTTTGACTCATTTCTACCCACATCTTACCCTGTGATTTGTTGTGACTGCCACTGTGTTTACTGCGTGGCAGCAGCTGATGAAGCAGGGGTTTCCTCCCCTATAGTACAGCTTTGACTGACGGCTGTTGCCTCTCAGTTGGAGATGAGGTGAGAACCACTGAAGTGCTGCTGTAGGGAGCCACAGTCCCTGCTCAGAAACATCTCTTCAGACCGAGCACAGGCTGTTCTGCACATCAGGACCAAAGCTCAACCTGGGGCACTGCTGAGATGCTATTGCTTTTGTTTGGTCAGGTTTTAAATCCAACATGGGTGTGATGTATGAAACTGTTGCTCACTACAGCCATGATACACACCCTGCTAGATGCAGGTATCTTGTGTTTCTTAAGTGAAAACCAGTATGCAGGTGCCTGGCATGAAGGCTGCTCTGAGGGGCAAAGCTACCAGCAAGGAGCGAGTGCATATGCTCTTGCTGCATGGAGCTAACTTGGGGTTGAAGCCATAGGACACTGCTCTTACCAAGCCCCAAGTTCAGCAGTGTCTCTTGGGTCAGGCCTGCAGGCAGGGATGTGAAGGCAGATTTATCTAGCCCACTTGAACATGAATTTGCTTCTTCAGTGCAAATCAGAGGCGAGGAAGCACACGCAACAACAGCAGAGTATGTCTGTGTGTGTTTCCCGCAGTACCCCTTCATGGCACGGCTTAAATGTGTGGTACTGTTGCATTTCAACTTTTGTTGTTGTTCTTTCTTTCATCTTTTCACTTCAAATAATGAAAGGAATCTGGAGTTAAGTTACTACAGATCCCTTCTGTACTGATGATAGTCTCCCCCTCACTTCTCCCTTCCCTTGTCCTCCCACACAATCTGTGGCAAACTGACACTGATTATCCCTTCTCCTTCCTACAGCTGAGAAACTGTAATTTGCAGATGCCAAAGCCTGACACTGTCTTACTTACGTTACGTGAGAATCAAACTACAGCACAGTATGTGCCCATTGTGTTATCACGCAATTTAATTCTGAAAAACATGAGCGGACACATTATTGAAGTTTTCTGGGTCTACAAGCCAAACATCAACAATAGCCACTGCCAGATAAAAGCAATTTCTACTTGGAGTCCCACCACTGAACCCTAAGGGGATTTGTGCAACCAATAGCAAGCCCAGAGAGAAAAATGAGAGCTCCAAATTTAATGTCTGAGAAAGGATGCAGTCAAATACAGTGGGACTTCACTCCTTTGCCTCCAATATCTCTGAGGGCTCAGTGAGGGGGATAAATGTGAATATTTGTTCCTTCATTTTTACAGAGAAGGGGAGAATTGCCCAGAGAAATAATGTCCACCTCTTCTCCAGGAAGGTCTCTTCAGGACAGTGTATCTCCTTTGAAGACCTCCTTATTCAGTGCAGTGTGCCGGTCTCTCCACCTGGAGGGCTGCCCCTCCTGCTGGCAGCCAGGAGCCCGGAGCTCCCATCCTGACCCACCGCACTGTGAGGGGCAGTTCCTCCGCAGCGGAGGGCAGGGAAGGATGCAGCAAACGTCTGATGGTGCGTCTGGAGGGGCTTATCTGTCTGCATGTCTCAGCAACAGCCACATAGATGGTTGTGCATGTTGGGAGGAGGGAGAGTGAAACATCCACTTGTGCTCTTTCCCCTTTTTCAGTCCCCCAATTAAAGTAGAAAAAAAAGGTAATTTCTTCCCTGTATAGTAGGATACTTCTCAATAGGTTGGGGGGCTATACACCACCATCCAAAAACAAATGATGTGTAGGAAATGCTGTATTCCTTTGTGCTTCTCCATGAGAAATAAATTTGTCATTCACATTCAGATGCAGATCAGTTCTGTGGATGGAAACATGTGTCTCCTACTCCACATTTAAATGTCATTTGCCTCAATTCCAAACAACTGCTGAAGTAATCAGTGCGTCCTGTCAGTTCTTTGGTTACTTTCGTCAATTCTTTGTTTTTGCACCCACACTCCATTTCTCCAAGAGCCAATAATTAGTATAAATGTCAGTGCTTTGTTTGACTGCAGGGGACTTGGGAGGCCAGTGTTCCCCTGATGCCTGACCCTGATTGGACACCACAAAAAAGCTCTGTTAAATGCTGGCTCAAGTTAGACAAATGCCTGGCTTTTTGAAAAGAGAATAATCCCAAACAGGTGGCGCATATTCACAGCTATAGTGCATAAATCCAGGTAAATCCAAGAAACTCATAAATTTTTTCATATGAGAGACTTGTACAACTGCTTCTTTTCTTCTTTCTCTTCCCACTCCTGCCTCTCCCCCAAAGTCCTTTCACCTCTAACACAGCACATTTGGACAAAGGGCAAGTTGCAGTAAAAGCTTAAAATTCTTCAGGAATCTGCCTCAGAGGGTGACCTGCCAGCAGGGTTAAGCCAAAGCAAAGCAACATCAGATCCCATGTCACCACTGTCAAGCCTCAAGTCCCGTTAGAAAGCCAGTGGAAAGTCTCCCTGCATAGTTCTCAGCCAATTCACGTGTTAACCCTCTGCTTATCTTTCAGGGTGTATTAATACATTTCGGGCGTGGATTAACTTGTCCATCAGTGTGTCACAACTCAACCCCCCTCCAAGAGGATAAAGAATTTGATTTGTTATTTTGAGATTAACAATAGGCTAATGGGGAAGAAATGTGTTATCAGATTAAAAAAAAAAAAACAACCAACATTGCTAAAAATGGTGCTTTGTTTTACAAAATACTGTTTGAGACCTCCTTGCAAAACAACTAAACTGTGGAAAACACATTTCAAACTGAGGGGCTGCTGTGCCTTTGGCTGGCTCAATTTTGCTAATGATTTCTCACTAACCAAAACTGTGTTCCATAGGAATTGAAAAGAAGATGTTTACAAGCCACCCTGGAAACTAGACTTAGGTTTATGATGCAGCTGGTTACACAGAACTTCCCTGCAGTTTTTAGATTACCCTGCGTATCTGCACTACTTAGCAGATAACCAACTGCTCTTGTACATCCTTCTCCAAAGTTAACAATGATTTTTAACATCTCAGACACTGCTGGAGCCCATCCATCATCCTCCTCTTCCTCCCCACTCCATTCAGATGACAGCTGCTGTAGTCAGGTTCTGCTGCCAGAAAGTGGAAGAGGCAAAGACCGGGCACATGGACACTACTGAAGCTTCACCGCAGGAGCCATCCCCCTTCCAGGGATCCAAGAGCACATCCAAGGGCTTGCAGAGACCTGGGGCTTTCTCCACACCGTCTGCTTCAGGCTACTTAAGGCACGTAGCAGTCAGGTGTCTATCAGAGATCCCTGGCCTAGCCCAGAAAGAGTACAGCTATATCCAGGCTAATTTATCCTGCTCCTCTGCAATGCTAATTGACTTGTCTGCAGGATCACCACTGATATGTCACTAGATAGTAGCCAGGCCCTTGGCAGGCTTCTTCTGAGCATTGCTGCACTATGGTCTGTAGATTCAATGCCAAGGAGCCTGTAGCCTTTTGGACAGCAAATGTTTCTGTTTATAAAGAATACCAAGAAATGAATCTTTTGAGACATGATGAAAGCTCCTTCAGAATAATGCCTGTTTGTCCTGAACCCTCTAACCTGAGTTTGAACTTTTATTGCTGACTCTCACATGTAAAACACAGACCCTTGGTGCCTGAGCACTTGTTGTCTGTAGATGTTTCACAGCAAAATCCTAACACCATTCCTATCTATGTGGTTGTGGCTTCAGGCAGGTTTAGTACCAGTGCTACAGGGAACACTATCTGATGAATTTTCTTAGTCTTTTTTCAGATAGGAATGGTATCTTTAGAGCTATTTTTACCTGGGTACCAGTTTTGCATGTTGCTACCAGATCCTTTACCATTTTGACCTCAGAGACTGTCACTCCACCAACCATAAAGATGATCAGAAGAGGATGATCACCAGGGTGAGGGCGATTCACCTGTAAAATGAAGGAAAGCATTATTTGTAGTTGCTCAGTCCAACTCCAAACCTATGGACGAGCAGTGACTGGCTCCCTGAGCTGCTGGAGGAAGACTAATGAGGAAGCTCAGAAAGAAATATTCATAGAATGCTGGTTTCTGTAGCAGCTCAGAAGGAGATCAATGAGGATGACGCCTAGTTAAAACTAATGAACAGTTTCCAGGGAAATGAAGTCTTCATGGTTTCCACTGAAACCCAAGGGAATTCTCACAGAGTCTGAGGGCTTCTCCCTCCATTCCTTCTTCATTTCTTTCCCACCTTTCTCAGAATGGGAGTAGGGTACTTTGGTGGATGTGCAGTTTGGACGCACGAATGCATGGAGCTTTAAGGAATGAGGGGTAAATCACTACCCAGTAGAAGCATGGAGTCCAGCCTAAACATGCTAGAATCCCCGCCTGAGGTCAGCAGTGGAAAGAATCGTAATGTGTTTCACCAGTCCAGTAAATAATGCTTTACAATTCCAATGAAAACAAATCAGGTTCATTATAGTGTAAAATCAGTTTCTAGCTTGTTTCAATTCAGAGTTTTCAATACTTCTGTCACTGGATTATAACTAATATAGACAAACTTTAGCTCAAACAAAATACGTGGTTTATTTTTCCCCAATTATCATTAAAATGGCACAAACATTCTACTTCAGTTAAGACTTTATAAAACCGCATTATAATTTTAAATGTGAAGGTGATGCTTTACATCACTTTCCTCTTAACCACTTCTAGAAGTTTGATTGCTTTGTTGTTTCCTAGCAAACTCTTTCTTGACAGAACACACTCCCCTGACAACGCCTCGCTCCAGTCCTTGGCAGTGATGTCAATGGAGCCCGTGCAATTGCTCTTGTCACACCACCCTTCAGTACGAAACACTCCAAATGTTTGTCTCCAAAAAGTGACAGTGAGAACAGTTTAATTTACTCCTTTTTAGACTCTACGCCCCCTCTCCTTCCACAAGCGTAGGTTTTTGACAGCATTCACTTGACAAAATGAAAGTGGTCATCAACCCGCATTTGGGTGTAGCACGGCTCCTTTGCTTCCATCACCATGGCAGTTGCCTTGGATCCCTGTGGCTCCTCAGGGTTCAGCTTTTCTTGCCTTCCTATTGTGGCTGCCCCAGGTTTAGGTTTGGGGCAGTTTTTCTTCCTGCCGCTCCGTCAGGCTTTCTGACTGGCAACCTTCAGAAGAGACTCTTTTGTTTGGAGCACACACAAGGGGCCAGTGTGCTCTGTCTCCAGGCCAGCTGCCCTTTGATTATACAGGGCTGCTCCCCGGGAGTCTGAAACCAGTACAAAAACCCCTTAGATAGATGTATTAGTGAGCTGAGTATTCGTGTACTGGGTGTTTACCATCTTAATTGCCCCTACTTTGCCAGCCACGGAACTGATGGCACAGATAGCATATTTACATGCTACAGTTCAGGAGGGTGTCCTGCAGTTCTGCTGTGATATTGAGCAATTTTCCATCTACACCAACAGACTGATTAAATTGATACATTAGAGATTACAAAGACATTCTGTATGCATTTTCCGACATCAGACTACTTACTTCTTACTATCTGCCTGTAACATAGTGCCAGCCCCAAATGAAAAAATGTCCATTCCTGTTACAAACACCATGAGGAGTTTAAGTAAGACCTAAATATTTACTTACAATGCAAGTCAGATAGAGCTTTTACTTGCTAAAACATTAGAGTATTTCATGCCATAATTGCTGCAAGGAGTGACACAAGGTTAACGAAATAACTGTTTGCAAAGATGGCAAAGATAAAAGTTTACAAAACTGTCTGCTATGGTACTTCAAGGTAATACAGGAATTATTGTTTTGTTCCTTTTCATGGATCTTTGTTCTTCTTAACCCTGTCACCAGAGCAAATAGCTCCACTCCATCTCATGAAGTCTTTAAAGGATCCAAGACATATGCAAAGAGATTGAACTTCAGAAGCTTGCTATTGAATAAAGTCTCTCTTTCCTAATGACAACAAACTCATCATAAACATGCATGCGTGACATTGGACACACTGAAAGGACACCCAGTATAAGAGCATTAATTGGAAAACACAAGCTTTCATGGCAATACTAAAGAGAAAATGTCTTGACAAATCATTTCCTTCAGTCAAAATAAACCTAGATCCAAACACATGGTGCCTATATAAAACTTATTATTTTTCAGAAGACTAAAGTTCAAACCACAAATTCCAGAAATGCATATTAAAAATACTATTAGGCATGCAAACCCTAAATTAAATTAAAATTGCAATGAAAAAGTTCTTGGAATCTGTAATTTCGTTATGCTATGCACAAGTGTTTTGAAGGAGGACAATACTTGGGGTACGAAATATTTGGCTGTGTTAAGAATGCAAGTTTCTGCCAAGATTTTTTTTGTTTGATAATACAACCACCCAAGGCTCTCTCTTTTGAAGGAACTGGCTGCATGTGGCTAAACACAGCTTATTTCTGTGATACAGAAGAAGAACTAAAATGGACTGCAACAAAAGCAATGTGTATCTTCTGAGATACTTCTAAAGTTCTGTTGTTTTGGGACATTTCTGAGGTTTCTGAATCACCTTTACTGTGAAATCTTCATTTTGCAAAAATCCCCAAGTGAAATTCACATTCAGTTCAAAACGCCACGCATTAAAAAAATTGGGATGGTTATCCTGGGCAAATAGAATGACTAGCCAAGAAAAAAGCAAACTGATTACACCAAGTGAAGGAGCCTGAAGGAAGAAGGAGGAATGTTCCCCTGAGCTAGCAGAGCATCCCAGGCGGACACCAGCCTCCAGCCCTGAGCCCACCACTACTGCATTTCCTCGTGATGCTGATGGTCAGAGGGCTCCTTCTGTATGGAGAAGAGTGAGAAGGGGAGATGAGAAAGTGAGGTGACAGTGGTGAATGAAACTCTAAAATGGAAACAGGAAGGAGCTGGACGACAGTTATTTTTCCCATGGCAGATCACAAAACACAGCCTTTTCCTCTGAGGAAAGTCAGAAGAAACAACTTCCACTGTCCCGTGACAGGTATCTCTGCCAACCAGGACACCAGCACCAATGCATCTGGTATTTGTGACCAATCAGAAACAAATTAATTTAGCTGAATAACTGGAAAAAGGAAAACACATCGATCACCAGAAACTAGTATCAATGTATGACTAGTATCAATGGCATCAATGATACCAAGCTCAGATCATCATAAACCACTTGTGTTTTACAGTAGTGGTCAAAAGACAAATTCCGGTGGCAGCCAGCCCTTTTCCCTTCACCTTCCCTAAGATTCAAAACAAACACATCCACCAGAGAAACAACTTCTGCATGAGAGGTGTTTTTGAAAGTCTGTGCTGGGTGAACATGTCTGAGTCCATCACTTACCAAAGCATGTTTATGTGAGTTGGCATTTATATTCAGGCATTGAGGAAGAAATAAAAATATAAGGAAGCTCATGAAATAATTACAGTGCTGGTGGTGCAGTAAGTCGAGAAGATCCTCTTGTGTGAGAAACACAGGCTGGTCAGAAACTTGTTGACGTAACAACTGAGCACTTGACAACAAGCCAAGATACAAACTAAATGAGCAAGCGTGGCCACATATTTGTGAAGTACATGATGATGCCTATTAAATATTCATCCTACACAAGATTTGTTTGCTCATCTGTTATATATTCCTTACAGTAGGATATTTTTCCTACTAGCAGAGATGCAAGTGCTTACAGGTACATATTGCCCATAATATACTTATGTGATACACACACACTCAAATTATTAGTAAGGATAGAATAGACTTGCAACTAGCCAAAGCTGTCAATGTCTCAACGTCTCCATCTCTTTAGACTTTCTGGAATCCATTTCTTGTTTATTTTTGTTCCTTTGTTTGTTTGTTTGTTTTTCTGGTAAACAAAGGCAAGCTATGTTGCTGCTTAAAAAATAAAGGAAACAACCAAACACAATGAAATAAACACAATTGTGAGAGTTATTGGTAAATAAATCTAATAATTGAAAACATCACTTGTGTGCACCAGCTTGTCTACTTTGATGGTGGAATATCTGTTTCTTCTTCTACTGTTTTTGGAGTGTTGGCATTAATTTTTTCAGTACTGATATATGAATGGAAAGAACACCAGGTCACTCTTTCTACAAATATTGTCTTTTGTCTCAGGGCTTTACCATAAGCTGTGAAAAGCTGAGAATTTCCATTTAGGAACCTAGCTAAATACCTCTTGGAAATCCATTTCAATAGTGGACAGAGATTCCTGAAAACAAGCACCAGATTTTAGGCATACCTGATTTTGTGCTTAAGACTAACTTGCTCTGAAATAACATAAAAATAACTTTGTTTCTCTGATAGTGGGTTCTAGAATAGTACCAACACAACAGTCAAAACTGGTTTTGTCTTCTGTCTTTAAATGCATGGCAAGCCTAGCAAATATTAACACAAAATAGAAAAAACCTTTTTCTTTTTGATTACTGTAGAATCACAGAATAATTCAGGTTGGAACAAACCTTCGTAGCTCATCTACTCCACCTCCCTGCCCAAAGCAAGGCCAACTTCAAAATTACATCAGGTTGCTCAGGGCTTTGTTCAGCCAGCCTTTGAATATCTCAGAGACTGGGAATCCACAGCCTCTCTGGACTTAAGCACTCTTATGGTGAATGCTTTTTTTCTTTATATCCAGCTGGAATTTCCCATGCTGCAACCTGTGTCCACTGCTTCTCATACAGTTTGATGATACCTTTTCTGTGCTGAGGAGTGGTGGTGTTAAAACTGGAAGAAGAACACCAGGCACGATACAGAAAAAAATACTGCACTCATAACCATAGTGTTGATGTGGTCTGACGCAAATTTGGGGTTGGCTTCAGTGAACGATATGCAGAAGGACAGAGCTAAATGTGCAGCATGTTAGCTACTCCGCACTTCATCTCAGTAGATATTTAGTGAACACTCAGCGTAGGCTAATTTATAAAGCAGAGTAAGCTCTTGTAGAACGACTGTCTGAAAACATGCTAAGAGCATCCACAAGGCAATTTCTGACTAACAGGCTTCCTTCCTCCCCACTGCAAGTTGAACCATATCAAGTTATAGAAAAGGCACCTAATATGGAGCTCCTCTGATGACCTTTCTCCCCTGTGAGACCTGACTGTTCATACTTACTTCTCTCCTATCTCAAGGCTGCTCATTGTCCTTAAATTCCTTTGATGAGCTAAGTGTCTTGTGGAATGCCTTTTGGAAATCCAGGCAGATCACATGAAGCGGCACCTGCTTATCAATTTGCTTGATGGGTGTCTCTGAAGAGCTCTGAAAGCTAAGAAGTGAGGTAGGACTGAGGTAGGACTTCCCTTTAGCAAAGCCACATTGTCTGCTCCTAGACATATCATCCTTATTCAGGTGTCCAGCATCATCCTTATGTAGGTGTCCAGTCTGCTCCATTCCTCTTGTTTTGTTCAGCAGGTGCTACCCATCTGTACTGTACCTGCAATGTGGTGCCTCAAGCTATTCCAGGCTCCTCTGCAAGGACTTTACTTTCCTAACCGTCCCTTAAATGTTGCTGGACAATATCAACTCAAATACATAAAATCCGCCACTGCCACACAATGCTATCGAAAATCAGGAATGAGGTGCAGGAAAATCTTACGGATGAGCTTGGAAAGCCTGGCTTACCTTCATGAACATGCTGAATCCAGTTTTAAGGAGATCGGTGAGACCTGATGACATATGCTCAATATCAAGAGGATCAGGTCGTTCAGGATTACAGATCTCTTCCACTATCTGTTTCAACAGTGGTTTGTAAGAAGCCTGCACAAAAATAACACAGCACTGTCAATAAACCTATTTAGACTCGGTGACAGTGCTCTTCTAAACGTTTTACTTCTATTAAAGGTAACAAAAATAATTATCCTAGAAAGGACACCATTCAGAGAGCTAAAAGATTATCGAAGCAGCAGTGGTCTTTGTGATCTTGCCCACAAATGGTGTGCATCAGCACAGCATCAACCTCCAAAGACAGGAATATGGCCACACATTTACTCTGCCTGTGTGTACTACATGAGTAAAGGAAGACAAGGAAAAAATGTGGCTTCTAGTTTCTCTGGAATCTTTTTGGAGGTAGCACAGAAAGGGACAGCAATAGGGATGACACTCTGTTGCCCATCGTGCACCCAGAAGACCTCATTCCCTTTGTAATGATTTTAGAAACACTTAAACAGGGATTTTTAGGAGAGGATAACAGGAGGGCTAGGGAGAGGTCAACCTGCCTGTTTGTCCCTCATGAGAGAGCAGAGTTAAGGAGTCCCTGCTAGACCTTCAGCTTCTACAGCCAGGGCACTCTACTTCCACCTGTGGAAAACCTCGAGAAAAATAGGCCAAACAACCCCACTGATATCATGCATGTCAGAGTTTCAGAGAAGTTAGGGACCAGGAAAAGCAGAACATGTGAATGTAGAAATGGTCAGCATCCTGGGAGATCAACTTCCAAAGGATCCACCCTACATCTTCTTCAGGGTCCACAAACCTGTGCTGAATATGAATTAGTAGCCCAGAAATTTCTACATTCCTTTACCAAGATTTAAACCACACTGTCATCCTGAAAAAGTTTCTAGGATAAAAATTTTAGGGATTTGTGGAGAGATGCTCTTTAATGAAAATTCAACCTTACTTGGTTTACAGATGGATTTTTGCTTTGCTGCTTTCAGCTTTGCCTAAACTGCAACAAAACCACAATGGTTTCAGAAAGTGCAACCGTCTTAGACAATTAGAAGGTTTCAAATTAGCGTATTTGTCTTCCTTTAGGACTAGCCCAGGTATACATCACCTCCTGGATTTCTTAAGACAATCAAGTATAACATCATTCATTTTGTAAAGATGATATCTACAAAAGACATAATTCAAAATAAACATATACATGGATGGAAAATAAAAAGCAAGCTGCTTGGCTGGAAAGTAAAATTTTCTGGAGTAATTAAAGAAATGTTCTTCATTCAACACTTTATAGTGAGAAACAAAACTTAAGAGTTTTTAAATACAATCCTGTCAACGAAGATTTATACAACTCATCTAGTTCTTCTCACAACACATGCATAATTTTTAATTGAGCCAACAAAGCAAATTACAGCAAACATGAGCTACAGCATCATTTAGGAGAACATGCCAAGATTTGTGTCAAATCTAGTCATGCAATAAACAACTATTGGAAAATACACATGCAAGCATGAAGTCCCGTGTATAAAAATCTGATTAATATCTTCATAGATGAGGAACAGAAAGAGATTAGGAATGAAATATTTTTGGAGTAGAGATCAAATCACAGTCGAACAGAGAGGCTTACTGCACAGAATTAAAGGACAAATATCATCTGACTTAAGCAAAACTATTTACCAAAAGACATTAAAAATGTGCTATGATTTTGTATGTCCAAATTTTCAAAATTCAGTGCCCTTCAAAGTGATCCACTCTGGCTACACAGATACGAAAAGGCAGGTACTATGATCACTTAACTTTTTTTAGCTATGATAGTTTCATATATTTTCAAAATATTTTATGACTTGAAAATAATCTATTACATTTTTAGGGAGTTTTTTCTGTAGTTTTTATACAACCCCCAACAGCTGCATTGATTTCTAACTCATATAATGAACCTTTCATCAACTTTAAATTTTGGCTGGGCATAAATTGCCTTTAAAACAGTTGCTAAAAACCGCGATGGCTATGGGACATACCTCAGACAAAATTATAAGGAGAAAGGAGAGAGAAAAAATGAGAGAAAGAAAGAGAACCAGAAAAGGAGAGGCAAAGATGAAGGAGGGAGGGATAAGAGAAGGGAGGGAGGAATACACTTGAGATCAGGATGAAAGGAAAAGAACAGTAGTTACAATATCAGGCAAAATAAATACTCTGCTCTTGCACAGTTGCTACGTGAACTGCTTTGATAACCTGATGGAAACATTTGTAAAGACCTGTATATGTGATGCAAAAAACTGTACCGCCCCAAACCTCCTGAACTGCCCTCAGCAGAAGGTTGGTCCTACTCAAGCTATTAAATCCAACTCATGGCCGGAGTAGGAGGCTGCAAAGTGTTAATATATCCCTTGCTGCGTTCCAGCACTTAGCCCTAAGCAAACACCCTGGGTTACATCCAAAGAACATACTGATGCTAATTACACTTCCAGGAAACTTTTAGAGGGTATTTTCTTCCATCCAACTGCCCCCCCACTGAACTGTAATAAATGTTCAACAATTTTCCCCATTTCAGACACCAGACAGGTCCTCAGTGCCAGGAGACTTCAGTAACAGGTTTTCTCCACCTTAGCTTTCCAGCGACATTTTGCAAAACTCCCAATTCCTGTTGTTACAAAGCATTGCTTAATTTGAACTACATCCCTTTGCCGGTCCACAGCATACTTGTGAGTTTGGAAGGATTTTGTTCTGGCTCTAGGCTGTAATTAAGTTTTACAGTCTCTCTCTAAGTCACCATATGTGCTTTGGATCATAAAATTCTATTTTTAACTGAAAAAAATAGAACATGTTGGGGGAGGTGGAGAGACAGAGAAACATTATATATTAATCCTCATGATCTATAGTAGTATCATAGTTGATGTGTTCATATAATAGAAAAAAAGGGTGCATTTTTCACCTATTTATGAATGGATCTGATTCTGACACTTATAGAGACAGAAGAGAAAAAACACAGAAATATAGTTGCTCTATGGATGCAGGTATCCTGCTTTGCTATGCCATGAGAAGTCTTAGCCCAGCACTGTCTTGTCCTAGCTCTGCCTTTCACTGGGCATGTTGCAACAGTGCTGCAGAGAAAATGCCAAATTTCTTCCTCAGACAATTCTTTGTTGACATTGACAGAGATATCCCTGAGTTTGGATGAAGGACTTGAGGAAGTTCTTAATGATTAGGTCAATTATAAAATCTGTACTTAAATATTTTCCACATGGGCAGAACATATATAGGATTAGCACATCAGCAAAATTAGTGCTGTAATTTTGACAGCATGCTAGAGAAATAACGTACACGGGGAAAAGAAAGATCCACTTGCCTGGTGGGTGTTGCTGCCTGGATTATGTATGGAATTAAACTGTTTCATGTGCATTCGAGCTCTCGCGATATCCCTGAGGGACCGAAAGATATTGTCCACTGCATCTGCTGCTTTCTGAGATGTCAGGTTCAGCGACGAGTCACAGCCTAAAGAAATAAAGAAACATGGAGCTGAGTGAGTGAAAATATTTCAAGTGTTTTGATAATAAGCAGTAGGGAAAGGATAACTGGGAGGAAAATTAAATTAGTTTCATCATGTTATATTCTAGAAAGACAGGGGCTTGTTAGACAGCACATCCTCAGCATGGCACAAGACTCTGTAGCTAAGCAAAAAGCCATAAATCCTAGACAGCAAGCAAAGTGAACAGTGTGGGACATTTGTAACATACATCATACAGCAATTTCATCGGCACAGGGTATGTTTTGCTCTCCACAGCAAACAGTAGATCCCATGCTAGCAGGCCCTGAAGAAAAGCCACACATGGAAAGGAGCCAGCTTGGTTTGCTGGTCTCTTTGGGGCAAAACAGCCATGAAGCAGGGAATTGCTGCTCAAGCATCGGAACGGAGCCCTGGCTGGCAGCCTGCTGACTCCAAATGCATTTCCTACCTTTGCAACAAGAAAAACAGGAACAGACCACGCTAAATACAGCACACATGATATCTATGCATTGGGAAGAGCTGTATAACCGTAAAAAGTCCCTATCACTCAAAATGGCAAAGTTATTACTTTCAATGTATTTTCCCAAAGCTAAGATATCTGCTAAGATATACTGCTTATCTTCCACCGAGGTCAAATTCCATTTAGAGGACCACATAAAAGGCCCCTCCAGGTGGCCAGGCAGTACCTTGGCACAGCAAAATTCTTATCCTGGGCTCCATCCCCCTCACCACAGGACCTGTGTTCCACAGATGAGTAGAGAAAACGCTTTCTCAGCTGACCTGCTGATGCGACTTATCCAAGTGAGAGATAACTGGGTCACTTGGCATTTGTATTGCCCTGTCAACACCTTTTGACATGTCTGCCCGGCTCAATTCTCGCTTGACTCCTCGTCCCTGTGGTGGAAGATGCAGCACAAAATAACCCTTCTTGCCACACGCACACACAAACACACACTCTCCTGCTTATCGCCAGTGCCTTCTCTGGGGGATGCTGCTGTAGTGGTTTGTGTCCATCCCCCAGTCCTGCGATTGGTCCTGCACCAGCAAATCTCTGTGTCTGTGCAGAATCCTGCTGAGAGGATGGGCTGTCCCTGCAGGTCCCAGCGCCCGCTGCAGCTGTGCCTGGATTTCTAGTGGTGTGTTAGTGGCCCAAGTTGGCAGCGAAGACATCAACAGAAGAGGTACCAAGATAATTAAAAAAGACTTTAAAGCACTGGGTCGATCAGTTCATGGGACGGGAGCACAAGTGATATTCGCCTCAGTTCCTGTGTTAGCTGGGATGGATGAGGAGCTAAATAAAGAGAGGAGTAGAAAAGCTCATCTCATCAACAGGTGGCTTAAGGATTGGTGTCACCATCAAAATTTTGGGTTTTTTTGACCATGGGGCAAGCTCCATGGTACCTACTCTCCTCAAATCAGATGGGCTTCATCCTTCTAGGGAGAGCAAGAGGACTATAGCCCATAAGTTGGCAGGGCTGATCAGGAGGGCTTTAGACTAGGTTTGAAGGGGGAAGGGATTGAAACTGGGGTCTCCAAAGATCAGATGAAAGATGGAAATCCCGAATTAAGAGTGAAACCAGCAGCCCACTTGAAGTGCAGGTACACTAATGCACGTAGTATGGGCAACAAACAAGAGGAGCTGGAAGCCATCATGCAGCAGGAAAGCTATGACATGATTGCCATCACAGAAACATGGTGGGATGACTCTCATGACTGGAGTGCTGCTATGTGTGGCTACAAGCTCTTCAGAAAAGATAGGCAGGGTAGGAGAGGTGGAGGGGTGGCTTTGTATGTTAGAGAATCACTTGACTCTGTTAAACTTGAGGTCAGCAGTGACAAGGTTGAGTGCCTGTGGACCAGAATCAGAGGGAAGTCCAACAAGGCTGACATCCTCGTGGGTGTCTGTTATAGACCACCCAACCACGACAATGAAGGCGATGAATTATTCTACAAGCAGCTGGCAGATGTCTCAAAATCGACGGCCCTTGTTCTTGTGGGTGACTTTAACCTGCCGGATATCTGCTGGGAGCTCAATACTGCACAGAAGAGGCAGTCTAGGAAGTTCCTAGAGTGTATAGAGGACAATTTCCTTCATCAGCTGGTAAATGAGCCTACCAGGGGCAAGACCCCGCTAGACCTACTGTTTACAAACAGAGAAGGGCTGGTGGGAGATGTAGTGGTTGGAGGCTGCCTGGGGCATAGCGACCATGAAATAATAGAATTTTCAATACTCAGAGATGCAAGGAAAACCATTAACAAAACCTCTACGCTGGACTTCCGGAGGGCAGATTTTTGCCTATTCAGAAGTCTAGTTCAGAGTATACCCTGGGAAGCAATGCTTAAAAACAAGGGGGCCCAGGAGGGTTGGACATGCTTCAAGCAGGAGGTTTTGAGAGCACAGGAACAGGCTATACCAGTGTGCCGAAAGGCTAGCTGGCGGGGAAGACAACCGGCTTGGCTAAACAGGGAGATTCTGAATGAAATCAGAAATAAAAAGAGACTTTACCGACTGTGGAAAAAAGGGCTGGCTACTTATGAAGAATTTATGGAAATAGCTAGATCATGCAGAAAAAAAATCAGGGAAACAAAAGTGCAATTTGAAGTTAATTTGGCCAATTCTGTCAGGGATAATAAAAAGTCCTTCTTCAAATATGTTAACAACAAAAGGAGGGGCAAGGAAAACCTCCATTCTCTGTTGGACTTTGAGGGAAATATAGTTAACAAAGATGAGGAGAAAGCTGAGGTACTTAATATCTACTTTGCCTCAGTTTTTACCAGTAAGACAGGTGGCCCTCAGGACAACTCATGTCTGAAGGTGGTTGACAGAGATAGGAACCCAAATAGGCCCCTTGTATTCCAGGAGGAAATAGTTGGTGATTTACTGAGCCATCTGGATCCTCACAAGTCTATGGGGCCAGATGGGATCCATCCTAGGGTGATGAGGGAGCTAGCAGAAGAACTTGCCAAGCCTCTCTCCATCATCTTCCAACAGTCCTGGCTCACTGGGGAGGTCCCATATGATTGGAAATTGGCCAATGTTACCCCAGTCCACAAAAAGGGCTGCAAAGCTGACCCTGGCAACTACAGGCCTGTCAGCCTGACCTCGGTGCCTGGCAGGGTTATGGAGCAGATCATCCTGAATGGAATCACACAGCACCTTCAGGATGGACAAGGGATCAGACCCAGCCAGCATGGGTTTAGGAGGGGCAGGTCCTGTCTGACCAACCTGATCTCCTTTTATGATCAGGTAACTCACCTGGTGGATGAGGGGAAAGCCGTGGATGTGGTCTATCTGGACTTCAGCAAGGCCTTTGACACTGTCTCCCATAATATACTCCTGCAAAAGCTGGTAGCCCATGGCTTGGACAAGTGTACTCTACGCTGGGTTAAGAACTGGCTGGAGGGCCGGGCCCAGAGAGTGCTGGTGAATGGGGCTGCATCTAGCTGGCGGCCAGTCACTAGTGGTGTTCCCCAGGGGTCAGTGTTGGGTCCAGTCCTATTTAACATCTTTATTGACGATTTAGATGAGGGGATTGAGACCATCATCAGCAAATTTGCTGATGACACCAAGTTGGGAGGGAGTGTCGACCTGCTGGAAGGCAGGAGGGCTCTGCAGAGGGATCAGGACAGACTGGAAAAATGGGCTGATTCCAATGGGATGAAGTTCAATAAGGCCAAGTGCCAGGTGCTGCACTTTGGTCACAACAACCCCCTGCAGCGCTACAGGCTGGGCGCAGAGTGGCTGGAGAGCAGTCAGACAGAAAGGGACCTGGGGGTACTAATTGACAGGAAGCTCAACATGAGCCATCAGTGTGCCCAGGTGGCCAAAAAGGCCAATGGTATCCTGTCCTGTATCAAAAATAGCATGGTCAGCAGGACAAGGGAAGTGATTCTCCCCCTGTACTCTGCATTGGTGAGGCCACACCTGGAGTATTGTGTTCAGTTCTGGGCCCCTCAGTTCAGGAAAGACATTGAAGTGCTGGAGCGAGTCCAGAGAAGAGCAACACGACTGGTGAAGGGACTTGAGCATAAGACCTATGGGGAGAGGCTGAGGGAGCTGGGGTTGTTTAGTCTAGAGAAGAGGAGGCTTAGAGGTGACCTCATCACTCTCTGTAACTACCTGAAGGGAAGTTATAGCCAGGTGGGGATTGGTCTCTTCTCCCAGGCAGTTAGCAATAGGACAAGGGGGCATGGGCTTAAACTCTGCCAGGGGAAATTTAGGCTGGATATTAGAAAGAAATTCTTTACAGAGAGAGTGGTCAGGCATTGGAATGGCCTGCCCAGGGAGGTGGTGGACTCGCCGTCCCTGGAGGTTTTTAAACTGAGATTGGACATGGCACTCAGTGCCATGATCTAGTAAATGGACTGAGGTTGGACCAAGGGTTGGACTTGATCTCTGAGGTCTTTTCCAACCCAGCCGATTCTGTGATTCTGTGATTTTTTCTGAACAAACTTTCTGCTACAACTGACAGAAGATGGAGTTCCTAAGCACTAAGGGAACAATGAAAAAGGCACTACAAATTTTCAAAATTTACTGAGAAGTTCTAAGAGTTAGAGATCACTCTTTCACATCTTTGAATTCTGTACAGCAGAATATGTATATAATGTATACACATCCACACACACTTATAGAAGTCTGAAACTATTCTTACAAGATGGTAATTAGACACTGAGCTTTCATGTGTCTGAGTATCATTTGTTGAAAGGCTTCAAGTCAGATCCCCAGCTGGTGCAGCAGAACAGAAAAAGTGAATGTACTTCTGCAGGGCTACATCGGACCAGGTTGCTGAGGATTTATGCCATTATATTCCACAAAGCAATGAAGTGAACACAGACATATGTATTTTTTGGTCATGTAACTGCAAGATCTGTGTGCTCTGATACTCTGATTGACCAAAGCTTAGTTTTTAATTTGGCAGAGGAGCTGGTGTGTTGTCAGTGACAGCCCTGAACACAAACCCCACTCTGCAGCTCATTACCCCACTTCACTGGTGCTCTCAAAATCAGAGATGGCTCCTGTGAGTGAACTTGTGCTGGTTTAAGTGCAAAGTAACCGTGTCTAACAGCTGAAAAAAGTGAAACAGAACACCTCCTGAATACATGAGGTTGATAAATAAAGTCTGAGGTGATTAATCCTGGTTTATATTTATCACCAACACAGGCAAAATATTCAGAGGAGGCCGTGTATTGTCAGTGTGCTTTTACCCTGCCCATGAGAAAACACAGGAATGAGAAAACAGGGCAGTCCCTGTCAGATCCCAATTCAGAGGCTGTGAATATTTAATAATTCATATTTAAAAGCATTTTGCAAATGAAAAATTAAATGAAGTGCCTTATTATTATATTACTAGATTTTTCTTCTCTCCGAAAGACAAGCTTTCTCTGCTTTAGCCACATGAGAGGTAAGCAGCTCCTAACTAATGTCAATAGTTATATCTTCTTTGTCCTCTCTTCAATCCTGTCTCAGCAAAAGGCACTGCTTCTGGCCAAGCCATCTCTGCAATGTTTCCTTTCACTAGTGAATGCAAGTCCCCCGCATTGAACAAGTTCAAGCAAGGTAAAAATCACACCAAGTTTGATTTGCTTTGGACAGTTGTCTTTTTTTCTTAATTGTTTATTTTCTTGGACCATTTAAAGTCTTTTGTTTTGGCCCTACAGTTATTTTTCTCATGAAAATAAATGTTTGTTTCCTTCTCCTGTTCACATCACTTCTCACTCTATTTTAACAAGAGCCCTTTGACGAAGAAGTTTCTCAGCTTCTCACTGCCCATTTCTGGAACTGCAGGGCAGTTTCCAGTGGCCACAGTCTGGCTTTGTGGCTGGAAGCCCCCAAGATGCTCCCCACCTTGCCCGGCCCAGTGCGTCCTGCTTTGCTTTTTGTTACAGAGTCAATCTCCTCTTGAGCAATTTCTCAGTGACACGCAGCCTCTGTAGCACCACTCGCCACTCGAACCTCATTGCCAGTGAAATGCCACCCAGAGCTTGGGCCTTGCTTTACAACTTGTGCTGACGCACTCGTGGGCTTGAGGAGGCCAGGAAACCATTCACCCTCACCATCTGCTTAACAGGCCATATCACTCCATCAACGTCACCCAAACCGAAATGAGAGGCTGGCATGCCATGAAGTGCTCCTGCAGCTCCTCACCCTCCACATTCAGCCATGCCTCCCAGCAAACCAGAGCAGATCTCCAGGAGCACCGCAGCAGGGGCTCAGTGTGTGCTCCCAGCCTCCATAGCACAGCGCGGTGCTGGACCAAGTGTGGAGCTGGGGGGTAGTGGGAATAAAACCTCCAATTCAGCACCAGTTTAAGGCTGACCAGATGCAGGGGAAAGAGGTGTGCTTTCAACGGTTGCTCTAAAATGTGGTTTCCTTGAGACTTCTGATCAAGAAATATCACACGTCTGGGAAGTCACAGCTCTTTTTCCAGGCTGACATCCAGTTCTTATTTTTTAAAATGTGTATTTAAAAACAAAAAGAGTTTTCTTTGCAATCTTACCCTTGAGATTAATAACAAAAATCTCCGAAGGCTGCTGCGTACCTGTGGCAGTGCAGTAGGTTGGAAGAGGGGGGCCGGGTCTCTCTCCAGCCTGGAGAACAACAGAAGCTTGTGTTGTACAAATGGCAGGCGGCTACAAATCACGTCCCGTTCACACCTCCCCCGTGAATGGGGCTGTGTGTGCATATGGGGAGCAGAACACAATCCCTCTTCTCAGCCTGCTTCAGGTTACCAAGAAATCTGCTCCTTTTACAACAATGAAGAGGTGGAATACATTAGCTGCTGCACAGCTCGTGCGCTAATTAAAACAACTCTTCCTGTTACTGTGTTTTCACGGGAAGTGAAATGGCATTAAGAGAGCATGCTGAATGAAATCTTTTGAATCCCAAGCCTGCCCTATTCTATACGGGAAAAGGCATATAAATTAAATTTTGGGATAAAGCTTTCCTGTCAGGCTTGAAAAAAAACAGTTGTGGAAAAAAAATTTCACCATTAACCAGCATGAGACTAAAGGTTTTAAAGCACATACCCAAGTTCTTGATATCCCAAGAAGAACACAATGTAGTTCTGCATAAGTGCTGCCTAACCTCACTGATGTTGCTCCTGTTGCTTCCATCCACTTGTGATGATTTTGAGGAGAGTGAGAGCATCAGGAGCTGAATCCAGCACTTGACACGATTAAGCCCTTATATTTGACCTACTTTTGCACTTTTTCAACAGAGAGAGCACATCTCTCAACATCTGCATGACCATTAGTACCAAAACCAAGTCATTTTCACAAGAAGCTTGAAAAGAGAGGAATGGAGATGTTCTTCTCTCCTGTCTGGGGTGACCCAGAAACTAAACTGGACCAGTTTTTCTACCTGTTTCTGAAATTGAAACGAAGATACTTTAAGAAAAGGACACAGACATTGTGAACGCATGAGATCCATGACTATACAGTGGCATGTGACTGATTATTCCCTTCCTCAATGAATCAAATGACAATTTCAGTTCTTTCACTGTGTTTTGTCTCTTTTGGTATATGGTCCAGGTGTTATAAACAAATGTTCTATCTCTAAAGTAGTATGATAATTATTAACACTTTGCAAAGGTCTTTGATAATTCCAGGACACCACCGAAAGGCTACAATCTTACAAAGATATAAAAATTTAGGAAAGCTGAGAGTTTACCAGTTTACTCTGTTTTACTGGTATTTATTCAGGCTTTCTCTACCTTAGGCTGTCTCTACAATCTGTTTAAAGAAATAAACCAATATAAATCTTGCAAACCCTGGAATGGATCTGGCAGAGTAGCCAAGTCATTTTAGAAGCACACACTGAAGCACGGGCTAAACCAGAAAACTGGTACTACAACAACGAGAAAATCCAGCATCAGGATTGCATTATGCAAGCTATTTTTTAGATACGCAGAGTTAATTTGCTTGTCCGTGAAAGATAGAGAAAGAACAGAGATATAGGGTGACTGGAGGGTCAGAACTCAAAATATTGCTCTACGATATTAAACTAATGAAAATTTTCTATTTTTATAGTTTAGATGATAGCATAGAAATGGAGTCCCTTCTTTTCTAGCAGATAAATCTAAAAGCATGTATATATATATATCCACAGCCATATGTTTTATAATACTCTTGATATATTAATGAGTTAAGTTTGTTACAAAAAAGTAGGTACGAATGTGTATGGCTACACAGACCGTGGCTGTTTTTTGCAAGGAAAAAAAATGTGTAAAAATCACAACTAGGATGAAACTTGTGTGATTCTGCACTTACCTTTCTTCCTGATGGATTCTGCCACAAATTTGAATCTTTATTCTTAAATCTGATTTTTATTAAATCGTGCTCTCTTCTGTATCTAAAAGGGGAGCTGGTGAGTGTGACGCTGTGGGACAAGGAAGGACGGGCCAGAATACCACATATCTGTTATTGTCCAACAGCAGCATCAGCTGAAGGTGAAAAATCAGAATTGGCTCCATTTTAGTTTGGGGGACTGCAAAATTGTGGAAGAGAGGTGCGTTCCCCAGCTCATGAGAAAAAAACATCCAGAGTGTGCGTGGCTCCAGCTGGGGCAGCCACATCTGTGCTGCTGGCAGCCCCAGCGAGGAACAAACCTCTGGTAACCTTTGAAATGCTGAAGGCCAAGTCAACACTGCAATGGGCTGAGTTCAAAACAAGGCTAGCTTTTCTGACATTAGCAGTTGATATGGGTGCCATGGATTGGATGAGAGGAAAGCAGGGGTGAAAATAAACAGGGCAGAAGCTGAAATATTTTTCAAAATGGTATTTGGAATTCAAAGTTGAATTAAAATCCCAAGACAAAAGGGGCTTAGTAAAAACCAGGTGCAAGTTATATAAAAATAGCAGGTCAATTTTGCTGAAGCCCTGGCAAAGCAGTGTGTCTGTGCTGCTGGCACAGAGGGGCAGGAGCTCATCAGCTGGGGAAGAGGCAGCGCAGAGGTACAGAGATAACCTGTCCCCAGCCACAGCCTCGGGACGCTCTTGCATCCTACCCTACCAGCAAACAGAGCAGATTTCTAAGCCACCTTCCCCATTCAACTCCTTTTCTCATCCCCCTCTTCATTTCCTCCTTCCTGCAACAGCCCCTTGCCCCCGCCATGCCTCAGCCCTTCATCGCACTGGGGAGGCTGAGCTCAGCTTGGACCGCACTGCTGCAAAACCTCTCCATCCCCACCGCCCTCCTTGGGGAGAGGAAAGTTATTTGTGCACCAGAGGCGAAGAGGCAAAAATTTCTCTGAAGTTACAAGAGGTCAGCATCACAGCCAGAGTGGGAACTCGGGATTTCCCAACCCTGGGCTTGACCAGCTCTCCTGCCAGTCCACACAGCACGAATAACAGACTGCAAACACCAGCAGGCAGAGGAATAAACAGAGCGGAGGAGGAAAACAAAAAAAGCAGTATAGGGGAAAAACACTAGAAAGGGTAAGGAAAACGTATACGATGTTAAAGATCAAAATAGAATGTTTCCTTCAATTACTAGCAACATCTGATTTGAACCTATTTGAAACCCAAGGTTCACACGGAGGGTCACTGTAGGGCTCCAGCTGAAGCCTGAACCTTCAGAATAAAACAAAGGGATTATCTGAGAAGCCACAAAACAGAGAAGGTCAGCTCCACATTTCTACAGATGTCATTCATGATCTGATTGGCACACGGAGAATGAACACACAGCAGCATGCCGGGATGCTCCGGGGCAGTCCCCAGCACCACGCAGAGAAAGTGATGCTGTGGATGTGGTGTCTGTGATGGGAGGAGGGAGGGTCCTATCCACCACCCAGGAAACCACAGGAGCCAGTACTGTGACCAGCAAAGGTGTGATTTGTAGCTTATTTTCATCACAACAAACATTTCCCATCTGAGAGAAAAGCCAAGCATGTAACTAAATTTAGAAACTGAAATCTCCACTTCAGCTTTTAAATAAGCATCCAAACTTTAGCAGTGCTGAGCATCCAGGGATTGCACGTGTATGTCTCCAGGGGCAGTTCAGCACAGATCTGATGTTTATTATACAGGGCACATCCTGCAATCTCTGGAGGTCACAGGCAAGGGATGGCAAGAGCCAGCAGTGTGCTTCGAAAACGTCTTGTTGGCCTCACATCTTTGAACCTCTTCTGGAAGCTGCTCTTTGGCGTCCAAGGCACGCATAGCCCTTGTGGCTAAATACTTTGCCGAATATCAAGCTCCGAAGCTGCACATGTGAAAACCTGGCCACTTACTATGCGATTAAATATGGATTTAAGACCTACTTTTGGAGACCTGTTTTTTTTGTTTTTTTTTTTACATTGGCCTCAATATCTGTCACTTGGACACTTCAATTTTACAGGAATATTTTATTGCCTTCTTCTTGCCAAAATTCAACAGCACAACAAGTAATATCAACTTTTATGAAGCACTGCAAACTCAGTACTGGAGGCTCTCAAGTTACATGAAATTAAACCCGTCAATTCAGTGAACAATTACAGGGAAAGACTACAGCACTTACTAGAATAAATTACATAAATTAATTGCAGGAGGAATTTAAGTTAGGCTCAGATGTGCTTTCCGAAGGAAATTAATGTAACAAATTCATTAGGGAACCATTCAGTTGCTCCCTCAAGTAGTCCATATCTTAATTAAAAAAACACACATGTTAATAAAGCTATGGTAAGTGCCTGTAAGTCTAATAAGGCCTCCAATAATGTTCTTGCAAGAACTTGGTAAAACTTCAAGTTTTACTAAATGCTCTAGAGCTTTATGCAAAAAAAGCTCTAGGACCTGCACGATCAAATGTCCTCAGTCTTTCACAAGTTATTCTCAGCTACCCTCTTTTGTTTTCAGCCTGGTGGCTGCACTTTGGCAGGGACAGATTTTTGCTCCCATCAAGGACTTTTTGTCACTCATGGGCCAACACCTTTCCGTGATGCCATGAAGTTTCACCCTCAGATCTGCTGCCTCTCACCTGCTCTGCAAGGTACTCCCAGAGGTATCGCATACGCAAAGGACAGGCAATCCATGGAGAAGAGGGGTGAGGTTCGTGTCCAGGTAGCAGCAGGTGAAGCAGAAAGTGCCACCGGTACGGCAAAGCCTCCTTGGCCAGCATGCACTGGAACAGAGGAGACCTTGCACATGTGCAATGGTACGGCTCTTCTCCTTGGAAGAGCCTGCATGGTGGGACATGGATGGGACCCACCACTGTTTTTTCTAATGTACCTACTCAGGACCTAATAGTCCTGTTTCTTCCTCTCTTTCTCCAAGCATCTACAAGCCGCTATTGTGTGTGAGACCAGCTGAAGACAGACCAGCCTTTTTTAAGGCTACAGTGCTGCTTATGTGCAGACAGTGCTGTCAATGCAGCACTTCACACTCTCCGAGCTGAAGAAAATCATATGCAAAGTGTTCCTAAGCAACTGTGTCTAAAGCCCTTCAGAAAGAAACAGGCCAAAGGCCTGTTTTGTCTCTGCACTATAACCAGCAGAGCAGGGAGGAAGCTCATGTAGAAGTCCACAGGAATCTAGATGCTCTACCCACTTGGTTTCAGAGAGGAACCTCAGGAAAACATGGCAAGATCTGTAAATATCCTTATTGTTTTAAACATTTCTTATTTATGTTCATTACAAGGAATCACACTTTCAAAACAACAACAAAGTGAAATAAGTCTTCCAGTATTTTTGTTTGATATTTCCTTTTTTAGCTTGCACAATGGAAATTAATATGAACAATGTTTTTTGCATTCACAGTTCACTTTGTTTGTAAGCTCCTGAAGTATTTGGTGCTGTTCAACCATATGTGAAGTCCCACTGAAATCCAGCCAGAATAACTTCGACCTTATTTTAGCACCCCATCTCCCCAGGAAAGAGAAATCCTGCTATTCTACTTTTACTACAGGTGAATCATTCGTGTTACGGTAAAATATGCAAAGTGATTGTAACCAAGAGTAATGCCCAGCATAAGTGGACATTTCATGGTAATTCCTCTGGTGATCTCTAATTCAAATTTCAGTGAAGTGTCTTACAGGGCTGCCTTTTTCAAAAAGCATTTAGTTGACAGTGGCAATGATACGTACAGTCACAGTATATGTTAATGACACCAAAGCTGAATATTCCCATCTTGTGTCTACATTTCAAATAGGATTTGCAATATTTATGGCCATGAACAGGTAGATGGATGATTTTGTAAATCACTACCCTGCAGCTCAGGCACAGGCTCAGCTCTGAATTTCGGAACCTGGGTCCTTCACGATGGCACCAAGCCCCTTGCAGGATACACTACCATTGTGTGGAGTCCTACTCAGCTCAGTGCAGCCTGTGAGTAATGGCACTCACCTGCATGCATCTAATTGCCAGTTGGCTGTTATGCCCATGTTTACACCTGAAACAGTAATATTTGAGTTCATATCCTTGGTCATCTCTTCCTCGGTCATCTCTTCCAGCTCTCAGTCCCTTTGGGCAGGAGCCGCCTGGTACCACGTGCCCACAGGAACTCTGACTTAGCTGGGTCCATCAGATGATGCTTCTGTCTAATTGAAAACCTCACTCCAGGCTCAGTTCAGAGCAGGTTTGCTGAGGGAATGACAAGGGTGACTTACGGTGGCCTGACGGGCACAAGCTGATCAGAAGAGAAAGTCAAGGGGCCCATCTTCCAGGGGCTACAGGCGTTAGGAGGAGGAACGAAGGGTTCCCCTTTTTCTGTACTATCAAGCACCTGCCACTGGATTAGAGAGAACAACTTCCTACCCAGCAGGTCGCACAAGGCTTTCTTTCTTTCTTCCATCAGTAGTGTAAGAATTGCACCAAGCTCTGCCTTCCCAAATGGAGCACCAAGCTGGCTATGGTGTGTGAAAATGTTAACGATACTGAAAACCAGAGAAATTCGCTTGTGATGCTCTGTTGGAGACTAGGGGTTGTACTGGGCAAGGACCATTTTATACTTTTGTTTTGTTCCTGATGCCTCTTCCCCTGAAAACAAATATTGACATTAGACATTGAGGTGGAATATGGTGATAAAACAGGGTAAGCCCTTCTATCCTGCAAATGAGAAGTGAAAAATAACAATTCCTAGAGAAAAATTACAGGAATATTTACAGTAGAAGGCATAACATAAAAAGCTTTTAACACACTATTGAAAGCAACAGTCACAATTCTCTGTATTGAAATCAGTAGTATTGTACTTTAATGGCAACCTACCACATTGCAAGTCGTATGTGACCAATGGTAAAAGGACTAGAAACTGGAATGCTGAATTTGCCACCTTTACATAATGCAAAACCCGTCTCTGGTGAGTCACTGTATTGATCTACTGAATAAATGAACTGATGTGCTGTTACTGTGTTTCAGATCTTCCCCTGCAGACAACAGAGAGAAAAACTGCTACTGTTTTTACAACTAACCATCTATATGTAAAGCACAACGTTGTACACATGGGCTTGGGACGCCTGACTCAATTTTTGAAGCTATGAATTGTGAACAATTAAATTCTGCTATAAAAGCAAAGCTGTACTGACTGTCACCTTACCAGAGTTTGATATTAGAAAGCTTTGTATCTTGATAAAAAAGTAAATGATAGTTTGGCCTACAGCATGAGTGATTATGTTATTTGGAATAGGCATTATCTCTCTGATAAGATTAGGAAAACCATATTTTGCAGAGGTGTTTACTCTTCCTGAATTTCATGGAAATATCTATGCAAAACCACTATTACATTTGGAGTCAGCAATAAAACAGAAAAAGTCTTGGCAAATTTCTGTCTTCAGCTTTGGCTTAAGTGGTTGCTTATACTTCTTAATCACCCACTGTAAAGCTATTTTACTTGAAATCATTGCTGGAGTACTGTGTCAAAAGAGAACTCTTCTTGTTTCAGGAATATTTCAAAGCTCAGTGAGAATAACATCCTATAAAAAATACCTTCACGGAAGGCTTTTTTCCTTATGAAAGCAGATAACACTGACTCATAATTTAAAAGTCTTCCTGTGTTCATCTACTCTTATAATACATTGAAATTGTGCACTGCACTTTGCAAAGATCAAAAGAATACAGTCCAGTCTAAACATCCAGCAATCTGCAGATAAACAAGAAAAGGCAACCAAGGAAAAAGCATGGGCAAAAAGAACAATAATAAACCAATATAATAAACCAATACAAAATGCAAGTTAGAAAGAAAGTACTGCATGAATTATACCACTTTATGTTAATTTTTAAATTGAAATCATTGTTATACAAGAGACAAGACACAGACTTCATAAAGCATATTCTTGGTCAAAAGCAAAATAAAAGAAGTGAGGCTGTGGAAAGAGAGGAGAAGAGAGGAGAGGAGGGAATGGGAAGAGCAACAGTAACTCCAAAGTGTCAGAAAATATTTAACATTCAAATTTGTTTTCACATGGACCAAAAGATGCACCATATTCAAATAAAAAGCCTCTTGTTGTCAACAACTCTGACCACTTTAGAATGAACCAGTTCCTTGCATGCTGAAGCAACATTGTTGGTCAAGAAACCAGTTTCTGGCATCGCGCTATTTGTAGTTACTTTTGCTTTCTCTGAGAGACTGCAAATAATAAGATGTAGACATTAACACCTCAGGAAGGGAGGGGGAGGGGAAGGGAGAGGGGGAGGGGAAGGGGAGGGGGAAGGGGAGAGGAAGGGGGAAGCAGGAAGGGGAAGGGGAGAGGAGGGGAGAGGAGGGGAGAGGAAGGGAGAGGAAGGGAGAGGAAGGGAGAGGAAGGGAGAGGAGGGGAGAGGAGGGGAGAGGAGGGTAAGGGAGGGGAGGGGAGGGGAGGGGAGAAGAAAGAGAAGGAGAAGCTTAAAAGGTGTGATGGGATGAAGCTAGGCCAGTGCTTAAGTGCCTTGTTGAACTAGGGTTAAACTCTCTGGTTTAAATTCAGAAATAATTGTGCTGTTTTAATTAACAAACAATTGAATGGCTTGTGGAGTTGGTCTATAATGTTACGTTTTCTTAACCACTTAAGAATTAACATTTTTTGTCTTTAAAACAAACTGAAAACGTTGTATGCATTGGTGAAAACACAGCTTTTAACACAGGCTTGAAGAAACAACTGATAGAAAATGCCTGGGATCTGCAGTAATTTCCATTTAGTATAAATTGTTAATGTTCCCAGGAAAAAGAAATAATGAAAAACACTCATAATCTTGCAGTCAAGTTTCAACACTTGCTTATTTATTGTAGCCAAAAGAATAAGGATAACATGATTTATGCTTCTAAGCATATGGCAGAAGCATCGGGGTTTTTTTTTTCATTGAATTGTGCCCATTGAAGAAATAAAAAGGACATACAATTTCAAAATTAAATTATTTTTCTTTTTTTTTTCCACTTAGGAAACAAAGAGATTAGTAAATGCAAGCAACCAGTCAAGTCTGAAGAACCGACAGCAGCAATTTCGCTGTGAGCTGATCTGTGGCAGCCCAATGCTGTTTGCTATCAGGGGACGGGGAGAGTACAGCTCACAGGCGCCGTGGCTCCAGAACACCAAAGACTGTCATTGCAGGATGCCTGTGCAATGGCAATTCTATAACTGCAATAGAAATATTTATAATAATATATCTAAGCTAACGGGTTCTCAGAATGATTGGTAGGCATAGACGCACTTCCATGGATATATGCCACATATAATAAAGCCAGTGGAGGAGAGGAGGAGACTCCTGAGACTCCTACCATAACTACGTTTCATTTCAGAATGAGAAAATATTAACTAATTTTGGTCCCAAAGTCCTGATACCAGCTTGTGACCACTGATCTCAATGAATAATTCCTGCGCAGGGAAGAATTATTATACGAATGTTGTGAATGTTAAACACTGTGAAAACACAGCTACAGCTTTTTCTCCCACGTTCAAATTTAACATCAAACCTGACTGAACCTTTCACAGTGTTACATTCCCTCATTCACTACTAATTATAATTAATCAGGGCTGCATTCATAAGGGTTCATTAATTTTCCCTATATGTTTTTTATACAAATTCACTCAGAGAAGGAAAGACGCCTCACACTTCAATGCAGATCTTGAAACCAGAAGAATGGGCTCATTTTTCCCACTTTTAATCTTTTAGCCAAAGGACTGGTGAAACTGGTAAAAGAAAAGTTAAGGAATAAGCTGAGAAACTGTAAAAAAACCCCACATCATAGGAACTGTGAATTATCTGCTTCCTTAATGTGTTCACTACTGGTCAACTTGGACCTTGCCTTTCTCTGATAAGCTGGTGGCACATTTGGAGACATAAATGCTGCTCTCTGTGGCTAATTTCTGAATGCTACTTCACCTCCCTTTTGCTTCACCTAATTTTTAAGCTGCAGAATGGAGAATTTTGAAAACAAACCAGCACCAACAGCACCACTCCCAGTCATGCTCTTCTCCTTCCATTGAATATATACCTATTTTCTTCGAAGCTTTGTCTCTGCGCAGCTCGCCTGCCTTCTCTTTGTTAACTTCTGGCAGCTTTGGGCACAATGGACTTCGCCATCAGTTATCTTGTGCTGGCTGTCATTGAAAAACTGTACCGTATTTTCAACCAGAGAAATGGAAATAAGCCAAACATCTTATTATTTTAAACTGTTGTCTCAGCTGGAAATGTTACTTGACATGTTGTATCAATGAAGTGTGGCTCTGCACTTTTGTGACTGAAATTCAGGTACACACTGTGTTTTACACTCTCAGAGAGGCACCTGGGGCACTGAAACAACCCTGCAGGAAAAGCATCAGCAAGGGTCACCTGTTTACCATAGATTCTGTGCAATGTCACCATTACAATCTTTGCCAATGTTATGGTGACCTTCTCCGCCATTTTCATAGAATCATAGAATCATTTCAGTTGGAAGGGACCCTCAGGATCATCAAGTCCAACCATAACCTAACTCTAGCAACAAAATATGCCCCTAAGAATCTTGTCTAAACACCTTTTAAACACCTCCAGGGACGGTGACTCCACCACTTCCCTGGGCAGCTGTTCCAATGCCTGACAACCCTTTCTGTGAAGAATTTTTTCCTAATATCCAATCTAAACCTCCTCTGACATTTTATTAAAGAAGTTTTTGCCATCCTCAGACGTAAAATTATATCTGTGTCCACGATCTCAGATGTAATAAGGTTTTCTCTTCCTTATACTTGGGATAATTTTTTAAAATAATGTATTTTTATTTTTACAGCAAAGGATTTGAAATATTATATTATGATATTCTGTACAGCATCTGGAAAACACACAATTTTCTTGCACAGATATTTCCTCTCTTCAGTGGAGCAGAACAGGCTCAATAACTGAATAAAATGTGAGGGCAGAGCCTGGCAATTAGTTAACAGAGATCTCTGTGCTATAGGAACATGGCAGAAGGCAGCACCATGCTCAGGCTCCCAGACCGAGCTCAGAAGGTGCTGTATTGCGGCACCACACCATTCAGCTCCTGGGAGAAGCACCGTCTCATGAAGATGATGCTTCATTCCAGACTGACCAGGTCTGCCCAAGACAAGGCTGGAGTGCTGCATTTTCTGGGCACAGCTGTTCTGCTTCTGGTTCCAGAGCTGACAGGACACATCCAGCTGTCCCCGAGCAGAGCACACAGCAAGCAACGGTCTCTCTCTGCACTCGGTGGAATGTAATGCTTAAGCTTCTACTGTGATCCCCCCGTCTTGAATTGTCCTGTTACAGCTTATTATAACTCTCTGCACTTCCACAAGTTTAATTAGACCTTTTGTCGCTTTTGCAGAACAGCACTTACACTGATTATTGGTCCTTTAAAAATATTCTGAGGTGGGATTCATCTCTAATAGTGTTAGCCAGCTGAAAACAGAAATCTAGTCCATTCTTGTTATCTTATACCAGGGAATCTCCTGAAAGGACAATCTGTCTGCATCGACTATAGGTAGATTCTGGAAAGCTTTACCTGCTAACATCAAACTCTGTGAAATAATAAGCATCAACATGGAATAAGCTAAAGTAATATGAATCTGTGATAAGAAGGATTAACTTATAGACTAGAAGAACTATGACAAGCATAATAACACGTGGTGTTCTTCTAAAAACCAACTATGAATAGATGCTGCCATCAGCCCCCAGCACATTCAAAGTCAGAACTGCTTACTTTGCAAATATAAATAAACTGTCCTACTTTCAGCTTATGCCAATGCTACAGAAGGGAAAATGTACTGAGATATCAGCTAGATGATACCTTATCCTGGAAATGATAAATGGAACATGATCCATTTGTGAGGAGCCCTTAATATGTATAATACTTGCTTTATTTATTTGGTCTTTTTTACATAACCTTTTTCACAGATTCTCTGGAGTGCTGCACCAAAGTCAAAATGTCTCGCCTTCACAAAGATTGCCTTGACCAGCTCTTGTACAGAAAGGAAGCCAAATGAAAGCAGAATGAAGCAAACTGAGCAGAAAAGCAGCAGAATCTGAAGCTCCGATGTGTGAACCAAAATGGACACAGGTTGGCTTTCAAATCTCAGAGTTTTTTTGCAGAGCTAGCAGCTATAAAAATGTATTTGCAGTTGTAAGTTGAAGAAATTTGATATGAGTCACAGTGGCTGTAAACATGCAACCCCCACAGAGGTGCTTGCAAGTCATTTCTCTGCGTATATGTTGTGTTCAGTTGAAGACTAAAGAACTGAATAACTGCAGAATACCGAATGCAGTATATAGATGTAAGAGAAGAGGAAAAATGACACAGGCAACTACAGTCTAGTCCCTTGACTTTCAAATAGGCATAAAGTTCAAGCAGATTTTGAAAAGAAAAAACAAGTGTTAAAAATGAATGAGGAAGGTGGAAAAAAGCTGACAAATGGAGGTGATAACCAGGCTCCTCATACATTTTTCTGAGTGAGATAACTGACTGTTCAGCTGACAGAAGCCACGTAGATGAAGTCTATTCAGATTTCAGTAAAACATTTCATACACTGCTACCTGGAGAATTAGTTTGCAGTGAAGAGATGGGGCTTAGTAAAAGAGTTGTAGGGAACGGGCTGAAGGAATGACAATGGCCTGAGCTGGATGAAGACTCTTAGCAATGTTCCTTCAGGACTGGTCCTATTATTTTTATTGATGACTTTTGCACAAAAAAGTAGGAGTGCTGACGATGAAATTATGAGACATTGGCCAAGGTAGAAGCCTCAGATATTATACAAGATTTAAGTTCTGAAGCACTGGAAATGAGAAACAGCAGACCAGCACAGCAACACAAAATGAGATAAACCTCAACAAGGTCATCAACTTAGTGGGTAATAATAAGAAATCTCCCCATTAGCCGGGACTCTGTGATGGAAAACAACAGGAAGAGAAGAATTTGGGTGGTATTGGTTGATCTGGGGACAACCCTGGGCTATGGGCACTGCATGAGGCATGTAAAACTCATCAGATAGTTTACTTCCTGTAGATACGAAGACATGCTAGTTCTGTCCTAAAAAATAATAAAACTGCACCAGAAGCAGTTTTGGTCACTGATGCTTGAGATGCTTGAATTCACACTGGAACAGGCTTAAAGAAGGTCTGTGAGCATGACTACAGAAATAAGAAATCATTTTTATCTGAAAAAAATGGGGCTTGCTCAGCTCAGCAAGAGGAAAAGTTGAAGATATGTAAGCTGGGAAGTAGAATGAAGTACCAAATCATCAAAGGAAGAAGGTCCTGAAAGAGCCTTTGTGTAAGAGTAAATGGATGCAGCTGGAAACAAGAGCAGTTTCAAGATGGATTTTGATAAGTGTATAAACAAGATTATATGATACGTTTGCCTTGAAAGGAGCAGGGGGCTGGTTTGGTGGTGAGGGAAGCACCTCCCTGTTTCTGTCTTTCCACATAGACTCTTGATCATTTTAAACAATTTTTATATTTCAGCGATTTAATATTACATCTAGGAGAAAAACCATGCAATTGCTCCAACTCTTTATAGATGTGCTCATAAATGCTAATGTAGGATTCTGACTATTAAAAGCATAGAAAAGTCTGGCAGCCTTTTTAAAAGCCTGGTTCAGTCTAGCTGCAGGCTGTCAGTGACCAGTTTCACCAGGCACATTTTTCTGCCCTGACAAATGGCTCAGCGGACAGCCTGTCTGAGAGGTTTACAACGCGTTAATGACAAAGTGCTCAAAGCTGGGAATCAACCTCTAATAGAAATGAAAATATTTTTCCCCCTACAAAGTTATTACAATTCTCTTCCTTCTCTCAAAACATAGATGTTGAGTAAGTTGCCCAGCCATCTGCAAATACTGGTAGGAATAGTAAAGCCAACAGAGAACACAGATGTGTAGCTCTTTCACTTCCCTAGTAAGCCAAACTGCTTCAGCAGTGAAAAAGTGTGGAAAGGTCATCAGAGAGGCAAAGTAATGAAAAGGTCAAGGCTGCAAGGCAAGCACAAGGCTCGAAACTAGCTGTTATGTTTCTAAATGGCAGGAGAAACACGAGGTTTTATGGTGTACATGGGATTCTGTAGGACCTGTGATTTGCTCTTGCAGGGCAGGACTTGCACCACAGCATGGAAAGGCAGACTCACCACCTTGCTATTTAGAGAGCTTAGGTGAACAGAGGGGAGGATGAAGCAGATGATATATCTGTCAAAAAGTATATTCCAAACACCTTCTGCTGCCTGTACTGCAGAAGAGGGAAGTGGCATATAGCAACAGCCTGGCCCTATAGCCAGGGACATGCATTTCCTTGCTCCTCTGGAAGTTTGGTCCAGTCTGGGCGAGCTGTAAACCTCACACGTGCTTAGTTAAGCCTTGCTGGATTAAGACATATAAGGATGCTATTGCCAAACTTACTCCAGTATTTCACAGGACATAGTGCTAACAGAGCAGTCCATTCATCATCACTAAAGAGCGGCAGGCTGTGATTCGTTACTTCCCAGCTCCTAACTGTGATCAAAAGCAAAAAATGTGCTATTTCCACAAAACACCATGAGCCTGTCCCATTTACTAGGCTCTCCCCAGGCCAGAGCTGCTCAGCCACTGTGCTGGTGCCATGGGGATAGACCCACAGCTGCAGCAAGGAGCAGGCTGCTAATGGCACTCAGGCAATGACAAGGCTCTGTCAAAAGATGAAGTCCATATTGAAAATGAAAGCTCTTTTCTTTTAAAATGTTTAGTAAGCTGGTAAACTACAGGGGAATTTAACAAAAAACAACTATATGTATCAACAAATTTATGATGCTGACATCTATTTATTTTATTAAATCTATCCCTCGCCAGGTTAGCTCCACAGAATTCAGCATCCTGTTTTTACACAAGACTCAGGAAAAAGACATTCATACTTGAGATGCCTGAAAGGCTCCAATCAAGCTCTTCATATTTACTAAGAATGTAAACAAAATGACATGACCTCAGTAGGAATCATTTACTCCATACTTTTTACAAAAGAGAATAAACATATGGAAGGAATTACAGAAAGGGAGACAGTAAAGAAAACTAGTTCATCAGAGAAATGTTTTGTATAAAAATTATATATGAAAGGGAAAAAAAATAGGTAAGCATAGAAAAATGGGTCCTTTGGCCAAATGTTTCTTACATTCTTGATAAAGTTTTAAGAGCAGTTGCTGGAAGAATGTATAATCAGATGTCAGGAAGCAACAGTCTGTGTGTCATATGCAAGGAAGGAATTTTATCAGGTTCCATTTTTAGGGAGCCTTAAAATACTGCAATAGGAAAAAGAAAAAAAAAGACCAACACCCACAAAAAAACTCAAAAAAAACCCAAACCACAAAAAGCATTTTAAAAAATCACAGACCATCACAGACCCATAAAACATAGAGATTACTAGGAATCTGGGACCTAATGTGGCTGAAGTTTATTATGAAGCATAGCAGAAGAACCAGGGGCAGGGAACCTCAGGGCACCTGGCGTAAGCACCAGGAAGAAGATCAGGATGGGACTGGGCGCTTTTGCTGCTTGGTGATCCTACTCAACAGGAGGTTCCCCAGTGAGAGCAGCTGCTCTGCTGCCCTCAGGATGGAGGATGCAGGAATGATCAGAATCTAAAATACTGTGTAAGTCACAAACAATACAAATGGGCTGAATGGCTCAAACCCAGACAGCTCCATGTGCCTTTCAGCTCCTTGGATTCTATAAGAGACTCAGTGACTTCTAGCCAGACCTCCAGCTCAATGGGGAGACACTTGGGAAGGACGCATCGAATGGCGTCACGTGAAACCTTGGAAGACTGAGCAGTTGTGGGACATCATGAACTCAGTTTCTTGTTGGAGAATATTAATATGGTTCAGCTGACAATCTTTTTACTAGCTTGCAAGTTAAAGTGAGAGTGTTATTTTTACAACTTTATGAGAAAAAAAATCCACACAAAGTTACTGAAAACGCAGGATTTGAAGTGACATCATCGGGCTATATTGCAAGAAGATTAGCAGTGAGCCTGGGCAGAAGCTTTAAGAACCAGAGGCTCCAGGAGTATTAGAGTCAAAGTTCAAACACAAGTTAATTAGGCTCAACATATTGCACTAATCTGTTCTGCAAAATGGGCTTAAAACCTGTTTCAGGGGCTTGATTTCTAGAGAAGAGGTATCTCTGTAGAGCTAAGGTGTGGCACAAGTATCTTCAGGATATCACTGATCTTAATTTGTGCCTATTCATAGAAGAACCACAACTCAAGTGACCTGAGTTGACAGACCTTTTTTGTTTTTATGGGTACCTGCAAAATAGACCACCAAAGCCAGTTTGATCAGAATAAAAGCTGAAGACTGAACTGGCAGACAGAATAGCCTGGATCTGCCAGGGATGCTGGGCAGCATGATGAAGCTTGTAGTGCTGCTGCCTTAGGTTCCCCTGCTTCATGTTAAAACCAGCAATTTCTGTTTCCCTGGCTGTCAATGTGTATCTTCCACAGCCATCACATTAATTTCACAAATGGGGAAGACCATCTGCAAACACCATAGACTTGTTATGATAGGAATTTCACCACTGAAACTTCTAAGTATTATTGAAAAAAATTTAAGAATTGAACTGGATGCTCCAAGCTTTACTTTCACTGAAAATACATTTTGTCCCTTGCTTCATAGGGAGCAAAACTGAAGCAACACAACACTGAGTACCGTTGAAAATCCCATTATAACTGTGTTTATACAAATCGGAGATGTTGGAATTGCATTTTACACTCAGTGTATTCTCAATTAGCAATCAAAAATGTTATTTTGGATGTCAGCAAGAGAGGTGTCTAGATTAATTGAACCCTTCCACCCCTAACTACAAAACATAGCTTACTTTTCTTACGAGAACGAGCAGCATGCCAGCCTGCTGTATGGGTGGGGAACCTGAATGCAGAGAGCGCGCCAGACCTGATCACTCGGCGCTGCGCTGTGAATAGCTGATTAAGCCTCTTTGTAGCAATGGCTATAGTGTGGCCTGCCTAGACAGGCAGATGGATTTATTTAACCAATGGACCGTATACTTAATATTAGATCAAGTGATAGACATACACTGAAGGAGGCAGTGGGTCCAATTGTTCTGAAGAATACACCAGCATCCTTCTGGATCACTCAGGAGTGACAGTGCAAGCAATAACACAACGAAGTCATTGTTATAATAAACTTTCGTGGTTTCTTTTGGTTTTAAAGGCAAGATTTCTTGTGAAGACTTGTGAAGGCTTTAGGATCCCTCCATCATAAAATGGTGGGTGAATTATTTCTGCTTTGGTTAGTTTATTGTCGTATAAACATGATAGAAGCAAGGCAGTCCAATGAAATGCAGTAGTACTAAACATTTACACACTACATTAAGGTATGTAAAATCAGTGTTTTAAGACATGATTTCAGTTCTAAGTTACACACATACGATACTCTAAACCACCCTGAAACAGAGCCTGATGTCTAAATTGCCACCAAACTCTCAAGCTCAAGAGGGAGGCTCACACTTCCTTCACTGTTGGAATCACTTCTCAACAGCAATGGCCTTTGTATCTCCACCTCCAGACTGCATCTGAACCCTCCGGTAACTGCAACAACTGCTCAGCTATTAAATGACTTAAAAAAACCCACCAAACATATTTTTAGCATCTTTTCAGGGTACTTAGAAGCTACAAGTAAGAAAGGGGTACTTGTGTGGCGTGATCTTGGCAAAGTACAAGAAAAGGCTATTTGGCCACCGTTTTGGTACAGACAGCCCATGCTTACCCCAAGTCCCCTTCTCTCCTTTCTTTAGATAAATCCCTTTGGTAATTCAATACTGCAATATCTTTCAAATCAAAGGATTTAAGCCAATTGCTCTGGCAGACATCTAGGAGATTCCCCACCCTAAGGACGAAAGCATGAATTTTAGCACAAGTCAGTGTGAAAAAGCTACTTCAAAGAAACAGCAATACAACCCACAATTCTATAAACTACTTGAAATGATCCCTCTACACATTCATTAGACTGAGAAGGGGCATGCCATTGCATACAGCTACTCCTGGCCTTCATGCTGCTTTCTGGCCTCTGATGTTCAAGGCATGGCCTTAGGGAAAGCAGCAACTTTTAGAAAGGAGCAGCAGGCTTTTTAAGGTAGCTATCTATCCAGATGTCCTCCTCTGGGTAATAGCATAAGTTTCATCACTTCTATCTGTTACTTACAAAGGGGTTTTACAACTGGGGTCTAATTAAAAGAGAAAAATTAAAGAGTCAAGAACTGTGTTTAGCAATGTAGAAAAATCTGTTCTGGAAGAGATACCTTGCAGAAAGCTGGTAAACACACTCAGCGCAAGCAATTATCTGTTAGTAGGTAACATTTCAGTAAATACTCATTTGTGCTTTTAACAAAATAAAGGTCTTTCTCAAATCAAGAACTTAATTTGGCAAATTGTGTTGCATCGCTGCAAAAAGAGCTCCTTTTCTTCACTTGAGGTCAAGTTTACTGATGCAGTGTATTGAACAGTAAATCTGTGGAGGCTGAAAAGAGGTCAGCACTATGCAAGCAGAATTTTAAATGCTTATAAATCCTCCTGGGAAGACAATTCGGGATTTGATTGTTGGTTCCCAATGCATGAGCCTGAACATTTTAGAAATCAAACTAAGACATGTTCCTATACACACATACACACAGAATATTTATTTCTAATATATCTACGTTTATCAGCTCTATCATCTTAGAAAAAAAATACTTTATGCAAACCAAACTCTATACCAAAAATCCCGTCATGCTACTCAACCCCAAGTCAAGAACATCTAACAGCTCTAAAGACTGTCTAAAATCACAAAAACAACTAGCTGAACTAGAACAGATATTCAGTGGTGTTGCCACTTGTTACCCATGCATGACCATGGTGAAAGTCGATTACACTGTGTGTTCTGTTCAAAAATACATGTAGAGAAGCTGTGAAGTAATTCTGGCTCACTTTCAAAACTACCTTTCTGGTATAGTCATTTAGGTCCCACTAGTTGCATTTACACTAGATTTTAGTCCAGATTAAGACTTTTGATGAGAATCTTCTAGTTCTCACTTGCTGTGCTTCAATTTGCAGTATAGAGTAACCTTGATGTGCACAAACTGAATTCCTTCCCACTGAAACTAAATAAAAAATGTTCTCCAATGACTAACCCAGATCACAGGAGCAGATGAGAACAAGTCTCCAACTTATCAAGTGTGGACCCTGGATCCTCAGCATCGGCTGTGACAGTGTGTATGGAGAATAAGCAGAAGGGAAACAGTTACTTCACTCAGATAGAAAATGCTATGATATACACACAGAGCTATGTGATTTAAAAAAAGTAAAGTAACATTAGTAGGCAGTAAAGACATGCAAAACTGCAATGAAGCCTTCTGCTGTTTGAAAAGCTCTAAAAATAACAAATGAGAGTGCTGCTAAGTACCATAAAAGATAATGGGATGGAAGTAAACATTTCAGAATTGTTAGGACAAGAAAGGGAGGAGATACTAAGAGGGTGGCTCTGAAAGGAAAAAGAAAAGAATGAACAAAAAAATCTGTGAGTCTAGGTCACCCTTTTCCATAAAGATGCACAAAGCAAAGCAGACTTGAGCTCAAGGAACCACTAACATCATAAATTTCAGCCTTTAAACAGATCCTTCTCTTTTTTCTTTTTGATTGAGTTTCTTTCAACATCTTTTTTTTAAAAACAACAAAAAAGACAAATTCTTTTGCCTCCTGTTTATTTCCACATGCACACTGTGCGTGGGAGTTTAATTTAGCTACGTGAGTGGGGGATTGGACTAGATGATCTTTTGAGGTCCCTTCCAATCCCAAACATACTGTGAGTGGAAAAGACCCACACCAGTTGGCCAAATCCAAACAAGGGCAGCAGGTAACGGATGCCAGTTCAGTACAGCCCTTCTCTGTGCTGTACCTGTAGCTTTGGGGGTCACAAGTCAGCAGGGTACAACCAAGTTGAGGCACGCAAAGCTAAGATGAACCTTTATGCTGCCTTCTATACCAGTGCCTGTCACACAGATGCTAGAAGGGATTTAAAAAGCGGAAGTTTCTCTCCTGCTTGTACTGACAACTGCTTGGACAGCACTGGGTGACACAGTGGCCCATAAGAGATCTGTGTTACTGTAAATTATGAGCAGGTCTTTCTTACAGGCTCTTGAAAACAGGTCAGTAAGGAGCTAAATGCATCTTTCTGTGTTGTGCTATTATTTCTTGGACTATGGAAGCACTATAAAGGCAGAGAAAGGCAAAGCCTGGTGGGAGAAGCCCCTCCAGGAGAGGTCAGAGGAATCAGGATGTCGGGACGCACAGAAACACTGACACTCCTTCATGTGCTCATTGAGCTGCACATGATTACGGAGCCATTACAGCACTGCTGTTCTGTGAAAGAACGGCATTAAAAGGCTCAATTCCTGCCCCGTGTCAGAGGCAAAAGTGTCACTCCTCACTTCATGGTACGTGCTTTGCGTGCCTCTGGATTAAGCCGTGCCTCGGCGCATTCCCCCTGCTCATCCACACCACAGATCCCAGCACATGCAGCTGGATGCAGGGATGCAATCCCATGAAACACTGATTGTTTTGCAGCTCAAGCAAGATTCCTGAATATGTGTGTCTAATACTCCAGCTCATCCTTAGCTGGAACAAAAGTTGTTGCCTTGCTTTTTTCAGTCCCCACAAGAAATGGTCCTCTCTTTATCACAATAAATAAATCCAACATGTCAACAAAAATAAGAGCATTCTCTAGCTTTAGCCACTACACAATTATGAATTTCATCTACAGTGTGTCTAAACAGAAACATTTATTTGAAGAAAGCAAATGGAGTTTTAAGAGCTTCTGTCTTGTTGCCGATGGAAACAAAACATGTTTCCTAAACGCCTGTACCCTGCTTACCTATTTTGCTCCAATAGTTTGGCTGTTCAAACACTCCTGTACTGCCCTCTCCCGTTCCAGCCTCAGCCTGCTGGTTTTGGACAGAAAATTAGCAGCCAGACAACCAAGCAAGTGACAGCTTGTTATTTTTTTTTCCTTGCAAGGTAGGGAAAAGCTAAATTTTAATGACAGTTGTCAGAATTATAAGAATTATAATGATAAGAAATGACAGAAACTTAAAATGTGCATGGTGGGTACTACAGCACTGACCATACTGAAGACTGAACAGAAACTGCTTGACTGGGAAAAAAGCTTACTGCAATTTCTATTTGTTCCCCAGTCTTACCTCTCTCCTGTGTTACACTGCCCTCGACTCTAACCAGGGTCTTTTGAAAGATGCTGAATAAGGGCTACATGGGCACCAAAACACCTTCCCTGACGTGGCAGGACATGCTGTCAAATTGGTTGTGTTCAAAACTGCAGCTCTCTAGTGAACAGCACATGATAATAAACCCTCTTGGGCTGTTCTTGCAAATGACAATTGCCATTAAAAAGCTTTTTGGTATTCTTAGGAGAAGACCAAAACCTGCCCAAGCAGGGTCTGTTGTTGCACACCCTTCTGTCCTCTGAGCAACAGATATTAATTTGTGGGGTCTCCAACCTCAAATTATTCTTAATGGTTTCTTCAGGTTAACAGCAGTGAGAATTCAGAGGATTCTTCAAAAATGCAGATTTTGTATTTATTGCTGGCTGAGAGATTATTTTTTTTAATACAGGAAAAGTAATCTGAATTAGAAATTGCTTTTCACAGGAAGAAAGACACTGAATTTGTCACCCGAGAGCTGAATTATCCCGAGTGCCTCCCGATTTTCCCACTTCGTTCCTGCAGAGCACAGTGACCTCTGCTGTCTTGGGAAAGACAGCCTGTTCGAGAATCCAGCAAGAACTCCCCAGCCTTCCCGTTTCAGCCATACCCTCCTTACTTCGTGAAAAAAGCAGTATACATTTATCTTATTGCTCTTTATGTTTAAAGAAAGAGAGAAATCCTTCCAGATGTCTGTCTGTCCCAGCTGCAGAAAATCTATCAGAAAGTCTGGTATGGGTGGGTGTCACCAGCACCTCCCGCAGGTGGTTTTGTTGCCCTTTGCTTTTGTTCAAAGAGCAAGGTGTTGATCTGAAAGCTCCCTAAATAAAGCAATGATTCACTTACTCTCTTGTAAGATACAGCGATTTTTTTTAAACAACTGCAACCATGTCAACAGCTTCTCACAGAGGAGGAAGAACTGGTATCCATTTAAATCCTTTCTGGGAATCATAAACAGCTTGTTGACAGAGGTCACATCCACGGGGGAGCTCACAGTTGATTAGTTCTCCTTCACAGAGCTTTTGCAGGCAGTGTGACTTGCGCTCCAGGGGAGGATTTAAGACAGAGATGTGCTGAACTAACCAGAAACAATGTGAGAGGATTGTGTTGTGTCTGCCAAGATGCCTAAATAAATGGGAAATGAAAATAGCCATGAATTTTGAAACGAGCTTTGCTACTTTTGCTGTGTGCTGTATGTCTGAGTTCTTGATGTATCAGCTATTGTTCTCTGTGCTGTGTCATACCAAATTCACAGCTTCTACCTCAATAAAAATACCTCTTAGATAATAGTCATAGAATGCTTCCCATCACATTACTAGATTTGAACTCAAAAAATGCAAGGAGGGGGGAGAAGATTTTAGTGCACTTGAGACACAAATCTATAGGAAATACAAATTCAGCAGTTCTGCTGTATTTCCTTCCCCTGTAAATTTTCTTGCCTAAGTTCCTTCCTAATTTCCTTTACAGTTATTTCAATTATATAGTGTTGTCTGAATTTCTGCTTATTTACTTACTGTTGTTTTCTTATCACTGTACACTTGCAAAACTCTCAATAAAGAAACGAATGATAACATGCAAGACATTCCAAATAAGTAAAAAACCTAATATAATATATAACACAAAAGCTCTATTGCCTTAGAATTGATGATTCAAATATTCTGAATTTGCTGTGTTCCCAGACTATTTACAACTAGCTGGCGTTTATTACTACTCCAAAACAACATCCCTCAGTTAAATCCCAGTTCTCCAACCTCTACTCTGTTGGCTCAGCCCCTGAGATATACTTCAAAGTTTATCCCACTGCTGAACTTTAATTGACACAACCGAAAATTCTTGCTTGGCATGCAATATTTAGGGCTTTCCAACTGCTGGTCTAAAGCATCTCATTAGGTGGAAACAAATATCAGAACTATGAATAAAGGATATATTCCAACCCTTTGACCACATATTTTCAATAGCTGTAAACACAGACATTGAAACAATATTTCTACTTGCCTGGTACTTTTTACGTATGTATATACAGACACATACCTAACGGGTTTCATATCTTAAATTCTGAACTTTGATTTCTTACTATTCTAATGTCTGCAAGCATATGCATACAGATAAAGAATGCTGAGAAAAAGAATTATTACTGAACAAAGAGGTTTCACCTAATGTTATAAAAGCTGCAATTTCTCAATATTAGTTAATATATGAATGGCTTAAGATTTTAATGGTTCTGCCATCAATGGCAGCAAAGAAGAAGTGTTGGCATTTTGTGGACTTTTTCCACAATCAGTGTAATAGCAATGAAATATCTTACTTAAAGAACATTTCCTTTAACATTTCCACAACTATATATTGTTTACCAAAAAGACTAAGACCCCAACTCACAACGCAGAAAGGGGGAGGAAAATCACATCTCAGTCCCATTGCCTTTAGTAAGACCCTATATGGGTACCCGAACTACTCTGTGACCACGTTTCCCATATCAGGTACTTCTGTAAGTCAGTGTATTGTGCTTTCAACAACACTTGGTGTGGATGTTGAAAAAGTCTTACCATGTAATTAACCTTTACTTGCACGAAATGTGACATCTCATTATGGCTGGAGCTGCCAGTGACAGCTCTATTTGAAAGTTGCTGTTATATGCAAAAGTCCTTCTTCAGTTTCTCATAATTCTGTCAAAACTGTATCTTCTTTACCCAATTTCTCTTCAGAAAGTGGATGTGCTTGGAAGGAGTTAAAAAATACTTCAGCTGCTTCTGGGAACAAAGACGAGAAATTCCTTGCACTTTTAAATATTTTCAGCAGCTCTTTTGCTTATCTTTATTCTAACACCTAGAAGTAGCTGGGAAGCTTAGACCCAGGTTTGAGATTAGTAGGTATATATTTTACTGTGTCTGGTCAACATCCATTTTGATACAGCCAAGTCTTAAGCGTTTCTAAAACATACAGCTGTAGCTTGTGAATAATGGCCCCTGAAACATCTAGGAGCAGCTCGGAGATCCCAGGACTGTGTGAAGCCTGAATCACCACATAGCTCCTACCTGAGGTTATTTCTACTGTTTGTACACAGTCCAGGTAACCTGAGGCGGGTTGTGACCTTCCTTGGACAGGAGGAATTTACATTCCTGTGGCTTCCTTCTGCCAGGGTCTACCAAGGAGGAAGCACGGGCAGAGAACTCTGATAGCACATGGGAGCATGAAGCCCCAGCCACAAATGAGAATGTTTTAATTCCTGCAGATCTTCTAAAGCAGGAGTGTCAAACTCATTTTCACCGGGGGCCACGTCAGCCTCGTGGTTGGCTTCAAAGGCATCTACTGTAACTACTCCTAAATGTATGCAGTCTTAAAATTACATTCGTTCCTTTGAAGGCAACGACGAGGCTGATGTGGCCTCCGGTGAAAATGAGTTTGACACCCCTGTTCTAAAGAATGGAAGAAAGTGTCTTAAATGTCAGCAAGGGGAGTGCAATTCCTGCCTGCACCAGCCCAGGGGCCAGAGGAGATGAGCAGCTTCTCCCAGGCCCCATTTCCACCCCTGCAGAAAGCAGAGACAATGTCTCCCCAGAGGCATTGCCAGACTCAGGGCCACAACATGCTCTGAGAGGCTCTGCTCTGCTCAGGGAAGGCTCTGCCCTTCCCAAAAGGCAACTGCAAAAGCGAAAACAAAAAGAAGACTGACTAAATGAGCCCAGCTCAGCTGATAGATTTGTGAATTATTACGTTTCTGACCCCCACAGCAATGCAAATCCTAGGATGTGCCAAGAACAAATTAGGCTGTCTGCAGTTGAGACTTCTCTCCAGAAAAAAAAAAAAAAAGCCTTTTTTGCTAGACATAAGAAACAAGCAGCTTTGCCAAAGCTGGAGAACACAGAGATAAAGATTCTCTCTTGAATGTCTCATTTGGAAAATTCAAGGCTTTATCAGGATGAAGATATGACTTTTTTTTTTAAAAAAAAGTAACTGCACAACAAAAAAAACAAACTGAACTTCCACTGAGTTCATGGCTTTACATTTCCATCGCTGTGTGTCTAACACGTGCTCCTGAGGGCTCCATAATGCTTTAAAACAAGAAGAGCTTCTACCTCCACTGCACTTAGGCTCTGGCTGAGGAAAGCAATTTTAACCTCATTTTCAAGTATTCTGCTAATTTTCCAGTGTCATTTTGTCTGTCAGATACAACTTCCTTTTCTCTTTCCAGGACAAAATGAGATACAGGTAAACAGAGAATGTGGGATGTGAGTTTTCTTTCCAGAAGTGGTTCTTCAGCAGAATGAATCAGAGGCAAAATATTAAGTCCCAGAAGTCATTTCTCCCAGAGCTGCTTGGACATCCTTTAAAAGGGGGGTGAAGCAAATTTTTCAAGAATAAACTTTTCTGTAAAATGCTAATCAAAGCACTCATCTTCAGTGTAGCATTTATTTGAGCCAAAACTAAAATTTCAGCCCTAAGCAGACTTCTGTCCATGAAGAAAAACATTAGTTCAAAAGTGATGATGCTTTTAACTTGTGTGTTTTGCCTCAAGTTATAATAAAGAAGCAAAATATTTAGTTTGCCCAACTTAATCTCTTTGTGCTGCTCTACAGTCACATTGTTGATCCCCTAATTTGTCTGTGCAGCTCCGGTATAATTCTGCAGAATGGCCGTTCCTAAGTAAGCTGTGCTATGCTGGGGGAAGTTCACTTGAGAACAGATAACTCAAGTTAATTCAGCTGTCAAAATACAGCCAAAGAAATCCGAGAGAAGTGGTGCAATTTCCTAATATTATCTTCCTCACTCATGTTTCATTCACCCCTGGGATGGTAATCGAGTAGCTACTTGGTGTAAACTCTTTGCTCTGCAGTCCAAATGGGAGAGAAGCGGCAAAGACAATCACTAATATGACACTTCAGCGTGTCTGGAGAAATTGAGGCACACTCAACATCTGTGGCTATTTTTGGTACCCTGCTTGTAGTTTTTTATATTTCTTAATTTGTAAGCATTTAGTAAGCTATAAGTGAATTTTCCACACTGACCCATGACCGTTTATTTTATGTAAAAGCCTTGGGTGAGGGCTGTTGATGAAACGCAAGTGTATTATCTGGACAGCCTCAACCACAGGGCTGACTGCTGGCTCCTTCCTTACTCTAATCGCTGAGCACTTTTGTGTCAGAGTTAATTCTGCAAAAGCCATGTAGATTCTTCTCTCCAGCATGACTGAAGCAGCTACCGGTTCATTAGTTTTCTTGTCTGTTACTGAGCATTACACCTCTGAAGCACAGCAATGTTGATAGTAACTGCTCAGGTCAAACACCATCAGAATTTTATTTATTATTTATGTTTTAACACCCAATGAAGAAAAATTTTGAAGAGATTTTGCTTATGAGAGAATAATTAACAAGAAAAATAGTCATGTGCTTTAGAGGATGCTCAGTTAAAGAGTAACTTTGTCAAAAACAGAATAAGAAAAAATAATTTACTAAATCAGACAATTCTGATTAATCTGAGGAACACAAAAATGACTCGATTATTTAGCACAGTGAAAAACAAGCTTGAAGAGGAACTTACCTGAGATCTCAGGACCTGTATCTCAGGACGTGAGATACAAAGGGCATAACTTTTTTTAAGCCTTCCATGTTACCCCTGAAACAGGCAGTCATTGACTACAGCTAAATGGTACCCTTCACTTAACTATTCCCCCAAACTCTCTGTAATTAAATAAGTAACAGTAGGGCTTTACATCACTTCATGTTGGTATGAGAACTGCCTGCACAATTTTACTAGCCTGAATTATTCAGTTATTTCTGAACTAGCAATAAGAAATAAGGAAAAAGGCTTCAAAAATCCATGGGTCATTTTAAATTTGGAATTATTTTCATTGGCCTTGACACAAACTGGGTTCATGTTTTCAGCCTCTCCCCTGCAGCCACAAGGGATAACAACTTATTTTTCCTCCAAATGAGATTTGCAGGTAATAGCCCAAACCCAGCAGCTGAAGTTTAAAGAGAAAGACCCAAACCTGCCAGACTTGGAGATGGGGCAAGTGGAAGAGCGATGAACAGGGGAAGAATCGCAAAGGACCCTGACCCTGCCTGCACCAGCACTGAGTGGGCATCACGCTCGCTTCTCCCAACAGCTAGGACCTGAGGAAGGTGGAGAGAAAACAGTCTTATTTTCATGCCCAGGATCTTCCTTAGCCAAATTAATTCTTCCCACATACACCCTTTTCATTTCTTCTTGTTTCTGATCCTATTTTGCGAAAGGTATGGAGTGGATGTCAGAGTACCAGGGCTGCTTCTGCTCAGAGAAGACTGTCTCAGCAGCTGAATGTTATTTGTGTCCACACATGCCCTTCGTTCACACTTGCACTGAAGCAAAAACACCTTGCAGTTCCTGCTGTGCACTCCGCGGGGTTTCACAGGTCATGGCCAAAGCGTTCTTCTCAAACACTCAGGGGAAAAAAGCCCCCAAGACTTTTACAGTAAGTAAGACGATCTCTTTCCTCTGAGAGTGGCAAGTCTGCAGCTATTCAATTCCACCCAATAAATGGGAACCATACGACCATAGATGAGGAAAAGCACAGCTAGTTTACACTGCAGCCTTTCCACCAAACACCTCTGCAGTATTTGCATGGGGAAAGCTTCTTCTGTGAATGTTGGACCTGTTCATGGCTTGGGGTAGTGCCAGAACAGATGTGGCTCCTTTTGCAGGTCCCAGCACAGTTGTCAAGTCTCTCTTATATTCTGCTCTTTTTTTTTCCCCCTGGTTTCTATAACTTGCGTATTTATTTTCCTTCTCAGCCTTTCCTAAAGGTGTACTTTTCTCTCTGCGGATTTTGCCCGTTCTCCCAGTGCTGGTTCCCAATCAGGATTAAGGCATCTGAACCCTTCCACTTCAAGGAGTGCCAATCACAGCTGTTGTTGCTAATTAGGAAAACTCCATCTTTCAGGGGGGGCTAGTCCCAACCAGAAGCTAGAGCCCAGCACTGGCTTTGTAACACCTGGGCTGCAAACACCCTGGAAACTAGTCACCAGCCCCAAGAGAGGTGCCTTCCATCAGTCACACAACAGCAACAACAAAAAGGGTGGACGGCACATTTTTCAGGGGCTGGCCTTAAAAGAGATGCTCTGCAGTTCATCTAATAAACTACCTAATATAAATATAATGGGAGATGCTACACCTAAAGACTTGAGCTGTCTGCACACAGGTCCACTGACAGTCTTTAAACACAATGTTCTGAAATGTAGTTAATACCCAAACAGCTCTAAATTATTGATTTAGGGAGGCTGGGATGGTGTACCAAGGAATGCACTGTGCTTTGTATGCCCTGTTCTGCTATTTAATCCTTTACAGAAAACAGATTGCCAGGCTAGCTAGGTCTTTGTTCCTACCCAGCACAACTGTGCTTATGTCGTTCATTAGTTAATTTTCAGTTGCCCTTACAACTGCAGCTGACAAGATGCAGAGCGGTACTCCTGGAACTGGACAGTGGGATCCTGCCTCCACCAGAAGGTGCCGCTGACTGAGCTGGGCACTGCCCAGGACCCAAAGATGAAATGTGCCTCTCTCATCAAACTCCCTTACCCAGGCAGAGACATCCTCTGCATAAGGAATCTGTAGGCAGTTGTCTTTCCCAATTTGCATGGTTGTCATCTTTCCCGTTGTGTTTTCAGACGCTTGTCCTCACCAGACAAAAGGTCTGCTCTTGCTTCTCCCGAAGTCAGTGGGAACTCTGCCATCAATTCCAGCGGTAGCTGGATCAGGGCCAAAATGTTAGCCACTCCGCTTCCCCTTAAGTCATTCCCAAACAATACTTCTTTGATTACATATCAAGCCTGAGGGGTCTTAGTTATCTTCTAACCCTCTCCTTTATATCTCCAGTATCTATGGATTCCATAGTGTAGGCAGGAACTGTTTGAACAGAAGGGCCTTAATCATCAAAAGTACTTTTCTTCCCCTGCCATGTTTTTTCTCAAAGGGAGTTTGTTGCTGATTCCTTTGGGAGCGAGATGGGGAAAATGAAAAGGAAATGACACAGGTTTAAAGAGAAGCTAAAACAAAAAAAACCCACCAACCCAGCCCCACAGAAAGGAGGTTTCTGCCATTTGAGAACTAATGCACCTATAATCAAATTCACCAGGAGAAAAAAACCCTGCTCACATTGAAAATGCTTTTAAAATTATATTGGATGCAAATGTGATATAAGCCACAAGGGTAAACTTGGCTAGATTTTTCAAGGAGGGGGTTGCAATAGAGAGCAGTAAATAATGAGAAAGGGGAATCCCACTTATTTAGGTAGCTGCACAGCCCAACAAGTCCAAAATAGCTTCAATTGATTTTGAGTATCTTCCTAGACTTCTAAATGGTAATTGTGTTCTCCTTTAATTAAAGACTGTGATAGCAATACTTTGCCATAAAGAGAAGTTGTACTTAGATATTTAGTTTTGATCCACAGAGGGCAACACCAGACCACTGTGTATGGTTATGTCAGCACTTGGTAAAGGATGAAATGGTTACAGCAAACAATCAGTCTGACTCAGCAGACCAAAACAGGACTCTGTCCAAACCGTGTCCTGCAAATAACGTCCTTGCAACTGAAGAACTCTGGCACTGAAGTTAGTATTATCTATAAAAACACAGGGAAAACCAATTCTGCTCCACAGCTGAAAAGCTTTACTACAAATTGGACATACATTAGATCCACGTATACTTAAGGAGAAATATATTCACTGTCCACATAGGATAGATGAGAATTTCTTCTTGGTTTTATAAAATCTGCATGCAGTAAAGAAAATGTGCCAGTCGTGCCAAGTGACACACAGCTCCTCAAAAGGCTGGGCATTACAAGGGAGGAAAAAGTGCTATCAGAAAGTGGCACTACATTTTACTCTTCCACTGAACAGCAGGTAAATAAATGAACAAATACACTCAATATAAAACAAATGAGCAAATAAATTCAACATATAATATGCAAATAATATTACCGGGTAGTCTATTTGAACTAAAACGTGGCTCTAGGGTAGGTAATGCAACACATGACATTTTATCAGCTTTCTCCTATTAGATATTCTTAGGGTGACTTATAAGACTATGAAATAATCAAAATTGATTTGGGCCACTAATATTTTCTTGAAGAATTTTGGACATGATCTGGTATTTAGTCTGCTATGAGATCATGAGTGAACCATGTCGGAATACTCTTAATTATTTCGTAGGGAAAAAACACACAGGTCTTATTAAATATATGCCATACGGCTAGAATGGTAGTATTTGACAACCTTTCAGAACATACTGCAGTGAAAAATGAGGTAAGGTACCCATTTTGTTATTATAGTTGGCAAAGCACAAAAGCAAGTTCAAAATGAAAAAGAACCAGTGGCTTATGCTTCTACATAGCAAACAAAGTTTGGGATTTAACTTCCACATTGTAGGGATGTTTTAGGAAAGTCACCGGCATGTTCAACCTGACTCTGTTGTAAGATTTCAATGTGATATGCAGGATTGGAAGGGAAGGATGTAAAGAAAAAACCCAGGAACTGGATTTGGAATATTTTTTTTTCAACATTCACTTTGCTACCCCATAAAAAACATTTTTTAAGTAACTCCTCAGCAAGGTTGTAGGAGCCTTCTTTTCCTGATTGACATCCACTGAAACAGGCCATTAAGGGGATTTTTATATCATTACTCTCCCTAATAGTTGCTACTAAGATGGAGAGCAGTAAACACGAATGTGTGCAAGCTCACTTGTTTGTTTGGAGAAGACCATGAGTGCCCAAAGAGCAGCAGCAAATCCTGCCTGCCTGCAGCCACCTGGTGACACTGCAACACGTCCCAGCTGGGGCTTCTAGGCTGGACTAAAATACGCATCAGTGCAGGAAATACTCTGAGATGGACTATGTGGAGATGAGCCTACACTTCACGCTGCCAACACGGCAGATCTGGTGGTGGAACAGGGCTCACGACCACGGGCAGCCAGGAAGGCTGGATTTGTTTGTCCTCCCGTGCGCAGAGCAATGTGCGTTTGTGCCTGCATGCGTTCCACACAAAGGGTGTCACGCGAAGCCGAGGATTAGCTATGGGGTTGCACGAAACCAGCTCCTGAGCTCTAATCCCAGTTGTGCCGTTCACACACTGGGTGGTCTTGGGCAAGTCTATCGGCTCTATTTCTGTACCTGAGGGGAAAAAAGACCACTTCACAGAGCCACTCTGTATGCCATGCAACTGATGCTTTTACAGCACATTTTAAAATACCATGCACCCAATTTGCCTTCTGCCAGATCTCTTTCATACGAGTTTAAGTAAAAAAGGCCCAAAGTATGTCCTGTGCTCATTCAAGGCCACTTTAGACTAGTCAGAGGGACCTATGTGGGAACAAGAAATGAGAGTCACATTCAATGTGTGATCCCTCGAGGAACATTTACCAACCATAGCATCACCTTTTACTGCTTCTTATCAAATCTTAGGAATAATGAAGTGGGTTTGTTGCTAGGAAGCATTTATTTCCGCAGCAATTTGAAAATATATTTGCACCTGGATAAGGAGGTATGTAAATTTGTCTCATTTAATAATCGTGAAAGCTGAGCTATGACTAACTCTGAATGAAGCTGGGCAGATTGCAGGCTGAAGCTACAGGGCTTCCAAAACAGCCAGGGCAAGAAGCATCAGCCCTGTGGAAACCCAGCACTTCTATTTATGCTGAGTAACTATTCACTGACTGAAAAGACAGCAACAGCAAAGCCTGTTTCTCTGCTTGCTTATTCAATGTTTACCTGTTTCTCTTCAAAGATTAAATAATTAAATCAAAGGCCCATGCCCATCTTGAAGCATCTTTTATATATTATATATTAGCCAGATATAACAGCATATTATATATTATATTAAACAGTCGCACATCACCAGAAATTTGAGGCATACTCCTGTATAGGATGCTGTTGCAGTAAATTCCAGGGTTGGTTTCAGATGTCAAAATATGATCAAGCCATCTTTTAGTCCAACAGGAATGATTTTTTCCTCATCCATATTTTATTTTGATTTGTAACTGCTAGTTTAAGCCACATGTCAATAAGCACGCTATCTTTCAAATTCCTCCACTTTCCTGCTCTTTCGAACTGGATATACCAGAGTGCCAGATCTACTGCTAGAAAAATCCCAGCATGACTATGTTATTACTTTAATTAATCACGGCCTAACATATGATTAGGGCATCTGGGAATAATATTCCAATGCACATGAATACAGGGCGGAGGATTTGCATATATCAACAATTAATTTCCTCTGCAGTCATTCAGTTTAAACTTGTGGAAGCACTTAAGAGTATCTTTAAGAGAATATTCTAATGAAAAGTTACCATCTAGCTCTAGACCTCTCTACGATAAACAGTATATAAATTAACTCAAGTATTTACATTGCACTTATGGAGAAGTTAATATTTCCATCCTTAGGCTCCGTTTATATTGGCCATGGTTCAGAAGTCAAAGCCCCAAAAACACTCAAAACACCTTCATGAAAACAAAATTATGGTAAAAATTTCCAGGATGTTTCTAGAAGGAAAACCTATTCTTCCATTCAACAGGAAGACATTTTACTGACTCCCCAAATGCTTGACTGGTACTTTACATTTAGAAATAATTTATTATTATTTGCATATAATTTATCCTAAGACGGACAAGGGAAGAGGTGAGAAAGTGGCTATAATTTCTGGTTTTTCTGTTTTGATAATTAGAACAACTCAGTTTCTGTTACTGGAGCACTATTGTTAGAGGCCACACTCTCTGTAAAACCTTCATATGAAATCTCTGCACATCTTATGCATTTCACTATGACTTTACATTTAAAAAAAAATCTCAGATTCCTTTAATAATAACAGCAAATAGTTCCAGCTTTCTGCAGCTGCAGAAGTTTGCTGTCCCCAGAGATCTGCCATGGTACAGCTCTTGCTTCCAATCAAAACACTGACATAGTGGCCATGATTTACAGCTTGCAGGGGCTTGATTAGGGAATAGCACACTACTGAGCAAATATTCAACAACTGAGCAGAATTTTTAATGTGCAGGATTTTCTATCTTCAACCCCCCCAATAAATAAATAAATAAATAAACCCCGAAAACCAATTTCCTGCCCAAAAGCTAAGGGAAATGGGAGCTGGTATTCAAGATCCCTCTTCTTCTGTTGCTGAAGTTTCAACTAGCAATGTTCACCCATAAGTGAGACTGGCTCTTTAAACAACTCTATCCCTACCATTTTAAATAAAAAAAAAAACATCTGCACTGTTACAGTAACACACTGAAAAACTTGCACGGTAACAAGGAACAAAAATTATCAGGTTTAGCATCAGACTGAAAATCGCTCTCAGGTAAAGTGGCAGAGTTTCCTTACGGAATTACTAGGAAACAAATACTGAGAAGAAAAATGAAAAAAATTTTATTTTAAAAACAGTGATTTGATACACAAAAGGAATATTTATATTTTATGCTCAAGAAAAAAGTCTTGGTAGACCTCATGCTTTTATTAGCATTAAGAATAACAGCTATTATGTGATGGCATATTCTTGATCACATTGAATTTGCCCAAGCAGAATGAAATTGGGAACTATGTACAAAAAATTTCAGAATTTTTATTTTCTGGGAAAACAAGGCTTAAAACAGTCTACAGGACAATATAAAATTACACACAGTAAGCTGGTCATGTTTTGAAATTTAATTAGTTGCCAAGCTGCAGTTTTTGGCACCGAGTTTTTGCTGAAGTCTAGCAACTTCATTTTGAGAAAGTTAGAACTACTGTATAAGATCTGACAAGCGACAAAGCGATGTCAGTATTCCTCAATAAAAATTAAATTAGAGGAGCGTAAAAAGCATGCATTCTAACTGCTGATTTCTATCAGTTTATGATATGCTTTTGACTGCGGGAGTGGGAAGAGACACCAACAGTTTAAGGGTCTGCATTTCTGCGAATGCCTGACTTCGCCTGCATGGTAATTCTGGGGTTTGTGTTTAAAACACCGGTAGCTATGAAAAAAAAGAAAACCGCAGAGATGCTGCAGGGATTCACCACTTGACAGAGATCTTAAGCCGCAAATACAAACGGTACATGAAGACTTTACGAGTTACAGGGTGTATCAACGAAATATATGCAAATGGTTTTATTCTTTATTCTGTAACTGCAGGGGCATATCTGATAAAGGAAAAAAAAAAATAACCAAAGTTCAAACTCCTGGCTGTAACGCTAATTCTAAATATATGGCTTAAAACTATTGTTATCACATACGTTACATATTAAGTAAAAAGCCTGAGGCTATTTGTCTGTCTACATTTAATCTGATAGTCTATTTTTCCTCCTGAGAAACTAGTTTGTGAACAGACAGATTTTCCACCTACTTTTGTTCTCTGACAGCAGAATCCAGGTCTGCAGAATTGTTTCATTTTCTGCAATTTGCATTCTTCAGTGAAGAAGCTGTTTACTTCCACCATGGTTATACAGTGAAAACACATCTGCATTTATGGAGTTAACAGCCATCTTATTAATTTAATTTTACTCTGCCTTTTTTTTTTTTTAATAGGAACCTAATGAAAACCATGTTTATGTGCTCAAAGGCACAGAGGAAATTCATTACTCTGAGGAATAACACACTCCACAAGTGAAATGAAAGTAATCTTATTTATGACAGGAAGAGGCCTTCGCTAGACTCAACTCCACCACACTTGGACTGATACTGGCTGCATGAAAGAAGCTGCAAATTCAGGAACTGTTTTCAAATGTGAGCCTCATCTCAGCAATAAACACATTTGCAGTTTAGCCTCACAAACATCCTAAATCTGCTGAAGAGGAAGTATTCAGCTATTGTATTTAGTATAAAAGTGTTACAAAGAGAATGTGACAATTACATGAAAAATAGTGATAGGGCCTGTCAATTGGGGTTTCTTCCTCCTGCTTAGAAATGAGCGTCCCTACGCCTACAGCCAGCCTGCTTGCTTATCAGATCTGGCACTTTGCATTGGATTTAATGGCGGTATTGCGGTAACCGAAATATTCCAGTTTACATGCTGTGGGGAGAGGAGAGACTTGTAAATACACCCACCTGGAGAACCCTTGGGGCTGAGGAGTGAGGAGGTGGAGGGACGGGACGTGTGGGGAAGGACAGATGCTGCAGGGCTGGGACCGCAGCTTGCTCCAGGGCTTGCTGCCCAGAGGTGCCTGTGGTACCCTGCACAGCTGGGTAATTCCCTGGGCAGAAAAGGGAAACCAGAAACGACAAAAGATGATTTACTGTCCCATCCACCCAGGCCTGTACGTGTATGCGCCTGAGTGGCTGGTACCCATGTGCATGTATGCATGTGTGTCAGAATTTAAAAGAAAGAGGAAAACCTTCTTGCAAAGAGGAGGGGTGATGTGAAAATGCCTGGCAAGGTATTGCTACAACTATTTCTGTGTGCTATTGCATCTTTTTCTTGAACAAAATTAAATCAAAAAGGAAAAATGTTCCTTAGTGCTGTGAAAGTCAAACACTACGTTCATCTCGTCTCTGGAGACTTCAAAAGAGAGTTTTCATTAATGGAAAGTTGTGATGTATGGCAAACTAGATGGCTTCACATGCGTTTGCAATTTCTATATCTAAACCCACATGTTTTACATTCCTTGGGTTTCTTCCCCGACTTTGCCTTGAGTTAGAAAGAGGAAGGAAGGGGAAGCAGCTGTCGTGCCAATGTTTCCATCCAGCAGTGAGACCTCTTTCCCACAAGAAGGCACTGTATGCTAACAAATAGGAGTGCGCTGATCTTTTTGGAGGGAATCGTCAGAGTTTTTCGCTCTTCCTGGCTTTTGCTAAAGGCCCAGCACAAGATGTGTGGGTTTCTCCAGCGTCATGAACGACAGCTGCCTTTGTCTGCATGCAGATGTTTGGCCAGTTCCAGTCTGGATGCTTGACCAGTGAGCAAGATAAGCTCTTCAGCCTTGCACAAGGAATTAAATGATATTCTTGTACATCTTCTGACAGAAAGCAACTTTTAACACTAAAACAAGCTTGATGAATTTCAAGATTTAGTTAAACATATTTAGCTCTTCCTTTGCTATATTTCTTCTGCAATTACAGTATGTCTGCATTTGTATAGGCACTTCACTTCTTCCTCATGTGATCTAAACTCTGTTCTCCTTCATCCCACAACAAAACAATTAATCCTTTGTTTGCAACATTAGGCGGTTGTCATGGAATTTAATATGATTTTACAAATTTAGCAGTATGAACATTTTTGGATCACACATGAACAGAATAGGGTCACAGAGACCGAGCGTATCTTTTACAAATCACTTGGTATATATTGACTGCAACAGAAAAAAAAAGATATTTTGGAAGAAAATAAAACTTCAAAAGCAAGTAAAAAAACTGAATCCTTGTCTCAGTCTATTATAAAATGTTTGAACATTCCTCCCAACAGGAAAGTAGTTCTTTAAATCATACACAGCCTTTTGTTTGCACAGGAGATTGCTCAATCTTTTTGTCTAGATTTGAACTTGTCGGCTAGGAGAGCAGAATTGAGACTCTCCTCTTCCCTTGACAAATGATCTATTTGCTGACAGAGATGAGCAAGGGAGTGGACAATCTCAACAGTGCTATTCTACAGCCATATTTTATTCCCGCCTTAACATGAACACAGAAAAGCAGGAGCAGCTGCACTGAAGAAATAAGTGATGCTGTTCTCTGTGATGTCTATATACCTCAAATTGTTGGAAAGAGCCTAGTATGGGCCACAATTCTCCATCACGACACAGCTAAAGGCCAGCACAGAGTCATGGTACATGAGGGGTCACTGCAAACTTCTAAGACCTACTTTCGGGCAGCATATATACTGAGGTTCCTACATGATTCTGGATAAAACACTGTCTGAACCTCATGAACAAGATGATGGATAGTGCCAGACGCCCATTTGGGTTGGGGGAGCTGCCAGACTAGCTCCATACGGCCAAAAGATGTTGTACAGAGAGATCTGTTGACATTATCAGAATTGAATTAAGTTGAACTGGCAATAACAAGCAAGATAGTATATGGAAGCACTTGCTTTCTAGCTGCTGCCTCCCCCCGCAAATGAAATTAGCTGCTCCCCTGCCCCAGCAGAAAGCCGCCAGCCCACGGGCTCACACACACCGCTTGCTCTCGGCTTTCAGGCACAGAGGGGAATCGATTCTCTCCCTCCACACTTCTCACAACCACCTCAGCAGGCTCGTATCGCAAACCACAAGCGATGCCAGTGCTCTCTGCTCAAAAAAGACAGAACAGAGATGCAGTTTATAATGAGTATATTCACACCCTTTCAAGTGGTTATCAAAATGATGTTTGCCAACATTTGTGATGCCTAAGCTCTCTCCTCTTACAAGCATGACACGCTCATGTTATGCATCTCAAAATATTAAAAATTGAAGAAAAGCTTGGGTGAAAATGTCAGCCTTAGGCTCCACTAAATCCCATAGCAACCCCATAACCTACCCAATGTACAGAGAGAACAACGGGGCAAGTGTTTCGCTGCAACGCAGGAAGCCAGCCTCAGATAACCACCAGCCAACCCTTTTCTCTCAAGAAAGAGAAGACTAGATTAATTTTAAAAAAATTCCTTGGATATTCTAGAACGCATCTGATTAACTTTTTTTTCGTTAGTATTTCAGGTTATATTAGAAAGTTTATGGGGAACAAGTATCTGAAAGGCAGCATTCTCCAGTAGAAATCACAGTTAAAACACCTGAGGACAAACACTTTCAAAGAGAACTGGTCAGCAAACAAGTTTAATTTTACCACTTGGGCATCCACCTCACATGGGGACTCAACGCTGGAGCAGAGCCGCAGCTTGTGAAAACTGTGGAGCTTCAATTAACCAAGCTACTACTCCTAGGCAGAAAGAGTATAATTTATCTTCACTTTGATGAGTTTCTGTGTTAGTTCATCAAAACTAACCACCAAGTGCACCTGGATTCTGCCATAACACGCATGCTAAATAACATCACTATTTTTAAGCCCTAAGTCCACAATGAGACACCTAGACTGAATGAACTGTGTGAACACTAAACTGGATTTCATTATGCTAAGCTATAATAATGTACTAATGCAGTAAATCAGAGATGATGAAGAAAGCCTGAAACTACACAAAGGGAAACATGAGGCTGGATTCTTTCACCTAGCAAGGTTACACTTTCATCCAGTAAGGTTAACGTACAGCAAGTGATTAGAGGAAAATGTTCTGTATCACTAGAAAAAATATAACTGTGAAGTTTCACTTCACCCTGTATTTGCTGCCTGGATCCTTTGGCACAAAGGAGAGAGATGATTCAAGCAGCAGGATTTCAGAATGTTGGGTGCTGCAAAAGAGCCTTTTATCAAGCTGTAGCCAGTTGCACTGAAATAAAAATGTACAGACCAGGTTTCCTGAAGTACTCTTGCAACAGCACAACCAACTACAACTTGCAAATGCTTCAGGGTTCGCGGATTTCCTTCTTTGCGCCCTTCCCAAAAGCACAGAGCCCTGAGGGTGATGGCAACCACAAGTTACTGGCACCCTTTCAGATCCCGCTCAACCCCTCCATTAACTGAAAAACAGTCAACCTTACAGCTAACAATTTGCATCCTACTACTTTCTTTATGGTTAAATAGGCGTTTCCTGAAAACAGATCTCTGTGTTATCTGTGCTGAAGATCATATGTAAACTCTTGAAGAATATTCAGGAAATACAACACAGCTCATGCCAGTCTGACCTTACTCATTAATAAGTATGTAGAGCATATGTTCATACATAACTCTGGGAATGTACTTGCACAATCAAATTAACCTTTGGACTGCTGGTGTTCGGTCATGATTTACTGTATCTCGTTTTCAATTGCATATGCAGTGCTGCTAGTAGTGCAGAAATACTGTCCCATAAAAAACACAAAAGCTGATAACAAAGCTGAAAATGGATAAGAATGTTTTGCTTCCACTACAGAAATATAATTAACTATCGCTATATACCCATAATCAGTTGTGTCTGCATCATAGAAAAATGCTCTTATTTGCAGCTTTTGCTGAAACTCAGCCTAGAAATACTTGAGTGGGGGTGCAGGGACAAAGCAGCAAAGGCAGGGGAGGAAGGGACAAGTCAGTAACTTTCCCCAGACACTGATGTAATTTAAACGAGTAGCAGCTTTTTCTTTACTAGCTGGGTGCAGCATTGTTCCTGCCTTCCCTGAGTTAGTTCCACCCCATTGCTAATTACCGCTTGAATGCGACGTGCTGCGCAGAGGCTAAAGAGGTCAGTCCCGAAGCCTCCCGGATTGACACTATCTTGCTGAGTGGGTGGGAGAGCCGCTTGTCCCTCACCTCCAATGCGGGATGATGAAGTGGGCTTGCCAGGCCAGGCAGGAGCGACCCCCTCCATCCGAGTCCCCACCACGACAGGACTCAACCAGAGCCTTCCTCAACATGCGTGAGCACCGACAGCTCATCTAATATGAGGAGACACCAGTGGCTGTTCCCAGCGCGTCTGTTTTCTTTGAGGAGCCATCTCCTGCGATGGTGCCGACACGTTAAACCAACAAGCGGGATCTGCGCTGACCTCCGGTCTTCTCAAACCCACAGGGCAACAGGCATTGCACGGACTTTCAGCAGATCCAGGAGATGAGTGAGACAACCCCTGCACGGCACTGTTTCCCATTTCTGGTGGGTTCTCCTGGCGTGAAAATAACCACCTCCCTCCATATGAAGATCCCCTCCTCCTCTGTGAGCACTGAATTTCAATTCCAATGTCAAAAAAAGCCAAATGCCTCTTTGTTCATGAAGAAATGATAGACTTAATGGAACAACAACTGTCCATGTTGTTTTTTCTAAGCTTTCACAAATGCTGAGCTTGTCTTCTTTTGACACATGCTGTATTGACTGACAGGGAAAAGAAAATCTTCCACTTTACAAAATAAACCCACTATTCTATTACAGTTAATTCTACGTTTAAGAACAACCCACTAGAAGATGTAGAGTTTGCTGAAATTAACTTAGAAATTAACTTAATATAAACACTGTGATACTGTTAAAACAAAACAATCCTCCGTAACTAAGTTCAGCATTTAACTTTAAAATATCAGTGCAAGGAGAGAGCAAATAAAAAATAAAAAACAAGACCCAAAACCTCAAAACTATTTCCCTTACAAATCATGTTTTTTACCTTTTTAACATGCGCTGGGGAATAGCGTAGGAATTTCTTTCCAAAGCAATGCATCACTGAATGAATGTTGTGATAAAGATGTTGTTTTAATTGCTTGCTATTATGTTAGGACCATATGGCAAACTGAGGTGTGCCCGCAAATATGATGTTCTCAGCAAAAAACTGAGAGTGCACTGACAGTGACTTGTTCTGAAGAGGACAGCTGTGCTCTGAAGCTCTCAGGAATGCAAAACTGGGCTTCTAGTTCAATTTGTGCTCAGCACATCTGAAAAATTAAAAAAGCTGCATAATTTGTTTCTCATTTTTCGCAGAAAAACAATAAAAGAACGCTCGTTGCATAATATTTTGCTCCTTCCGTAGAAGAAACCTCACACAATAGAGTCTGGTCCCTTCAAAACTGCAGTTTCTTTCCATTTATGTAAATCATCACAATCTTGTGTTGCTAAAAGAAAGACCTCCTTGCCAGGAGAGGCAATGGATAGCCTGCTCTCCTGCAAGGCCTCTTGGCATGAGAGAGACCCAGAGAGGAACCCAGTGACACCTCCTGAACAACAGTGCCAAGACAGCAGCTGGAACCCATCACAGAGCGGGACAACCCTGTCCAAACAGCCGGCTGCCAGCATCTCAGGGTACGGAATAAAGGAGGCTTACAGGACAGTGCCCTATAAAAACATGGACCTTCTTGTGCGTTTGGGTTTTTTTGGTTTAAAAAAAGTTTTGCCAGCTATCGGAAGCGCTCCTATCATTTTGCTGTTTTGATATTAATGTGAAAGGACATATTCCCTCAGTAAATCGGCTCTGGACTGTTAATGGTCTTTTGGAGAGAAAAAAAAGGAAAGTAGACAGAAAATGCTTCACAATGAAAGAAGCAAAAAAAGTCATTTTTAAGCCATAATAATGCAGGGAGATACTCAGTTTTTGCCATGCACTCTCATAGATTTCAGTGTTAAGTGAGAACTTTTTTACTCTGAAGAACCCGATGTCTTTTCTCAATTTATTTCTCTAACTGCTGGGCAGAGCCAGGTTTCAGGTAACTGTTTCCCCCTCCTTTTGCCTATTAGTGCAGCAGAGAGTTACGATTGATGAATTTTAGAGGTTGCCTGCAATGTAATGTAATACAATTCTCTTTTTCTGAATTCAAACAGGTCCAGCTGAGAAACACTAACCTATTCCAAAGGTTACCAAGGATGAGGAAGAAGAATGACAGAGTGAGAGCCATCTCCATCCCAAAGGTAGTAAAAATCTCCTAACACTGCTCAGGAAACAGGAATTTTACACCAAGGTAAAACTGTTGGACACCTCTGTTGTGACATGATGGGTTTGCAATCACTTTCAATAACTATAATTTAGATTTCAGCAAGACTAAGGATAATTAATTCTGCTCTGAGGAACTTTTTGAAGACAATCATTTTACACCAAGGTCTCACTCCAAGCGTTTAAGAAAGCTGGAGGACAGGAAATATGTAGATAACCAGTTACGGCTGGAAAGTAATTCAAAACTTATTGAAGGACTGTTTGGAACAGAAAGACTTCTGTTAAAAAGTGGGAGTGAGCAGGGTCTCTGAAATAAGGAAAGAGCACTAATCGGCTCAAAATTCAGCAGTCTGTATCTTCCTTACACAGCTCCAAGATGATGGTTTTCTTCTGCAAAGTCTTTCCTTGTGATGGTTCCTAACAGTTGCTGAGAAATCACTTGGTTTAGCTCCCACTGGGAGAGGTGGGAGCCTGCAAGGAGGATGAGGAGGATGAGCAACTGCCTGCAGCTATGAAATGCCATGTCAAAAGAGCCTGGTGGGAGAGCTGGAGAGCCGCCAGCATCTCTTCACTGTCAGGATGGAACTGAAACCCCTCCTTTCCACCCTAGGTATTCCCCAACACGGAAAACTCAGACTACAAACTAACCCTGATTGCTCAAACACCAACACCTGAAATGTGTTTTGCTTCTTGTTTATGCTATCTCAATTTCTGTAAGGCATTTGGATACAACAGCCTAAGAATATATTGCTGGCTATTTAGTAAGAGCACATAGCACAGAATAAACAACTGCAGACAGAAACCTGCTGCTTTCAGGGTACGGCATATACAAGGAAATCCCAATGGCAATCTCCTCAAATCACTCACTGAGTTTGTTACATTTTCTCCTCTTACTTTTGATGAGCTTTGAATCAAATAGCAAGATTACCTTCTCAAATGGTCACATATTTATCAAAGGCAGTGCAAGAGGAAGACTTGGGCTATATTTTTTACTAAACAACAGTTAAAGTGATGACCAGCAAAGCCAAACCCCATGAACGGCTGCATTGAACTACACAGGTGGTGTGAGCTCTGTAGGGCAACCACCAGCTTAAACGCATATGAATTTGTAAAGATGACTGCAAAAGAAAGCAGCAGACAAGGAGATGAAGTGGGGACAGAAAGGACAGCCCAGAACGAGAAATGAAACAGAGCAAATATTCTGGTGGTGGGCTAGTTAGAAGTATGGCTCTGGCCTTATAGATACACAGTTTCTAGTGGCAGTGAGATTGTGCTGAGCATTCTCTTACTCCTTTGAACTAGTTAAGTGATGGAGGGAGGGGAGGAACCATGGTATCTGCAAGAAGGAGAAGCCCAGCCTCTCATGGTGGGGAGCAGGGGGGACTCTGCTGCCCCGGCTGTGCCTTTGGGCTGCCTGCGGACTGGACCCTGTCACTGGGGCTACGAACAGAATTCTCCTCCCATGGGGGACGGCAATGGGAAAACTCTCTAGTTCAAGCCTGAATTCTGGCAGTGTGAGAGGAGAGAGATTAAATCATCACAGATGAGCTTCGTAACGACCTTCTCCATGGTGGACAAAGGCTGCAGGCGTGAGAGCGGTTGCATGGCACAAGGGAGGATGTCCAGGTAGAACTGCTGAAAACAGCCTTAAGTGTCTGGCCCTGCTGCCTCTGTGGCCAGAAAATATTTGAGAAAACAGAAAAGGAAGATGATTCAGGGGTCCAAAATAAGCCAAAAATGGCACTGGTCTGGCTTCTGGCAGCTGTCAGATTCTTAAGTTTCTGGGTATAAAAAACAACACACACACACACACACACACACACACACACACACACACAAAATAGCTTGAACTTTCAGGAGCTAAACAAGTGTGAGGACTTTGGGACACAGGGTTATTGGGGAATCAAATATGAAACTCAAGATGAGAAACAGGCAAAGGAGGAAAATGGTGGTATGAACAATTTCTGGCTTTAATCACTGCAGAGTGGCCAAGTCTGGAGCAGCTAAGACGTGATGACTGCTTGGATTCTCCTTAGGGACAAACTTGGCTTTCAGTGAAGTTAGAGGAAAACTACCCCTCACATGGGACAGGATGGGAGCAGGAACAGGTCCCAACTATCCTATTCCACCAGCAATTTATGTGCTGGACATGGATGCACAACAGTTTTTCTTTTTCAGATACTGTTGTTTCCTTTTTCACAAGGGAACTTTGATGTATGCTCTTGTGTCCAACAGGCTTAAAAAATTCACTTTAGAAAACTACAGTTTTCAAATATCTTGAGTTTATTTTAAGATCTACACTCTAAACACATATACTTTCAGTTTGGTGGGACTGAGAGTGACAATGAATAACCAACTGCTGGCCTTCATTGCAGATTTAAGGCAATAAGGACAAAGGCAGCCAAAGACTCGGCATGGTCCGTGCCTTCGGTGGTTCTGCAGTCATGCTGGTTTACTTTGCATGTTTCTAACAAGCTGGGAGTTTTATTCCCTGGTGGAGGTGGTGCTCCAACCGTAGACTCAAATTAAATTAAAGCAAGAAGCAGTGTTTGTTTGTGTCTGGGTCAAGAACTGTTGCAATCAGACCTCACATTTCATGGCTGTGATCAGAACCAGATCAGTTTACACGGGGGATGTCAAATACACCCAGTAAAATAGCTTGGGCTCCCCCCCACCCCCAACAAAAATATTTTATTTGATTGCACTGAATAGTTTTTTCAGAGTTTTCACGGAGGGGATTTTCTAGAAATTCAATCTCTTTTGTAAAATAAGCCTGCAGGCTAAATCTGAAAATACTCTTCTTTCTGAAAGGCTTGTGCACAAGCTACACTGATCAAATTCTACTCTGTTCATGCAGATTTTCTATATATATTCTTCAAAAATTAAAAAAATACTATGAAATTTAACAGCAATAAAAGAAAAAAAAATAAACGCTGGGAAAGCTTTTAGTGTATCCTATATTCTTTTGGTCTATTTGATTCTGATAGTTGGCTCATAAATGGTTGCCTTGGGATGCAAATAATTGGCAGAAGCTTCTGAATGCTCAATTCTTTCTGCAAATTTGGCCACACAGCTGTAATATTTCCCTTACAAATTAGAAAAAGACTCTGCGGTGACTTTCCGTCCAGCCTTTTACTTTGCACTGAAGTTCCACACTCCCCATTTGAGATCTCATATTATTTGTTAATAGACATTTTATAAACCTAGCAAAAGACAACAGGTCAGAAGTAGAATCAAATCAGAGTTATACTTAAGATTATAAATATACATGGGCTATACCATAAGGTTATACTTACAGGAAATCCAGACATACTAGGTAATACTTGTACAGTTAAGCACAAAACCAACTGTAACTCAGTCCTACTCTTATTCTGTGCTATACTTTTGATTGCAATTAAAGGATTTGCAATCCCAGGTGAATTTAAACCTATTTTTAAGGGCTTTTGCCCCCCTGTTCTAATTTCATGTCATTACCAAAGGGAGTTAAGACTGCTTCTGTTTAAATGTTCAGATTACTTTCAAGGGTGGGTATACTCTGAATTTAAGGTTTACTACAGTTTATGATCCTTGATTTGAGCATAACTGCATCATCCCTGCATTTTTTTTTATCCTTAAGTCGTTAATTTTTTTAATATTCTGTAAACATTCCTAATTTTATACGTTATTAGAAATGTCATAGATGTTATTTCCAGGGTTTGAAGATCTGCAGTAATAGCCTTATACATATATTCTTAGGTGCATATTCACTGATATATCAAAGCCGGTGGTGTGTGTCCCCCAGCTAAGAAAAGCTCACAGTTATGGAACCATCAGGGGACGTCTGGAGCAGTGCAGAACAGCTGAGATCAATGAGCAAATCTGGCCCTTGGTATGTCAGCTGAAGTTGATTGCAAGAGCTACGCAAGAATGGCATTTACTGAGAGGGAAGACAGAGAGATTCCCCTTCTCACAATGTCTTGGGGCTTTAGGAGTCTGTGACTGCCTGAGCTCCCCCAGAAATGGTGCCTTAATGAGCAGTGAAGCAAAAATCGGCAATGCTACAAGGAGCTTTTCAAGCACTGACGGGTAAGTCGTTGTGCAATGCATCAGAGCAAGAGCAATCAAGTTGCTTAATTAATGAAAGACAACTCTTGATGTGAATTATTCCAAATTATTCCTGATTTCTCCAAAAACAGCCTTTCTGCAAGATTTGGCTTATGTTTCACAAAAAAACCCTGAAATGTGCATTTTAATTTATAAGCTAATGGCAGAATTTGACCAACATTATCAGAGAAGTAGTTTAAATGAGCAGAACCACGGAGGGGGCACAACAGTTACTGCACTTGCAAAATGAAGAGGCTCATTCGAAACACAAGGCAGAACTTGATTTACCTACATAGTAATTCACTGTTAAAGCACTTATATTTTTCTCTTAAGGACATCAGGAAATGTAGCTGTTTGTTTAGTTCAAGGGCTCAGAAGGTCTTATAGAAGAAGACTGAGACTGCAGCAGATCATGGAGTGCTTAGTACAACGTCACCAACCCACACATTTCAGCATTTAAAGAAACACATTTTTCAGGAAAAGACCTTTTGTCAAGGGTTTAGATTGCGGGGTGACAATAAAACCCTGGCAGATGTATTGTTAACCTCCTCTCCACCCCCACTTCCCCTTTTTGCCCCTCCCTCTCCCCCCTTCCCACTCAGGACAGGCGATCAGGAGGGAAAGAAGGACAGAGAGAAGAGAGATGGAAAAATTAAAGATGTTTTACTAATGCTATTAATAAGAATAGAGAAAATAATACAAAATATACAAAACCAATCTTGAAAGTCTCAGCAACCGCAGAGCCAGCCCCCCAAAGTCCTGGATTGGACTCTGCAGCCAACCGGAGCTGGATTCAGTCTGTCACTAGGCCTCAGTTCGCAGGGACGACTAGCAAGGTCCTCTCCTAATGTCAGCCATGAGGAAAAGAGGGAAAAAAGCAAAGGGACGAGATCCTCGTGATCTCCCACTTTTATATGAAGTATTCACGTGAATGGAATGTTATACACAGTTGGTCAGTTTCTTGGTCACTTGTTTCTTGTTGCCCCTCTCGCGAGATGTCCATCCATGCTTATCAATAACTTCACATACCATTGCTATGTTTACCAAAAAATGTGTCTGGTTCTCCAGGAAAATGCAGCTAATATGAAGCTTTAGCTGACAGGCAAAATCACTAAAAGAGAAACTTGTTTTTAACAAAACCAGGACAACCTTTGCATGTCTCCGAGGCCGTAGCTCTGAGAGATCAAAACTCATTAGTCTGTCATAAGAAATAGCTAACAAACAGCTTCACAAGTAGAGCAAATCTCATATCAAATATTTTGAAACATATGCAAAAATTTATTTATTCATAGGGCAGAAGCTGCATGGGCCAATTTCCACATTTAACAGCTTCAGACAAAATTTAGTTGAAGGCAGTTATGGTAAAGGAAACAGGTTCACTGTTGGGAAATACCAAGGTAGTTATATCTGCACTGCTTAGGCCTGTGCCAAGAGTCTTTTCTAATCACTGTTTACATCTTCAGTTCATCTGTTTTTATAATTCCTTTTAGGATTTCACTCTTCATGGCCTACCATAAGTCTGCCTCTGTCTATTGGCTACCAAAGTTTTTGCTACAAATGCTTTTCTAACTTGCTGCAGTCAGTGAAGGCTGGTAATTAGCAGTATATCATACAGGCCAGGAATAAAAAAAAGAAATTTTAGTTCCCAAGAATTTGCCATCAGCTTCAGTGGATTCAGGATTTCAATTACTGCTTCCAGGCCCTCCAGAAAAATAAACCAAACTCCATAACACAGTGTCATTGTTCTAAACCTTGAAAGGATACAAATTCTAGTCTAGTAAACATCAAATCTTTTTTGAAGTTACTTAATTGCCTTTCATTACAAGAAAAAAGTAAATACGGGCTAACCTATTATGACAAATTAGGCAAACTAATAATTTTTTTATTTCTGAAGGAATAAAGATACTAGGCTTTTCTAAGCAAGTCCATGACATATACAGTCATTTTCTACTGTTTCATAAGATGTTTAACATGTGGTCTTAGAGAAACACATGTACACCAGCTGCACACAAATAAACTTCAGAGCTCCAAGGACCCATTTCAAGGTATCTTTTAGGTCAATCCTCTGCAAACTAGGAGTCTGATTCAACTAAAATCTCCATGATTTCAGCTGATAAGTAATGTATCCTAAAAAGTCTCCAATGCAGAGAAACCTGAGTACCTGAGTCGAGGGCAGCAGTGTATTGTGCAGCCAGCTGGGCATTTTTACTCAGATAAAGCAAAAAGCTTGTCTGAAACACTCCATACTCAGGGAATAAAGAGAGGGGAATTGCTACTTCATTGTGCCACGCAATCCTCTCTTCCTTATCAGTCTTACCAAATTATACTTGGCACAGCCTCAGCAATGAATTAGGTAAGCTTCTTGATCCCCACCATCACTGCTTCCCATGCCTGCTTGGCCAGCTATCACATAGTTTCACCACATGATCAAAATTACACACTTCTGTTTGAATAACGCCTGCTACATGCAGCAGTAGCTCTTAAGCTTTACTTTCTAGCATTTAAACATAACTTTCTAACTCACAGCTCTACAAGTAATATGGAACAGGTCAATGAAACTCAGCATTTCCAGTTCAGGTAAACGGATTAACTTTTCAGCATTCATCCAGCACAGCACTGGAAGGATGATTACAGCGACTTCGTTCAGCCAACAGCGCTGCCAATTCACTGCTGTATATAAAATCACTTCAAGCTGGGGCTGCAAAATGAAGGGAAGGCCTGCCAGCCGCAGGAAATCTAGGAAAGAGGGAAATATGTTTTGTACCGTTGAGGAGTAAGGACGAGCCAACACGATGCTCAGTTGCTTTGAGAGTGAGGCTGAGTCATGAGACAGGTCTGGGGTACGTTAAGGATGGGGACAGGGATGGGCATCACCACAGCCCTCAGGGAATCTGCAGGTGGATGGGTTCTTACTATTTAAAATCACTGAGGCTCAACTGAAGTTAACTCTCAGTTAAGGACAAGCCTAGACTTAAACAAGGGACTCAGAAGACATCTTACCATCCCAACAGCTCTCATGGTAATCTGAAAATAAAGTTTAACATAACTACAAATGTACAAGAAACAGAAGTTTAAGCAGCACTAAGGGCCAGCCGTGGAGCTGTCTCCACAAACTTCAGCGTCAGGTGATCTAAACACCTCCCACCTCAACAGGAGCTGTGACTTCGCATCACACAACCATTCCATGCAAAGGGTTTGTGCAGACTGAGAAGTTCCCTTCAAGCAGCCGTGCCCTTTAACACCATCCATACTCCTGCAGTGTGCCTCTCCACAGCTGAGCGGGTCCCACCAGAGCAGTGCCCAGGAAGAATAATGCAAAAGATGTTAAAGTCGGTCTTTGAAAGGTCTTCGGTATGAATGCAATTGCAACCCGTAGAGGTGCATTTAATCAGCATCCAGCCTTTTGCAAAGTTTATAATGTGAAGAAGTTTTCAAAAGCATTTTGTCTTATAATTCTCCTCTCAAAATTCCCAATTATTCATATTTACTATAAACGAACACATTTTCCCTCAGTCTACAAAACAGTGAATCTCAAGGGACAATATTTTAATGCTGTGAAAGTCAAAACCATTGAATATTCAATCTTCTGTAAAGATTTAAGGTATCTCTAAGCAGGACTAGATGATTTTCAAGCAGATTTGGTCTAAACTTCCGAGGCTGGCAGGGTTGTAGATTCTGCACTTCTTGCTGTAGCTTTAGCAAAATTCTTCTCATGCTATTAACTGAAAGGTCTGATTTGTTGCCTTCCATGAGTAGTGTGAAATGCCATTAGTTTCATCATCTTTGCAGGATAAAAGAGATGATAAGTGGATTTTCAAAAGTACCTTCTTGTATTTTCATAAAGCTTTTGCTTGCAAACTGTCTTGTCTTTCTTTTTCCTTTCTTTTCCCTTTCTTTTCCCTTTCCCTTTCACACTACATTTAAGCATTTGTTTTGCATATTCTAGAAACGTTTTTGCACAGAATGTATCTTCCATATATTGCTATGAAAATTTTGGTTTATATACTCAGACACTCAGTGGTTAAAAAGATTTAAGATACACTGTTCAAGTCACAATAAAAAATAGAAGTTTCCTAGAAACAACACAACACAATCAAACAAATAATAATTAAAAGGTGTAATTTTTGCTTGCTACAGTATCCTTCAGAAAGTCTTTGTGATTACATATTATTAGTAGTAACAGACATGAATTGCTGGCTAAGTAATTACAAAAACCACAAAGTTGCAGAGAGTTATTTCTTACAGCAAGTGAATTTTAGAAATCATCCCTTTCATTATATATATATATATACATATATATATATATATACACATATCTATAAAATTCCTCCTGAGCACACAATGAGATTTTATCAATTTTATATGCCTGCACTGCACTATTCCTCCTGATGGAGAATGTCTGCATGCCTTCTAGTATTATCATAAACTGGCCCAATATCCAGGCTTCTGCCAAATCAGGCCTATGGCTGCACCTGTTAATCAAGAATAAATGTGTAGCTGACTGAAGGTTAATCTACAAACAATCAAAACAGAAATAACTATGGGAAGAGATAAGACAATTTTGGTTGGTATGGGGTCTGGAAGAAGGTGCACAGCAGCAAGAGCCAAGCAGGTGGCAGAGAAGGAGAAACTGGCAACAGGGACAAAGGATTCTGGACGATGTCATCAGCAAAAGCAAGAATACAGAATCAAAGATCCCATGTGAACTGTCAGGAGTTCAGAGTAAACCACATGTAAATGTATCGTGTTCATGCACGTCTCCAAGGGCTGCTTAAACGTTTTTGTTCCCTGCATTTCTGCATGTTCTACAAATAAATCATCCCGCATTTAGGAAATGTGTCTGGCCTCCCCACTTCCCTGACTCCAAAACATTTCTATTGCCAGTGCTACCATATGATCAAGAAAAGCACCATCTGTCTCTTCCAAATGTGGTCTTATTCATTTACCACTTCCACCTTACAGTCTACATATGCTGCTTGTCACAAACTTGCTTCTTTCACCCCAACTTCTCTTCAAAGCATAGAAAATGAAGAAAAAAAAGGCCACCATAATGAAATACCACATGGCAACTGTGATGTAAGTTCTTTCACGTTAGCACACGGCGATTAAACTTTCCTTTTTTTCCCAACTTGCACAACATCATAGCTTCAGATATGCAGGCAAAGACTTCTCCCTCACATTGCAAGTTTTTGCTAATTCATTTCAGAATTTTAAGAACAGGAACAAACACTTCTGATGAACTCAGAAGAGCATTTCCAGCATTATCATGCAACATTTGCTCTTAGCTGCAGTTTCTTCTGGTGCTCAGATGTTCAAAACTTTTACAGATTCAACTGGCAGAAGCACCATTCTTCCTAAAATTGGGTATATACCAGAATACACCCTTTTTGTGGTCAGAAAATTGCTGTTGTGTCTGGATGATGCAAAGAAGAAATAAACCTACAGCTCTTTTTCATCTCTGGGAGACGTATGCCAGAGCAATTTTGAAAATTTTCCCTGTTGATTTTTACTTTGTGGTAAAGGAAAGAAGCGGTTGTCCCAGGCAGTAAGTGTCCCAGTGCATACATGGCAAAGTACATGCAAACACTGGGGAATGGTTATTTTATTCTCTCTCAGTTCAGAGAAGTTCACAATGCAAGGATAAAGTTTAAACAAAAATGACAACATTTTTCTTTATGGAAGGAAAGGAATATTTTCGTTCTTGCATCTGAACAATACAGCTCTACGTATCCAACACTGGATACCAAACCATCCACAGAGTGCACACCTCCAAAGAGTTAGCAATTTCAGGAGCACAAGATACAAAAGCACAAGCACAACAAGACCTGTGATGTAACACAAAAGCAGAGTGACAGATTTGTATACTAGATCTTTGATTGTCAAAACTGAAAGAAGCCTGAACATCCAGTATCACTGTTGAGCAAGCTGGTGTTAAGGTGGAGATGTCAGTCCTGGCATGTCATGCTGCCTACCTGTACTCTCACACTCTCAGCATGTCATGCTGCCTACCTGTACTCTCACACTCTCAGCAACTCCGCTGCTGCCTCTAAGACCCCTCTGAAATCAGCCCTGTGGTCACACAGGGAAGGTCAGTCTTAGGCCACCTCCAGATCCCAAGTGATCTTGTGGCCACATTTCCACTGCTTGCTAGAAAAATAATCTGGGGCAATTCAAGCTTGTCCAGAAGATGCTACTACATCTCATCCAAAAGCAACACTGATCAAAGCTTCCTCTGCTGGCACACCCCACTGCTCGTCTAAAACCTGTAGCTATGGGCAAGTTTGCCTTCAAGTTCATGTGAATGTTTGCCACCTTAGTCTTACATATAGTACAAAAATATGCAAGGCATTAATTTACAGAACAGGCAATAGAAAAAGTGAAACAGAGAGCATCCCAAGAACAACCATTCACCCTTTGCCATCTATTTATTAGCATCATTAAGAATGACCCTATTACCTATCTCCTGTGCGCACACGGAAATGTAGCATAACTTGTTGAAGCAAAACAAAACTATAAATCAAGCAGCTTGTTTTCTGTAATCTTTCATCTTGACTGTGCAACATCTACACAAAACTTCCATAAAATATAGCATTCAAAATGTTGGATCAGTCTGTCTCCTCTATACTCCATTCTTAGCATTTTTATACAGTCTTTTGCAATAGCCTTCTTTATAGAACTACTGCTACTGGCTACTAGCAAGTTGTTGATCACCTGTGGTTATGAGTATGCTTTCCTGTAAAACACAGATCGGCCGGTATTCCCAGATCCACAAGTCTGCATTCCTGACAAACATCTGTAATTCTTTTCCATCTCAGGCTGACTCGCTGCAATAGCTGTCAGGCCCTTGTAGGGAAGCGCACAGGCACCTTGTCTGCCCAACATCAGCCACACGATATCACAGCAAGACATTCCAGGCTATGACGCAAAGGACTTGGCCAGGCAGACCTGGCTATTGCTGTGGATGGCTCATGTACCAGGCAGGTTAAGTAACTGAACTTGTGGAAGGGGTTTGCAGAATCTAAAGCTCTACCCTGTACTTTACCCTCTCGTCTCAGAAACTTGAGACCCTCAGTGCAGACACAGGCAGCCCTTACCACCAGCAGTTGGGATGCTAAGCTATCTTGCAATCAAATGTGCATTTGAGGTTGCACTAAAAATACAATACAAACCCGCCCGTAGAGATTTTGTAGTCATGTTTTCCACAGACTGTGTGACATATAAAAACAATTTTCCACTTTTAAGTTGCCAATTTTTAATTAGCTAAATAACCTTTAGCTCCTGTACTACAATCAGTAAATTCCTGAAATGTACAGCTTATAATTTTTTTTTATGCAGGTGATAGAAAAAGTCATTAAAGGCAGGGCTCTTTGAGATTTAATTTTTACAAACACTGGAGAACTTACTGAAACTGTAGAAGGCAATTACATTAACAAAAATCTTATAACGACTGAGTTCACCTGTTTCAGGAAGGGAAGAAGAAGAACAGGAGCACAGAAAGGAACTACATTTAAGACAGACTGAAAAAGTTAAGCAACTTTGTATACAAGTGTACACCCAAATCAAAACTACAAGGTAAAAAGACCTCAGGAGAGTTACTGTTTCCTAAAAGACATAGAATGAGACACAAGCATAAATTTGCCCTACAAAGCAGAAAACCTAGAACAACAGAAGGAGATGCACTTGGCTAAATCATAAGGTCTTCATTGACTTCAGAAAACAAGAAGTCATGGGAAGTGCAACTCAGGTCAGACAACTGCAGATGAAATACAGGCACACAGGCAAAATCAAAATGCACAAAGCTGCTTTTGACTTCCCCTGAGAGGGATGGCAAGAAAACATTTGAATAAGTGAAATGGGAAAAAGGAGAGAACAGAAGTAATCACAGGGAGATGACAAAATTAAAAATACCATTATTGAATGCAAAGTAAATCTATCTACAGTTATTACTGAGGAGGTTAACGGATTTGATGCCTTTTTGCTGCAGCCTTTGCTAGAAAAGATAACGCAATCAGCTGGTTAAAATGATCAAGGATAGGCTAGAGGAAAACCAGACTAGATAAGCTGAGATGTTTTCATGTCAGCTGGGCCAGATGAATTGCACCTGAGAGAATTTAGAGAAGTCAGTGAACTAATCTCAGACCCATTACAGGCTTTCTTTGAGGAGGTACAGGCAACAGATGAAGTTTTAAAAGGCCAGAATGGGAGTGCAGGAACAGGCCAGACTTACAAACAGTCCTGTTCCACCACAGGAGAAGCAAGTCCCACACTGGGAACTGCAGATAGAAGCCTCACGTGGGAGAAACACAAAATAATCCAGTCCTGTGCTCTGCAGGGATGACTCCGTTGCAGTAATACTCCTCGCTGTGAGCACTGCACTTGAGGAAACACATCGAAAACTCAGAGACAGCCTAGAGCAAAGCACTCGAAATCATTGCAATGCCAGCAAACCCAAGAATAAGAGCCTTTAGTTTGTTTAGTCTGGGGCAAAGAAGACAGGAAGGAACAGAGGCACATTTTTCAAATACTTTTCTCAGTCACCTTTACCTAACAGACTTTTCTATGGCCACTGAGGCTGGGGTTAAGTTGTAGGAATAAGTGAGGTAATTGGATGTCAGGAGAAACTTTGCAGCAGGGGGGGTTAAGCACTTGATTCTCTATGGGAGTTTTTTGGAAGTTTTAGGGGAGTTCATGGGCAGTTTTTAAGAAGTGGGCAAAAAACACCTGGTAGGAAGTGCTTAGTTAGAACTGATCCTGCCCAGAGCCAGGGGATGCCCTGGGAGATGTCTCAGGGTCCTGTCAGACTCCTCCTGTAATGCACAAGACATGGGACTTGGAGGCACGATTCTCCCTCTAGACACAAACACACATGTAAATGCCTTGCCCAGTAAACTCTCTAATGGATGTATCAGCATACAAATGCAGCTCTCTTCTGTGCCTCCTTATTTCAGTTTATAGAAGTTGACTATGTCAAATAGGGGAGAACAAGGAAATCAGGCCATTCCTTCATGTTACCGGTGGGAAAGGACATTGGACTGCAGCTAGGATTTCTCCCAACAATGACCAACCTGCCCTAAATAGAAAAGGAACATGATATGCCAGACGCGGCGACGTCTAATAGTTCCAGATGTGCTCCCAGTGAACTTGGCAGTAAGAATCCGGTAAAAATTTGTCGATGCTGTAATCTAGCTAGGGGATTTGTCATAATGAGGAATAACTTTTACAGAATGTTCTTGGTCCAACCTGACACATTGATAAGCACAGGGTACAGCAAGAACACTCGTCTTGCCTGTTTCAAGTCTGTCTGCTCACAACGATGACCCGCTTGAGCTTGTAAAATCATTTAAAGGACTCAATTAAACTCTTGCTTTGTATAGTAAGAGAATGGGATAGGAGATATGATCATGTAAGATGGTTCTGAAAAGGAAGGAAACAATCATTGCTCAAGAAACTAGATCAGGAGTCAGGAAACCCTGGCTTTCGTGACTATTCCCTTTGTTATCCTGAACATGTCACAGTCTCTGTCTTCACAGGTACACGAGAAGGATGAAAGCATTCACCAATCTTTGTACAGGACTTTGAGATGCAAGGTTAGAAAACAGAGTCAAAGTCCCGCATCTAGAAATCTCAAATGCATTTATCCAAAGGTATTACTGATTATGTGAATCAGGCCAGCCTCTTAAGTACTGGCATGAAGCTGAAGATGAGATCTTCCTCCCCACACTGTCATCATGCAAATGGCTAATGTGGTACAAAGGAATCTGGCTACTCCTCACCTTTTCAAGGAAGACTTGTTGGTACCAAACTGGGGCAGATTACTGTAAAACAGTCCTCCAAAGAACCTCTTCACAATCATTGGCATATTGAAAATGGTGGTGGAAGAAGAAGCTGACATAGAAATGATAAAAAACTTCATGCCTTTTCAGCAGATTTTGGGTGCTGCATTAAATTAAGCATGCCTAAGCTTGTTTCTCTTATGCCAGCAGAGCCTTCCATCCCCAGAGCAGTCCAACAACTAGGACAGCAAAAGATGATGCAAAAGTCACCTAAATTCAGCTGAGTCATTCCTCATCTTCTTTTGCCTTTGTCTCTACTTCGTAAGAGATACAGCCCAAAACTGCATCTGATGTATTTCCATTCTCCATTTTGGGAATTTTGTAATAAAGAAAGACTTTTTTTCTTCTTGTACGAAGAGCTTTGTTCAGGCTGAGAAAAACAAAACAACCCCAAACAAACAAAGAACCCCAACAAATAACAAAAAAAAGACAGGCATTGATTTTCACACATCTATATGTACATAAGGTAGAAGGACAAAAATATGGACGTGAAGGGTAGAAAATTCCTACGAAGTAGCTAGAATTTCCTTTTTGCCAATAAATGTAACAACACGGAGCAGGATGAACTAAGGATGCGTGTCTGACACAGATGGGATATCTGAAACCCTTCATTTCAAGTCAAAGGTAGCAATCTGCTAGAGAAACTCTTATGGAAGGGGGGAAAGAGTTTTGGTTTTCTCATTAGGAGGGGGAAATGATTCTCGGGAGAAACCTCAATCTCAGAAATTCTTTAAAAAAAAAAAACAACAACAAAAATGGAACCCTTAAACTGAGACAAGAAGGAGCTGAATGTGATTTTTAGCTCATGATAAATGGCAGCATTCTCTAAGGATGATGACCATACACAGGCCCCATCAAAATTATGGGACGAATTCTCAGCTGGATTAAAACAACACAGATGCTCGATAGTTACATATAGCTAAAACAGTTTATTCCTGTTAAGATATTGCCAGTTGTTCCAGACTGACATATCTGTCCACCTGAGAGGTTAACAGCATCAAGACATTCAGATATCATGCTGACAGCTCCGAAGACAAATGGAAATTGTGCTTTTTACTTGAAAGCTCATCACCATTACTTACTACTTAGGCAGCATCAATAGCATGTACTTTGGGACTTAACAAAAACTGTCTAGAAGTCAAGATCAGAAACTACCTACTGCTGTTGTCATTGCAGTAGGTGAGCAAAGTCGTAGTTTCTTTTCAGTTTAATTATATCTGTAAACATAGAGCATAGAATAGCATAAAGCCATTTCCAATGATAGGCTCTGTGTCCCAGCTTTCTGTATGTGAAGTGAAAACAACATAAATGTTTTTGGAAAACTAAGTGTCCTGAAGGAAAAACAAACATTTTCAGTATCTATTAATGTTAAAACTGGGATCAGGCTGGAAGTTTGAGAAAGCGCACAAGAGACAAAGGAACCCAACTACTTGGAGCACAGCTGCCAAGCCTATTATAAGTAAGTGAGGCTTTTCAGGTGATACAAATTGTCAGAGCCATTGAGGAGGCATAAAACAAGATACTGAAGATCTAACAGAAAAAGCTGAAGACAACAGGATGTTCAAATTACGAAGCACACAGCTGCTCTGAATTGCTCTAACCTGGCTCAAGTGACCTTGAAGGGTACAGGATTCGAAATTGCACAAGCAGGAGATGGAGAGGGATGGCTTCCCAATTCACTCCGGACCAATTACAAACCACTTTTTCTTACTCCCACCTCTTCCTTTTAGCTGCCTTTTTCACATTCCTGCCAAAAAATAATGAAGAACATGCACGCCCAAGCCAATAATTAGCACATACAAGTGAAATTTAAAAAAAACATATATCCTTTTTATGGGTGAGCCTGACTAAACAGGTGCTGTTCTCCATATAGTTAATTAGATACAGAAAATAGCGCTGGCATTGACTGTATCAGTAGGTGTTAGTATTTCAGTGCTCAAAACACCACGGTGGATTGGGTATACCCAGTTTTCCATGTTTCAAACTGCACAAGACCTTCAAAGTGCACAAGGCGAGAGGAACGGCTGCAACCCAACATCTGCCAACAAAGAAGAAGATCCTTCCTGGCAAAACTGACAGTTTTTAACTTTGTTGCCCGCACAACCTTTTTTCAACAATTCAGATTGAAATATATGCATGTTTTAATACACGTATTTTTTATTTTTGTTAGAACAAAATATTTTCTGTTAGGTGATACTAATAGCATTTTTAGTCTCCTTTATTTCTTTTTTTCAACATACACTTTAAGGAATGACTCAAAGATTGTTGGTGCCCAGCATGTCCACCACTTGAAGCCAAAACCAAATCTTTGGAGGCATTGGATTTTCACAGTTTTCAAACTTTACCAGCTCAAGATACAGAAGCCGCAAGCTCTTCTTGTTCTCTACAGATTACTAAAACAGTACCTGTGATAGCCGTGACTGCAAGAAAATGCACACTGGCATTTGGCAGGAAAAAGCTGCTTAGCTTTCAATAAAATGGGATTTAAATAATCTCTATGAAGAGTTGGATTTTGGTACATGAATCATTTATGCCAACTTTTAGCTATTCACAGGTGAGGAATACGGGTGAGAGTAAACATCTCCTATCCTTAAGGCTGCCAAAATAAAGGTAACATAACAGGTACTGAATTACTGAACATTTGCAACAGTTCTCAGCAAGAGCAGATACAAATGTGGGAACATTAGGTGACTTTAAAAAAGTAATGGCATGCAGCTCTGGTAATGCGGTGATGCTTCCATATGTCTCAAATACCAGACTTGTACCAAATAAAGTTTTGAAGGGGCTCTGAATGCAGAGAAGGAGAAAGCTAGAGGAACAAGGAGTAGAGCTCATGGTCTGAGGAGTGAGAGACAGCATGAGAACTTTCACAATGACATCACCCATACAAAAAATAGGCCACACTACTGTAAGAAGTCATTTTCAACTTGATGAAATATGGAGAAAGGCATTCTTAATATTTTAGGTAAAATCACTTTTCTTCATTATCAGACCACCATAATTTTGAAAGTTGCTATATTACAGTGAGTTTCTCTGTAAGCCACAATACTTATTAATTTCCTGTAAAAAAATCTGTGCTTCCATCTATTTCAAATACCCTTTAGCCTTGCTAATTATAAATCACAGAATATCCATCTCCATTATGCTGCCATTGTCATCACAAGATCCGCTCCTTGCTCAGCAAATATTTTACATCCCCGACTGTTGGAAAACAGGACGGTATATGAGGGCAGGATCACTCTGGAAAAAGCACGTCTTTCCTTTCCTTGTACTGGCCACTGCCAGACCCAGGCACCAGACCAGGCTACACTCTGCTTTGGTCCAGTGTGGTCTTATTTCCTTGCGGTTCTGAATCATTTCCATTAAAAAGAAAACAAAACCAAAATGCACCTTCCTTTTATTCCTGCTCAGCTTTGGCATTTCTCTCAATGCTTCTTGCAGGATTGTCTTTGAGCACATTTTACAATAATAATCTTAAACTACAGATAATTCTACAAATATGTAAAAGTGCTGAGTTCAGATGTTCATAAAACCTGACTCACTAAATTCCTGAGTAAGAACAACAGATGTTTTCCATTTGCTTCTGTGCTACTGTATTTATTTAGCTATCCTTCCTTGTAAGAGCAAAATTCAAAATGAAAAGGGAATACATGGTAAAACAAGGCAGCAAATAATGAGAAAGGCATTTTTATCCGAAAAAGTCTCCTTTAGTTGAGTAGCTTTAATATCACCACTTATTTATGCAAGAAAACCTCTAACACATTGAACTACTGAAAATAACTGACCTTTTTGAAGTTCTTTAAGAACAAACATTAAAATAATGGAGTAAAACCCACTCTTTTCTTCCATAAAGCAAAAACAAGACTATGAGTTGGGTTTGACACATTATCTGTGTGTTTTTAGCTAACAGCAAGGTCAACATCAAGTGAAATGAAATGATGAATCCTGGGTGGGGGGTGGGAATCGTGTAAAGGAATCTGGCCCAGCTATCTGTGGTTAAAGCAATTTAATTACTTAAGGGTGTTGTGTATTCAGTCAGTCTCTACAGCATGGACTAGCAATCAATTATTTCCCTTCATGGCATTTTATCTTGCATTTTTGTATTTTGGTATAAAAGAAAACATAGTTATTGCACTTACATTTTTCGAGTGATATATTAAGCATTTTTGACACGCTTAGAAAAGCATGAACATAAATAAGTTTGCTATTGCCATAAATATAAAGTAAGTGAATTTTGATTGCATGATGGAATTTTGATTATACAAAGAAGTTTGTTTCAATGATATATTTTGATTAACTCAAAATATGCCCCACTTAAAGCTCTGGGCTCATATGCAAAATATTCCTGAAGGCTTCTTACATACACACTCTTCCCAGGGTCTAGAAATAAAGCCTTCCTTGCCTCTCTTCACCTCCAGCTCAGCCTCTCCTACCGCACCCTCTCATCCATATAGCTCTGCCATTGCCAAGGTCTGGAGGAGGCATGGGAAAGGGGACGCTCTGTGTGGAGCGGCTGGGAGCTCACCCAGCATGTAATTGCTCCTGAGCGCTGTGCTCTGCTCCCAGGCTCCCTCTCTTCGGCCAGCAGGGTGGTCGGATCGAGCCCCCTGTCCCGCTCGAGCCAATGAGAGAGGCAGCCAATATTCCTATCAGCCTGAGCCAACAGTTAAAAAATATAGGTTAAACTTTAGCAAACTGCAGTCAATAGAAATGAAAGCTGTAAAGCAATGATACAATCACAGGGAATATGTCTCAGCAAAGACACATTTTGCAGCAATTGCAATGAGTGAATTATCTGAAGATGCATAAGAGCATCACCAGCCACCAGCTACTCCAGTGACCAGGGGATAATGCATCTCAAGTACTGTCTTGTCACAAGTCAAATCTGTTGCTTCTTTCGTTCAATTTTTTCTCAGGTGAAGCAACACCTGGCACAACCACTAACATCATAACACAACTGGCACTGAAAATGAAGACACATATTTGTTTTGGATGTGCTAAATCGAGAAGTGCTTGGTTGCCAAGTGTGTGCTGAGTTTTTTGATGCTTCCATTTTACAGCACAGTTATCTCAAGTATTGTGGGATTCATGGTACTTGACACTGAATAGGAGAGAAACATCACAAAAAGTAAACTCTCATTCTATCATAGGAAACATTTAAGAGTAACTTTACCTGGATTTATGGATTTATAAAGAGTTGAACTGCACAGAATCACTCAAAGCTTTGCCTTAGAATATCATGCATGTTTTACATTTAGCTTAGAATATCTACAAAAGAGAAGTCACTGATCTATCCTGAACAGTAACATCAAATAGAATGAAAGGAGATATTACTATTTTAAAAACTCCTAAAATATTCCACAAGGATGAACATTTGAGCTGAAACCTGACCTTGCATATTAGTACACAAAGCCTCATCCTGAAATCTGCCACTAGAAAGAGGCATTCACGTTATCGAAGTTAATGGCAGATTAACATTATAGCACCAGCTGTCAGAAACTGAAGGTGTTTGAGTCAAATTTTATATCACTTCCATCTTCTTTTCATGCCATGGGAACATCTGAGGGCTAAACACTGAACTTCTATTTTCATCTTTATGCAAGATACTATCGCTGGCAAAGCTGGAGCAAAAAGAAAACTCCTCTTATAACCTCAATTTAACTTCAGACGGATGTGCATGGTACAAAGCCAGTGAAGTGATAAATAGTTTCTGGCAGCTCACCCTTCCTACCTTGAGTAGTGTTACAGTTCATCACTGGGGCTGGCCATTCAGCACAGGAAACAGGGGAAGCAGTGTCGCGTTGTCTCAGGCTATATTCACAGATACTTCATAGAAATCCTTGGCAAATAGTCAGCAAGTACTAAAAAGCATAAAAAGTGGCTTTATTTTGTGAACAGATATATCTCAAAAGGATCCGCTAGGAAGCCCAGGAGAGGGGAAGCCTAGGCTGGGGTTAAAATAGCTGGTTTATTCACTCCTTCACAGAGCATAATAGCTTTACTGATTCATTCCACAAGTCCTTTGCTAATCTTGCACCTTGGAGATGAGTATGGACACACATACAAATTAACATTTGCAGCGGGGGCATGTGAAATGGCTATTTCTCAAAGCAAGTCCCAATGACAACATTTTAATGGTCTTATTACTATTTGTAACAGCTTCTTTGACAATATTGTAACTTAAGAGCCCAATTCTGCAAACATTACTGCCAATAACTTGCAGCAGCAAGCTACTTCAGATTACAACCTGCAAGAATATGACTGAACTATAATTGCAGAAGAGGACCTTCAGTAATCTGCAAAGTCCTCACTTTCCCCAACAAAAAAAGAGAGATTAATTAAAATATTGTCTCTTCCCTCCAATGCTAGCCCTAAACAAAATAACAACATTCAGAAAATTGCCTAGCAAGTGACTTGACAAGTGGAAGTACGGCTGATGATCTCAGGCTTTTCCCAGACCTCAGGCTATTCTTCCTTTTTAGACGGCAACACTAATTTGAGAAGTTAATTTAAAAAAAAAAAATAATTAAATGGATATCATAGGCTAAATGATGCCTGATATAATGCCACTTAAGCCAGTTAAATTGCTCCAGGAATTAACTGGTGTCCATGTGTTTAACATTTGTTATTCGAGCGAAGAATAAAAAAGGTGCCAAATTTCTTGACACTTTCTTTCTAATTAAACCAACCATAGTGTGAGCCTTTACATCTGCAGGATTCCTCATGGAAAGCACGGATCATGTACAGCATAATGAATATCAAATGCAGTAAAAACGCACAATAACCTTTGTTGTGCAGAACTTAGGAATTGGTTGTTCATTTGTGAAATATCTGACTCTTCTCCCCTTAGCAAAACCAAGACCTGTCTTTTGCACTGAAAATTACAATTAAGTGAATGAAAAGTAAATAAATTTACTCTCCCCCCCCAAAAAAAAAAAATCAAAACAGAAAAAAACCCCAAACAAAACAAAACCCCAAACCCCCAAAAAATCAATCCTAACAGAGAAAAAATGCAGCTCAATTTCATGACAATAAATACTGTTCAATAACGTTCTTCTGCTGTTTGCAGAAGACCCACCATGGCATGGGACCCACTGCTCGGAGCCCCCGCGGTGCTCTGTTTAAGCAGATAGTGAGGAACACCGTGATAGGAGAAGTGCAGGGAAGGCAGGATTCAGCCTGCTTCACAGAACCACAGAATGGTTTGGGTTGGAAAGAACCTTCAAAGATCAGCTAGTCCAAGCCCCTGCCATGGGCAGGGACATTGTCAACCAGACCAGGTTGCTCAAAGCCCTGTCCATCCTGGCTTTGAACACTTCCAAAGATAAGGCATCCACAACTTCATCACTCATTGTAGCCTGAACCTTGCTCACTTTAGACCTCAGTGAGGGCAGTTTTGGAAGAAGTTCTACCTTTGTTAGGATCGACAGAAAAGTTTTGTAGGAGGGTGGGGTTTTTTTGCCTTCCTATGCAGGGAAACTGCAATATTGCCTGGGGACAGTAATGTTAGATGTTCTTGGAGAACAGATTAATGGCCAGCACACAGGTGAGACTGTCACAGGCATGTGATAAATGACCGTTGCATGACTACAACTCATCATGACACCCTCAGGTCTCTAGAATATCCAATGTACAGGACTATAATGGATATAATATTTTATACAGAACTACAGATATACCTAACCTGCCCTTACACTGGATAAAATACAATAAATAAAGTAGGAGATCATTGTACTCCGTTTTTTCATTAACAGACTAAATGAGAGCTGTACAAAGAATCAGTTAATTGCCCTAGGACTGCTCTTGCCATCACAATAGAGAGCAGTTTTAAAGTCGAAGGGGTAGACAACAATGAAATTGTACGCCTGGTAAATAAAGGATTTCATACACAATTTATTCTTCTTTAGAGACTGGAAATGTCATTATCAGCACGATCTGAAGTATGTGTGTCTCTGTGTGTGCAGATGCACACATACGGACACATTTTAATGTTTAGAATAATGTAACTGATCACTTTCCAGACAGGAACATGTGGCTCCCTTTCTTGCTGTGTGTCACGCAGCCAAGCAATGAATCTAGACAGGCTTCCTACTAGGAAGTTTGGGGTTATTTTTTTTTTTAGAAATGCCTATGTTTAGAGAGTATTTTTGCAATAGAAAATGCCTAACTGGAGAATCATGACACTTTTTGAAGACAACAAATTACTAATTTCTATTAAAAGTCAGGTAGTGGAGCAATTGAGCAGGAAGGCACATGAATTTCTATTTGTTGACTGTACATTGCATGCATACTATGCTGTTACAGAATAAAGTCTTCCTTCTGCTAATCTTCTAACATGATATAATTCACATATTTGAGAATGATGACAAGATTTGGGACACCCACAAACAACAGAAAAAAATTGCACCGAACCTGACTTGGCTATGAGATTATCCATACTTATTTGGCTGATATTTTTGTTACCTCCAGCTTTCAACAGAAGTTAATATAAAAAAAAGTACAGTGTCATCCCAATAATTTTTATTGGTCTAAAAGATATCGTTTCTCCTTGCTGATGCACATTTTTGAAGAGAACAGGGCACCTTTTCTTTGGCTTGGGGACTGGAACTTCTACTAAACAGGCAGATGTGGAAACTTTCACAAACACATGAACCATCCCAGGTCCTGTAGCAATGGACGGAGAAGCATACTGAAACACTGCACACGGCAGGTGAAACCCCAGCTCCGTATCAGTCAATGAGAGTTCTACCATTGGTTTCAGGGCTGGGACATCGCACTCCTCCCCCTGATGCTTTTCTTTTGAAAATAAGGCCTTCTGAGGCTCTCCAGTCTTTATTGGTGAGGTTAGTGATTAGAGTCTTTCACTGTTCAATGTACATTCCCCTTTTCTCCTAATATTTTAGCAATTTGTTTCAGTAACGCCTCTGTATCTGACATTTATTAGAGCACAAATCTATGTTAGATACTTGCTAGCTCATCAGGGCCAGCAGCAGACTGCTCGAGTCAAGTTTGACAAACGGCCAGAGTTTGGAGTCTTTCCATAAATCATGACTTTGTCTTGTCAGTTGTTTTGGCCTCTGCTGTACAGCACCGCGTTTCCCGAGCAGATGGAGCCGCTCTCGGCCGCCATCCCCCGTCTTCTGAACTTCCTGTGCTGTGCATGGTTCTCATCAGCGCCCATCCCGCCGAGAACACCTACTTCAGAAAGCTGAGATATGACTGTTTTTAAACCAGTGAGAAAATGGATGAGTATTTTCTGTGGCTACAGCATTAAAAAGAATAAATAACATACCTGCGTTTGAATGAAAGTTTTAACCACACTGAAAGCTATACATTGTTTCAGTTAAAAAAAAAACCAAAACCATTCCAAGCTTCAAATGGGTTTAAATTCTATTACAGATTATTCAGAAACTTTATCTCTTTTCTTCTAAAGATGCTTTAATGATCTTTAATTCTTGCTCACAAAAATGTTATTGGAGCCACTCACATTATTAACTTTTGCATTCACAAAAAACATTTATTAGTTTCTTCTGTCTTACAGTTTTGAGGGGTCATTTCCACAGCGGTGTCTAAAGTGACCTTAAAAGTTAAAAAATTCACCAATTCTCTGCAAAAACCACCTCCCCTGCTGTCACAGTACATTATGGGCATTGTGTAATTTCCTAATACACCTGCTTGCAATTCTAACAGCTACACTCCATACATCGCTTTGCAAAGTTCCTTTGTACTTCAGTGCTCTTAGAAGTTAAATATGTGGAGAAGCAATTTTAAAATACTGTAGATTTCTGGAATTATCCATTAAGTGGAAGTTGTAAAGACATTTATATTTACAACAGCTATGCTTCCTTACAGAAGTTTAAAGACAGATGTGTAGCCAAGCCTAGCTATGACCCTAGACAAAATTAGTTTGAGGAGAAAAAATGCCAGAGATTTACACTTCCTAAATCTTTCAGTATTGGGGTTCCCATCTCTCATTGCTTTGATGTGTGGAAAGGAGTCACTCCCTTTTCTTACTCCAATATGTAACAAACCCACGTTGTGTGGCACAGGATCATTGCATGGGATGGATAGTTCCAGCAGACCTGGCCAGAAGATGTTGCACAGTCATGGCACGTAATCCAGGCACGCACACACGTGGCACCCATATTTCAGTAAAAGAAATCTCAGCTACGCGTCAGTCTATACAGCAACATGTGTCATGCAGCCCATGCATGGAGAATCCAGTGTGCTGGGGATGTGCCAGCCCTATTCTGCATGCACAGAGTAAACGTCCTGCATAGTGATTGCTGCACAACTACTGCTTCAGCAGGAAAGAGAAGAGAATGGCACCAGGCAGTGTTGAAACTCCTTTCTGGTGCCCCAGCTTGTTCTCTTGGTCCGCTCCACATCATACCTCTTAAGTCTTCAATTTGTTAAGTCATTAAGAAGGGAGGTCCCAATTACACAGACCTTGGCAGTCAGGCAGACTCCAAGCATCCATTCTTAAAGAGAGGCTGAGACACACCATCATTGCTTGAGCCAGAGCCAAGAAGATGGAAATGGACAGAGCATGCCTGGCAGACTTTGCAACTATTCTGCAGACTAATCCATTTGGTTCATCCCACTTTACAACTGCTCTGAACAACATATTTTGGAGTGCTGCATTTCCCAGTGCCGTGACTGATGCTAGGAGGGATGGGAAGCAGGAATTTCTCAGGAGTGATGAGAGGACTCCAGGAGCCCTTCTCCGTGCAGAGGGCATGGAGCTGTCTCTGAAGTTCCAGGGAATGAGAAGGGGATGTGGGAAGCTCTCAATCACCTGTTTGAAACTGGTTTAGATACTGCTGGTGAATAAATCTACAACTCCTATTCAAAAACTCAGCATAGATTTAATTATAGGTATCTGGGCAGCAATCTTTTAATGTAAACCATTCTCATGGATGTATTAGAGCTGGCTCCATATCAAAATACACATATAGAAGACTTATCCTCTGCTACCTAGGAAAGAGTTAGTTATAACTAGAAAAAAATCCCCCAGGAATATCCATGTGCGCCTGTTGATTTGAACAGGAAGCTTTGACAAGCAAAAATGGGAGAGAAGAGTATGATCTGCTTTGCTGAAAAAAAAAAAAAAAAGTAAATCTACTTTTATATCTGCATTTTAAGTAATATTTTAAACCATTTACCTAAAAGCTCAAAATGGGCAGTGTTTCTGTGTATCATATAGGTATACCCAGACGAGAATGCCTACATTTATTTTTTTTTCCAATGTCTTCTGACAAAGATATTTGCTGTCATCCAGAAATTGTTACTGGTTTCCTACATTGTTAATGATTGATCAGGATTATGCTATTTATTTTTACACCAGTATTATCAGCTGGTAGATGCAGTCAACACCACTCTGTCTGGGTTTTGCCTCACAAGTGTATTTACAGGGAGCAACCACCTTCTCTCTTTGTCTTTCTTTTGCTATGCTATGTAACTCACACTATAATATTTAGCACTCCCACCTAAGATCCCCCTGCTTTGCTCTCTATTCTTATTAAGCGTTCTTCTCCATTTTGTAAAATACATATGCCTCTTTAGCATCCAACAACTCCCTCCTTGGCGTCCAGCAAGCTCTCGTGTTAACTTGTTTCAGCTACAGTCAACATTTCATGCATGTGGGCAAACAGAACCAGAGGAAATCTCCTAGCCACAGTTCACCAGCATCAGTGCCACAGCTGCCCGGCTGTAACTTGCTGACATGCACCAGTACCAGGCTATAGTTCAGAATCACCTGTCTGTGATCCCTCAGTAATATACCACAGTGACTCTTTCCAGCCAAGAAAATCTCATAATTAGTCTTAACATATATTTTGACCCATGAAATTCTGCCCCATTTCTATGAGGCTTTGATGTCCAGTTTCTTTCTGCCTGAAAGCCCACCTTCACCTGTACTGACAACTCTGAGTCACCAGCAACCTACATAAGTGCACCCCTAATATGCTAAATCAATTTATGGGACCCTGCAACCATCCTGAGCAGCATCCTTTAAGAGCTTTGCTAGTAACCTTCCTGGATCCCCATCGCTTCTCTTGCAGCACGACCCACTGTCACTTCCACATCCATCAGTGCTTCATTCAAAAAGCAAAGCCTTAAAAATGCTATGTGAAATGCGCACAAGTACACAGCTATTCAGAACACAGCGATCTTGCAAATGACTTTCTAAACCATACCTGTTTTCTGAGACCTTTCTCAGGCCAGTTTCTCAGGCACCAGGAACTGATGCTCCGTTTCTCTGACTGCTCTGTTGTGGAACAGAAACTGCACATAAATAAGTCAGTTCTAAACAGATATGGCTTTGAAGAGACACTTCTCAAAACTGATCTAGCTGGCAGACACTGAAAGAATTACTACTTCAGCCATACTAAATACTAAATGCACCCTAAAAAACTAAACAGAAATATACACTTCTGGAAAGTGGTATAAACTACCAGATTGTTATCAAGGAGGAAGAAAGTTATCTAGAAGTGTCATTTATACTGACTTGAGAACGGTTATCGGGAAAAACAACGCCAGATCTGTTGCAGAACAAGCATATCCTGTTGAGGAAAGCTATATAAGGAAGATTCTGTGCTCCAGCCACAGAGGCTATATTATCAACTCTTTACAGCGCACTTGAAATACAGCCCTGTGTAGTTCTGGTTTGAAAGCTTCTGAAAACCTATTGAAATGAAGGGCAGGGAGAGCTGAAGAGGCATCTTAATTAAACAGATTTGAAAAAATATCCTTCTTCCTTCAAATCATTCATGGACAAAGCAACCAGGCATTCATACTCAGCAAGAGTAAAATACTCAGGAGTTTTATTTCAGCTATGACCCTAGGAACTTGGTCCTTTCACCTTGATGCTGTAGAAATATTTTGAGTATGCTTTCATTTCTTGCAAAAACATAACAGGAAAAAAAAAAAAAAAAAAAAACAAGAAAAAAGTCTCTTCAAATGCCTGCCAACGTGCCTAACACTTGGGCTTCATAGAGCAGCTTTCCCACTGCAAGGGTTTGCAAAAAACCACACAGGGACTTGCAGTAATCAGCTTATGGTGTCATCTGCTTGGCGTAATGAGACAGAGTACAAGGTAAGCTTACTATGTGGAAAGAGTAGAAGATAGGACCCACCTAATGGAAGCAACTAGCAACAGCCTGAGCAGTACAGAATTCTCAAACCTTCATGACTTGGAGGATTTGGCAAGGCCACCGAGAACCAAGGACGATGCCTGCCTGAGAGAGCAGAATCCATCACTGTCCAAGCACCCCACAGTAAACACGAGCCTCCCAGAACAAATTTGGTGCCAAAAGGGAGACTTTACATCCAACTCCACACTCAAAATTACAGCAGCAAATACTATCGATGCATTTTACCCTTCAAGGTGGAAAAGCACTTTGGAGGAGAACATTAATATTTGCACTCAAATGTAACAGGAACGCAGAGTTCATAGCAGTTTCTCAGTGACACACCAGGCAATGGTTAAGGCAAGTCTTTTGAATTCTGCTTTGGTTTTTACCTTTTCAAGTACATTCGAAGTAGTGCCCAGTTACCTACCAGATGCTGCCTAACCTCATCACATGGCTGCCAGGAGAAAACTCTTCCCCATCTCCAGGCAAGTTGGTCTTGAGGAGATATGTTCATAAACATGAGTCTACATAAAAATGAACCCTGATGTAACAATCTCTGAAAAATACCAGTGCACTTGAACTTTTGATGTTAAAAAAAAAAGTTGCGACATCTTAAATCCTGAATGAGAACTCCAGCCAGGAGGTTTGTAAATACTGTTTAGGTGACCTGTGACATGAAGCAGATCCGAGGATTACTGGAAGAGGAGTATCCTTTGAAGTGTCCTACTGTGAAATATGCCACTTTTATTTCTATTTCTACCACATCATCACTACTAATAGAATGTATTTCATCTATATCTCTGATATAATTCAACTTCATTTTTTAAATTTTGTTCTGGTATTTGAGTTTTTTTTCTTTTTACTATCTTTAAAAATGTGACACCTGACCATCTCAAATACCAGCCTGTGCTCCCTGCAACGTGACTGTTTGTGATCCGATCCTGCAAAGTCTGCTCGGGCAAGAGCATGAGAAAGGAATCTAGTGTTAGACCCTGCCTTTGCAGAATCATCTCTTCCAGCCAGGGGTGGACTTCCCAGGGCACGTATCTTCATGAAGGTACATATGTGCACCATGCAACTGTGCGTGTTTCGTGGGTTCACATCAGAAAATGAACACAAAAGCTACAACTGAAATAATATCTCCATTGATGGCATTTAAACTATCTGTCACTTTAATGTCAGCATCCCTTTATCACAGGCAAATAAGAACTCTGAACAAAACTCTTCCTACAAAAACTCACGGTTTAGACTTTTTTTTTTCCCCATGTCTCTTCCAAACTTCTGCAGATAACCCTGGCTCCTTACGTGATCTTTTGGCTATTCACTTCCCGTTGCTTCATTTCTGTACCTTTTCTATTCATTTATGACAAGAGTGGAACATAATAAAGAGAACGATAATGCAATTTGTAAATGTCAAAGTAACAGCCTCAAAAAGATGCTAATATTAAATTCATTTATCTGACAACTGCTGTACAGGCTTAAAACATACAGCTAATTCATTTTCACTGGAGAGAGGACAAAGGGAGAGTTATGTACTCCTTCCAACGCTTGCCACCTTGCATTTGTTCGCAGCAAAGTTCTGCAACCTGTTTTCTAACTGCATAAGATTTTTCTGGAAATTAGCAAGATCTTTGATTTTTCTGGAAGTTATCACAATCCTTCTGCATTTCCAAGCAGAATAAAGTGAAGAGTATATTGAATAGCTCCCTCCTCCCCTGGTGATGTGAGAACACCTGATGATCCAGGTCCCTGACAACTGCCCTCCTCCCATCAGGAGGAGCAGCAATTTATCTAAAGAGCTGTTAAAATCTGGGGTGAGCTTGGGCCTGGGTCACCGCTGCCTCCTGCAAGCCCTGGCCCCGGGCACTGCCCTCCCCTGCACCCCAGAGCTTTCCTGCCTGTGCCACAGGGCTCAGCAGCCACCTCCTCCTCCTGCATTCACACTTCTCTCTCCAGCACTTCACTGTTTGTGCCAGCAGGAAAGTCAGGTTCGTAATTACACCCGCTTTGTTAAGTTAGGTGTGCTAATGGCCACGTTTCTTTGCTGAAGTAAATGTCAGGGAGTTACACAGGACTGTAACTCAGCTGCTTCCTGAAATCCTTCTGTTGGAAGGCGTTGGATGAACGCCTTCCATCCCTAGTGACTTAGGGCAATGATGCTTCCCTCCCTGGTTTATCTTTTTTGCTTTTAAATTAATACCTCTCTGCTGGAAGCCGACCTGCATCACCTGCACCGACAGAGTCAGCCTGTGCTGATTTCAGAGATAAGAGGATGAATAAAAAGCAGGTATTAAAAAATTGCCTCCACCAACAGTTTTATTTAAGATGTATCTTTTTCCTTATTCAGATTCCAAATTGAGATTATGTTATTTTTTTTGAAAAGGGCTATTCTTACATAATAACCCCCATTACTGTGCATTTGGTGCTGAACTTTCAAAGAACATCAAAGTACTGAACTGGCAGAAATCACTGGCTAAATCCTAGGGATCCAAGTTTTTTGAAGTATTCATCTTTTTGCAGCTGCAGCTTCTTCTGCAGGTGCAGGGAGAACATTTTATTTAAGTCAGTTTATTCATCTTGCTCAATTCAAAGGCTAGTTCACTCAAGGCTGAGAAAATCTTTGGTTGTTAGATACAGAGAACTAATTTCCAATTTACGGATAAAAACTAGATAGCAACGGATGAGGTCTAGTCAAGTGAAGCTTTCAGGACACGATGATCTGTCGGTTCAATTATTAACTGGAAAAACTTGCATTTAAATTTATCAAAATGTCCTTGAATACAGGTTTTTAAAAGTCTTCAGCACATTTAAGGAAGCTTTGTATAACTGATTAAAAATAAAAACTGTCTGCAATTTTAAAATTTAACTTCACATTTCACCTGGACAGATTGGTACAGATTATGGGCAAAAAATAACCTATTAAAAATTGCAAAGAGAGGCTAAGCTATGCAGTTGCTTAAATAAATGTGGTTACATATGACATAACTTTCTAAGGAACAAAATAAGCTTCACTATTGTGTTGATGCAACAGTCCCTTGTGGAGCGGCAAAACCAACAGGTACTTAAAAAGAACAAATTATGCAAAAATATGGCAAGGACTTAAGCTCGGACATCAACAGTACTGTGGTATTGCTTTATAGCAACCCCATACCCTAGAATCTGTGTTCCTTAAGGGGTCATAAACGTGCCATACTGAGGCACTACAAAACTTCAAGACAACTGGAAGACGTGCCTTAAGGAACCATTGCTAACTGGTTCTCCTCTTGCTCTATTTATTGGAGGTATGTGTTAAAAATGCAGTGCTTTAAGTTGAAAGACAAAATGCAATTTGCGTCTAGACAATCTGCATTCCACTAAGTGTAAAATGGGGCCTTCAACAGCACAAGATATATCCCCGAGACAACTCTCGGGGGACCAGGGGAGCTCCCCCAGCACGACTTCCCGGCAGGAAGAGAGGAGAATGACGTAAGGGAGGTAGATTAGATTAAAATGAATAAAGGAGAGGATATAAAGATATAACCAGAGTCCTTAGAGACAAATGCTGGGAGTGCTGTGGGGATGGGGAGGGAAAAGAGAAGTGGGATTTAGCACCCATCCAACAACACAACTGATTGCTCATTAGGATGCATTTCTGCTGGCACAAGGAGACAAAAGCTGCAGGACCATGACGGCACCAGCTACATGCTGAAGGGTGATGAAAGAGGACTGACTGGACTTCTGTCTCCAGGAGGGTTGCCTGCTATTTTATTTCACCGACAGTTCAACAATCAGGGGAAAGACTGAACAGAAAAAGCTGGAGGATGCCCTGGTGAAAGCTATGGAATCTGTGAATTTGGTTGATAAAGAGCTAATCACATGGAATTAAAGCTCATGAAACAACTGGTTGTCCTGGCTGCCCAGCAGCCAAGATGCCAGGCAGAGTCCTCACCCCTCCCAGCACCCTCCAGCACCGCAAACTGGCTCCCTCGGCCACGCTGGTGTGAGCTGATAGACAAGCTGCATGGTGAACCAGATCAGGGAATTAATCCAAGCTAAAAACAGCAGCAACCTGTAAAACAAATGCCGTAAGCCACTATAAGTCTCCGCTGATCTGCAGTGACTGCGAACTGTTAGAGCTTTTGATTACTTGTCCCTAGGTTAATAGCCAGAAAGAACTTCTGCTGAATTGTCCTACATATGGAAACACCTTTTTGCAGATATTCAAGAAAACTGAGCAATCATTTTACATTATTATGTTAATATTTATAATAATCAATAAATCATCATGGTTATTTCATTATGACCTTCTGCTTTGCTTTTCTACACTGACCTTTACATATGATAGCACTAGCTTATGGTGTAGGATTTTCTGAACAAATCATTGGGCATGGAAGTAAGAACATGCACTATAAAGCTGCATGCACAATTTCGGTCACCAGTCAAAATAATCTGCCTCATTTTCTAAACCATAAAAATGCTTGTATTCGAGACCATCTTTAGAAGAAAATTTTCTGTTTCTTATAAATTGTGGAAGATGCCAAAATCATACAAGAAAATGAGCCATCTACTTCTGTTTCTCCTTGGTAGAGAAAAAACAGAAGCAAGACACTGCTAGTAAAGAATGCAAATTGATTGTGTGAAGGAAATTATGAGACGAGCTAGTGGATAAGGCTGTGTTTGGAGGAACATTTTCTTCTCTCCATCTATTCCCATGAAAAAATCCAGATAACAGTGACTTTCAGGCCAGTAACACTCCCTTCTCACTTCTGTGCTAATAAGTCCCTTCCTCTTTGATAACAGGGTTGAGGAACAAAGCCCGTATTCATGGTGTTCACCTCTCCACTGATCACCAGCACTGGCCCCACACTCCACCTGACCCGGACACACGGGGGAAAGTGTGGACCCCGAGGCTCAGCTTCTTCTCTTAGATAAGTCTGACCTTCAGATGTCCTCAGTGATGCACGGTGCCCCCCCGAGAGCCGCACGGCTTTATGATAAGCAGCCAGAAACCCGAGCTGAGATCCCCTCTGGGAGCATCTGCAAAATATCAGAGAAGCAATTTCTACCAAAGGAGCACTTTGTCCACGGTTTTCTTCTTCAAAGAATCCGCTGCATCGTCTGGACCATAAAGCCAGTTTAAAAAATTGGGCAGACCTGATTCTCAGGGGTGAGGAGCACAAGCCTAACCAGTCCCCATCTCTGGGCCAATAGTAACAAACACCTTTTCAGAATGTCACCATCAAAAATGAATCTTGGGCACCCAACACAAACAGCTAACCACTCATACCAAGGCACCTCTGCTACTCAACTGTGTAGAGCCTAAGTGAAAGGCTTTGCCTAAACAGTCCTCTAGCAGCTGTTTCCCCCATCACAGTCAAAATTTCTCACTGCTACGCCTTCTATACAGTATTTGATATACATTGGGAAAATTGTACCCAACAGAGGTAGGAGTACTGACCGCAGGCATAAGCCAGCAGGATTCTTTCCACCCTTCAACAGTAGCTCTGTTTTTACTAAGCCAGACACAAACACAGGGGCTGATTAATCATAGAATGTCTGAAGTACAAATACTTTCTATCCTGTTTGTCAAGGGAATAATTTAGAAAGGAACAAAACTGGAAAGCAGACAACAATTTAGCACAACGATATCCATTTCTTTCAGTTCCCTTTTGATAATTCAAAAATAAGCTTACGTTTTCAAAGATAAACTAAACAAAATTAAATTTTAAGACCTATCACATTTGAGTAGCTCATACTTTTTCTTGTTGCAAAGCTAAAATTTAGCATCATACAGACAGAAACCTTTACTATCATTAAGGATTCCCACAAGGTTAACATATCTGCCAAACAAAAGAAAGTAAAAGGGTTTGCTCTTTCAGACCCATCAGTGAAGGACTTTCCATTTTACTATCTGTGTCATTTCTCAGTTCAGACTGAAACTATCTAACAATGTTTTTCACCTCTAGGAATATTCCTCTTCTGATATTCAAAAAGGACCTGCACAAAACAATAGAAAATTAGCCTCATTTAATGCAGAAAATTCTGCTTTTCTAACCCTTTCCAGAGAGAAGGCTGAAGACGCTTGCCTTAAAAATCAAGCTTCAAAATCAGCTACTTAATTTTTTCTATTGCACATTTTTTATCCCAAATTAATTGGTTGTCCAGAGTATTTTTAATATTAGGGTATTATATAAGGGTATTTAGTTTTCCTTTTTTTTACTTACAAAATATTTTTAAAATTCCACTGGATTACTCAGTTATAATGTAACGATCTGACAGGGTTAAATACAGTATTTTGATTTGTTTTTCTCCTTCCATTTTTTTCCTCTGAACGCTAATGGAGTAATGTTGCATAATATCACATATTTCCTTCTTTCTCCTTATTATGAAACTTTCATACACTACAATACCCAAATTCCTAATCTTTAGACTATCCAATTTTCTATTCCAAGCATATTTTTAGGGTTCCCGATACAGGGTTTCTTAATTGTTACTTTCAATCATCTTCACTATGTCTTTCAAAACTTCTGCAGTATAAATATTATTGTTCTACCGCGATTAAAAGACTTTCAAAACAAAAATCAACCCCTTTTTCCTTTACTTCACAGATGAGCCAGTGTTGGCCCAACGATAAACTCTCACACTCCAAAATGGCATTTTATCACCCACCCTGACCTCTCATCACTAACATCGGTGTGCAGGTAAGGTGGCCACGACAAAACATTTTCCCTGCGGTCAGGTTAGCTGAAAGGTAATCGTAATGCAACAAACAGTCCAATTTTTCCCATGGGATGTTTATATATCGTCCACTGGCTTGACTGGAGGAAGAATTAGTACCTCAGGCTGTTGTTGAATCCATTTGGGTTTGTACCGCACCAGTTTTTATTCTGTAATCTCTTCTGGTTTGGATAGCAAACACAACAGTTTATTAAGGGCATGACCCAGAGCACGCTGATGTAAGTGGAAGAATTCATATTGACTTGAATGATCTTTGGTCTGATGCCTAAGTAAACTGAAAGACATAACCACTATTTACTTAAAAATAGTAATGCTCTTGAGACCTTATAATGTTTTTAGGAGTGAGAACCATTCAAATCAAAAGACAAATTTTCGGCCTAGTGTTAAGCATCCTATGAACAGCTGCCATTGATAACTGTACTGACCCTTCATTACACTTGTAATGTGCATGACCTGCATACTTAGATACTTGACTGTATGACTTGCATGCAACCAGTGGGAAATCAGATTTGCCATAGATTAAAACAACAGCAAAAAGAGCTTGCGCAATTCCGCTTAATTGCTTACAAAGTGCTCTTTTGGCAGTGGTGTGTCTTGAAAAGAATGAATGAAGGTCATCTAATCTCTTTATATTGGAAAGTTCTTGCACACAAGAAAAAAAAAGTAATTAAAACTAAATTTCACTAAAATTAAGAAGAACATAGATTTCATTAATCTGTGGGAAAATAAAAGGAGATAGAAAATATATTTAAGGAGTGTTTTTGGAACCTCCAATCTTAAAAAAATCCTAATTTTTTTTCATATTATCTTTCCACTTATTAAATGCTTTTCTACATATAGAAATAATTCATCTGTCACGCTAGTGATGTTGGCATCTTATGTGAAACAAAAGCATAAATTTCCCACTCTGTGGGGAATCTTCAAAAATGAAAGAAAACTGTATCAGAAAAATCAAGAGGAAACCTTGCCTTCTGCAAGCTATTAAGTTAACTCACACAAGTTTTCTGGTGAATCAAATATAGAACTAGATCAAAAAATACTAATTTACTTATTGGTACTGTATGGTAAATGAAAACAAATTAATATTAATAGTTCATTTACATTTTATATTTGTTATTATTAGTTCATATTAGTTATTCAAAATCTATGCCTAAATCCTCTTTCAAATGAAAACACAAATTTTTAACATTAGGGAGGTATGATAAGAATATTTGATGAAATAATACTTTAGGAAAATAAAACAGATGCTCTGTTGAAGCTGAGAATATTCTGCAGGTGTTTTCACTTGAGCCACATTCTTACCTAGCAGGTCTGCGAGAGAGATTCACTGTGCCTCTAAGTGCAGCAGCTCCCTTTGCCCGTCCATGGGTCAGCCCGGTCGCAGGAGCTGGAACCCACCATGGACCCATCAGGGGATGAGCCTGGAGCTGGGCTGCCCAAATAACAGCTGGGAGTTGGTATCTGGCAGACAGGTTTTCCTCAGAACAGGTTAAACGCAGCATATATCTTTTAAACCTAGCAAAGTAGTAGGAATAGCACGAAAATCTAGATTAAATACACACATGGCAAATTCTTGGTCCAGTTTTGCACTGCTGGTTTTTCTAGTGTCTTCTCTTAACAGCTCTGAAGCCATTTTGTACAGTGAATATTGGGACTAAATTCATCCCAGTGCAACAAGCTGTGTTTCACTTCAACCCGTATGAAGCCTTTACGACACAAATGGTGCTTGTGTGATGGGTGACACAGTCTGTGATACCAATTAGTATATGCACCAATAATTCAATATGGGACAAGGTAGCTAAGCAGGTGCAGGTAACTTCCACGGCTGAAAAAAAAAAGGCAAGCTAATAACAGAGAGACTTCCATGTTTCAAACAAGATCAGGCTTACCACTAAACAAATAATTATTGATTTGAACTGACCATTGCCAGAACATTCAAGGATCATGCAGAAACCAAAATCACCATCCCAGAATAAATCCTGCAGTGAATGGGAAAACCACAAAGAAATTTCTTTTGTGTCAGTAACTACCATCTGTAAAGAAAGCCCTACATTAAGAAAGGGCGGGGGTGGGGGTTGTTGGAGGAGGGGGAAGGAAGAAAAAAGACATGGAAATAATTGTTTAGTTACTATGAAGAGAAGAAAATACAACTCAAGTTTGGAGCCTTGAAAGACTGCCAGCTGTCCAGGCATACATATTTTACCACTGAAGTATGCTTTTGTTTCAGAACAGTTGAGACCCCCAAAATGATGTAATCCCCAGTGGAAGACTGACAAGCTTTGAGATATTCCAAAACACAGATGACACATGAAATAGCAAGTAATCAGTGTAACTATATTGCATATTATCCTGTACGAATCCAACAACGCAAACCTAATGCACCAGATAACAGCATTGCTTTGAGCAAACCAGGAGTAGAATGTCACAAAGATTTTTACAAAGAAGAAATCATTCAAGATGGACAATTATCTACATGGGTGGAGGGAAAAAAGATGGAGGGGAACATATGCCTTTTATAATTAGGGGTCCGATTATACTGTAGCCGAAAGGGATATTTTACATTTTAAATTTGATTACATTTCAGAATGAAGCACACTAATTGGTATTTCTGCAGTCTGTTTGAAGAGAACTTCATCTACTTAGGTAGGGGAAAAAAGAATAACAAAAACCAGTGACCTTCATACCATCTATGCCTAATATCTAGTACTTTTGCCTCAAGTATTCATGGTCTCTTTTTGATTGCTGAAGCTATCTCTGGGAATAAGTGCTCCATGACTCATCCCAGTTTATCTCCTCAAAGCCAGGAAAGAGATACTAGTGGATATTAGAATCAAATAGATATTAAATCTAACCATCACAGCTGCTACAAGGAAAAACAAACCAAACCACTCCGTCTGCCACTACAAGTAAGAGACTGGAAGAAGTTATTTGCACGGGCAACACACAAGACAGCACCTCAAACCCAGGGCCATCGTGGGAGTTAGTTATGGAGGGGACATGTACAATGTAAAGTGCAGCAACCACCACTTACTGCAACGCAAAAGGCACAATGCACTCCCAGTTCCTATCAGTCTGCCAGAAACACTGCCATGCTGGAGAAGCAGATGGTAAATAGGCATGGAAAACTGAAGCAAAAATAACAAAGATTGTAATTTCTTGTCTCATAAAACTGTCTGTACATGAGTTTATATTATCACTTATACAAATGCTTGATTCTCTAAATACATGCCAGATAAATGCGTATTTTCTCAACAGAAAAATACTAAGACACAAGAACTGAGAAGGAACCACCGTGAACATAACTTAGGGGCCATGAACTTGAATATCCAGACCTTTACACAAGGATAGTGCCGGTGAAAGCAGATCAACTTTCAATATAAGACTATTTCTGAAGAAAGAAGGAGTTTCCAGAATGTGAAGTGAATAGAAAGGCACAAATTAAAAATTATGGACAAAAATAAAGCAACATCCAACTTTTCCAACTTGAACTTTATTGATGAAAGCCCCCAGGAGCAGCTCAGGCACTGAGCACTAAAGTAACGTCCAAAGAAGGGTGGTGGGAACAACCCCAACGGACTGCATCTCCATCCCTGATCGGTACAAGTGTTTTGGGAGAGTAATGTGGGAACAGAGGGGTTTTAGGGAGCTATACAAAAATAAACGGAATGCCTTTGCCTACTGTAGTTTTATTTTTTTTCCTTTTTAAAAATCAATTTGGTAACCATTTGTGGCTGGAACTGTCCTACAGTAGCTTGTTCTGAGGAACAGAGGAGATCTAAGAGTAGGAGAGTAAGAACACGGCATTTTCACCTGGGGATATAACAACTGGTCACTGAAGTCTCCCCACCATAAATGCTTGACCTGAAAAAAAGAATAAGGGCAGGAAGATACTTCACATACACAAATTCAGCAGAGATGTGAGACAGCCTAGAGGAGGGAGCCTAGGGAGACCAAAGAAAGACTTTAGGAGGAGGTAGACAAAACAAGCAAGTGTAGCAAGGAGCTAAAGGTGGACTGGATCCATGTGGGTGATGGAGACACAGGGAGAAGAACTGGGGCAGCGGGCTGGAAATGAGGGCAGATGTAAAAACAGATGCACAGGGAGGAAGACGACATGGGTGGTGGGGGAAAAGAGCTCTGGCATGAAGAGACAAAAGAAGGTAAGAGAATATAGGCAGAAAATCTAAAAGTGAATCAATTATTCATAAACCTTAGTACCCTGATGCTGTCAAACACCTGCAAAGCCCAGGTAGTATGTTTACCTGGTGGTAAACATTTGGTCCATTTGAAGAAAACCTGCTATCGCACTGATCCCTTCACTAGTGCAAGCAGCAGACAGCTATGATGTGCAGCCAAATCATGTGAACTTGCCAGTAAAATAAGTATCATTCTCTACAGTCGAAATGTTGTTTCAGCTTTTAAGTGTTTTGTTTTCTTGCTTCAAAAATGATGTTTGAAACATCAAAGGAAAAACAGTGAGTTCATGAAGGCAAGCACTCAAAAATTAACAAATGCCAGAATAATGGTTCCTCAGCATGGACAACATTAAGATATGAATGCAACTGATTGGCCTTTACTATTTCTTCTGCCATTTCTTCCTCACTTAGCACACAGGATTTGCAGGAATGCAAGCGGAGTATGGAGAAAATGGCAGAAAGGGGCAGAAGAGGAAAAGATGATGAAGAAACTGAAGAATTAGATTCTCTTTCCCTGACTCCCAGTTCTCATATCTTGTTAGGTAAGGTCACCAGAGGCAAAGCTCTTTCCAAATGTTTATGTTATTAGGTTTTTCTCTTTTGTAGCCTCCATTCTAATAAGACAACTTTAAGCTAACACATGGGTGCCTCTGCCATGTCTATATATTCTCCAATTGCTCAACATTTTAAGAGAAGAAAGGCAGAATTCCTGCCGGGACTGTGGCCTACCTCTGAGGAGTCTCCTGGGCTGATATTCAGTAACAGCCTGGGAAAGAAGTTGTCATCCAGGTAGCTCTGCTTGGTGAACAGGCAGCAGCATTTTCTATTCTCTTCTTTATTTTATTTTTTTTAATCCTGGGGGCTCCATCAATCACACGGTATACACAGATTTGTAAAACAAATATGCACAAACAGCACCAGAAACAAAAGCGTGAAAAAGGAGATTCACACATTACATCCACATATTCCCCATATTAACACAAATCCAGGCAAGTCATATACATATTTGTATTGTTTTTTAATCAAATAAATGTGTCTAATCGACTATGACTGGCTGTTGCCACCTCTCATCAGGCAACCATTTCCACAGTAATGTTTATTTTAATGAATAAAGTGGGAAATTAAAGGAGAATCAGACATCTGGTTTTAAACAAGTCTCAGTGATACATAATGCTTTCTAAAATTGTGCAGTGCACAAACATCACTGTTATTTACACAAAACTCTCAGTTAACAGAGTTCTCTCAATCCAATTTTACAAACATTACTTTCCTTGCCTGACGAAAGGATATCCAAGAAAGAAAAGGGAAAAAAAAATCCTTAGGCTGTGATCTGTGAACTTTCCTGTCTTGACAGACCGCAGTCCCAGTGTCTGCAAAAGAGAGCAGGAGGGTCACAGGAAAATGTAACTTGACCTGAAATTTAACCACCAGAGGTGACATTTACTCAACTATAAAATTTAAAACTAAACAAGAACAAATAAGGAGAAAGGGACTACAAGAGCACTTTCTCCATGGTGATCTAGAAATTTAAGACCACAAGAGATCTGCCTTTTAGGTTTATAGTAATGGCTTGAGGATAGATGAAGGGATTTGTGAGAAAGTACTGATTTAAATAAGGTACCACTTTTGAACTTCTGTAGTACATGAAAATATTTTGATGTTATTGAAAACAAAATGGTCATAGCACTAACAACAGTTCTAAGGAAAATATTTAAATTATTTTATTTTAAAAAAAGTTCCATTAGCAAGGTTGACAGATCAATTAAAATATTTAGTCCTGCTTATCCCTTTATGTCAGAACTGATCCATAGACAACACTGCAACAGTTTGATCCACGGTTTGATCCATCCCTTAAACTTGATCTCGGGACTGTGCAAGCAGGAGGAGCACTGTGTATTTTCACACTGATTTATACAGAAGCAGAATCTGACCCTTAGATTATAATATATGTGAAAGCAAATTATCTTTACTATAATGAACGATTGAACAGAAGACCTCCAGAGCCAAAATCGATGAGCCTCCAAAGCCTGAGAAGAAGAGGGGAAAATTAGGTCATGCTGACTAGTGAACTGCATGGGCAAGTGATGTATGTTTAAGCCATAAAACCCTGAGCTATTTCTTAAATTCTAGAAATCCTTTTCAACATGATTTTCGCATTCCTGGTTCTGCTATTAAAATGTTAAGATGACCAACACAGCAACGGTTTTGCAAGATAAAAGATGGGTTATGATCAATAGTTCAAGAAATTTATTTGGTTTAACACTGCGATAACACAGAGCTGTATGACATTTTACATCTGGGCTCGACTGCTTCTTGAAATACTGTATTTCAGCGTATTGCATCATCATTAAAATACATGCAGATTGCTAGCCTGACATAGGTTGACTGCCCAAAATTCAAAGGACAAAACTCACCCTTGAGAAAATCTCATGGTAAGCACAAGAGAATTACTACTACCATGGAGCTGAAGAAAACAACTAAAAGTATCAAAAGGTGTCAGCTATTCCTCCTTGCCGCAGTGGAGGCAATGCTATCGGCCCTCGTGCCATCAGATCAAGCACACAGCGTGGTATTTAAAATAGATACCAAATTGACAAGAATTAGAATAGAATATCTAAAAACCTCTTACAAGAAGGCATTCAAATGTAACAAAGTAAAATTCTGCGATCTGCAGCAAACACCTTAACATTTGTGTATGTGTACAAAAGAAAAGCAAAACTCAAAAAATCACATTAGTTTTCTGTCATATGGGTGGTGAACACCAACAAGTCTTTTTTTTCTTCCTTTGACGGTTATTTAATACTTCACCATTTTTGGTTTCCCCAGCTGGGTGTGCTCTGCAAAACAGCAAGAATTTACTCATCATTTCGCATTATGCCAAAAGCTGAAGGTTTTGCAAGGAAGTGTCTCTTACAGAAAGAAGAAAAAAAGGATTTAACTATGCCACATACACACGTAAAAGTACCTTTTAAATAGTTACCTAATTCTAAAGCAGCTTTTGTTTTCATTTTATACTTAAAGCAAAAAGATATTTGATCTTAGAAGCATCTCCTCAATGCTATTGAATTTACATGCTGAAAAAGAATACAAATCATTAATGAAAATTGCACTGTATCAGTTTCCTGTTGCAGTTGGCTGTCCCGCTAAGTTGGCAGTGAGACAGCGGCCTGCAGAGCTGCAGGCATATGTCTCATGTTAAAAAAGAAAAAAAAAGACCTCATGTTATAAACACTTCAATGAAAATCACTATCCAGTTCAGAGCCAACTGAGACCAGGTGCTGAAGACAAAATAAACAGACAACATATGAAGTTAAAAAAAAAAAATCCCCAACGCCACTGGGCTTCTATTTGGGTTGTCTTCTACCATACATTTTAATACACATCACGAAATCCAAACAAAATATCCCTGCATGTGTACAAAGCAGCCTGATTTTCTCACTTTTAGGCCCATAGCTTTTTAACACTGATTTTTAAGGTATGCCCCATATTTTTAAGACCTACAAAAATATGTATATGCAAATTTAGATATAAGTTAATCCAGAACACTACTTTGTCTCCCAAACAATTCACTAGTAAGCGCTCTGTGTTTCCCAGTCCAGGAATCCACCCAGACAGCGACACAAGCCTGAAGTCAGTGACTACTGATTTGGTTTGCATGTTTCCCACAGAAATGGGAAAAAAGCCTTTAAAAAGGCCATAACAGAAAGGTACTGAGGTCTCAGAGAGCTCAAGGGTCCTATGGAGAGCTGACAAAAATCAGGACATGTACTCTGTGCCTGCAGCCAGTGGTTAAGGCAGAGCAGGTCATTGCTTTGGTGCATACCCAATTTCTAACTATTTTTGTAGAGCGGTCACAACAATCCTCATTGATCATTCTGACTGTTGTATAAATCAGACAAACATCTTGGGACATGTGAAGCGATTTTTTTTTCCGCAAAAGCTCTGTTACCATGAAGCAAAGGCCTGAAGCGTTGCAGAAGTGGCAGCATCTTGGGGTTAATTGGATTGCAGGAGCTCCCTCGGCAGCCCCTCTTGCAGGGCCAGGCAGCAGCTTTGCTTGTGTCTGCCCGGTGCTCCTGGCAGAGGGGACATCAGATCCGCCATCCTCTGGGACTGCTGGATCTCACTTTCCACTAGGTCATGTCCAAAATGCATTGAGAAAATATAAATAATACAGATACCAGGAGGTCATCTTACACACACCCTCTGCCAGTCAGAGAAAGGGGTATTTTAGCTGTCTATAAAATCAGCTGGGGCAACGGGGAAAAAAAGCCTCCTGGATATCCGACTCCCATTTCAGAATTGGGACAAAATGGTCTGGGTTTGCTCTGGCTGCAGTAATAATGTCTGCACTGTGGCAGGATGAAGCTGTTTAGCTCTATCAACAGAGACTACATTTCGTTGTGTAATGCAAAAGGGAAAACTCATTCCAACTGAGCCTTATCTGCATGCCAGCCTGGGAGGGCTCTGTGGGGCAAGGACCCCTCACTACTGAGGGAGACACAGGGGGCATGGAAGAAAGAAATATTGCCATTATCTGAGATGGCTTTCTTTTTTCATCCTTTGCTTGGAGCCATCCTATCAGAAAGCTTTTCTTCCTTGTAACGCATCCACGACAATGGCAGCAGTCCTGAATTTTGCCAGCATTTACAGATCCTCTGTAAATCACAGCAGATTTAGCTCCACACAGACAATACTTGGTGGCATCTCTGGAAGCTGCCTTCACTACAGAGCAGCAGTCGTGACTTGCTGGCTACAGGACAGAGCAGAGTCCCCAGACAGCACAGCCTGTACCAGGGGTGTCAAACTTATTTTCACCAGGGTCCACATCAGCCTCGTGGTTGCCTTCCAAGGGCTGAATGTAATTTTAGGACTGTATAAATGTAACTAGTCCTACTTGAGTTCGACACCCCTGGCCTATACTAATCATGTACATCCAACAGCCTAACCCATTGGGAAGACCTCTTCTTCCTAGTTCAAACCTGAGTGCAAAGCTTTCCCACTAACGTTGGGCATGAAAATGACCCTTTAGCAAAAGGGACTAGAGACAGCTAATCTGTATTTCAGAGAGAAGCCTGTCTGGACATTCAAAATGTTTAGCTATTTGATGTGTTGAGGTATTACCCCACCCTCTGTAACCCCCTCTATGAACTTTTAATATAAACAGTTTAGTTTATAAACGTTCACTCTGGTGGGGAGCTGATCCCTATCTACTTGCAGCCAGACTCCCACGCACGCCTGCAAGCAAGGAGCAACTCTTAAACTGAGTCCTGCACCCCAGACCTGTGGGACTGTCCCAGCAGGACCCAGCATTGCTAACACATGGCTCTTTTGTTGTTGGTGGTGGTTGGTTTTATTTTCCTTTGTTTGTTTTTGGGGGTTGTTTTGGTTTGGTTTTGTGCAGACAATGCAAATGCAGAGCTCCTGAAGTGTTAATGGGCAAAACGGAACCCTTGAGAAGGGCCGGGAGACAGCACAGCTTGTTAAGACCTCTCTAAATGTTCAAAGAAAAGAACAGAACTTTGAATTTCTTGGATTGCATTTCTTTGAAAGCTAAGAAGGGATAATATTGAATTTTGATTTTTTTCCCTAAAAGACAGCGAGAAACAATATGGTTGTGGCTTTATTTTATTTTGGATAAATATAGCCAGTTATAATTCTCAGCAAAAATACCCACACTGCATACAAATACCAGATTAATCCTTCTCTAATCTGGCTACATGTTGGCATTAATAAAGCATTTAGCTTTCAAGAACATGTGAAAAAAGTATTTTTGTTTTCATCTAGTCATTACTTTTTAAAAAATTTTAATCAGTTCTCTTGTGAAACTCATGGCTTACTTTGAAATAAGCTATTAGACGTGCAAGATAAGGCTAGTCTTTCACCTAACTAGTGGAAACTTTATAGAAAATATTCTCAATAAAATAATGCAAAATTTAAAACCACTCAGCCTTTACTCTTGGATTTTATAATTTTAAACAATGGTAGTTTCACAGTATTTTCCTGAACTGCATGAACTGGGTGGGGAGGGGGTAGAGACCACCAGTAGATCCCTGAGCTACATCTCCACCATGAAGCCGGGGACGCTCTCCTGTATCCTCGCACAACAGGGGTGGCACATTCCACCAGATCTAAAGGGCTCACATTATAGCACCACTCCAGGACCTGATTTCGTACCTACATACCCATAACTGGGAAATCGTTGCTCCAAACCAGCAACGAAGCCAAGACCACAGCCAAATGAAATTGTGTCTGTCCTCTGAGGGAACTGGCAATCCCCTTCTAGGAATGTAAATGTTCATTGCAAAACCAGCACTGACTTTAGGACTCACGATACTCAGGCCATGCAGGCAGTAAGGTAATGATACATCTTCAGGTAACATTTCCCCCAAGAACTGTGTGCTGAGGACAACCAGAAGCAGAAAAAACAGCGTGTGTCTAACCCAATACAGCAATGCCTATACTTGAACACATAACATTTAGAAAAAGCAATGAAAAAGCCCAGCTATTCATTTTGTGATTGAAAATTTCAGTTTTTAAAGGCTGATAAACAGCAGTTCCTGGCACAAGAAGGTTCCTGCTACCCCTGTGCCCAAGAAGGGGCAACCTCTGGCTCCCCCGGCCCGTGGGCAGCGTGGCTGGCTGCCCCCAGCCCAGCCGTGCCCTCCCGAGCCTGCCACAAGCAGCAGGTCTGCTCTACAAAGCTCCCGTGGAGGTTTGCAGATGAAAAGGGAGAGCAATGCAGCTGAAAAAACAGTTTTTTAATTGCTTTGTGGCTCTATTAGCATTACGTTTGCATGTGTTTGTAGCTCTACGTGGACACTTGGAAAACTAGATTAACAGATAAGATTATAAAATAAATATGATATTTTACAGCTTTTTTCTTTTTAACAGCTGCCAAAAAGAACCTCTCCCAAAATGCCCCCCAACCCAACATTCTGTTGAAAAGCATCATTTTCCATTATGTTTTGGTCTGTTCTGTTTCCCCTCCAATTTGTAACTTTCTGCTGGAAACAGTGATGAAGAACATATGTCTGCGGTAAATTACACCCAGGAGAAATCTCAGAACTGTTACATTCAGTTATATTACCCAAGGCATTAAGACAGTCTACCACAACACGTATTATTTAACAGTTCCATCAAACACAACACCACTAATATACTTTTATGTTATTATGCATGCAAAAAAAACTGTATCATATTTCTTAAATCTCATTAGGTGATTAATGTGTTGCATTTTCATTTTAATTAACAGTTCCAGGATATTTTTAGTGCTTCAGTGAAACAAGGTGTTACATAAACGCAGAATGTTATCATACAAATATTTTGGAAAACACATGTTCAGGCAACAATAAGGCTGAGAAGCCTAACACTCAACAGCCGGGAAATCGTGAGTGCTTATGCTTCTTTCACAATATAAGCTTACGCAAGTGCTGCATCTTAATGTATTCTGCAGAGGGTTGTAATCATCTAGGCTACATCAGGGGAATCCACTGTGGCCAATGGGATGGACAGACTAACAACTCTGAGAATCGCTTTCTTTTCTACTTGTTATGGACCTACTTAAGCAAATACTAATCCAGTTTAACTAGGTCACACCAAAAAACAAACACAACATAACTATCTCCTGTGCACTGATGAGCTGCATCTTTTGAGGGAGGTTTGCACTAGTTCTGAGAGGTAGTCACATCACTGGAGATTTCCGATAGGCATAGGCTCAGGCAAGTAAAAGTAAGCTTATATTTAACAAGTATAATAGGAATAAAAGATACCTCATATAAACCCAGCTATTACTTTGACTGATGACTTGACCTCAAAAATAAAGTTTTCTAAAGTTTCACGAAGGTTTTACATTTTATTTCTCAAGTGACGTCACGGGAACAACAAATAAAATCAATTAAAAATTGTATCTGTCAAGACTGAACACCTTACAGAGAAGAGGAAAGTGAAAGACTCAGGCAGCAGTTCAGAGCCACAGCTGACATAACACCTTTTAATTTCAGCTTAAATCAAATAGTGTTAGTACAGTGTTGGGTCCAAACTAAAACCAAAGCAACAGGCATCAGGTGTATTGGGAAGTGGAGCACAAAGTCCTCTCTGTGCAAATAAATGTAGTCACTAATACCCAAAAAAGTAATTTAATAAGCTTCTTCAAGTTCCAAAATGAGTCACACAAAGCTGACTGCGACAGCCCACTTCATGGACTGTAAGCTGAGTCCCAGAGAAAGTCACTTGATGAATATCATATAGAGTCTCACCTACTTTATTAGTACTTATTCGTAACGTGTTAGAATAACTGAAGTTATGTTTTTCTGGTTCTCTATGGTGTTCATTCCATAACACTGAACGCAGCTATGGCTCATAGAAAATACACTATAGAATCACGAAACTGAAGACTCTGCTGCAATGCACACAGGAGTCAAATGATGGCTGCATGGGAAACTGAGTTACTGTCATTTCTCAACTTCGAAGTGCTTGGCTTTGCAGCCTACACGATATTATTTCTGTATGCCTTTTGAAAGGTAACAGTGAATTTTGCTGTCTGTTGCTATAACCAGTAATGTCCAATCATGCATCGCGAGCAGGGTTTGAAACTTAAACCTGCAGCTGTGCAGGTTAAGCTCCTCAGAAAGAGCAGAGTTACTGCAGAACGGATATTGAATATTCAGGAACTTGGGTTCCACATGGGAATCTGGAGGCAAGGAGTAAGCCAGCAGGCAGTGTCTTGAACCTACCCAGTAACTGGCTTACTTTCCTCTCCTGACATGTTCAAATTAACATTCCACCTATCATGTACCTTGATGGAAAACTCAACATAAAAGACTGAACATTTTGCTTTGTTCAGATCATGAATGAGAGATTCCAAGAATTACTGAAATTTATTTTAGTCTAATTAACTTCTTTGACCATTTAAGAGCAGAAAAGGTTTGCTCTTGTTTCTGACTTAGAGTAAAATGTGGGCAGAACGCTGTAGGTCTGGACCACGACCTGTCCAGCCCCGTGGCTGTTGCTATCCTGCAGAGCTGGGCTGACCTTGTGAAAAAACAGGCCAACCTCTACCTGCTAAAAGGAGTAGCTGGTCTGTAGTTCACAGCATGTTCTGCTAGAAGCAGAAGACATCTCAGCATTATACTTGCTATCGTACCAAAAGGGGAAACCAGCACTGCCATCTATTCCCTGACTTTCAACCCTGCTGCAGAGAACGTCCTCCTGTGCCTTTGAAAGAAAGCTTGCAGGTGCTCTGATGGTTCTGACTTGATTTCCCTCTCAAGCAACGAGTAAGGAACCCAAGATTCAGAGGGGAGCAGGATGCAGAACACACAGGACTGGCAAAATACCAGTCAAGAAAAAGCAGATCTAAGGCTGGTCATGTTTTTTCAGTCTCTCCAATTCAACTGTTCAGCAAATTACAAATTCAGCAAATACCACTAATGCTGAGAAAGCAAACTGTTGCATGAATGAAGTCTTAACAACTACCAAAAGGGCATTCCTTGAAATTCCATTTTATATTTTCCTCCCAAGACAATCCTTAATTTTGGTCAGAACGGTAATTGTTGATATTTTTTTTTCCTCTTCTATGAATAAGGCAAAAGAACTGTCATTCTAAATAAGATACAAAACCAAGGAATGCTGATAAACCAAGAAAAGTATGCGAGTAAGGGGGAATACTATCACACATGTGGACAAAAAGCACAAATACACAGACACAGAAATGAAAAGTTGCAATGGCCCTGGCTCTGTGTCATGCAATTAACTTCGTAATGTAATAATGGTGTGCTTGGTCTAAAACCTGTATGGGGTCTGGGTGCGATGGAGTTATCTTTCTTCACAGTAGTTGTTGTACAGTTTTGGATTTGTGGCTAAAAAAGTGTTGATAATACACAAATGCTTTGGTTATTGCACAGTGTCAAGATCTTCCCTTCTTCATAGTCAGATGCCCCATGTAACAGAGCGAATATTTATGCATAAGGAGATGAATGCCGTACTTCAGACACCCATCATGCTTCTAACTGTCTGCCCACTATGTAAAACCAGAGAAGTAATTTTATTTCTTAAACTAAAGAGTCTTTGAACTGAAACATTCATTCACCTGTTCATGTCCTCAGAATTTGAGAGCAAACACACAGATACCTTTACTCCAGAAACATGCATGCTGGAAATCAAGCATAAAAGTGTATTCATAAAAATAATGGAATTATTGACAGGTTATGGAATATAAGACAAGCACAATGTGTATTTTGATATTTATTTGTGCTTGCAACTAAATAACCTAAGTGTACAAAGAGCAACAAGGGAAGCATCTGTGTACACAGGAATGCAGCTTCTTGTTGGTACTCAACCAGTTTTAGAGACCAAATCTTCCTTTAGGTTTCTTAGGAACAACAAGGAGAAACTGGTAAAATTAGTGGTAAAAGGCAACATATGAAAATGGAAGATTATAAATAAGGGGTTGGACTACGCCATATCCAGTGGAAGACACCACTGAAGTTGTGAGGAAAGCACCATGTAGCAGACAAGATGTGCAGTACATATTGAAATCAGGAGATCAAAAGTCCACAGGAAACCTGGAGCAGTGCCAGGCGCATACAGCTATAGGTAGTGGACACCATGGCCAGGAGTGTTAAAACAACAGTGCAGTGCAATTACAACTGAACATACCCATTTCTGCAGCTAACCATTACAGTATTTTACACTCAAAGCAACAGCAGACTGGTCAGACCACACCTGTATTTTACAGCAGAAGTGTCCGCAGGGAATTATACCAGAATAACCGACACCAGTATTATTCCACTGCCCTTCAGACTTCCCACTTAGGCTCATTCTTGGCAAAGGCTTTCAATTTTAAGTTCCTCACAACATCTTGATTCATGTTCATATGCTCCCTACCTGAAAGATGACTTAGTGACCTGCTTGCTATTAGTAAGTATTGAGAAAACTGACTGCAGGAAGTGAGATCCCTTTTGCCATTCAGGTATGCCACACCTGAGTCATAGTTCGTTCATTTTAACAAATGTTTTTAACAATTATTTATTTCTAAAATGTGGCACCAGCAGCAAGAGGTTAGGGCTTTCCTACTTTGTGAGTGCTCATCTAAAAAAAGGCTTAGCGTGTTATTTTTAAAGGCTAATGTTCATGTCGTTTCAGCAAAAAGCTTGATGTTGGTTTTAGACACATTTCTTCTTTTATGCCAGACAGGCCAGCTCTTCATATTCACAAAGCAACTGTGGTTGACTGAACATGCTTCCAGAATTAATTTTGACTTCCTGAGGTCAGCTTTACACTGATCAATGAAAGAAACTGTGGACAAGATTACCTTATGAAAACACCCAAACTTAGCCAACCTTTAACAAAAAGAACAACTTGTAGAGCTTTCATCAGACTCAGCACTATTCAAGGACAGCTTGTCAGCATTTGGCATATATGAACACGGAAGACAGAACAAATGTAAAGGAAATCCTTGTGCTTACTCACATACCCTCAGCACCACAGACAAGTCAAGCTGCTTTTGTGTTTCACCCAGTTCCCACATTCGCAGCCATGCAGTTTCACACCACACAAGCAGAATCTTACCTGTTATTTTCTGCAACACAGGAGATGGCTCTGGTTCATCACAAATGGCCTTGACAAGGGCCTTTTTCACCTCTTCTTCAGCTGCATCCAGCTCTTTTCCACTTTTGATTTCTCCAACCACAGAATACATGTATACCAGCAAGACAAGGAAGTCTTCACAGGTATAATCATCTTTCATCCTCTCGTTGTAAGACTTGATCATTGGCAATAACTGGTTCAAAACACTGGGCATTTCTGACTCGGCAATAGTCTGAAAAACAGAAGAAAGATTGTGTCAGATTGACCACGTAGTGCTTATCAATTAGCATCAGACATGCTCCTGCCTGTATCCACAAGTTATTATCTCTCATAACAGTAATGCTCATTTAATGAAACATTGTTCAATATTTGCATTCTCACTTGTCAGCACATAGTCCTGTGACTTATTTGCTGCTCAGGCAGTAAATACATCATTTTCCTGCAAGTTTTCTCCTAGGGCCTCACGACAGCAGCATCTTAGCATTTGAAAAGCCCAATGATTACATGTTTTCCATGTACCAGTATGATGAGAGGACAGGAGCATCAGTGTCTGTGCTATGGGCACAAATGGTACAAAGCACAAGGTCAAATACTTCCTCTAAATTTTGGGTCTCCTCCTTGGGCCTGATTTTGTACTTGAGTGGGCAGTTCGAAATCCAGCTCCCATTGATTTCAACTGCTATTGCAAGTTCTCAGCACATCTGCAAACCTGACCCTATCCTTTCAGGTTAGAAACCCAGAAAATTAGAAACAGAGGGAATCACCTGTGAAGTGTGTGGTTTAGGTGACTAGTGTGTCTTCCTAGAGGAGCTGAACAACAGGAGCAAGGACAGTGCAGCAATCACCTGCCTGGGACATGCCCTGAACCTTTTGTCCCTCTGTTTCCTTCACAGCACCCTCACCACCTTCTCAAGCCATGTAACAGGGGCCTTCCACATCAAAAAAGCTTTCTTTGCCAGGCAGGTCAGGCTCATTCCCATGGCACATCCATGCAGCGAGGTAAGGGTAAGGCAAAGGCCATGTGGAAGCGAGGAGAAATACGTGACCACGAGGCTGAAATATGATCATAATAGGTACACAAGGAGATGAAGGTTGACAGAGAAAAGGAGGGGGGAAACAGAGTATGCTGGTATGCCTTAGGTCCTCTGTGGGAGAGGTGTCCATTCAGCTTTCCTGTTGTTGTAGACACGAATCCCCTGAAGTGCCACGCTGGTATCCACATCACCTAACACCAGGGCTGGGGTTTGGATTCACTGTGCCAGTCTCTGCCACTCGGGACAGCAGGGTGACTAATGGTAGCAGCAAACTGCTGCCCTTGCTGCACACACACACAGCTGCATGTGAAATGCCCACACACCAGTTTTCTGCTGTGGGTTAGTTTGCAGTGGGACCAGGTGAGAAGCGAGGCCAGTGCAAGGCAAACAGGAGGAGCATGCTGCTCCTGCGCAGGGAGGGACGTGTGGGAGGAGAGAAGATGGCTTTCCTTTCTTAACGGTGGTGATCAGTCAGACCCACCTGAGACGTCCCCTGCAATGCCACCCTCGGTACCCTGCCCCTTGCTCTGTGATTGCCAAACAGCTCCCTGTGAAAACCTGTGCATCAGTTCATAGTGTACACTGAAACACTGAATCTCCTGTAATCCAAAGAGCCGAGCCTGCAAACGTTTATTCTCGGTTGTTACTGCACCGACTTCAAACTGACCAGTCGTGGTAAATATGCATCACATTCAATAATGCACCCTTTAAATAGATTCACAGTAATAAAATACAGAACAAACAAACCAGAAAAAGACAGAGGTTTATACAATAACAAAAACACACAATTAAGTTTATCACTGCTTTTAAGTGCATTAATTTATTTCTGATCTCCTAGACTTTCTGAAACCTGGGCAGGGATTCCAGAGTCTGACCTCAGGAACAAGAAAACTGAAAGTCTCATCTCCTTGTGTACTCCATACAACACTTCAAGGGGTCCTAGTTCTGGTTGTATTTTGTCTAGTTGTTTTTTGACAATCTCAGAAACACTAAGAAGCATCTCATGAACTGTGATTTTTATACCTACGCTGATCCACTACAGATCACAATCATATAGCAAGCACAAATTACTCAAGCTCTCAATAAAGTTTTTCCAAGCCTGTGCTACAGGAAACAACACTTCTATGGACTTTGGGCCCCACCCTGCTCCTGACATACCAGTTTTGCCATAGGCCCATCTTTCAAGGGACTTTAATGTGGTCAGATGTTATGTTCCTATTCAAATACATACCTTAGAGAAGAATTTTCCAACTACCCACATGCTAAACCTACCAGTAAGTGCACACTGTGGACTTGAAGCAGTAAATTACAAAGCTGCAGTGGTCAAAAGCATTTGGGAGCCAAAAAGGAACATTTGGAAACCTGGGAGGGCTTGGCACCCTGTGTGTGTTTGGGCAGGGAGCATTAAATCACAAGCACAGCCAGTCCAGGCGCTGCTCCACCTGCAAGTCAGTCTTTGGTGGTTGGCGCTGCTCTGGCACAGGCAGCTGGGCCACCCTCGGGACAAGGTGGTTGGTTCCCAACTTTGAACTGAGCCTTGCCTCAGTTTGGTGTTACCTGCTCTTTTCTTGAAAAGTGGCACAAACAAATTATCATCTGCATGCCAGTTCAGTAAATACCTAATCACCCAGGTCCTAAAATGGAAAAAGACAAAACTTCAAGGAATTCGGAGGTATGCATCAACCAGGAGGAAGACACCCACAACCAAAAAAAGCCGAGTCATTCCTAAAAATCTAAGAGCCATACATTAACCTACATGTGGAGCTATTCTGGAAAAGAGGACAAACTTCAATCTACATGAAACTGGATGCACTTTTAAGGAAAGGCAAGCCCCATGCCATGTATTATTGAACATTATCTATCATCTACTGGCACTTAATCTATTCCTCCCTCCCCTCTCAACATGCAAACTCTCTACTTTGCTCCATCTCTAAATATCTCATAGCATGCTTCTACGATACTGAAGACAAGTTCCTGAAAAAGCTCTATTTTGCATGCACAAATTACCCAAATGGATGGAGCACTGAGGATGCACATGATCGTACAAGAAAGTAGGGTCACCAGCTCTTGCCTGAGGATAGTAGCTCCTGAAAGTACACGTGCACAGCATCTCTGGCAAACTTTCAAACATACATAATAAAAAAAAAAAAAAAAGTTTGGTCTAAACTTTCAGGATGATTTACTGAAGAGTAGGCTAAAACGCAACGACTTAAAGCAACAATTGCCACCTCTTATCTTCAAAGTAAAAATGAAAGAGAAGAAGAAAATTAAAGAGCTATAATAAACCGTTAACTTCAGAACGCCAATAGGGTCTTTCTGGGGTATGAACTTCTCTGGAATGTTTTTCCCTTATCTCCTGGGAAATGGCGCTACAGACGACTTCAAATGGAACTGCCAAGTTTCAGAGGCTATTTTGTCCAAACAGGCCGGTTGGACTGAAGCACACACGAAAAAAAAAGGGACTCGCAGCCTCATTGCAGAGCGGGCTCCGCAGGGAGCTGGGAAACTTGCCTCAAACAAAATCCACTGGCAGATTGTCATTATCTGGCCACCTCTGATGATTTAGGGGCTCCCTGCACCGCCTAACAATCAATCAATTACCCTGATTGAACAACCCTAAAACACAAGTTTTAAAAATGTAACTACCCATGACCCAAATTTCCTGCTGGTTATGTTGGCCTCAGGTTAGCCTCATTTGTCTATTATCAAGGGAGCCAATAAAAATAATAAAACCAGGTCAGGTCTGAGCTTTCCAAAGGCTGTATAAAAACATTAACACAGCTTAATGCAGCGCCAGCTAAGGCCCAAGCTCTAACGCCTTCTGCTCAGTTGGACTGTTCAGACATTGTAATGCTATAATCATGTATTCTTCAGAATCCAGGGAGAGTTTGTGATAGATTTTTGTTGTTTTCCATCTCGTTACTCCACATGCCTTAGTTATTTATTTTTATCACTTAAGCTGTGTAACAATTTACTGTCCCTAAGGGTAAATGAACTGACGTCAACTTGCTGATTTTTGCAAAAGGCCCCAGTTTTGGCAGATGGGAGGATAGTGAAGAAAGTACAAAAATCTTTTTTTTTTTTCAGTTCTTAAACACTGAACATGATATTGTGCTTCAAAAGTGACATCTACAACATGATTTAAAGGATCTAAAGGAATTAACAGGAAGTGCAATAAACCCAAGAAAAAAAGGTTTTGCATTTCTGTGAAAGGCATTATTTTCAGTATTAAATAAACCTGTAAGAATCTGAAGCCATAGAATCATTATACATCTTTTACACAAAAGAAAACAGAGTGCACTGGGGAGGAAGAGAAGAGGAGGGTCAGAGTTTACTTGAATTAACACGTGTCCTTGACAAAATTGAGAGGAGAACCAAGCACTCTAATCCCCGTGCTTCCAGCCCACTGTCCTCAACACATCATTAAAAATATTAAAGCAAAAATCAACTTCAAGCAAGCAGAATTTATTTTCTTTTAAAATCCAGGAGGAAGGAGGAGATAAATCTTAAGAGACTACTTCACTATGTAAATATTCTAGTGGCTTTCCGTCTAGGCAGCAAAGTATGTTTTATTCCTTCAGAGGTTGCATGAGTTAACAGAACTTTCTGGAATGGGAACCACACAGCTTTACAAGAATGAGGAATTTTATTGGCAAAAAAACAAAACTAAAAACTCCAAAATCCAGCTGCAGGTAAAACCAGCAGGAAGATCAGTGGAAACTCACAAGCTCTTGGTTCGTGTGCTGCCCTGCGTTCCCAGACCACCCTGTTTAATAGAAGCTCCTTTTATTCATAACATAGGTGGGAAAAGAGGTTTCAAGAGTTGTGGGATAAACAGTTTTCCAATGTTGCTCTATGCGATTTGCCATGTTTTACCTGGGTTTGACATTTTGTGTTTCATGATATTGCCACACAGCATGTTAGCTTCTCCGCTATTAGATGGAGGCAGAATATTCTAGCCGCTAAAAGTGACATCGGCACCAAGGGAGGACTTCATGGATGTACAAAACCAGCTCGGATCCTTTGACAGCAGCAGATCTCTGCAGCAGTAATCATCTTAGCGAAAATGAGAGATGCTGCCAAGCTAAGGAGGAGTCTCAGCTGCCTGCAGCGCTCAGCTGCTCATAAATCAAATGCTGCAGTTCTGTTACTCGCTGTTTTACACTCTTTGGCCACCTGAGATTTGGGGTTGATTTCATGCAATTTCCATATGGGTCAGAAGACGTCTGTACTCCCTACTCCCAGCAAAACAATCACTTCATGTATTTTGTTTTCATAAAACAGCCTATGGGTGACTAGTGATTTGACACAATAAGTATGATCTTATCATGTAAATTATGTTTTTCCATATGAAGCTCTAGAAATCATTATGATTCCTGACTTAGGTAGGTTTTCGTAAAAACATATTTTCTTTTTGTCTTCTCTTTAAATACCTGAAGGGTATGATTGAAGAATAACCAACCCAAAACACAACACAAAAATTGAAAGTCTTCAAATTACTATCACCATTAGGAAACCCTCAATCTGTCACTGTCAAAATATATAGCATCCAATTATTCAGGCAGGCTATTTCAGAAGAGGATGAAATAATTTTGATAACTGAAGTCCACTGTCTGTACACTTCCTTTTGCAGGAAGTGAGTTTGGATGACAGAAAAGTTGGAGTTTCCAGCTGCGAAGGGTTGACAAAGCCTCGTCTTGCAGGGGGAAGGAGCAAACTTCAGCCTTAGGGGAAAGTAGATGAAGCATCCAGCGCCCTCACAGCAGTTTGAGGCTGGAGGTGCGAGATGCTGGCAGTAAATTGTCACTTCCAGTAAAAAAAAAAGAGTAAGTCATTAAAGATGAGGAGAAAGATCACATTTTGTTGGGGACCAAAACAGGTTTATGACTTGCCCTTGTCAGTACCAAAGGACTTGCATCTTCCTCTCTTTAATGGCAGTGTCTGTCTATTCACTTGATAGATGATACAGAAATCCACCAAGAACACGTATATAAAGAAAACAGCAGAGAAAGATGAAACTGCTCGTGAGAGACACAGGAAACCGTAAAAGCATCTATGACCTCTCTCCTCTGTCATTACTCTTAATGACTCCTCTGTCTTAAATGAAACATCCCTACAGAGTCAGTTCTATCTCCTGTCCTCTTTTCTGTATTTATCACCCATTCTGAGCGCTGCCCCAGGAACCATATTCTCAAAACTGCAGAGACAATTTCCAGGCAGCCCTTGTAGACGGAGTCTTAAAATTCTACCATAAACAAATAAAAAGCAAATAAAAGAAAATGAGTAAGCTTTTTAAAAGCTATTTTTAACCTGGTTCATGCTGTCAAAGACACAGATTCACATACATCCCATGTGCACAGTTTCCCAGCTGGCCTTCATTCTTGCCCTCTGCCCACGACAGCAGCCTCTTGCTCCTGCACCTGCTGAAGTGTTTCTGTCACTGTGCATTGAAACAGATAATTTTACCCAGACTGGATCTCTGCTCGGGTTTACTGCTTGGCCACAGTAACACTTAGGCTAGCCCTGAAGGCCAAGGACTGGGCTGATTCCTTATGCAACAGCTCTGGCTTAAAGTCTACATGAGCTAGAGTTTAAGGTTGCCAAGAGATACACCAGAAGATTATGTAAAGAATCACCTGCTCTTTGGATGACTTCCTCAATACACTGTCATGTGGCCAGATTCTTAATTGGTGCCTATCAGTCAACACTACAGACATTTACAGTCCTTTGCCAATTTATACCTACTGAGTATCTATGCATGATGTTAGCACTGCAAAACACAGTGAGGAGTCAAAGGAAAGAAAAATAAACTTAAATCTTTTGAAAAGCATGACATTTGTAAGCTCTTCTAGTTAGAGATGTATCTTGCACAATTCAAAAAACCTACCACTGACACTTAACAGCTAATATGTGATAGCAACAAAAATATTTAAAACAAGCTGTTCAACCCCTATCATTTCAAAAAACAAAACAAAAGCAAAGCCCAGGACAGTTCTTTCAGCCAATAACTCCCTAGCCTATCATCATGACCTAAGCAATTGGATTACACCTTTATCCCATAGCCAAAGAAGTATATTCCAATATTTTTCTTTAACCTAGCTTCCATAGGACATGAAAATAAATTATATTTTGAACAACATAATTAAGATTTCCTCTTATCACCTTTCTCCTGCCTTTACAGAGCACCAGAGTTGTTTGACAGCAATTTTCCCATTTTCAATCATCTCACAACCTCTTCAGTTATTTTTGTTTCTTGTGCTACAAGAGGCAGAGCCAGTTATTATATCAGAACTGCAAGACTTATACAGACATTTCGAGAAAATTTAAATGCCATCACAAAAGCTTCTCGTAAACCCACTGATATGTAATCTTTCACAGTACAGAAATCACCTCATCCCTGTGAGTTATGCTGTCTGGCAATGTATCATTACATCATATAGTCTATTTTTTCCCTCTCTCTTTGGAAACCATCTAAGTGTGCAGCTGTGTTAAGATATTTTACTGGATTCATGAGGGCTCAGCAGCAACAGGATACTGAAAAAAGGATATTTAATAAGTCTGGATTTTATTAGACAAAGCTCTGCAAGGATAAGGGCAATTTTACTTAAATCACCGCATGTCTGACATAAGAGACTCACTCATCAGCAAGTTAAAAAGGGAGCACTTCCAACCTGCTCAGTCAAAAACTTTTAGCTGTGATGGCTTCTACAGACCTTCTCAGTAAAAACATGAATCAGCACAGCAAAAACGGTGTCAGAAGAATGAAAAAGCAGTACGGGCACAATCAAGATAAAACATGTATCATAGAAAGATCTTGTATGCGTTTTTTTGAGGTAGGCTGGTTGTTTTTATAAGCCTTAGAATACTGGGAAAACTGCCAGAAGGTGGTAGGGGTTCAATATTGAGAAAAGGGCGTGGAGATAACACATCTGAGGAGGTTCCAACCCACGTTGGCTTTGAGGAGAACAACAGGAAAGCATTCAGTCACTACACAAAGCAAATGGTAAGAATCCCCAGGGACAGAAAACAAATAAAAGGAGTACAAATCAAGCAAAATATAGTACAACCAAATCCGTCAGCCAACAGTGCAGACTGTATCTGCAGAAGGAGCAGACTTTCTCCTGGGAGATGGTTTCTGAAAAAGATTGGAGAGATGCTCTGGACAAAGGCAAGGACACGAATCCCTGCTTAGATCACTAGCCATAACCCTGCAGGTTTGAAAAGCAGATGACCTAGAGGGGATAAAAAGTCTAAAAAGTCATGAGTGTACTAGAGAAGGCAGGTAGGGATTGATTGCTCACTCTCTGTCCCAACACAAGAACTAATGGGCAATAAAAAAGAGCTGGTAAGAGCCTGTTTAAAAAGCAAATTAAACGGAGTAGTTCTTCATACAATTTGCTCAGATGTGGAACTCCTTACCAAAGGTTGTTGCGCCGCTAAATTCTTTCTTGGGTTCACAATGATGACGGGAAAACTCACAGGGGAAAAAATTTCTGTCAAATATTAGTAAATATACAGAAACCACATCTGCTTCAGAACTCAAAATGGTCTGAGCTTGGAGAGTATCATATAACCTTGTCCTTTTCTCTTAATCTTCTGTAGGCAGTTGCTTCTGAGTATGGTTAGAAAAAGCAAACTAGCTCAGCTACATTTTTGATCTGATCCAGAATAGACATATTTACCTCAAAGCCACGGTAAAAAGGCCAATATAACTAAAAAATATAGTATCCAGAGGAAAGAAGTAGGTGAGCAGGTTTATTATAGTACATGGCACTGTCAGGATTAATTCCAATATATCATGCGCTGTTCCAGTGTCCACATTTCTAAGAAGCTGTGTAAAAGTAGAGATCATGTCGGAAAGAGTTACAAAATAACTAAAAGAGAAGAAAATTCTGGAGTATGAGACAGCTCTTGAATCCAGACAAGAAAGGCGCAAGAGAAACAAGGGGAGTTGAAATTATGTTTCTTCCAGTCCTCAAGTTAGTGGAGATCCTCAGTGGCATGCATATTTCAGAAAGACTTCAGAGGGCAAGAGGACAGAAAACAAGCAAAAAGCACAAACTCCATGGTCTCACACAATAAAACACTATGTGTGAAATGCATCTGGTGAATAGAACCATAAACCCTTTGGCACAGTGCATAACTGCAGTGAAAGGAATTGTTAACTGCGAGGGAAAATTAATTTAGAAATAGCAGAAAGGATAAAGGTAATACACGCTGAAATACTGGACGTGCTGTGAGGGCTGGCACACAGCAGTAAGTTATAAAAGGAGACCCTTTGACAGTCAAAATAAGCCCATTTTGGGCCTTTTCCTTCACATCCTTGCCTTCTCAGGCACCTCTTCCCTCTCAGCCCTTTGCATCATCGTTCACTCCTCCACTAGTCTAACATCTGATGTCCCACAAACTCCTCAGGGTTGCGGGGAAATCTCCAGACTTTTGGTGATGGGTCAGTCCATGGTGGCCACTGGTACCAGAAATGAAATAACAAGATGACCTGGGACAAGGGCAAAATAGGAAAACAGGTCTATTCCGAATGAGTGAAAAACAAAAGGATTTTGGAGCCCACGTGACTGGGTTCATATGAAAGACATTTGTTTTCTTATTGCTTTTGGCTTTTTTGTGTGTCTGCTGCCTCACCATCAAAGTTTTTTAAACAAATCCAGTCAACTTCTGACCCTAGAAGTTTGATACTAACATAAATCGGGACTTCTATCATACATTGCCGCAGGCATCAATGCCACTTTGCACCAAAACAAATAATCCAACTAAGTTGTGGCCAAACACATACCTGAAAGCTTTCAGCAATGCTTAAAGATTACACTATTACATAAAATACATTGAATAAGGATGCTATTTGGCTAAAACATACCCCATTTCACAGTACCCCTGGGATCCAGCTTTTTGTTGACAATTTCAATGGAAATGGATGTAGATCTGAGCAAAGCAGTGTTCTCTCTTCCCATGCCTTCTTTTCTGTCCCTTTTCTAAAACCAAACCAAACCAGGGAACCTAGCGAAAATCTATCACTAAGATAAATTGCAAAAATTGTTGGAATTTACCAAAATACTAGGATGTGGAATTCTTAAGAGAAACTTGAAAGACATTTAAAACATCAACTTCCATGAGAAGGCTCATGCCAGATCACGAGACTAGATGCCAGATCACGTTACTGCATTTTACAGATACAAATTTAAACAGTAGCTAACTTTAAAACATTTTACACCTCAGTATGCAGGTGAATAAAGACATAGCACATGACATACACCACAAAGCAAAAATATATGGACATGGGAGGTCTGCACAGGAGAAGATCCTAGTGCTCTGCCCACAGTCATGGCTGGAACCTCAAGAAGGAGAGAGAAGTAACCCAGGGACAGGCGAACGCACATTCCCATCCACTGTGAAGCTCCACGGCTGTTAATCAGTACAGTCAATGTTATCACTGTAGAGTACTGACATTTCTAGCCCTTGTACAAGGCTCACCATGCTTTAAATGGTATTCAGGCTTTCATGATGATTAAAGGCAGATGTCACACACACGAGTAAGTAACTTATGAACTCCTCATCCATTTTTGTGTGTGGAAGGATTTTTTAATTGACAGGATGTCTTCACTGGCATAATTTGCACAAGGAAGAACACTTTCCTTCCCTTTTTCATATTGGGAAGAATAAAACAACTGTAAGTATACAACTACACCTCATTTCATTCTGTGAAATGCATCAGGTTAAAACCTTAATTTTCCCATCCAATTTTCCACTGCCATTAAAAAGTAATCAGGTTATCATCTTTTGGAGAGCAGTGGATGGCAGAAAAAACAATGATACTTCAAAGTAAAGGATATATGACTTTTCCCTATAAATGTGCAAGAATAGCAGCCACAATGACTGCTGATCATACGTCTAACATAAAACATTGAGCGAAATTTACGAATGGGCAAAATGGTAATTATTTTTTCCACTGTGACAGTGCTTCAGTGAAAAACTTCTGAAAACCCTTTCTTTTAATCTTCTCATCCCATCCTGGAAATCTTTTCTTGCTCTGGAAGCTGACAGTTCTTTCTTTGAGCACAGTTTAACTCAACTGCCTATGAGCTGTTCCTTCAGCTCCTTAACGAAGCAGGAATGCTCAACACTGGAATTCACATGTGGTGGTGAACAGACTGCACGCTCCAGGCTGGGCACGCCTGTGTATGGGTCTATGACCTTCTAGGATGATGGTTACTAAAAAGTATACCAAACATCTGCTTCTCAATTGTGATTCTCCATGGCCCTTAGCCCACGTGCCTTTCCTGCGGCTGGCATGCAGCAAGTCCTCTCCTCTTTTGGCTCCTTTCAGTGCTCCCATCGTCTCTCCCACTGAGCCAGGCTGTGCTGGGTGGCACTGGCAGTGGTTTTGCAGCTGGATCCTTGCTCTGCGTGAAGAAGACATCGAGCTGCTCTCCCACCGACAGCTGCAAGGGCCATGTGAGGGCATCCTGGCTGCCGGGGATTGCTCCTGCCACAACTCCTCCCCAGCTGTTTGGTCAGCACGAGCTACAACTAGAAAAACAATCCTGGCTTTCTGTCCCCCTGGGATTTCCCTCCCACTCAAACGAATGTCTGAGTCAGCATAACTATCCCTCATGATATCACATTTGTGCAAAGGGAGCGAGTGCAGCACAGGACATCTGGTCCCAATATCTAAAAACACTTAAATCATGCATGTCATTCCAAACACTTCAGGACTTCAGAAGTTTTCAGTTACTTTCATATATATGTCCTAGTTGCTTCATGCAGAAAGGACTTCTTATGTTCAAGTTTCAATCTGAGGATCTGGGGAAATGGATATTCCATGCCATTTTAACTAGAAAAAAACAACCCAGCCTTAAAGATAAGCCCAGATCTGTCCTAAGCTACCTTTATATTAACTTAAAAAAAAAAAAATAAAAAATCCAGAAGGCTACCAAAATGTGCTGAGTTACAAAACTTGCACTTCAGATTTCAGCAACAGCAAAAAAAAAAATGGCCCTACGTGCAATATTAAAAACAAAAACAACACACACAAAAAAGCCCAAACCAAATTAAATACAAATAAGCAAACAACAACAAAAAAACCCACTCAAAATACCCAAATCCAGCAAACCAAAAAACCCCTCCCAAATTCAGTTGTACATGCTAGAGATTGAGGCGCAGAGATATTCTCTCATTCCCCATTTCGGTAGGAGAGAGAGGAAGCACGGCCCTGTGGTCTGGCACCAGGCTGACACTCTGCAGCCCGATGCCCAGCTCCAGGTCCAGCTGCGAGCTTCTCACTTTTCTCCACCTGTGAGCAGCTTCCTCACGCTACCAAGCGTTAACTCAGCTGCTCTGGTAGCCTGATGCTGAGTACCAGGTACGAGGAATAATGTTCAGTGCAGCAAATAATTTCTTTCGCAGCCCCTGCATAGGCTGCGAGTCACGGTACAGCACAGGCACATTCTGAGCCCACCATTGCCTATTTAGTTTGAGTGTCAACAGTCAAGGGATGGAGCTCAGTATTACCTGGCTTCCTTTACAAAAGTCAGGATGGGCTAGGTCTATCTACCTCACCATTGCTATTGCACTAATCTCTTACAAGAGGGAAAAGACAGTGCTTTGCTATAATTTCTGTTCTTCTTATCTGTCTCCCCACACCTCAGGGTTGGAGTGTCTCCAGTCTCTACTGTACATGACTTCTGCAGCGTACACGTACCACTATAACAGCAGAAAAGTATTAATTTCTTTTTTGGCAGCTACTAGAAAATGCCTCACCCCCTCCACAGGACAGAAAGGTCCTGCTTTTCTATCAAGCCATCTACCAGTCCACGAGAATCAGATGTTTGAGGCATGAGAGATATTCCGCATGAAGACACCAAGGCAACAAAAAGAAGGGGTATGAGAAACCATAGTTTGAATGAGAGAATCCAGAGGATCTTGGTTATATATTAAAACTCATAAAATACTTCAAGTCATTTGTCTGAGACTTGGATCCCATTTTGGAAGGCAGAATAGTATTATAAAGTTCTTTCAGACACTGTTTATTAACATCAAAATGAAATATGAAAAGCACTTTCTGTTAAATCCAGGATCTGAACAATTCTTATAACATGTAGCCTAAATAAACAAAGTAAAACTGTATTGCAACAGCTAGAAATAAAATTGTGTGAATACTAAACATAAAAATAGATTCTTTACTGCACTAATGTATGTTTAATCCTTTCAAAAAACAGACTTTCAAAATAACATAATCACAATTAAGTTACCCCCAAACATTAAAATGTGAGTAGCCGCTCCATTCATCAGCTGGGACCCTCACGTCCCAGACTACTCTTAGTTTTCCCGGAGCAAACATTCCAACCTTCCCAGAAGACAGTGTTGCAGGCCCTAGCAAAGATCACAAAACCCACAAAATTTCTGTGCTACTGTTTAAGAACGGCAGCATCCACCAGGGAAGGGGGAGTGGGTGGAGATAAATCTAGAAACAGTTGTTTTCTCTTTAAAATCTTACTTTTTTTTAATAATTATTATTTTTTTTAATAACGAGTACAGAAAACCTAGACGAGTCTCAGGACAATCTTTTCTCCTGTGTCCAAATAATTTCCCTCCACCACCTCAGTCATCACCACTTTTGTCAGATCCCAACAAATTACTGGTTGGTGGTCTCGCTGTTCTACCCCAAGCCGTATTTTAATTAGTCAGAGCATTGAGAAAAGATTATTGTGTAAATATTGGCGAATCTTCAAACAAGAGTACATGCTGTCCATTTTATTCACAATGAAAAAGCTCTTAAAGAGATTTCGATAAAGATTTGCCTCCTGCTTGCAGCCCACATTTGTACTGTTTATCTAAGTGGGGGATATAAATCTTTTTCAAATGAACCCCACAGTTTTTAAACCAGCCTTGTTATAAACTGCCTGTTTCCGTTTTGCCTGCCTAAGCAAGCAATGCTGAGCCTGCTCGGGATAGACTGGAACTAATTTAATGTGCTCCAGGTTTAATCCCCATCCTCCCGGCTTTTACTGGCAGATTTTACACAGAGGACTACTGCTGACTTTAACAATGATTCATGCGATAAGTAGGTTTCGACTTGTTTTTCCACATCGGAAAACATGCAACAGAAATGCCACTGAAATAATTTTAATAAAACATGACTGAGTCAGAAACAGATTAATAAATAAATAAATAAACTTTGACACAAGAACTGTTTTTCTGTGCTTAGCAGCGCTTTGAATTTATTAAGGCTATTATTAAGGGAATTTATTCAGCTTGCTTTAAGCAAAAGAAAGAAGGGCAGCCTGTAGACCTCTCCGGACATCAACACGCCAGATCCCAGGATGTGCAACTGTTCCTAAACATGCGAAAGAGTGGGACAGAAACAAACCCACGGGTTATGGCCCAGCCCGAAGCAGCACCATTACTCTCCCACACAATGTGAAAGGAGTTGAGCCTCCCGAACACAGGAGGTTCCACTTAAATATGAGAAGAAACTTCTTCTCAGTGAGGGTGATGGAGCACCGGAACAGGCTGCCCAGGGAGGTTGTGGAGCCTTCTACTCTGTAGACATTCAAAACCTGCCTGGACGCCTTCCTGTGTAACCTCATCTAAGTGTTCCTGCTCCGGCAGGGGGATTGGACTAGATGATCTTTTGAGGTCCCTTCCAATCCCTGACATTCTGTGATTCTTCGAGCCCCCGGGCTGCCCCCGTTTGCCCCGTTGGGGCCGGGCCGGGCGCGCCGTGGCCCTGCAGGGCGCGGCGGGGCCCAGCAGGGGGCGGTGTTGCAGCGCGGGCCGGGACGCGCGGGCGGGAAAGCGATCCCGGCTGCAGCCCCGCCGCCTGCAGCAAACACCGATCAGCACGGAAATGCTGCTGTTTCACTAGTGCCAGCACCCTTCTTTCTCTTTTTATATTTTACTTCTTGTTTTTTTTTTTTTTTTTTTAATTCGCAGGACGAAAACAACTCCATTAACACTGAACAATGAAAAAGGGCCAGCTTACTTTTACAAAATGTAGCTGAATTTCTGATGGAGAGCTATACAAACTATTTTACCATATAGATACTATTTTGCAACCATCTTCTCGCTGACCAAATTCTTTCCTCATTTACATAAACCAGATGTTTCTCTGACAAACCGAACTCCTCCAAGAAAAAACAGAAGTCGCTATACATTTCATGTCTGAAATGAAACATGATGTGAATATATGGCACAAATATTCCGTTAGCCACTAAAGGCAAATGTATACGTTAAGTGCAACAGTTTTCTTCTACTTAGCAGAACTTTTCTGAGGGCTTAGGTGATCCTTGGCAGAAGCGCTAGAAAAGGAAAATGAAGCTACTTAGAATATATTCCCTGCCTTCCATGGCTTTCACTCCCCTTAGGGAAGCCAGCTAAATTTCTTTGCCAGATCTTGACACTCAAACCAGCCCAATGAGTGGACAAATAGTCCAAAAGCAGTGATCCATATTCCTCATTCCTGCAGGAGAACTGGCTCCTGGAATCTTTCTTCCCAGTACCCGATTCCCGGAGGATATGAGAGGAACAAGAAGAATGATTCTTTAACTAGTCTAGCAATTATTTAAAACTTGCAACCTTTTGGTACACATTGATAAGCAGAAGGACATGGGGAATACATATTTGCTGTTACCATAATAAGAAACAATCATAAGATTTTTTTTTCTAAAATCTCTCAGTTACCCCATATTCTTCTTAATGCTTCTACAAAGAAAAAAAAAATACTAAATTCTTTTTTATTACTATAGCAACAACCATATCTTACACTTAATCTGAAAGACTGAATTCATGGAAGATGCCTGAAGGTTACACTCATTACTCAACTAATCTTCCAGAACCTGTACAGTCTTATCTGCCAAATACATGAATCAACTAACTTTTGGCATGGAGCTATCGAAATCCTGGTAAGAGGGGCAAATCCTCATCTCAAATTGCACAGAGCGATGCTGAATTCAAAAAAAGAGGAAAACATTCAGCATGAGAATAACTACTAGGTAACTGCAAAGGCAACTTTGATGATGGCAATGGCAAAACAATGAGAAAAGTAATTTCTTCATTTAGGAATTTTTGGGAATCACTGGGATGTGGAAGCTCGCTCTGTATCCTGAGATCCAGGTATCAACGGGATTTGCAAGAACTGACCTGGCTTTGAGCAGTAAGCAGCTTTCCTCGGACGCAGCACAGCCGTTTTCTTTTCTTAGCCCTTCTTTGCAGCACAGACTAGCAAATACTGAGGCAACTGCAAAATACCCCAGAATTGGTCCTAAAGGATCACTCCATTAGTTCTCATCCCTAAATTAGGTCATAGATTTCACTGGCCACCATTCTCACCTAAAAATACCATGACAAGGCTTTTAAATCTCAGTGTCCAACCACTTGAGAAATCTGTGTGTTTTAGGAAAATAGAATTGAAGCAACAGACCCCAGAATGACACATTACACTTAACCTTTACTGTATGTGCTTTCAAGCGACACCATGGCCCTGAAAGGGCCGTATGGCCCTAGTGCACGGCAGCCATGTTTCCCTCCCCTGACAACAGCAGAGCACTGCCACCAAGCCCACACTTCTCACATCCAAGCACTTGTGCACTGACGGCCGGGGAGGGTCTCACAAAATACTGTCAAAACCCCCACATCCACAAAATCTACACTGTCTGTCTCAAAATCCTCTGTATTTAAGTCTCCATTTTTTGGCAAGAATTATTACATGAACGTGATCACATATAAAAGGATAAACATCTATCCGCACACTGAGACTTCTGCCAACACAGCCAGAAAAATTGACATGTATAACTGGGGAAAAAAAGAGAAGTTAAAATGCTATTTTGGCTCCATCCCTCTGGTACTGTAAGCTGCAACCAGCAGTGAGCCTTCGAAAGGCATTCCTCCAAAATCACAAGTTCTCAACTTACAATGTTCTCTCCATCCAAAATAACGTGGCATTGTCATATGCTGACTGAAATTTAACTCAGTCTACAATAGCTTTCCCAAGAAATCTTATTATGTAAATAAATAAATAAACAGAATCAGCATGACCTGTCCACTATTTCAACAATACATAACAAGAGCAAGTCTAAGTCAGCATTTATACCTTTTTTTTTTTCCTTTTAATTAAGAGGGGGGAAAAGCCTAAACCTCTCATAGTATCTATTGAAAAGATCACTCACATAGTTTGTTCCCAACACTCATCAGTAACACAGGCTAATTTCCAGCAAAGGTTCACTTTACACATCTGATATCACCAGGGATGGCTGAACGCAGGCCCACAGCTACATAATTAAATTCAGTGGTTTCATCCTACAGCAAGGGCCAGATTGATAGCACAGTGAAGCAAAACCCCTTATCTACACAACTGATACAGTAAGTATGCAAAAGCTCAAGGGGTTAGGGGGTAGCCCAAGATCTCTGCCTACTCAATCTCTGCCAATTTGGCACCAATTAGTCCCCTAAAAACAAGACTGATATTCTCAACTTAATTCATATGTGCCATGACCAGCTAAGATGTAATAGTGCCTTTAAAACAAGGATATAAACTACAAAATTTTCTTGCTTACTGATTATCAAAAAAAAGCATCAAACCAGTTCTTCCAGCCATGTGTCTAATGTTTCTCAAATAATCGGTAATGACCATTGCCTGACTGCAATATTTGTAACACACCGCTTTATCTTTTAAATAAAGATATAGTTTGCCAGCTCCAATACTGACTTCACAACCTCAGGACTTCATACTGTTGGAGGGGTTTTAGTATTATTTCTACCAGGTCTCCAACTTTCCAGAACTTCGCTTTTACATTTAAAGCTATCAGCTCATGAAGAACAAACCTCTCGCTCAAAGGCTATTACAGAGAAACCTTGTAAATAGTAATAGTGCAATACATGGACAGCTGTAAAAATTAAAATATCAAGTCATTTTCCTGACAGTACATAACTGTTCCCTAGAGTGTGTATTTTGTGTATTTTGCTCTAGATGTGTGAAGAACTGAAATAGAAACTTCACATATTTTCTTCAGGAAGTTTTTCCCCCAAAAGGTTTTTGTCAGAATGGCTCTTCTGGTCTGTGTAACATCCTTTGCTTCTCAGTCTTCCATGCCTGCTACATTATTCAGCTGGTAGACTGGTGAATTATGAAGTTATGAATAACATTATGTTCAGTATTTATGTGAAGACTACACTTTTCTTCTTGGAAGAAATGTAAAAGCGGTTTGCTTCTCAACCAAAAACTAAAAGCACATGCTGAAACAGACATGGAAGGATAAGGGATGATATCTACCAACAGCGAAGAGAACTTGGAAGTTCTGCAATGGGTGGGGAAAAGCTGGGAAGGGCGGCAATTAGAAATGTTTTGGAAGAAGAAAACATTTTTGGGGGTGAAAGTTAATTTTTACTGTGCCAATCACAATTTAAGTTGAATTCAAGTTTATTTTTCCTCATTCAGTTTATGATCTCATCTAGTCATCAAGGATGATTGATGATGTTTCAGGATTTGGGCCTTTGCCAGTTGCAAGTAAAAGGGAATTATTTATTTTTCTTTAGCCCTATACTGCTGCCATTAACTGTATCCCACCCTTTTCTGTTTACAGTCTGTCACGGAAGACACAGCTTTATTTTAGTGTGGTGTAAGCTCTTGTCTGGGGTCAGCAGTGTAAGTGATCTAGCAGAAGTCTTGCACAATGAGCATCACTTTGCACAGAAAGCACACAACCTTCACTTGTGAAATGATCCCTGCCACCGCTCCAGACAGGGCTGTCTGCTCCCATTTAAATGTGGACTCGAAAGCCATACTTGAGCAATGGGCACTACCATTTTCCTTGTGGTAAAACTACATTTATTTAATCCCTTTAAAAACAAACAAACAAGAAAATTACTTTGACCTTTAACTTGGTGCAAGGATTCTGATTTTAAATGTGTATTACATTTCTAACGCACTGTAACTGTGTCCAGCTGAACTGGGTCAGATTTATGTGCAATTAGGAAAAAAGGAAACCAAAGCAATTTAGTTTTCATGTTTGCTAATATCAAAACATCTTGCAGCAGCATTAAGTTTTAAACTGAAACACACAGAATGATATAAAAAGAAAGTAACTGGAAAAAGGAGTGGGCTGCTAAAAACTGCATTAAACAAATAATACGGATTTTCTCACTTGTATTTTTTTCCTGGTTTAAACTATTCAAAAATGTGTGTTTGAATGTCCCCACTTTGGCTGTTCATAAGCCACAGGGAGGTTTTTTTTCATGAACTCTTCAACCTGAGAGTTTTAGCAGAAAAGCTTCTTTACAAGGCTTAATTAAAAGCAGGTTTAAGTCGGGGCCCTCAGTCACTCTGGTTTTTATTTTGGCCTTCTCTCTGTGTCAGAAGTCAAGTCCCAAAAGAGAAATGAAGTTCATTATTGAGTCAGGAGAATATTTTCTCCTTCATTCTAAGACCAACTAAACATGTTTCAGGTTTGAGTTTGGCTTTAGGTACCTTCAAATGAGATTTTATATTGTATGCACCTAAGGGTGAAATGTAAGAAGATGCTAATAATGATTTTTAACTTTACATAATAAATAATGTGTGAAAAGCACACTGCAATCTCCTTTGCATGCAACTGATTTCGTACAGGGAACCGTATATTCTAAACAGATGGTGTTCAGAATGAGTATACTTCACACCGAGAGAGGTTCACGATAAATGCAACATCATCGTCATGAAGCATGGTAAATAGTCATGCAGTCACACTATAAAATGCATTGAGCAATGTACCAAACCAGAACAGTACTGACAGATCTGTAGGAAAGCATCTAACTTTTTCCAAATGTTTTAAGTAGTAGTTTATTGGTGAATTTTGACATTGAATACTATGCTAGCAGTTTTTAAGGCATGCTCTCCATAAAAGCAATATCATATTTTAGGATAAACAAATATTAAAAAAAGGGTTCCTATTCATTCCTAACACTGCAATGGTTTTCTTCCTGCTGTCCCTTTTTCCCACATTGCCTAGTCTAATGAAAGAGATCCACATCCAGTACAGTCCACTGTGATTTCACAAGAACAAGGATGCATGGTCATTCTGGTGCAAGGAACAGGGACCAACAGTCAAGCAGTTAGTCGCTTTGGTTAACAGGAAAGGTATTATGTTATCTTTGGTGGTTTTGTAACTGGACAGTAGGCACAGCCTAGTGCACCGTTTGTGACCAATAGCAGAAGCAGAAGAGTGTGGTATTTATCATGAGTATTTCTAAGAACAGAAATGTGGTGATGTTTTTCAAAAGGCCCTTGAATGGTCACCAGATGTGGAGCACATGTGGCCCTTGAATGCAAGAGAATAATGCAACAATAAAGTTGAATCAATACAACATGTGCCAGTAATCATACCAAGATGACATGCAAAGGTTTTAAAAACAAAAGTATTTAAATTATTTTTAGTTTTTCAGGACAGAAAAACAGGTCACCTGGTTGTCCACGAGTTCCTGCTTCCATGGTGATTTGAGAGCCCATCTGCATGAAATATGTTGCTCCCTCTGTGAGACAGCACCCAGCTTTTGTGTTTTTACATAAGAAATTCAGTGCCCGTGTCACTACTTACTGAAAACATTTAAGAGTTAAAAGATTTAAAGGTATCCTCTGCCTCTACATATTTTATGAAAATAAAATTCCTAGGAACAGCACATGCAGGAAAAGGACAAGATAACTAAGTGCCCAGCCAGAGTGTTCTCCTGATGTCTTACAACTGCCTGTCCTCCTCTGAGTTACAGAAGAGAAGCAGGATGAGAAAGGGCACACTACTCCATGTTATCTTTACTTCTCTAGGTTAGGAAATTTAGAGAAAACTGGAGACATTTAAAAGAACTTAAATAAAACATTCATTATTTTTATCATAGAAGAACCCTTCTGCTCTGCTCAGGAAAGGCAACACTACTATGTGAGGGTAAGTCATGAAACTATGGAAGAGAACGTCTGAATCCTTTGCTGCCGATGGTTTAGCAGCTATTTCACTTTCCCTGGACTTAAGGATGGGAAGAAACACTAGAAGAGGAACCGATTGAATTAAGTCATTTTTGGAGTGTTTCTCTTCTCTGGTACATTAGCTTTTCCTCTTCTCTTACTAATGCCCTTGTTAAAAAGAATTTGAAACTTTTCCCTTCCCCAGGCAGAGACCCCAGACTATCATTTATTACTTATCCATTACCAACATTTTACTTTCCTGAAGGATAAACCTACATCAACCTGACAGTTTGCTGAATGGCAGGGGTTTATGGACTAAGCCATTTATTTATCTAACTACAACCATATGTTTTAACCTGCTATGAAATTATGAAATACTTCCCATCAATAGTCCAAGTTAGATTTCTATACTGAATTGCCTAATGTGAATGTACAGCATTTCTGTACTCCAAATAAACAGAGTGTGAGGAGGTAAATAGCAGTTAACTGTATTCATGCCTTATTAGACACAGCTGCACAAATGGGCTGTCGGACTTCATTAGAAAATACTGTACAAGTTTTACGTTTGCACGATGCCCTTCATTTCTGCAGGCAACATGATTACTTCGAATTACAGGAACACTCACAGAACCGTATGCTATTTGTTTTAAAGGCACACAAAGGGCAGCACTCTGGGATGGGGTGGTATAGAGGGGACATCTGGAGATAAATTTCATTCTTCCTCCTGTGCCTACTACATTTTTAATTAATATAGCATACTTACAGAATATATGAAAGAGTAAACACAGAGAAAACAATGCTACAGAATCCTCAGACTAGGCGGCTCATTTCTAGGTGTGGAACAATTATTCCCTTTTGCTTTTTGAGGGAGGATGGGGGCCAAATGAGAAGGAAGTGCTGTTGCTACACCAGTGTGTCTTGTATCAGCCTTCACGCTGTTCCATGTCAAGCTGGGAACGTCATAGCCAGCAGCAGCTTCCAGCATTAATCCACTTTTGCCAGGCCTGCTGTATGCTGACTTTAATATTCTTGTACTCAAATATGGTGCCATGGGGTGAAACAGGCAGTCTTCCAAAGAGGTATCTTCTTAGATCAAGAAAGTCCCTCAGGAATCTTCATGGCAATGAAAAGTAACTTAACTGAAGAGATGTGAACTGGAGAAAATCTAAAGAAAGAATACTATTATAAAAAATCTCTCTCAATTTTCCAGGAAACCTCGGGAACATGTAGGAAACACCAACTAGTATTGAGTCATTTGTCTCCTACACATACCTGTGGGACAGCAGAGGTGGTAGTAAACACTTTAATTAAATCCTAATATTTTACACCTCTACAAGAGACACGAGTTATGGTTACTTTCTTTAGGCAGAGGTAACCGGTCACAAAACAACGAATACTACACAGGCAGACCTCTGACGAGCCAGATTTGATTTCAAAAATGATCCTTCATGACCTACTGCAGAAGTAAAATTCCGCTAAGATTTTGTTGTTTGAGTCAGCATGTTGCCTTCAAACAGGACCTGCTTTTCTAAGCTAGACAAGGAGACCTGAGCCTGACTTCTTCACTGGAAGCAAGCAAATGATATATCAAGCATGTCCACACATCTGCAAGCAATGACATAATAATTTATAACGAAAATCTACCACGGCTTCATAGCTGGATTGAGCGCCAATCAACTTGTTGTACAGCACTGTCTCTTTGTGTAGCTTCCTTTGGGGGTGGAGAAGGGGACACAACATGACTCTCCTTCATCGGAAACATGGTAAAGAACAAGTCAGAGTGTTGAAAGTTCTCTAACTTACTGCAGGTTCGCTTGCACCAGGTAAAAGACCAAATCTTAAGTTAGGAAATGTAGTTAAGTCCTAGACCACCTTGCTATTGGCTGACCTGACAACTCGGTGAACTAACATCACCTTGTTTTCCATCAAGTAAGCAAAATCAAATTAAGAATATTCTTAGTTTCCTACTGAAAATAATGGTTTGGGGAAAAATATTAGCCTCAGCATCAGAGCACAGTTGTGCTTTCAATGAGCTTCATGCAGACAGGGGCAAGAGCTGAGATTTGTAGGCAGCAGCCGTAAAGACATGTTTGCACAGGCACGACAAGGCTCACCAAAGGACACAAGGCAAAGGGGGACGCTAGGCTTACAGCTAGGGATCGGTGCTGTGCTGGTGGGACTATCTGCTCTGCAGGCTGGGGCTGACTATCACCCAGACAAGTCAGACTGTGGGAAAAAGCAGTTCAGTGAGCACCTGTGTGTCTGTGCATGTACCCTGCGCACAGAAATGTCCGTGAGCCAGGGAAGTGCGTGGGCCCCCGGAAAGGGAAATATGCCACTCATCAAAGCGGGGAGACAGAGAGAATGCAACGTGGCAGCCCCACTCTTGATTTTGGATGTCGCCCACAGTAAAGTTTTCATTAATTTTCAGTTGTGTTGTTCTTTCTCCTTGCCAGTCTGTAGGAAATAATAATGTGTATCCTCCAAAAAATGAGGAAAACTAGGCTGACAGACTAATATAATTACATACAGTGCTGGCACTATCAAACTGCTTTGCAGATAAGAGATTTTATAGGTGATTTACTGCATTTGAGCTAACAATCACAATGATAAGCAGTTCCTATGAGTAAAGCTCTCACAAGATGCTGTGTTCTGTGGGGTTGATTTCATTATTATTACAACAGTGCCTGGAATCTTACCTAGGGACAACTCATAGACTGTAAAAATGAGGCAATGTTCATTTCCTTAAAGACAATAATATAATTAGTGAAAGCAGACAAAACTGAAAGGTTAATGCAGTCCTGCTCAAAACCTACAGCAGGGGCAAAATCCACTTAGGATTATGAGCTAAGAAACCCTATGTATCCTCTTAAAAAAAACCCTGCTTTTCTAACCTAGATGATGACATGTTGAATGAACCATCTAGACTAAAAGCATCCAAAAAATACACCAAACAAGGTTCTTTATCAAAAAGCATTGGTATCATAATGAACAGAATGGATAGAAAATATAATGCTAGAGCAGACAGAGCCTCCTACCTCCCTGTCTCCATTCACATACAACTTTGCCTGTCCAGTAACACACGATTAGCACCAAATTAATGAGCTTATTAGCAGAGACTAAAAACCACAATAACACTCTTAATTCGGTACTCATCAAATTCTTGCCAATTAACTTGTCCATCAGAAGGCTGACGAATAGGCATTGCTAATGGGATTTCTGATGCTGAGGCAAAAAGATGGAATCTGCACTCTTCCACTGCTTACCTGTGACCACTCACGTCACATCTAAAAAGACACCACTTACAGGTCCCCGCCCGCAACATGTAAGATGCTGCTACCAAGAGTGCTTGAATCCTTCACTGTGTTAGATCTGAAATAGTGCATGCCTTTTTTTTTTGCAGGTTAATAAGCCAAGAGATTTGCCTAGTCCACTGGAGACATTTCTCAAGTTTTTGGAAGAGGTTTTTTTTAAAAAAACACATTTCGCTACTCAGTCTGACCAGTGCAAATAATAACAGAAAGAAATAAGTGGGTTTGGTTTTTTTTTTTCTGAGGGTGGCAGCAGTCTCCTTAAGAAGTTAGGGACTAGAAAGCAGATCTTGCCACCAACATAAACTGGGTAGTACATAACTCTATCAGTGGAGTAGTGCAGACAGCAAAGCAAGGACTTGCTGGGAGTACACATGACAGCAGCTTTGCCTCTTGGAGCAAAATTATCTATGTAAGAGTAAATGGTGACTTATTCAATATTGTTAATACTATGCCTCTCCACAATTCCTCCACATATACAGGTAGGGAGTGAGGGCATCTGCTTTTCAGCCCAGTTAATGTAATCTTTTACAGCAAGTCAGCAGTTAATATTACATTTTGAAGGGGAAGAGTCACAGAGGAGAAAGGATGGTAAGTGCCAGGCAGAGCCACAGCTCCGCACAGGGATTCCCTGGGGCTGGTGAAGGGCTCTGACTATCACAGGCAACAAGTGTCCATATGAAACTGAGAACCATGCTGCCCTTCTGCAACACAGGTCAACCACATATCAACTGCTGTGTAATTTCAACATGCACCTCAAAAGAAAACTGGCAAGAAAAATGTATTAACTCTTTAAACTTCTAATAAAATAATATGTGCATGTAGGGGTGGTGGTAGTAGTTTTTTCTACTGTCCCCCTCCCAAGAGCTGGCTCCCATTACCATAATTTATACATCAGGATTCTTTTATTTTACATCAAGTATTCTGGGTTTGTACACAGAATATTAATGTAACAGTTCCCATTGACTTAATATGTTTAGCCTCTTCTTCCCACAAGGCTTTTTAAGTTTTATTGATGTGGACATTTGTTCACTTAAGAAAGCCATTTCTTTATTAAGTGCTCATTTTAGGGGCTCTACAGGACTCTTATCTGGATACAAAATATTAGCTCTTTCAGAAGATGAGGAAAGGAGGTCTTTACTTTTTAAATTAGAGCAAAAATGGCAATACTTTGCCATTTTTCAGACCAAAGGAAAACACATTTCTCTGACAAGAATACAAAAAGATATGCTTAACTCCCATATGGTATGGTAACCCCACTTAAGACATTTTAACCCCTTGTCAGACAGAGTTTGAAAAACTTAGAAACTAAGTTTTCTTTCAACCAACTAATAAATTGTCAGTAGAAACAGCTTCTATTCACTCTCAAAGGATTTATTTAATGTTAAAACCTGTGTGTTATTTTGCTTTCAGAGTAGTCTGACGAGCAATCTGCTCACAGAAATTTAGTTTAAATAGAAGAATTACATATAAACATATACAGACTAGAGGAATTATATACATATATAATGGGTGATGCATAAAAAACCCCACACTCAAAACAGCTTATCACTTCCACAAACTTAGGCCACTGTTTTACCTGTACTGGTGCAGCACTGAGGTGTCCCCAGCAGTTAGGGCTCTGTTTTATAGAAATTTATAGAAAACACATAAGCACAACTGAATTATTGTTAAAAACAAGGTATCATGAACATAAGAGGCATTGAATAGGCAGAAGAAATTAACTGAGACCATGCGAGCCACGTGACAAGAAGCAACAATATTTCAGGGCTGGTACACACCAGTTTTTAAGCAAGGCCATGAAATTTAACAAAAAAAATATGTAGAATAAATACTTCCAAAGTTAAAAATATCACATGTATAAAGGCAGAATCCAAATGGGTTTACATGTTCTAGAAATTACTTCCAGTTTAAATGGAGCAAGCCTAACAAACGGTTAAATTAGAACTTGCTGTAAATAATTTGGAAGCTTAAGCAAGTGATTGCTGCAGGTGATTTTCTCTTCAGAAGTCATCAACAAATTACATTTGATTCTCTAGCTGTGCAAGACAGAATACATATCAGTGTCCCAACTGCAATCTGATCCAAAAGGTACCAAATTCCAGAGGATGACCTTTGCAATCAACATCACATCATGCAAGACTCCCACCAAGACAATTTATGCCATATGTAACTTCATGTTGAAAAGTGACTGATATAATTTCTTTTTTTTTTTTATAATATAAGTTCCCTTATTGCAGGCAGCTAACATCATGACTCTTCTTTCCAAATACTGTTGGAATATCTCTTCTAAAAAGATTTACCGAGCAACATCATATGCCATCAAAAAGACAGTTTATTGCACTGAGCTGAGCTATGTAAGTATACATTCCATGTAGACTAAAGCAATATAAGTAATAATAACAAGAAATGCCACTAATCTTAGCCTATTCTATGTAGAAATAAAGGTCTCACTACAGCTGAATTATGTATTATTATTGCAGAGCTTTGCTATTTCCTCACTGTTTTCTATCAAACCACATGCTTCAGCAGCCCTGAAGCCCACAATTAAGCTTTTGGTCTGTACCAGTTTAGAGTCAATAAATGTCACCTAGTAACTACTGTACCCTGTAGAAAAGTCAAGAACTCTGAAAACTACAGTGAGTTCTAGGTTGGGAAAGTCTGGAAGCTGGCGGCTTATAGTTTCCAAATTTTATTGGCATGGGGTCCCGTGCAGGCATGCATAAGTGAACAACGCCTACCATATTATGCAATGGCCAAAAGGGCAAATAAATAATAATGTCATCCTTGATTAAGTAATGAGTCACGCGTACCTTGCATTTGTAAAAGACGGTAAAGAATCATAGCACAGAACAGAATGGTTATCAGTACTCAAGCTATTAGATCTTGCTACTGGAACAGTAACTACAATGTAAAATATTCAGCTGTATTGCAGTTTTTTCCACTTCTCTTCTGAGTTTGCACTCTAATATTCGTATGAGAAAGAATGATGTAATTTTATTAACCTCATAACCACTTTCTGCCAACAGAAAAATAAAATCATTGGAATGACCATCTGGCATTAAGTTTCTGTTTCTCTTAAAAACACGTCTATATTTTCTGTTTCTCAAGACACTAAGGACCAAAAAAATAATCTGTCTTCTGACAAATTTTTGGGCACAAAAATGAGAAAATAGAACCAAAATAAAACACAATTAATTAGTATTTGAAAATTTAAATGTGAAGATACTATACTGTCAGGAACTCTCCATGTAAACAAGTGTGCATAGCTTCTACCATTAGAGTGTTCGATACACTTACAGGATTACCAGGAGACACTAAAGACTCCAGATACTTGTGCTAAAATATTACAGTGCTCTGTTTCCTATGATAGCACAGTTTTGAAAGAAAAATGGAAAAGAACCTGTAAAATTAAAAAAAATTACCAAGTCAGCCTTTGAAAACAAATAAGTTAACTTTAGACAGTTATGACTGATAAATATATCACATATTCTAGATTGAATTCACCCATAATGACAACTTTGATACATAGATACATGGCAGTCCATCTTGTAAGATCTATATTTAGTGGCTAAACATCATTACAGCACCGTATTTGTTTTTCTAAGCAGCCGAGGTGATGCGCAGTACCCACTTGTATGTTCTTGACAAAGACTAGAAGTCTAGAAGTAACACTCTTGAGCTGGGTAAACCGATCATGAGCTCAAATCCAAGAGCAACAGGACAATGTGTGTGAGGTGGTGGCACACATCGTCGTGTCAGTTGAGTAGCTGTTCTCAATATCTGCTAGAAACATGCAATTTCCAAACCCACTAATGACATTTCTGATGCCATAGCTGGGAGATGCTAAGTGTGGAAGCACTGGTCCAGTCAACAAGGTACTTGCCTCACAGACAAGTACAGGACACGAAGGGAGTCAAATCCCAGAGAGGACTTGGTCCCAATTCAAGGAGCTAAGTCTGAGAAGCCAGACAATTCAAATACATAAAAGCCAAAAGGATTTTTAGTTGGATACAAATCATAAAGCTAATTATAGCTGACCAGAACAATATAGCCCCTCGTTCACACTACAGTTTTCCATCTATAGAATGAAACTGTGAATATATTCAGGATTTGGGGGTTTTGTTTGTTTGTTTTTAAAGTACGACACTTAATTCCACTTACCCTTGAGATTACGTGACATTATTGAGCATCACAAACCAAAACTTTGACAGTATTGAGATCCAATGGTAGCATCTTGGCTTCTCGGTCAATACTAACGCTGTCTAATTTCCCAGTAAACTGTGAAATGATGGTCAGCAGGTGTAAGATATTTGCGCCACTGTAAAGTCTTAAGAAACAATAATCCCTTCCCCAACACTATAATAACAAACAATGTATTTAGTAGTACTTAAGATTTCCTTACTTTGGACAATGGAGTTATTTTAAGATAACAGTCCTTGTACATTTGCAGTTTTATAATGAAGTTTATCTCAGACATCTCAAAAAAAAAAAGATAATATCCTCATTCTAAAGCAGAAACACACCTCTCATCTTGTTTTAATGGGGGGGGGGGTGGGGGGGGTGGTGGTCTGTCAAAATAGCTGTTTGCTTTTAACAGTCCTGGTGCAAAAAAAACTGCCTGATAAAGTAGAAGTTGTTTGTAAAGAATAAAGCAAGATATACCAATATGATTGTGGAAGAGATGCTTGTTTTAGTTTGAGTTATTACTAGTCATTGTGTGTGATGGAAAGAAAACATTATATAGGCATCCACACCAGGAACTTTCTACTGTGGGATCCAAACACCGTAGAACACGGAACCTGGCATTTTAAATCCACCCAGTTTAGCAGAAAGGTTCGCATTTAAAAATGTGCAGCAAACAGGTAGCTGAGGACAAGATGTAACAAACCTTTATCTGCCATTGCAGTGCAACTGGTGCAACCATCGCCAGAATTTGCTGCTGCACAGAAATGGCAGTAGTATGAGTAAACTTTTTTTCTCACAGCAACGTACAGAAGCTTGGAATCAACTTAAATCCTCCCTCTCCTGTCTTACTCCAAAGTACAGTGGCAGAATTTCATATTGCTTGGAGATGTCTGTTTTATTTGGGGGAAAAACCTTTTCAAGTACTCCATATGCTATTTTAGAAACACAGCCCAATACACTTCCTTGCATTGAATAAACCCCAACCCTGGTACTTAAATGGATGGGGCTATAAATAATATAGACTACTCTTAAATCTTGAGAGCAATATTATACCAGAAGGATTCAGCCAATTCCAAAAGGCAGCACCCAGCCTGGGGAGTTTCAGAGCAATACCCTTCCCAGAGCAACTGCACATTCTCTTAGGGCACATTATGCCCCCATTCACACTGTTTACTGCTGCTGAGTACTTTTAAACTGAATTTGGAGGCAGAAATCCCTGCTCACTGAATATATGAGTAGTATATGCTAGAAACAACAAAAATATTTTTTTTCTCTCAGTGTCACATTTTGTTTAAACTCTGGAAAGAGCTCCTCTCCTTATGCTTTTGTATGGGCCTCTACTGCTTAATAAACCTCCATGAAAGTCACAATTTTGAGGCAAACAGGGGATATTGCTAAACAGAGCTGAAATGTGTGGAGTGACAACACTCTTTCTTACTTTCTGTTACCTCTCTAAATTTTAAATCCTCACTTGTAGGAAAGCAAGGCAGTTACATTTACATGAGAGATACTGGGAAGTTGCAGGCAGGGACAGTTATGGATGGTCAGAATTAGAAAAATGGAAAGAGGACCTCAAGAGAAGGAAAACACAACAGGGTGGGATATCTCCGTGGTGAACAGGATATACTGTTTCAATCCACAAAGCATTTAAAACTTCTGGGTAGTAAAACCTCCATCATGTGCAGAGGTGGAGCAGCAAACACAAAGAAAACTTGTTATTGAGCAGATGAATCACCCTGATGCATTACTTGTAACCCAGCACACCATCCTCTTTCCTTTGAGGTCAAGACCATGATTCCATCAAAATCCGGTTTCAATCTCAGACCATTTATCCATCCCAGTTAAGGAGAGGACAACTCTGCAGTTAAGTGTGCAGCTGCACTGACTTTCAACAAGCTTCTAGTCAAAACCTAATTTCCTTGCTGGAGTTGTAAAAAACTTATTGAGACAACACAGGCCTGAAAACTGTAGAGTTACATATCTTTAATTATGATAAAATACTGGAATTGGGTTGTTTTGTTCCTCTGTCAGGTTATTATTAGAACTGAATAGCTGCAACATCAACTAAAAGTAGTGAAGAATCAAGGAGTAAAGAGAAGGAAAATGGAAGACGTTTATCAACATAAGAGTTAGATTAAAGGTTTGATGTCAGCAATGTGGTTTTTCTGAAAAGCACAAAGTCAACAAAGTAGACAATCATAAGACCCATCAGAAAAATCCGGTAATGAGAGAAATTCCAAAACTGTGCAGATTTATTTTTTTGGGAAACCTGAGAATTCTAACACCAGCTGTTTATATTGGGTTATCTCCTTTGGCATCAGCTGAAGTCTGACATGCACCCATCAGTGAAAACTCTAGAATTCCTACACTGTCCAAGTCTAATAATATTACTTCCAGTAGGTCTTTTGCAAACAGTTGTCATCTTCTACACGGTTCCAATATAGGATAGTAACAATTCTACTTTCATGTTGAAGCAATTACTTTATATTGAATATTTTTTAAGATTTATTGTTTTAAAATATCTGAAATATAAAAATTAGGCTAAGGAATTTCTCAGTAGTTTTCCTGAAATAAACTACCATGGCATCAAATTTAGTGCAGTGTTATGTATCAGCCACCCACAATGTAATGCCCTAGCCTATTTTTTTAAAATAAAAATATCTCTGTTGTCTTCTGGGTCTCTTACTATTTTGCTCTGCCTACAAGCCCCTGTCAAGAGATCAGTGATAGGCCACGTGCTCAGAAGCAGACAAGGCATTTCAGACTCTGTCTTCAAAATAGAGTCAGTAAAAGGTTACATGCTGTACACATTGTGTAATTCAAAGTAATTGTTGTTTGAATTACTGAAAATTAGTATGTGCTTAAGAAACAGCTACAAATGTTAGCCTAGAAAGTTTGCGTTGGCTGACATATTTTACCTTAATGTGATGGGTGGAAGGCAGTGGGTATAATCTAAAGCCACCTATGATTATGAGAGTGCTTGTTATACATTTATTTTTTATGGAATATATGGTTTGGTTGTTTTTTACCTCTGTTTTTCCACTCCCTGATGATTTACAGCATGGGTTTTACAGCTGTCTGTTGTTGTGAAAACACTGCTGAGCTTGCAGCTTTATTTTGATTCTAAAGCTGAACTGGTTTTAAGATGGAACTTAACCAGTTTCTGAGAAGACCTATGTGAGTCACTGAAGAAGAGAGAAGGGAACTACAGGCTGTCAGTCCCACACTCTGCAGTTCAGACAAACCAAAGAATGGCTGCAAAGAGTTCTTTTACTTGAGATGTGTTTATTAACTAGATAGAAGGTTATATATGTTATTCAAAAATATTTCCGTCTTACCTAAAGAAAATAGTTTTTTAAAATTAATGTAGACAAGAGCTTGCTAGTGTTTAAGTTTTGCATATCTTGCACCCTGAATGTCACAGACGTTCATTGACTACAAATTAATGAAGTATGGGCTGAGTCTTCTCAAAGAACCAGAGATTATATCCAGCTGATCACAGGGAGAGTCAGTTTGTTGGTTTGTGTTCAACATCTAAACAAAGATGGCTTATTTTTACAAAAGAAGTAAGGACCACACTATGCACTTCACTCATTCAAGGCTGACTCTAACTTAATTAGAAGTTAGCTCATGAAGACTTGCCTCTTGCTAGGATTTCAGAAGATAGTTCCTATAAAAACAACACAATGGCCAAAAAAACAGCACAGCAAGGTAAGTGTTGAGTTTTCCATGAATTTCAGCAGAAATTAACTCTATTAGGTTCTTAGAAAAACTCCTCCTTTGTTTGGTACATCTCCAAAGGCTACTAGGATAGAGTTCAATGCACCACTAACTCTTAATTTCCTGAGAGCAATCCAAGTGATACAAAATGGTATGTAAATAATACTGTGGTCACCAACAGGATGCTGTAAAAAAGTGGTGGTGGGAAAAGCTGAGGGCAGATTACAGCTGTGAGCAAGAGAAAATTCTCTCAGTGCATGGAATTTCCTACTATGCTTTCATCTGCTCAGTAAATTACACAAGTTTTACACTCACATAATAACAAAGTCCTCTCTACATTCGATTCGGCACATTACCTGAAGAAGCACCTTCGGAGTGGTAGCAATAATAATAATAATTCTAATAATTATAATGTTATCCAATGCTAAAAGTGATATCGTCTTGAAATTTCATACAGATATAAAACTGTCACTCAATTCAGATTATTTATGTACTTCACCTTTAATGTCTACCATTTTGTTTCTAAAATTATTCTTAGACGAAGCTATAAAAGATTAACTATGTAGGTTCCCATTCCTTTCATCAGTTTGGCAATAAAGAACAGCTTTTTAGCATAACATCCAACACACTTCTTTGGAAAAAATAAAAGCTACAGAATTCAATGGGAATTTAAAAATTAAATAAAACATTTCTACTTATGTAAAATGAATTCAAATAATATATACCTGCAGAAGTAATCTCTCAAACGCAAGGAAGTTGTCCCATTTGGAAGTCTGGGGGTGTTTCAAAGTCTGGACCGTGGCCAGCACAAGCTGCAGAAGACCACAATGGTTTTCCAAAGCTTTGAGATTATTTCTGAAAAGCTGAATGTATGAGCTGAGCTGTTCTGGGGTGACTCTGCCTGTGGAAAGGAAAACAGGACACAGCATTCAGTGGTGGCAAATACAAATCCAGATTTTTTTAATTATACCAAGTGGGTTATAGAAAACTTAAGAGGCTCTCTCCACTGTGGGCCTGATCCTACCTTCAGTGCAACCACTGGGAGCTTCAAGCTCCAGCAACAGGCCAGGACAAAGCCTTACTTCATCCATTAAGGTATGTGGTATGGCAGGTATTTAACAATACCCAACAGATTCTGACATAAAGGATAATACCATTTTTTGTTTTCAGACATAGAGGGACATTAATTTAAGCTAGGGAAATAATACTCGGTGACTACTTCTAAACAATGGTCGATCTTTCTATTTTTATCAATAGTCCAATGGGAATTTGTGAGCCTTCTACCTTACACCAAACCCACACCCTCCAGCTGCTTCCTGAGGGTGCGTTTTTGATCAGTGTTGACTCAAAAACATAGAGATAATGTTAGTGACTCAAGGAACTGTTTTCTGGAGCTGTTCTTGGAAGGGACACTTCCAAGGCATGACTCTTCAGTTTCTGAGATGCAGTCAGCATAGCATGATTTCACTCATTACTTGAAAATAAACATCCCGGTGCCCATACATTGGCCTGTAGATCTTGCCTTAATAGAACACTGAGGGGAGTCATTCAGGCCACACAGACACTACAGAATTAGCAGTTATTCCATCCAACATTAAAGTGCCAGCTAAAATGTTCAATCACTTTACATTTTAGAAATGATATGTTCCAGGGAGAAAAGTCCTTAGTACCTCATCTGCCTCAAGAAAATTATCACAGACCACCACACATGCCATTAACACACAAGGAAAAATGGTGTCAAAACATCATCCTAATTGCAAGTCTGGATGGACATCCAGTCCAGGGCTGTGTCCTGGTTTCTGGCAGCCTCTACCAGTAACGAATCATCTTCCTCAAGCAAACCAGACCTAGAGAGCAATGACATGTGAGATGGAGTGAGGTAGATCCTTTAACTTAAATGAAACAAGCTTTGGTGCCAGGAAGGCTGAGCTGATCCTAGGTGTTTCATGGCTTAGACCACTCATCATTTTATTCAGTGCTTTTCCATAAGGGAGAGATCTTGTAAGACTGCCACTGTGTTTCTTCTCTGCATTTGGTTATATCATCACTTCACAAGGTGCTTCACCTGCCTCCATCCTTTCAGTATCACATAAATAGTGAATAAATGATTCCAACAGTGAATAAATGTTGAAAGCACTTTCTCTTAGTTTCAGGGATACCAACGGTGTTCTTTGGAATAGCATTTAGATAGGGAGAGCTGCTAAATAAAGCAAAACCACACAGGCTCTTTATGTGAATTTTAATGGAAAGCATCAAAACAAAAAGTCAGCAAATTAACACACAAATCAAGCTGACACCACTCAGTAGGCCGGAGAGCTGACAAAAGGCTTCCACATTTAACCCACATAGGCTAAAACAGCAACCACAGCCATGTGTGTTTTTAGACTAAACACTGGAGCTTTCAGCCTTGTTTTATTTCTTTTAAAGCTGTGTCAGGCAGATTTACATGGTGATTTGAAAGTGTGAGCCCATGATGCCTTGCAGCATACCTTGGATAATGTCTGCATTATTACCCAGAGCAGTCCTGATATATAGTAGCATGTTGAAAATCTGATAACTTGCTTGAATTGAGAAAACATGGAGTTGCCAGCCCTTCCCTCATATGAAACAGTAAAATGGGAGGGCTTTCAAGACTTCTGATTTTAATTAAAAAAAAAAAAAAAATTGAAGAGTTTTGTTCCATATTGTCCCTTGTGAAATTGAATCCAGATGCAGCACTGGATCAGTCTGAGATCCATTCAGCACCATTTCAGATAAACAATCAAATTCTTTCCCACCCTCAGAGTACCACCAAGAGAAAGTCCAACACATATGTAAACATAAGTGAAATCCTGACCTTAGTAAGTCATTAACAAAACTTACATTGGCATTAAAGAGTCCAGCATCTCATCTGTGATATTTACAATATCCATGGAACCACTTGGATCCTGGGTTCAAGAGTTCCATCAAATTTCTACACAGAAATCTCCCTGGACAGGTGGCTGATGCATACAAATGTTCCAGTAGATGAGGAAAGGAATTTGGGAAAGTGATTGGTGGTAATCAGCAATTAAATGACTTTTCCTTAGGCCTAAATCCTCACCACCTTTCCTGCTGTTTGCTCACAGTGGGAGATTTCAGCACAACAGACTGAATTTAATCTAATCCCATTCCCACCAGCCTTCTACTTTTTCTAAAGCCCCTCTGCTGTTCCAAGTCCTTTTGTGTTGCAACGTGGCAGACAGGTCCTATGAAATCAAAATGAGATAGATGCCAACCACATCATCGTATTTCAACTCTGATTTTGTTCTTCTGAAGCAAATCCAGAGATTCACAGGCAGAAGCAACTATGGGCAGCAAGGACTGCAGTCTAAGTGCCTTGCCCTGCTCTCTTCTCTTCCTGCCCCATCATGGTCATGCTCTGCTCCAAAACCTGACACATAGCCAGACATCTGTGGGAGCATCGAGGTCTGACTCGTGAGGGCTACATTATGCTGACAAAGCACTCGTTTATTTTTTAATTCCTGGTTATTGAAAGAAAGAGAAGTATGACCTCAACCTCCCTTAAAAAGTACCAAAAACCTTTCTTGCACAAACACTCATAATTCCATATTGTCTGGGAAGTAATCTTCACCATTAATAGTTACCAAGTGTAGCATGTGTGAAATAGGTACATTTATTCCAAAATCTGTCCACTACCTTTAATCACGATACAGTACTCAATAAAAACAACATCTGCTGCAAGCAACATCAGAAAAAAAAAATGTTTCAAAGCTTCACGCCTCTTCCCAAGTACAGTAGAAAGGATAAAATGAGTAGGTGGCAATGGGGAAATCTCACACTGAAACTCAAATATTAATAGAACACAGGCGGACGGGGAGCAGGGAAGGAAAACAGTAATGCTGATAGACTGATGATGCATGTAGTGCAGGAATTAATTCAGCTAAGAACCTGTGAATAGTTACGTAGGAACAAAGTATTTGTGCACCAAAGGAAGAACAAAAAAATTAGTGTAGGGCTGAAACTGGACATTACAGAAGTAACAGAAACACGATGGACCAGGTACCAGTCTCACTACTGAAGAGCCAGTTCCATCCAGGAACACTGAAAGTCAGTGTGATGAACAGCTCTATATTTTAGTAATCTGATAAACTGAGGATAAAAAGGAAGAGATAATAGGGACTAGGCTAGAGTACAAAAAAAGAAAACTAATATTATATCCAAGAAATTGGTGAAAATTAACTACCTTATTAGTCTGATATCAGAAAATCTTCAGGACAAATGTCCAAGGAAAAAATACTTTGCATCACATAGGCAAGTGGGATAAAATGCAAAGTATATTTATCAAATAATATAATGTCAAATTGATAGAAAAACAATTAATGAATTAATTATAATGCAAATGTATTTAGCATCGCATTAACTATGCCATAACCATATTCAAGGGATACAAGACAAGGCTTGGAAGAATTGTAAGATATGTAAGAAACTTCCAAAAGTAGACGGCAGGTAAAACACAGTAGAGAAATACTAGCGTATGAAAAGAAAAAGTAAAATAAAAGTTTGCTTGTGTGCACATATACATATTTTTAGTACAAATTTTGGTACTAAACAGTGCCAAAATGGGTGCTGTCACAAGGCTGTGAAATATCATTAATATGGAAAAAGAGCAGAAGGCACAGCTGTGTTGCTCTGAGCATTGTTTTAAAGTAAGTGGGATGAAATTTAACAGTATAAGGTACAAAATTATGCATTTTGAGGCTAGGATTAAAGCATCTGCTTTAAATTGGCAGTTAAAACCTGGAAATGACAGAAGAAGAAAATAACGTGTAGGCCTCCTTATTGTAAAAAAGCAGGTACAATCCCGTACTGGGTGATATAGTTACAGTAAAAACAGGGCCATAGAAATGCCTCAGTACAAAGCTGCTCCCCCTGGAGCACTCCGTGCAGCTACAACCATCCCCATCCCTGCAAGTTTAACTCACAATTGTGCTGCCTGCACAGGGAGACTCCTATAACAATTAGAACTTAAGTTAGGAAAGCAAACCAGAAATTCCTGACTTATATGGGTTCCCTGCCCCACGTGGCAAAAAATAAAGATCTCTATAAATGCATTAAAAAATGTTTACATTAAGGGTCAATATTGGTACAAAACCAATGGGTATAATAAAGCATGAATATATTTATATAAGATATTAAGAAACATGTCCCTGTATCAATCGATATTCCAATAGTGGAGACGAGTAGAGGCAAACTAATTTAACTTGTTCTAAGGTAAGGTTTGATGAGTGTCTAATGAGCAGTTGCATAGATGCTCACAAGACTTAATTCAATATAAATGGCCCCCATCGATCCTTTACTCCTACAATAATTAATTGGCAAACATATTGTGACATACAGATGTTGAATTCCACCTCCAGCTTTCAAGAACTCAGAGCAGATCCCAAGAGACCAACAGATCACTTTTGCCAACTTCTAAGTTACAGAAGCCATACCTTGTATGTAAAAAAAAATAATTTATATAAATGATTTTTTGTTAAATATGAAAATAGCAGCACTCAATACCAACATCTGCAACGCTATATCATATATAAAATGCAGTTAATACTACGTACACAAATGATGATGTACAGTAAGACTGAAGGGAAGAAATAATTCTACTATGAGTAAGGCAGATCACTCAAGTTAGACATATTGAGGTAGAAATTACCAGCAACTAATATTAAAGGTCTGTCAAAAATCTGTTTCTGAGTAGTGAGAGTAGCCTGAGTAGAAGAGAAAGACTTTCACCTCAACAGTTAAACTAAAAGTTAACTAGACAAACCACATTTGTAGACATCAAGACACAATTCCACAATATGACAATTTTCCATTTTAAATTAATGCTGCAGTCTACATAGTGCAATGCAGGCATCGCTTCAAGAAAATAATTATTTTTCAAGATAGATTTACTGGTAGAAGCAAATTTTTAAAATTCAGAATCCCAAAGTGCATTTTTTTTTTAATGTAAGGATTTATGGATGAGCGAGGTGTCTAAAGAGCAAAGGTCAGATTTATCAATGTGCTGTTGCAAACATACAGTCCTTATTTTTTCATCTAACACTTAGTTAATTATCTCCATAGGGACAAGAAAACAAGTAAAGAGGAAAGTACATTTTGTGACTGATTGAATAAATAAGTGGATGCTTTTCCAAGACTACAAGAATCGCCAAATACACATAGCTTTAAACTTAGTTCAGTTTCATGCAAGAGCATTTTGAGCTTCAGTGGCCAGAGTGCTTTCGCTGAGGTCCATTTTTCACTTGACAGAACCACGAATCAGAAATGGCCTTGGCACACTTATGTTCACAGGTGAGATTTTTCAAGGCAGTAGAGGGCTGAAAAATTCCAAATAAATTGTTTTCCTCATCCACAGTCTTAGGAATACAGACCCATCTCCCCCAGCAGCTTGTCCCAATCATGTCCAATGCTGGATACTTGTGAGGAATGTAGAAAACCCTCATAGTGCATGAAGCCAATTGGACAATGGTGCTGCTAAGGGAGTCAGATATTTTGCAAACTAAGTGAGAGCAATTTAGTAGGATGGATGACGCCCTTTGTGTCTCCTTGTTAGTGTAATTTCCAGATGTTATTCTTATTAACTCTAAATGTTTTTGTGTTTCTTAGGAAGTTTCAGTAACACTCTTCAACAGCAAGTACCACAAAAATAATTTTGTCTCAACTTTTGTTTAGTTAACTTAAAAAGTCATCCAGTCCTTAAATTGTTAATAAAGACAAGAAGACCGTGAACTACTCCCTAGTTCTTTGGAGAGATGAAAAGTAGGCCAGTATTAGATGCTGCTTGGCTGGCTTCTCCAGAATCAGGCTCTGGACCTGAAGAACACTAAACCTCACAGCAGACTGAAAGCAGATGTCACAGGCTTATTTCTAAGAGCACATGCTCATCTCCCACAAGCAAAAACCCATCTGCTCTGGGACTGATGGTCACTTGTATGCCTGCCTCCCTTTTCTGTTGCTGGAGCACTAGTGTTCAGACAACCCCATGGGCACAGGTATGACAACAAACAGCAAGTCCCCACTGCAGCAGCCCCATGGTAAGTCCACCTTGGGGGCCGAGCAGCCCTGAAGTACAACCAACACTGCATGGCAGCAGCAGCCTCCCGCAGGACTGTGCCACTGAGGAAGAGCCGTGACCAGCCTTCCTCCCTCGCTGGCCCTGACTGACCCCATTCTTCCTGCCACCTTGGCAGCAGCTGCAGGACACGGGCACTGAAGCTCAGCCGCTCTGCCCTGCCTGGCAGGGCTTTCCAGTGCAGCTCAAGTCACTCCAGACTGATGGACCTTCAAAGAGGCAGAGTCTCTCACCTGTCACACATCTGAAGGTGTGCACTCCAGTGGCTTTCAAGGACATAGAAGTCATTGACAATGGTGACAACTATGCTGAGGTTTAGCAAATCCTGGAATAAAGAACAAATAAGGCTGGACTCTATTTACCACTCAACTAACACTTGCCATAGGAGTATGAACATCTAACCTAACTTGGCTTCAGTCTCATCAGCTGTAACATTGAGTTAGTTTTCTCAAAAGCAGTTTATTGTTCATCCCTAGATGTGTAGGGTATCATCAAATCTTTGTTTTAACAGTGTTCCTATACAGATAATTTATATTCACACAAGTGCCATAAGCTATTTTAGCCTTCTCTGCTAATTAACATCAGTCTTTTATTACAAAACCAAAACCATGCTTAAATATCAGTTGTTACTATTCTTTCGAAAATTTTAATGTGCCTTAAAACAAAGAATACTCAATCAATTAGGTGAGACAATTGTAACTAAAGCACTCTAATACAATCTTCAAGATTTTCAGTTCTAAGCATCTAAATGCAGATGCCTAAATATGATGCCGGTTACGATTTACAGTTCCTACATTATCTACATTTTCAAGTTTCCCAGTACACTCAGAAGGTTTTGACAAACATAACTGGTAGCCTATGTGACTCAATATACATTGATAATTTTTTCTTTTTAGATCTTCAGACCTGTTTTTTTTTTTAATGCATGGCCATTTCAACCCACTCTTTCCTTTTTTGTGTACTCTACCATTCAGTTTCTCATTTTCATTGGTAAATCAGCATGAACAAAAAGGTAACAACCAACAGTAGCCAGCATCTACAATATTCTATGGTTGCCCCCCAAATATCAAAGCAAATTTCAGAACTGTTTGAATAAATATGTGAAATCTTATCTTCTAGAATGAAGCTTCCTATGAGTCACTATCTATATTAAACTTCCAATTAAATACTGGCATACCATAGTTTCTCAAATCCCCTTCTTAATCTTGACTAAATATGTATCATGGTTGTATTTTGTTACCTTACTTTTCACCTATTCAACCAGGTTAAAAACAGTGAGCACTAGGCCAAGTCCCAACCAGAGGGTCTCTAGCCCTAAAAAAACCTAATCCTTGAAAATAGTAATTCATTGTGACTGTAAAGCGACTTGAAATCTGCAAATTTGGGTAAATCATCTCCTGGATGCTTTAAAGTTCTCTCAGAAATGAATTAACTTGTTTGTCTTAAAATAACATGCCCAAAGGATTTCAGGTGGCTCACGCATGTCCTCATTTAGCACTAAGACATATGTTTTCAGACACTGAGCACTTCAGAGTGTTCTTGGCAGGCTGTCCTACAGAAAGAGAGGTCGTTGCTCTTCTTTGGTACATTATTCACAGGACTGATTATTTCTTTGACGATTTCTGGAAGACTTCTGCAGCTGAGAATACCCTAACAATCATTTTGGGTGGTAAGCAAATAAATAGGGATGGAAAACATGACGATGTATGAGTATGTACATACGTAATTCACCATGTCTCTTGTGTAACGAGTCATCTTTTGTGAGACTGAATGATGAGACTTATACTATTATGCTAGGAAAAAAAAAAAACGCACTGGGCAAACCACCCAGTTTTACTATATTGCCACATTCCACCTCAGATATTACTTCAGAGAATTCACAAGCGCGCCAGCACATACTCTGTCTTTGGTTTAAACCCTTCAGCACAGGCCATTCTCCGTGATGCTTTGCTCCCTTTACTTCAAAAATACATCACTTTCAGCTGCTTTCTTCCAATGTGTTCCCCTCTTTTTTTTAACTAAATGGCTCTTTTCTTGACATAAATGAATTCTTAAGCCCCTTCTGTCATCTGGTGAAACACACAAAGCATGTATGTAGTGCTGATCCCCAGAGTTGCCCCAGTGTCCCAGCAAAGCACAGGTGCCACGCGTCTCCCCTGTGTGCCAACCAGACACCAGAATCAGCATCTCCCGACCCCTATCCATGAACTCTCCTTCTGATATCAAACACAGTCATTATGGGTAGCACACGCTATTAAATGAAGATATCACAGAGGATGTGTACAGTGAGCTGTATCTTATTTCCAACCGTGCTGCTTCCCTACAAATATAAAAAACAGCAACTGCAGTAAATTTCCTTTCTTTGGACTTAATGAATACACGCTTTATTTTTCACCCAGGTTCACAGAGTCTTAATGGACCTGCTCCAGTGTTTTTAACCATGTCTTGAACATCACAAATGGACAGTCTACAAGTACGGTGTTGTTTGGTTGGCTGGTTGGTTGTTTTGTTTGATTTTGTTGTCTGTTCTGTTGTCGTTTTTTAAATCAAATTCGAAACTTCAACATTTTTATTTTCAAGACTGAAAAGATACAACAGAAGACACCATCGGCAAAAAATAATCTTAGTGAATAAAAGAAATCTCTGGTATGTACCTGAAAAAATACCAAATAAATTTTACCAGAGAACAGAAGATGGCAATACAATTACTTTATTTCGGGAAATGGCATCACTCTTCAGTAACCAAACAATAGTATTTTTCATGCTTTGCTTTTATATATTTGATTATTTATATTTTCGTATAGACATAAAATCAGCTTATTTCTATAGATTACTGATCTAGTTTTATAGCTCCTACTGACTAATGGGTAATCAAAAACCGGAAGAAGCATTTCAACCTTTCCTGGGCAATTTGCTTTGTTTACTTAGACATGTTAGAAACGCTGTGATCCACTACAGGTCCCAGCCAGTCAAGAAGTCCTGTACTTATGACATCTCTCAAAACAACATGAGCTAGTAGTTTCTGAAAAAAAAAGATAGCAGTTATATCTATTCAAAAGCTGATTAATCCTTTGAAGTGAATGAACGATACCTTAACACTTGTTTGCAATTCAGAGATGCATGATTCACAGTTTATGCAAATATTTTTTTTATTTCCACAACATATTCTATTTCTATGATGCTATATTTTAAAACTCTAAATATTAGTGAGATCTACTTACAATCTGTTTTGTTCTCAAAGGGGATTATTTGACCTGACTCTAATATCTCAAAATGAGTATAAAAATGATCTTAAGAGATTGTGTGATGAATCATGGTCAGAATACACTTTAAAAAGACAGTCATTTAAAAATATTTGATAAGCTTTATAAAGCATGGCTGTAAGTATTAGGAATGCAGCTTTACATTTATGATAATCCTTAAACACGCCCTAAAATAAACTAAACATATTTGCAAGCAAATCCTATTTACATTTTTAAGCTTTTAACCTACAAAGTCTTTTCCTCCAAAACACACTGTAAAAATTAATAACAATGTGCTTTTATGTTAAATCTTTGTTTCAAAACTTCAACAAATATTCATCTGTACACTGATGTTTACTCCCAACTATTGTGAATGTTATGTAAATTTTCTGGAGAAAGACCACATTAATATAGGCTTTTCACAGTACTTTTATTAAGACAAAAATCTTCATACTGAAGTTAATATAAGCTTTGCAGTATTATGTTAACAAAGAATACAAATAATGAAATTATATATTTGCAGAACTCCTGCAAGAGCAACACACTTCTGTTTTCTTTTAAATTTTTAAGAATTATCTTCAACTCTAATCACAACCAGAAGGAGACCTGGCCACAAGTTCATATTTAAGTGTTTGAGTTTACCATCCATAACAAAAATTGAAATTTAAAGATTAGAAGAAATAAAAAATGACTTAAAAAAATTCCAGACACATAGAAAGGCTATTGTCACCACACTCTTTCCTTAAAAGGAACAGTAAGGTTAGCTAAATAGCCCTGTATCCATCTGCCAACTACAATTTAATCAAAGATAACATACCACCAGCACATTTCTCTGTTTCACACCACTGCACAGGGTTCTGTGTTTCACTTCCATCTGCTAACTGTTTTATAGCAGTCAAGTGTGAAGTAAATGAGGTATGAGACACTAGTATGGCATACTTTACAGTTTTGTTGGGACTTAAACCATTACCCATCTTACACTCACAAGAGACTATCTAGCATGCCGTAGGTTATTCATTGATCAATGACATAGCTGCAGTAAGAGATTAAAACACCTTTACTGAAACATTGTAAATTAACCTAGGATTAAAAAACCTTTAAGATATAACAAGAGCCTAGGGTAAAACATGGTACTTGCTACTTCAGAGCTAACTGAAGTCTTTCATTTAACATAAAATAGGTGTGAGTAGTCCCAATATTACACTTCTTGGTTTTTTATGGTAATTTACATGACGCATAATGCAGTAGTTTAGTCATTAAAAACCAACAAAAAATCCCCAAACACTCTGGAAAAACAAAACAAAAGAAAACAAACAAACCAACCCAAGCAAACCACACTCACAACACTCAGAACAAATCTGAGCAACACTGTATTTCCTAAACCAGAATAGCAAAAAGCCATTTACAGTCACCTGCAGAGAATATCTTCCTGAAATTTGCCTCCAAATAAATGTATTGCAATAGAGCAAGTAACATGATGCTTTGCAAAACTTCTATTTTTTTTCTAATACTATTTTGAGTAATTTCAGTTTTGGATTAAAAAAGTCTCTGCTAACCTGTTTTGTTTAAAATTTGTTTCATTTCATCCTGAGTGCACTTCACAATACCTGCCGCAGTCTCCTCCTCTAAATTAAGCATGTTTTCTTTAAGCAGAACACAGGACTCAGTAACTCCCAGGACCACTTCCAAACCCATTCCCAAAAGCTACAGCTCTTGTTGCACTAAGAGAACATTCCATATCATTCTTTTCATCTCAGCAATTAAGATGAAGATTGGGTATTTCAAGGTACTTTTTTCAGTCAGGGTGTGTAAATGACACGAATGTTCTATCAACATTTTTCCTCTCTTCTCTCCTCAACGAGATAGATTTTAGTGTGGACATTTCCCAGAAAAAAAGCTGTACTTCAGGGGTCTAATTGATACTCTGCCGTTAAGGATAGACAAAGCAGTGCAGAAGTAACAGGCAGATGTAAAGTGGTGTTTTCCCCAAGCCATAAAGCAGCATAACTATGAAATACCATATAAGGGAAAGGTGAGAGACAGAAGGAAAGAAACTGGTAAACTATTTAAAAGAAAAAGAATTGGCTCAATCAGCTGAGCAGCTACGAGACAGACAGAGCTGGGTAAGAACTTCCAGCTACCTACAGCCACCTTCATTGCGTTAGGCTTTTCTTCTTCCTCATGAAATACACTGCACTGCTCCGCCAGTTCAGAGTTCCTTCACCTTCAAACTCATTGAAAGTAAAGAGTCACAGTCTGTGTCCGGACCTGGCACAGTAAGTCTTTTTCAGTCCTCAAGCTCTTGCCCAAATAAAACAAATACCATTAACAACAGTAAGTTTAAGTAACTGTGCATAAAAAGACCTCTTATTTTTATAGATTTCCAGTGTTTGAGCAAAAGTCCATAAAGAAGGATTAAAATTTATTGTTTGCTAGCACAATATTTCAACAGCAGCTTCCAGTTCTCTTTTCAGCTTCAGAAAAAACAGCACTCACTAACACATTTCATGGATACTTGTAGACACTAGCAAGTCTTTTGCCACATTCAACATGCCATTTTGTAGTAATCATAAAGTCCTTTCTTTTCCCCCCTCCAGCCTTTATTTCAACTTCTCCTGTGTTTCTTTAATTTGCAATAGTCTTAACAGTGGATCTGTGACCTAAACCACTCTGAATTTCAGGATGAAGTGTGTCTGCCAAGTTGCACAGGAATTAGCTGTATGCCCTTGCAGCAACAGAAGCGAAACGTACTGGGTGGCATCAGCACAAACACAACCAGCAAGCAGAGGGAAGCGGTTATAACCCTCTATTTAGTACTCGTGAGATAGCATCTGGAGTATTGTACGGAGTTTTGGGCTCCACAGTACAATACACACTGGAGTGGGTCTGGTGAAGGACACTAAAATGATTTAGGGGGCTAGAGAAAATAATGCACAAGTACATGGGCTTGTTAAGTTTCAAGAAATGGAAGCAGAGATGGGATCTACTTACTGTCTTCAAGGACATAATGAGTGATTACAGAGAAGACTAAATCAGACATCTTGGAAGCTCACAGTGAAAGGACAAGAAGCAATGGCCACACACTGCACCAAGTGAAAAATCAACCTATACATAAAGGAGAACATTTTCTCCATGAGATAAGTTAAGACTGGTGCAGGGTACCCAGAGAAGCTGTGGAATTGTCATCACAGAATCACAGAACGTTAGGGATTGGAAGGGACCTCAAAAGATCATCCTCAGACATACTCAAAAGTCAGCTGAACAAGGTCAAACACATCTATTCTAACTCTTACGCTGTCCTTGGTTTGAGCGGGGGATTGAACTACATGACCTCTAGAAATCCATTCCAACTTAAAATTATTTGAAAATTCATCCATATTTGCTGATACTGCTCCTTCTGTGCTAAGCTGCAGGCAGTCATCAAGAAGTGCAAATCTCCTGGCAATCCTTTTCAGTTAACTTCATATTACAGAATTCTTTCTCTGATATGCACTTGATAAAAAAGGATGCATATCTGTGCTCTCAAAATGAGCCTTCTGCTGCTGTCTTATTTTCCTCTTTACCACAAAGCCTCTGCCATGCTGTTGTCTCTACACTAACAGCAATTTCCAAGCCCAGTAAGCACTCCATTCACTTCTCAACCTGCACAGGATTCCAATCAAGACCACCAGTGCTTGCTTGCACCTCATAAAGCACACATTTCTTTCAACTATAGAAACCTCTGTGTGCTAGACTGAAGAAGAAGAGATGGAAGATAAATCGAAAAATACGCACATGGACATCACACCTCACATAGTTCCAGTTATTCTGAAGCACATTTGTTTTCTCTTTTGAGCAACTGTTATGTATTCTCAAGGCTGCTACTCTATGTATCATCAGGTGAGACTGAAAAAGGCACTGACACACCACTTTGCTGAATTCAGCATCTAACTTTGAAAGAAGCATAATGATTAGTGCAAGGATGGCACCACAGCTGGTGATGCTTCTAGGCAACACTACACACAAATGCAGTGTCACTTACTGATGAAAGACAAACTGCTCTGCTCCTGAATATCTCTCCATCTCAGCTATTTTGTCACATTTCCTGAAAAAAAGAGAACTTTGTTGGCAGGAATATCAGTATCTTTCATACTTTCTGTTATATCTAATGAGTTACAGAGATGACCTGAAAAGTTTAGTTGCTTAAGAAAAACAGTTACATACTCTTTGCACATATGGAGCTTGGACCAACCTCTCTGTCCTAGACTGGCAAAACCAGACGACTTTCAGAAGATGGGATCTATTTAGTTATGTGAACACTCTGACCATCCTCAACAGGATCGAAACCTTAAACTTCATCCTAGTGTAACACTGCAAGGTGACAAAACCATAAGATCAATTTCTTTCTACAGTTCTTAATATGGTAGTGACTATTCAGAAAGACCGTCTTCATCAAAAGTTATCAGGGAAAGCGTAACTCAACTATATTCAAGGAGCATTCCTCTGGGAAGGCAAAGGCCTACACAGAAGCCTCCCAAACAGGAATGTATCCAAAACATTCAGAAACACTTCAAACTCTTCAAAAACTCTAGCACTCTGAGAAGCAAAAAGCCTTCCTGCCTCCAGGGGTGAATGATGCAACATAACATCTGCTGTATTGACCATCATGGAGATCGGGAACATTTGCTTCAGGTCAAGACTTTGTTTTTAGTCGCACTACAGGGAGAAATCAGGAACTCAGTATTGCAACAGGCTGGAAAAAACAAATCTCCTTGGCTAGATAGTCCCACACTGCAAGACTTCCGTTACTTTTGACAAAGCAAAGAACAGACTAATTTAACTCTGGAACTGCCTACTCAGGATCCAGGTTGTGTAGCGGAAGGAGTTCAGGTCTGAGACAAGGAGCATCCCCTCTCCTTGGAAAACTGCCCCGAGAACACTGGTGAGCCCCTAGAGCAGGACGGTGAGACCCATCGTCTGGAATTTGGGACATCTCAGGCTGAGCCAGGCCTGTCTCAGTCAAGTTGGTCTGGGCAGCCTCCCGCTTCACGGGGATGCCCAAAAGGAGACTTTGGCTGCTTCATCACCAATTCTGCAGCTGCTTTCCCGATGGCTTTGGAGACCAGGTAAGCAGACAACAGGGCAATGTACATAAACATCCCAAGAAGCAGTCTATCATATGATTTCTCTGCACAACTGGGGGCTGCAGTGTTTCCCAAGCCCAGCTGTTACCCAGGTACCCACCGCATACCCAGAGATATGCTTTAGGAGGGATTCAAACACCCTGCAGATCACTTTGAGCCCTGCAATGTCGATCTGCCTTCTCCTCCTCTGTAAGAACCTCAAACCCAGACTGACCTTGTCTCACTACTTGTCTCCATCACAGAATTGTCCTAATGGGTGGCCAAGGTGCATTTAGGTATCTGAGATCAGGCTTGATTTATCTGGAAAGATAAGTACATACTTATCTACTTTATTATAGCTCATTTTCTTAGTCGGTAGATTTTATCCCAATAGTTTACTACAGGAATTCATGGTCTTGAATTTTGAATATTTTTGCATTGATCTTGTGAAGAACAAATAGCATTTTAAACACCATTACAGTCCAATGCAACTTTTCATCAATTAAAAAAAAAAAGTACATTTTATATTCATAATGTTTTTAGATAAGGTATTCTTCTACATTTTCCTGGCCATTTTAAGCTATTTTTCTAACTCAAAAAGTTTTTTCATATCTCTGAACTCAAAATGTTTTTTCATATCTCCAGGCCAAAATTTCAGGATCTTTCCACTTCTACTCAGAGTTCAATTCAACATATGCAAACCAGCCCATCTGAAAAAATTACAGTACTCCACAAAGCCTGAGGTTTTGCTGATTTTGTAGTGAGCTTGATTTTTAAAACTGTATTTGTACAGCTCAAATAGAAAGAAATTAAAAGGCTTTTCTTCTTTTAACACAGGCTCATGTAACAGCACATTGCACTTTGTTTCTGTTACTATACCAGCATTTCGACTTTTATCAGTCTCCATGCCAGTAAAAAGACACAATAAAGGAATTCAGACTCGATCAAGGTTTACTGTGGTCTTTTCAAAGAGAAGACCAAGGGTGTTTCTAAAGCAACAAAAGAACATTTGTAGCACAGTTTTCACCACTGCCAAATACTATGCTAATAGCAAAGCTTTCAACAAGAGATTCATGGGCTGCCATGTTCAGAAGATGATTAAGATGTGCATCAGGCCTATGAAGAACAGAACGGGAAGAAGAGGAATGGAAAAACCAGCAACCTTTCGGCTGTACTGTAAATCAGGCTGCTGCCTCTGAGCAGAACTCCTTACAGTCCCTTACCTGGAGAAGTGAGCAGAAGTAATCTCTTCCCAGTATTTGCAATCTCACTTGAATTTAGCACAAACCTATAAATCTCACGAAAAGCTATTCCGATGATCTTCTACACTGTCTTCCAAAGAGCTTTTCAACAGGAGACTTAATTATTTAAATAAAATAGATTTCCTTAAATGCCAGGGCTTTTATTACGCCAAAATAATTTACACCTACACAATGGGCTACCTGACCAGAACTTGGCAAATACTTATCTTCCCCAGATATTGATCACTTAGGTATCCCAAACACAAATGGGACTGCCTCAGAGGCAAGATGGAGCTGATGTAATTCTTAAAAATTGTTGTTCATGGCGTGCTTTATTTTTTTCTGTGTGTATGTGCACGTAGATATACAGATATGGAATATTTTAATGCCTCTTTATTTAAATAGACATCTAGCAAAAGACAGACACCTGTTTACTGTTTTTGGAAATGTATCTACCTGAAAGGATTAAGGCAAAACTTAGGTGCAACTACTATGTTAGTAACATGGTTTCAACACATTTATAGCATCCTGTAAAGAAGGGGCTCAATGTCAGCATGCCCACAGTAAGCAATACCAAAGAAATTCTCCCCAAAAGTCAATACTGGCAGCATTACTAAACTCCACAGGAAATCACATCTTCAAAACCCATATACCCATGTAATGTATTTATGGATGGAATTAATTAAACAGTAAGTAAGCTGGATGTAGCACATGTAAATCCTTCATACTGGCTAGAATTCTGCACAGAGCTTTGCCTGCCTTCTTCAGCATGGACCTCAGAAAATCAAACATACTACCTAGCTACACAGCTCAGGTTTTGTTCTGTAAGGAAAGAGCAAAGTAGCTCCATAGCTTTGTGTTCTAGTTGGTTTTATGGACCATCACCTCCCACTTTGTCTCCCTCTGTAATGTGGTTTCCTAAGACTTGCAATTCTTCCTTAAAAAATACACAGCATTTTAAAATGCTTGCAATGAACAGCTCTGGACAGCTTACTAGCCTGCATCACTTGCTGAAATTTTTAACAACAGTGTAGTTCTTTCACGGACATAGTGAAATTACAGATAAAAATACACTCTTTCCTCGGACATAAATGGAGGAAAAAAAAATGCAAATCTTCCTTGAAGATGGTATAAGACCACTTAATGGCCCACCCAAAAACCTCAGTATGAGATGGCTACAGAAAAAGGAGAGAATGTTGCTCTATTTAAGACCATCTCCATGACATTTGTAAATTGAAACTGGGCTTTCTCCAAGAGTCCATCCACCAAAACCTTCAGTAAAATGTTGCCAGCTTATCTTCAGCCACCTTCTTTCTATGCTGATCTCTCCTGAAAGAGTCAAAAGGACTTCCAGACATCCGCACTACCACATCCCTGGATCACAGTATCACAGTATGTTTGGGATTGGAAGGGACCTCAAAAGATCATCGAGTCCAATCCCCCTGCTGGAGCAGGAACGCCTAGGTGAGGTCGCACAGGAACATGTCCAGGCGGGTTTTGAATGTCTCCAGAGAAGGAGACTCCACAACCTCCCTGGGCAGCCTGTTCCAGTGCTCTGTCACCCTTACTGAGAAGAAGTTTCTTCTTATGTTTGTGTTCCAGCTTGATCCCATTACCCCTTGTCCTATCATTGTTTGCCACCAAGAAGAGCCTGACTCCATCCTCATGGCACTTACCCTTTATATATTTATAAACATTAATAAGGTCACCCCTCAGTCTCCTCTAATAAAATCTACTCAGCTCAAAAAATTTGGACAAAATTCTTCATTTCCTTTATTTCCCTTTCTTCTTCTTCCTCAGAACTTCTCTCTCCACTCTGCTGATTTCAGCAGGAAAAAATGGAGCTCCCAGTGGCATTTGGGACATTTGGGGGTGTTGTGTGTCCTCCCACAACTGCCAGGGCTCCTGCCACACGCAGCCAGGCAGAGAAAGAGGAAAGCCGCGCATCAGGCACATTGCTTGCCAGGGAAACGTGGGCAAGCACACGCAGACCTCAGAGTAATGAGCAGCCTTTTAAAGCCCAGAAAACAACAGAATTTATTTTCCTTGCACTGAAAAAACGGAAACAGGATGGGATCGGGTTTCTCATCGCTGCACAGGGCTCCTGTGCTGCCAGTGTCACACGTGATGCAGCTTTTCATGCAGGTGGCCACTGCAGGAGGGATCAGCTACACCAAATGGAATTCAAAGCTTTGCTTTCAAATGTAATTCACTCCTTATTTCCAGGGGGGGCGGAGGAAAAAAAGTAGCAGCAAAGAAAATACTCTTTACCATCTGACACAGCTGGTCTTGGTAAAGAAAGTAAGAGGCAACTTTCATGCTAGAAAAACTCTCTTACATTTAATATTAGGGCCATAAAAAGCTCAGAAAATATCCTAAGTGTTGGGAAAACCAGTGTGCAATCCACCAAGATCTTCTGATACAGGCAGAACCTGAGGTAAAATCATAAAAACTCAAGTCTAAGCACAGAAAAAAGAGAAAGCATTTCTCTTCTCTCCAGCCAGTGTTGCCTCATATCACAGCTGCAAGAAGGAGCCTTTCAACTAAAACACAGCAATCGGGACCAGAACAGGCCACCAGAATTCTTCCTTCTCAGCAAAAGCAGCAACTGATAAACAACACAATTTCCAGCTTCTCTACAAAGATGCTCTGTAGCGTGATGAACACGCAATGAACGCGGTAAAGATGCAGATCTGTTCTAAAAATTCATTAATAAATACTTGTCATTGCACAATGTGATATCTAGGCATGAGCTGTGGGTTTTCTGCATTTACGCTAAATAAGAAGTTTTGATTTTGGTGACTGCAGTGCCCTCCTTTCCTTGTTTCTAATTTTATGCATGTTAATCATTTACAAGACTGCCTCAAATTTTGTTTCACCTTTTGAAGTGCAACTACAAAGTTAACAACTGATTATGATTCTAGCACAAGATAAATATACAATTCACAAAATAAATAACAAAATTCCTTAAATATTAGTGAATTACAGCTACGCTTCAAGAAAACACAAGTCTCAAGAACTAGAGAGTCAGGAATTTGTTTCACCGTCAACTCTTCAGTGTTTCTACATAGCACTTTATTGGGTCCACATATGTCAGATGTTTAGTCTGCCATCAGTAAGTGTCAGCTGATACGACTAAGATCCAGGTTATTGCAGCCTTCACTGGATACCATGGGAAGGGGTGGCTGATCTAATCATTCACACAAAGCAGCAAAGGTAGATGGATCGTTACCTCTCAAAGATAGGAAGTAATTACTTCTAAAACAAATCTGAATTTCAACATTAATAATCTTTTTTTTAAGGCATATGTAATAGTAAAACAGTGGGGGCTTCTTAATGCCATTATGGTGAATACTCACACACACGTTATCAGTGAAACCTTAAACAAAATTCTATTATTTACAATCTTGTCTGAAGGAGGTAAGGCACAGTAACAGCCCTCTCACAGCTGCTCCTTTTCCATTTCCTTAAAAGAGCTTACAGCATTACTGTTGCAGAAATCTAGTATTTCTGATTAATAATCTACTAAATGCATACTCTAGGTATTTGTAAAGACCATACAATATATGAAATATTATAGTTGTTAAGAGTACATGAGTTGGCTGTACATCTAATTCTTCTACGATATCTTGGCAGTTTACTCTGGAGTCCCAGATAAAAGCCTATTACTCTTATTCCATGAGGACCTTTCTCTCTTGATGAAACATTCAGCATTAAATAGTCCCAGAGTATATAAAATGCAAAAAAAAAAAATATTGCAGTATAGAGCAATACCAGTTTTTATGAGCCTAACATGATATCAATTCCTGCATTTCACTGAGTACAGGATATAGTGAGAATAGGGTTCTAAAAAAGGTATTGACAGTCATTATGTTATATTCCGTCTATCTAACATTTTCAAGAATTCAGGTTTAAAGAGTGCCCAGATGTGGTTTTCAGCTTAAACTCTCTTAGGCCAGGCAGCCTTACTTCACATAAACCTCACTACCTACATAATGTAATCACTTTACAATGTAATCAAATGCAAGATCTGCACACCTCCCATCAGATCAGCTGCTATTTACAACACCTGCTGTCAGGACACAAATCTTGCTGACTTTTTAAGAATAACCATATTCTCATGCTTTGCACAAAAACAGCACTGCTAACCATTTGCATGCCTTTAATACCCTTCTTCCTGTAACTCCACTGCTTCACCACTGCTCTCACTTTTTTTAAGGTGGTTATATTTAGGAGACACTTGCCTCTCACAGACCAGAATGATCCTGTGGTAGCTACGATGATCACCTGAAATTTGTTGACAAGGATGGGAATGAACCAAAAATGGGGTGAGTTTCTCCCTGAGAGCGTTAAGTGGAAGAAGAGGAGCTGACATGATCTTTCACATTACCACTGTATAGCGTCACACTACTCACCCATGCTCATCTTAATAGGTAAATTTTCCCTGCTCGCAGCTTCCACAAGGTGTCTCCTGGCCTCCATCACAGCTTCCTTTTGTTTGAGGTTCATGAAGGACTCCCAGAGAGTTTTGGCAGCTGGATCACTATAAGAAAATGACAGGGTTATACTAAACATTGCTTGAATAATGGAGTAAGCTTAAGACAACATTTATATTTTAAGATGAGTGCTTCTACTTAGTAAATCCTCTGAGGTGGGCAGGATACAAGCAAAAATAAAGTGATATAAAAGCTTGATTTTTTCTTAGTGGAACAGTTGCTATGGTTTTACAGGAAAAAAATCTAGAGTTTTTTTCTGCTAATTACAAAGCATTAGAATTCATATATAATAAATAAGCATGTCAGCCTCAAAGTAACCACTACTGTACAACCAAGGGAACATCAGAAACAGTCCAAATTTCTTCAGTTACTAAAAAGCTGTGAAAAGGACGGGCTCTGGCTCTCCATGCGAGCTCAAATCCCAGAGCCAATACTTCCAATGCTGAAGGCTGTTGGTATGATTTGATGAGCTACTGTTACTTTGGGTGTCATGGATTCTCCTTACATGAAAAGAATAATCCGTAGCAGAATGTAACTGTCTTTATGGTTTCTGTATTTACAGACTTCCTTTTTATTGTTGCTGTTGCTAAGCTTAAATTAGGAATTTGTGTGGCTCATCTGCACTCCATCCCCTGTCAGTCTTCTCTCTCCTCCAGGACACTGCATTTGTTGCTGTCCTGAATGAATTCAGTGTTTTCTTGGTAGGAGGGAGGAGAAGGGAGGAAAAGCCCTCGCCTGGGGCTAAAGCCACACATTGGGATTAACTGTGTTGTAATTTTTTTTTAATTTAATTTCTTTTTTAAAGAAAAAATCTTCCTCTGTTTTTTCCTCAGGAGACATTTAACTCCTAAATACGTTTTGATGTCATTTACAACATACTTATAAACATGCCAAAACAAGCTTTGTTTCACAGAAAATAAAAAAGCCCCAGCAAATCATTTGATACCCATTACAGAGCAGCTGTGCTTACGGTCTGCTGCAACAGCAGGGCTGTATTTAGCAAACCTCTGCAATCTCCCAAACCAGGTAAAAGGATTGTAAAGCCCCACTCCTGTTATCCCAGGAACCCACATCCTCTGTCAAAGCCTGTGTGAGTAAAAGGACCGTGGGAAGAAGGTTGAGTGCCCTTTCTTCTGAACAAATCACAAACATATAGGAAGAGCAAATTTCATCCTATTGCCATGCTTTAAGGAAGCAAAAGTCAGATTACGTGACACGGTCCTTCCATTTCTCTTTCACACAGTGCAACTCAGCCTTCCCCTGGTGTCGGAGGGAGGAGGCAGCATCCCAAAACATCCCAAAGCTGCCAAGCACATCTGCAGCAGCTCCTTCTTCTCCATCGCCAAGCGCGACCTGAGCACTGATGCTGCACGCTGCTCGTGGGCAGCAGCTCCAAGGGGATTCCTCATGAGAAAAACCGCAGCGATTTATAATGTATGACAGTGCAAGAAATAAGAAAGAGATTCCCAAAGCAACTATTAACAGATGCTTCAACACAGTCTCCCTTAAGTAATGGATCTTTGGGTATGCTATTTTTACAGGCTATCTACTCAATTATTATGATTCAGTCCTACCCACCCAGCATCACTTTTAAATGCAGCCTGTTGATCCTGTTCACATCACATTCCCAGGGTGTGTCTCACTGTCATTTACAAGCACACCTGACGTTTGGATTGCAAGAGGGCACTGCTTTCCTGTTAACTAATCCCTTCCTAAACATGCAGCTCCAAATAAAAATGTATAGAGATCAGGAATCAGGCCTAAACCATCAGGAAGCTAGTTACAAAAACACCTTTTTTTTTTCCTATTTGGAAGAAAAGTTAAATTCTGTTTTCTAAGATTTTAACCTGTTCTTATTTTCCCAATTCTTTTTGTCATCATAAATCTAAGCAGAGTCTTGCATGAACACAGACACCAGGAGCTAAGACTTTCAAACAAAGCAAAACAAACAACACAAGGAAACTAAAATAAGTCTCCCAAATTTTGCACTGTTTTTTGTAGTCTCATCTTTCTCACTTCCATACTTTATAAAGAAATCTAGCAAATAGTAAGTGTAGAAAAATCATCCCAAAAGCATCTATAGACCTCAGTAAAAGTCAGAATGTACGTGATAAGGTTGCACCATTTTTCTGCCCTCTGTCCTTGCTTGCTGCTCTCTCGCCACACTAAGTCCTGTCAATTTGGATTGCACAGTCTTTGAAAGCAATGTATGCTATGCTTGTGTAATCAAGGCTACAAGTCCCTGTTTCAACTGGTACTTCTTCTTGCTACTAGTTTAAACAATAAAAAACTCTTTAAAATAACAAACTAATTATTTTAAAACAAACAAAAGAAGTCATACTAATGCACTAAAAAAAATGGCGAGGGGAGGTTTGCTTTCTGCTTTGTAAGCTCTTCCTCCTTTAGCCATTGTAGTTTTTCTTTAATCCCAAGGACCTAAATTTGCACAATCCCTGAAGGTTTCTTTAGCACACAAAAATTAGCAAAAAGTGAAACAACTGTGGTACAGCCAAAAAGCAGTTGGGGGGCAACCACACTCCTGTATGCTTGGATCTCTGTGTAATCTACTGAGTTTCTGTAGGCATTTTTCTTCCCACTGCTTTGCAGAATACCTAGTGGTTGAGCTATGATATATAGAACAACACACAAACTGGCTGAGATCAATATATCTTAATAGCTCCCATACATAGCCAACTGACTAGGTCAATCCACAGAAAGCAACAGTTCCCACATTCAGCCATTTTTTTTGAAATTATAATAGAGAAGAAGAGCAATAAAAGTAGTTGTATGTTTTCTGCTGAAAACACTTTTCCCGTTCCCCATCTAATACATCTTTAGAGAAGGGATTTTGCTTTGAACAGGACATCAATGACAGGACAGGAATGGCTGCTGGGAATGAGTCAGTAGGATGCAGCACAGAGTTCTGGTGTTGCCTCTTGCCTGATCCGAGAAGTTACCACAACATTTTCCTTTTAGAGATTTCTAACACTCGGAAACAATATTATCTTATCTTCCCCTTGTGGTGAGACATTTGTCTGTGACTGCCTTCCAGCTCCTGTCACAGTGCCCTTCCCCTCCTCTTTTTCCCATCTGCAGTTCCTCTGCTTTGGTCCAAATGCTCTAATCTGATGACACTGGTGCTGTAATCAGTGATTTGTATGGGATCCAGTACCCCAATTCAAATTCCTGCTTCCTCTTGCATTCCTTGACTTCCCAAAGACTATTTATTTGGTTTACATGTTACCTAGTGAACTGCTGCAGTAGTTTTCTGAAACTAAGTAGATTTTTTAAAAATATTTTATGCATTACAAAATATTTAAAGATATTGTCTGAATCATGTTGTTTTGCTTAAGAAAAAATAAACTCTGTACAGTTACACTACAATACAGGTCAGGAACTCTAAATCACTCTTCCAAATAAATGTCACGACAATAGGTAAAAAATTCAGTGCGCACTTCTGTGCATATCTCTGTAACAAAATGTTTTGCAGGGGCACAGCAAGCCTGATAAAGCACTAAAAGTCAGGGGCTTCTACCGTTCACCAGTTTCACCAACAAGCTTAGAGTTTTGCTCACAGGTTTTGATACCCTGTCCTGCCTTTTATCATCATGGTCATAGTACCTAATGAACCAGCCATCTCAGAAAACAGAACATAATAAAAATAAGCGTAGCAGTTATCTGGTAGACAAATTAGAAGGTCATTAAACAAAAACATTACGTTACGTCCAGAGATAAGGTTGAAGTCTTTGAAAAGCCCCGTTAGACACAGCCATACCATTCGACATACATAAAGCAAGGTTTTTGACAGACATTTGATAATTGCAAATTTCCTCCTTCACACATAAATGTTGCATATTTTTCATGAGCCATTCTCTGTTCCAAGACTATTTAAAATTTACCTGCATATAATTTGGACTTTAAAACAACAACAACAAAGGTTATAAAGGAAGAGGGAGAAATCTAGACAGCTGAAAGATGCATCTTCCCTACTTCTGGTACTTGCATGCCAGTTTTCAAAACTGAACTGTGAAGACAAAGAGCAAAAAAGGATCAGTCATCAAACAGATAATCTATATGAATCCTGAAATGAGACACCAGCTGGCAGTAGTGCAAGGAAATGGGTGCTGATGAGAAGCAGGTCAGAAAGACTGGGATTTTCTATGCTGACCAAGGACAGCTGCAAGCGGTTCAAAGCAGCCCTGACTTGCAGCCTCCAGAGGCACTCTTTCTTTAATTAAAGATAGGAGAGACCGAAAAATAAATACAAAAATCAAGAATAGAACAGGTTAGCTGTGAACTGGCTAACTAGCTGGCTTCCCAAATTTACAATACCCAAAGGACAGACTGCTCAATGAAATCTGCTGTTCACTGGCACCAAGATGACAGGATGAAAAAGCCAAACCCTTGAGAAAAAGTATGGGTGCAGTTTGGTGAGCAGCTTCAGCAACACTCACTGTGGGAGAACTTGTTCTCATTCCCTTTCAGCTGTGGCAACATGTTCCATGTGGGACTATGCATTGAGTCAGATAGGAAAAAGTCGGTCATTTGTAAGCACAGCTCAGATCCCTCAACTATTTTGTTTGATCTAGACATTTATGAGTTGATAATCAAATGCCTAACCTTGTATCTGTTAAAATAATTGTAACTTATTCTCTTGATCTGGTCTGATCCAGTCCTGCAAGGATACTACCGCCAAGGTTATCTAACAGACAGAAAATGCCCCACCTGTGATCATCTGTAGGCTTAGTCTAAAAGCTACTCATTTTAAACACATTTAGGGAGAACAGTGGGAGGCTGGTGGCACTGGTATATGCTGTTACCAACCAGAAGTCAGTAGTCTGGAAATAGGTGAAATCAAGTGCTAGTCAACGGAGAACAAACTCTTGGAGTAGACACAAACCTAAAGGCAAAGACAGAAACCTGGGGGCACTTAGGACACTTGGGTGTACAATGCACAACACCACAATTTTAGACTTGGCTGAAACAATTTGTCTCTTGCTTCACACCACTCATACAGAAATATACTTCCTTACAGCTCCACATCTTCTCCGTTACTGATAAATTACTAAAATATGGTCTTCCAGGTCACTAGTGTAAGATCAAAAGGTCAAAAAAGCCATAAACCCATACTAGAAAATATGTCAACTCAATGACTAAGAGGTCCCCATTTACCATTACATTTTCAGATCTACCAATAGGCCATTCTTAACCTCCTTAGCATGGATAATATTAGCTAAGCAATGTATTTCTTCAATCAGCCTGTATAATTAACAAAATGAAAACAAGTCAAACGCTCTTGTCCAAGCAGCATACCATCATCACCAAAATTATCAACCACACCTGTAGTCTCTGGCAAGCTATTGCAAATTATTTTCAAATGATCTAATTTCCAGTCAAGGAGGATAAAATAAATTGACAGGTACATTATCTATTACTGGATTTTTGCCTAGACTAAGTTGCCTAACAGGACAAATTCAGGTCATCCTATTTTCTCCTTATAAAACACTGCTATAATAAACTCTTTATTTAAGTTTCATGCAACCTTTTCTGTGGCCTCAGGCTAATAATAGGTCAAGAGTCTCTTCGATTACCTTTTCAAAGGCCAAATTGAGAGGTCAGTATCTACATTGAGTTTCCTTCCCAGATCTACTACAGCTCCAATCAAGAAACAAAAGGATTACTTTGTACAGTTCTGTTTTGGTTTTAAACTGCTTGGGGTCACGTGAAAGCACAGCCTACATCAGAAATGGCAAGTAACCAGGTGGAGGACTTCATACAAGCAAGATGTTAATGAAGGAAGAGTAAGTGAATATGGTTATTTCTATACCTGGCAAAGGACATGGATTTCAAAGAGCAACTTGCTGACATAGGATCTGAATAAGTGACAGAAATCAACAGTGAGTGGGCTTCAAAAATTAACCAGCTGAAATGGCAGCATTTCAGCATAACAAAATAGTTGTGTTTGTACTTTTACAGTTAAAAAAAAATCAGAAGGAAAATTGTGAGTCTCAAGATGAGACAGATTCTGTGGTTATCATATCAGCAAAACTTTCACCTTATGTCAATATAGCTTTACAGCTCAGCTGTGCATGTATATTTTTGCAAGAGGAAGGGAGGAGGAAAAAATTCAGTAAAGATTAAATTGGAGCTCCATTAATACCACAAAGCTGCCCAAAACTGAGTGACTGCTAAAAAAAAACAGTAAGCGTGCTGCCAATGTATCCTTTGCAATAACTCACATTCATTTTAAGAAGACACAACATCCACACTAAGTGCATAGCACTTCAGAAAACAACAGCAGGGTGCTGAGAAGACCATTACTACAAAGGACAAATCCATTGCTGGCAATATGTCATCCAAATACCGTCAAACTGAAGAGAAGCACAAGCCTGCGATAAGACGCAATGATTTGGCTATGAGCCTGCAGCGAGGGGCCACGTACCGAGGGACATCCCCCCTCCTCCCATCCCCTGGCTCTTTCGGAGAGCACGGGGGCCACACCAAGGCTACAGCGGATATACCGCGCATTCCTGGAGACCAGCCTGACAACTCGGGGGGACAGCCACGTCCCTGACAACCAACAGCGACTCGTGGAACCGGTCTGCCTGAACAACCTCTGCTCCGCATGGCAGGGATGCTGTGGGGATGCTGCAGGGATGGAGAGAGCTGAGCTCTGTGACACCACGCTGCCCAGACAGAGCTGGGCTCAGAGAAAGAAGCTGCTCTTCGTTTCACCCTTCTGAAAGTGACCAAAAGGCTCTAATGCAATTTATCAAAACTTTTCCATACAGAAACAGCTGTCAGTATTTCCAGGGCTTCAGTCTGTCATGCTGCCGCATATTCGCGGGCGTCCCAAGTGTGTGCACTCAGCAGGCTGGCCCATGTGTGTTCAGCTTAAGATGCGGCAATACTCTCTTCAAAGAAAAACACAAAAATCCAAAAACGTTTATTTTCAGGTAAATATAAATTGCACAACCCCAGGATGGACTAACACTTTTTACTTCTAAGAGAGTAAAAGGACAACTTTTTTAAGCTTTATAATGGCGGACTGTAATTCTGCTGTTGGACATTTGGTACGGTGGGCCAATCTGCTCAGCCTACTTGAATACGCCTTGTAGACAGTAGGAACTTGAACTACCTCCTAATCCATCCTAACTGTAGAAAAAAAAGTAAACAGAAAGCTACTGTCATCTTGGTATGGTACTTGCAGAAAACCGCAGACGGAACATTGGATATTAGTATCCTCACCACAGATTACTAAAAATATTGCAACATGGCAAAACACACAAAACTTTTTAAAAAACAAGCTCTTTGCAGCCATTCAGGTAAGAACCTTATTCTCACATCCTCACTTAGATGTATGTCCTCTGTGTATTGGTTTTTGTGATTAGAACATGCAAATGGTACTACAAAAAAAACCAAAAGAGTCCGACAGCCAACATAAATGTGTTCCTGAATAATTTAACCGTTATTTCCCAGTTTCACTGCAAGCCCTCAAGCCACTTGGTGGGTGTAATCTGCTCTAGACTCAACTGTGGCTGTGTACTTTGGCACCAAGTCAAAACAGAGAGGTTATTGTTTGATTTATATGCCAAAAGCCACTTAGATAAAGGGCTAATGGCAGGCTGATAGCTTCAGCCTTTGCATGTGGTGTTTATACAGACCCTTCTTTCCTCTCCCTCCTTTCTGTCTATACTCCAGGAAGGCTGTGTCACATCAAGATCAAGTTAATTAATTAACTCTTACTAGCATAATTTGATTGATAAAACAATTGATTCGCTAAAGGTCATGGGGAGTGCTATTAAAACACCAACTTCTCTGCCTCAACAGTGCACAAGGTTTTGAGATTTGCATTTTTCTACACTGCAAACAGCAATTTTAAAGCAATAATCACATTACAATAATTGATGGAAGAAGCTATGAGAAATTAATCTGTCAATTAAAGTGCACTGCAAAGTTCAGAAAATATTCAAGTACTTCGTGAGATATTTTAGCAAACAGTAAATCAATCCTACAACAGGAAGGGTCACATAAGATAATTCTCTATATTGTTAGCTCTGTAAACTATTAAACTTACCCCAAAAAAAGAAAACTAGAGGCCTTGCCTATGTGATATACTTTGCTATTTACTATGTCCAAACTAGGAACATTTCCTAGTATATAAATGTTCCTGTACTTTTAAAGCACTCCTACAGGGAACATAGCCCTATATGACCAAATTATTATTTATTAGATGTTAGTAAACTTCATCATCAATTTATACAACTAGACTACTTTTCTGCAAGACACAAGCAGCATAGATTTTTATTTTTTAAAAAAGGCCATTTTAAAGATACAGCAAAAAAAAAAATCATTAAAAATACACTAGATTCTTAACAGCCTTTTGCCACCAAGTAATTTTAAAGCCCTTACTTTAAACCAGCAGGCAGATAAAAAAAGAAGCTGCTAGGCATTTAAAAAGCAATTTTGAGATAATATTCAAGGTGTGGTAAATGAGCTTGCAGCTGGCAAAGCTAAAGTGTAAGACCAAAAATGGGAGCTGATGACTAGCCACAAAGTTTTACAATAGATTCCCCTCTGGACTATGTGAAATTTTTGTAAGCATCAAGTGTTAGAAGCAACATTTTTATCAGGAGTTTATTGGCCAGTTCACTGATGTTGTTCAATATATACGTACACAAGAAAGTACAGTATTAATTGGACTAATACAGTAGACCTGCTCATAAAAAGACATTGTTTGCCACTAAAAGTCAAAAATTCCATAATTCTTTGCCTCCTCACCTCTGTTTTGACCTTAGCAAGGATTAGAATACAGATAAAATTTTCCTCGTTGCTGATTTCACATGCAGCTGACTCAACATGGCCATCAAACAAATGGGCACAGTACACGGGTTATTCTTTGAAAACTCCAGCTCACAAATGAAGTGTATGCTGTCTAGGGCAACAGGGCAAAGTTGGTTAAAACACAGTGGTAAGAGAAGGAACAGTTATTATAGGCAAGTTATTATATTCAAGCTATTATTTTTAGATTGCCATACCTACAGATACCAAGTCACCAGGGCAATGCTGTACATCTGGCCAAGTTAACTTAAATTTTGCAAATGTTTTCAGATGCAGGATGGTAAAACAAGCTGTTAACTACTCTTAGGAGAAGAGAAAATAATCATTGGTCATGTCTGCTGAATCTTAAAACCAACAGGAATAGGAAAGTATTCTTTGAATTTACTACTGAGTGCCATGAGAGAGTAAGTTTTGGTTCATCTTATAATGAAGCATACAAAGCATGGGATAAGATTTTCATGGACATAGTAGCAAAAGTCTAAAAAATGCTGAGAATATACAAAATCACGAGCTCAATTCAGACAGATAGGAATTGTGAAATAATTATCTCAAAACAGCTTTTAAAACAACATCATAATTTTAAGTTGCAAAACCACTATGTCTCATATGAACTACTGTGTTCCAATAAAACCACGACCACTATACTGCAAACCGGGAAGAAATATGCTCCCTGTTATCAGTGGAGCATGGGAGAACTTAAAACCAAACAATTCAGGAGGTTCTTACAAACACAACCAGCATGGCAACCCCAAACTGCCCTACAACTGCTCTGTTTACCTACAGCTCTTTGCTTGGGGCTCAATTCCTTTCCCCCTCTCCACAGATGATAGACAGTAAATCACACTCTTAAAATTTGACATATTTTTGGTCCCACAGGTGAACTGAATTACAATAAATTTAAGATTTAATTATTAAAAGGTTGGCAAGGATTCAGTTCACATCAGGAACTGATTGAAAAGAAAAAAATCCTCCCAACAAAAGTGAATGGTAACATTGCATTCAATGTTTTACCCTTTTTATTTTTAAATAAAAAATAAAAGAGAAACTTAACTTTTCTGGCTCGTTCATGTATCTACTTTACAGATGGCCATACTTACAAAACAGAATATGTATGCAAGTTTGATGACTGTGGTCAATCACCATTTGAAGCAGGTTCGTCATTTGCCAAACCCACCATCTTAAGTTTTATCGAACATTTCCTCAACCCAAACATCATGTAAACTTGTAAGGACAAGCATCTTAACCACAGTCCTGTTTCACGTTGATCTAAATATAGACATATTTATATACATATATGCTGTGATACACATACAAGAAGTTTCTTGGCTTCAGAAAGCCAAAAAGTTTAACATACACAGTTCAGCATCCATGACACAGAACAACTTTACTCGCTAATAACCGCATACATGAGACAACACAGCTGCGCACAGAATGATGTTATGGAAAAATAATGCAACTCCACTCATTGCCGCTTCCAGTATCAAAGAGTAATAGTGTAAACTAATGACATTAGTGTGCATTAAACCAAAACAGAAAAATAATTCAAGACAGCAGAAAAGTAATCTGTGGACTGTATTTTACCATAACGAAAGTCAGCACAAACACATGCACGCACACACTGTATCTGAAAAGAAAATTAATTTATAAATCCTCTTATTCTATTCCATTTACATAGACTAGTAATGCAGAATTTCTGTATCAGCTTAATATTAGAACAGCTTCTTAGTGAAAAAGTTCTTAGAAAACATTCAGAGGTTTTTTTCAATAGAATTTACTACACTTATATTTAAACTGATATGGTCACATTGAATAATCCTTTAGATAGATGACATTTCTACAGTGTTTCATCTGATTATAAACAGCCAAAACAGCATTTTCCTGTGTTAAAAACAAAACTACATGGTCCAACAAATAGTTTGCGGAGCTATGGGTTCTCATCTCCTTCTTGTTCTGTTTATTTTAGCTGTTCCCAAGATCATTAATATCCACTGTAACCTGTAAACTTCAAGGTCAACCAAAGGTGAAACATAAGGAAGCAATAGAATATTGAGTATTCAACTGGATTGTATGCTGTGAAACATTAAGGCAATTTCCTTATACCACATCTTTTCTTCTTTCTTAGTAATAGAAGATATAAGAAGATAAATGCCATATAGCTATTGAGCCTGATTTCTTAATTTGGAGGATTTACAGAAAGACTAGTAATTCCTTTTACAGAGCAATTTTGAAATTTACCAACTGTGGCTTTCTCGAAAATGCTATGTAATCAGAACAAAATGAGTAGAAAATATTCAAACATTCCATAGATGGAATAAAAATATACCCAAAATACTGTAATACTGTATCTTACCACTGCCACAAGCAACATAAACCCCCTAAGTCTACATTGATTGTAGCTGTTAAACTACAGCAGTGATGTGTTGTATTACATGTATAAGCTTGTGACCAGCAGCACTAAGAACACACAAAAGCCTTGCAAATGCAACTAACCTCAAGACCAAGAGGGGTCAGGTCTTCTTGTGGGCCAAACATCACGCAAATCTCTGAATTAATTTACCTCTCACATAGTTATCCTTCTGCAGATGAGCCATGCCAACACCAACAAAGCTATACATGCATATAAACCATATCATCTCTATTTGCAACATCAGAGGGGAAAAAAATATATATATAAACTGTCATCCCTTACAGGTGCTGTGACATCCAAGTGCAGTACATCAAAATCTGTAAAATAAGCTGAACAAGCAGAAGAGGCTTAAACCAGGACCCTACATCTTCTCCAAACCACCCTGTGAAAATGAGAACTAGTGCTTAATTCCGTAACACTTTGTTGTCTGCAAACTATAAAATTATTAGAAGTCTGAATTGAGTTACTGGCCATTACACTAAAGCTCCTATTCACTTTAGGAAATTTTAATTCAAAATAACACTGCAATGCACACACACAGGGAGTCATGCAAGCAAACAGACTTAGCTTTGCAATTTCATATGGTGGCTGATACTGCTACAAGATTATTTCTTCAACAGCTATCAAATGTTTTGTCAGGAAAAGAGTTCCTCTAAACAAGTGAGGCTGCCTTTGCTGAACTACTGGAAGAAGCCACAGCACGAGCATGAAATGGGTGGCAAACGACCAGGCTTTCCCTAAATACATTTCTGAAGCCAGCTCTATTCACATTCTACAAAACTGACTGCCAGTGATGTTTCACACCATTATATGACTACTGTGCAACATGCAATATGTTTTTGTCATAATGCTAATGCTGGAAGATGTTACCCTGAGGCAAGTCTCCAGGAAACAAAGGCACTTTCAGGAAGGTGAGGGGTGTAGGGAAAGGAATCTGTGCAGTCCTGTTGCTGCTCACCAGGCTGAAGCACGAGTGAAAGGGAAGCACTAGTCATACAAACAGCCCTGAAACAGAAGCATGCCTGGAAATTACACCAACAAGAAACAGATCATCATCTTTGCCTGAAGTCCTTTTATGATGGTTACTTATCAACTTCAAGAACCTCTGAAGTCTATAATCTTACAAGATTATTATCCTGGAACCAAATGCTGTTGGTTGTCTTAAGATACATGAATTTCAGGGTGTCTCTTTTAAAACTTGGATTATCTCAAAAACTTTACTGGAAGTCAAGTGTACCAATAAACCAGGGATTCTATTAATCTTTTTTAAGGATTCTTCTTTTTGATCTAATACAAGTGTGCTTACCAAACACAAAGTTTGGTCATTTTAAGCCTTTCTGGTGATACCCTAAGCAGAGGGATCTGGCAGATTACTGAGAGAGAGAGCAAGCAAGATGCATCTCTGAAAGGTAGGACTGATTTTGATAGAGGCTGACTGACGTTTAGGTCTTAGTAATCCTTCAATTACTAAATCCCACTAAGCTCCATCTTATATACAGATGTGATTTTGAATATGTCCTGTGCAAAGAGAAAAACAGATTAACTGTCAACTAGTCAAAGAGTTCTAGCTGTAAGATGTGGTCAGCACACCTCAAAACATTTTAACTCTATCTTTTCTCTAAACCCTGTCTGTTTCTTTTTCAAATTTTGCTGTTGAACAACACATAATACATTCTGTTACCATTTTCAACCATTAACCAGCTGGTAGGATTACCTCCCTTCTACATTAGTTCCACACCAGCTGTCTCCGCAGAAGAGCCTTTATTACAGGCCACAGAATATTTAGCTCAACTTTCCCATTATTCAAACAGTAGCTCTTAAACAATTATGAAGGCACTGGGGCAGTCATTCAGTGGATAGTTATGCATCGCACTGGGACTTGCAAAAACAAGTCTCAGTTCCAAATGCACAACAGCATTCTCTTTCCTTGCCAGCTCTTCAGGACTAAGCTCCTCTGCACTGACTCAGCATGGGACCCGGTCTAGCAGTGCTCCTTCCTCGCCTTCTGCTCCCACCTCAGTGATACGTTCTTTGGAAGTCTTCAAAGATTTCTCAAAGGAGAGCCTACAGAAGAGTAAAATGCATAAGCTGTAATAGCATGTGAAATTGTGGAGGAAAAAAAAAAAAAAAAAGGGGCTGTCCACCACCATTCAAAAGCAGAAGTGGCAACTCATCTGTAGATGAATTACAGGCAGGCTAATCCAAATAAACAACCAAGCACACCATAGCAATTGGATGACTGCGAGAAACAGAAGGACTGACCATCCAGATGAATGATGAAGCCAGTTTGCTTCCTTCAAGACAAATGAAAGAAAAATCACTGAAAACTGAAATTCTTTCTGTTGCAAGGAGAATTGATTATTGAGACCTGATCCGCCCTGTTTTCCAGATGTGGATATACAGTACTTCACAAGGTAAAGGGAAGGCTTGATGCCAAAAACTTCCCAGATATGCCACAGCCTTCTTGGTCACTGTAATGAAACAGACCTTCATCATTCCAGCACTACCCCAAAATTCACTCCTGCTCCTCTAACAGTGGCCGAACTCTGCAGGGGTGAAGCGAAAAAAGTGCACGCAAATAATTTCTTAATACTTTCTAATATTTATAATCATAATTTAGTCCTGTCCGAGTTTCTACCGGTTGCCTTTTGGTCCAGCAAAATGGTTCTGTAAAATGTTGCATTCCTACAAGCTGCAGGACAGCTTACACAGAATGCCAGACCAAGTTCTGTATGAATCAAGTTAATTGAAAGCTTCTGAGTAGGATTTTGTGCACTACAAGGTATATCAAAACTCTTGCCAAGCAGCTCTTTAAAATGTACATAGTAAAGAGTTACTTGTCAGGGATTTTAATTTCATTTTTGGGCAAAGTAAATGAATTACGCTAAAAATAAAGTCTGATCCTTACAACATATGCATTACTTGGGAATACTACATGTAACATAATAGATTACTTTAGAGCATTCTGTTCTGTGTTTTAAAGCTATTGTATAAGGTTATTTTAATAAAAATTATTCCAGTGAAAGAACAGTTAGTAATGAGGTGCTGACAATTGAATCTACATTCAAGGATTTCACTGGCGTGCCAAGTCCACTTTTACAGATGCACTGGGTTAGTTATCCAATACATGTCCTTGAGGCATGTAAAACCAATATATTTTGGGTCACTTTTGGCAGCAAAGATAGATGAGACAAGTGAAAACATTTACCGAGAACACATCTGAAGTGTGTTTTTCTTATTAGAGAAATGTAAGAAAATAAACTCAGATACCATGGAATGCCAGGAATTCCCTCTCCTCAATGTTTTTGATTTACAAGGCCAATATTTGGTAGTCTCCTTTGACCTCCCTCCCTCATTTGCTGGCCTAAAGTCTTGAGCAACCTCTTGACTAGTCCATTTTGAGGGCTTAATGTACAGGAACATGTCTTCATCAGAGAAGGAAAGACAATCCTTTCCACAAGTGACTCAGTTACCACAAGAATCATTGCTTATGAAGTCTTATGGCATAGAGCACTAAAAACAGTCAAAGATACTCTCTTTATGAGTTGAGAACAAGTGTTGAAGTAGAGACTTGGAGACCCATAATAAATAGTAAAAAAAATAATCTGAAGCAGGCCTTACATCTTACAGACATGTTGTTGAACAGGCAGGGCCAGATTCTCTGCTAGCATGTTAGTGAAAGCAAACTTCGACTAACTTAAGGGCTTGGCCCTGTGTATCTTCCTTATGTCCCTCTCTCACTTCAAAGTAGCCTATTTGTCATAGTTTCAATGCAAACCTAGAGCCCTGGCTTCTTCAGATCTCACACAAACCTAATATGGCCAATTCTAGCCTTCAAAACCAAACTGATAGCTATTCAGAAAGAATAAAGCTCCAGCCTTAGGTTTTCATTTCTATAACCATTTCCATGCTGCAGTTGATCTGTCATGGAGAACAAGATAAGGACTTTTGTCTACATTGCATATATTTACCCTGTGCTCTGGATATCTTCTCACAGCCCCTCCCCGATACACTTCTGCCTACCACAGAATGAGTAAGAAGAGCAGAATTTTGTCTTAATCCAAAATCTCTGGATTTTCCATAGCTTTTTTTAGTCATCCGATATTAACACTGCATCCTCCTAAAAAAGGCTTGTATAAGAGGTGTGTTGGGTGCTACCTAATTTCCCTCCTCCTCCACATTCTCTCCTTACCATCAGAACCCAGTGTATCACTGATGGTCTGTTCCGACCCGTGCAAAGAGTGTTTGAAGCCATGACATATTCCCCTGTCACTAATAAGACCTGCAGCTTTTTCTGTCATTTCAATTTCCTTTTTCTAAAGGGTAACTGGAGCCTGAGCACCCACGTGCAGCATACACATTCAGTGTGCGTTATGTGGCTGTTTCCAGTAACTGAAAATGGCTCAATATGGATTTCTTTTTCTGGTTGCTTATTTAAATAAGTAGTACAGTCACGGAGAGACTTAGGTAAGGTCATAAAACTCTTCTCTCCTACAGTGAATGGGAATCCTTCCCAGTTGAAGATAATTTTAGAAATTACTTGCAAAATCTATGGAAATTAAGTGGCATTTGGATTAGCACAGTCACCCAGAGCCTGCCGAAGGATCATTTCTGGCCAAGGTTCATCAGGGCATAAAAATTGGCTTGGTTTGGTCAATATTCACAACCACTTTTGAAACTGAGAGCAGCTATAAAACAGCAAAAGCCATTTCAGAATCTCTTTGCTACACTTCAGGAAAACAAGACGCATTAAGAGAGGTGAGCACTGGAGCTAGGTATTATGAGTTAGAATCCAAAGATCTGCCATCTAAATAACAGAATCCATGCTAAATATTATTTAGCCACGCTAAATAACAGAAGAGGAGGCTGGATTTTTGGATCAATTATAAACAAATTAAAATCAATAGTTGTTTAAGTATTTATCTGTATAAAAACGAAGTACTTCTCCATGCACAGATTCTGTCTACTTTCCAGAGCAAAAGCATCTTTAAGCTCTGCCAGGTGAATAGCTCACTTCACATAAATCGTAGCCCATGTAAGCTTTGACTCCTGTTTCATATAAAGCTCAGAATCATGAAAGAATCCAAGCCATATAGTTAAAACTTGCAAGCAAATCTGTTGCCAACAGATAATATTGTTTCCTTCCCAAACATTGATTCGTTGTCTGAATTAGCAGCTGTCATTTGTTCTTCTCATCAGTCTATTATGGTGCATTTTTCTCTGTTGTAAGCTACAGCAGGCTTATTTTATAGTATGAGAATGATAAACTAAAACACCCCTCCAGGTCACTCAGTCACTCTCTGCTCTGGCACTATGATTGAACAGCAAATGAGTAATTCCACAGTATGCAATAAGGCCAATGCATAGCACTGCATTTTAAAATTTCATTGTTGAGGTCATTCGGAAGGCAAACCTGAAGGCAGCTGGCCAAGCAGATTGAGAGCTAGTCTTAGCAAAATCTCACAATGTCAGCCAAAGCAACAGTTACTAGGAGATTGTACAAGAAAGATTGGAGCTCACATTGGAGATTAATAAAGTCTACTTAAACAGACAGAGTCTGTATGCTGCTATTGAATTCTGAATACTTCTGCAGGTAAATACACTGTGGCCACACCAAGAGAAAAACAGTTGCAAACTTACACAGGGGAAAAACAGAAACTCACAAACAAAAGCATTAAGGTAATAAGAAAACGATGTCAATTTGAAAATAAATGCTGCGGACAGACAAAAAAAACACCACTCCTAAGAAACCTAAAGATCTTCCCCTTCTGTCCAGACTGCAAACATCAGTAGTTACTCTTTCTGATAGTCAATGAGAGATTTGTCCTTTACATCTTGCAAGGAATGTACCTGCAGAACAGAGAGCAAGGCTAACAAGGGAACAGTCAGAAGATAACCTAGCTGAATGTACTCACTGAATTTCCTTACAGACATTAAGTTACCTTGCTGTGTTAACCAGCTGAAGATACAAGTACTTAGAGACCTGTTGATGGTTGGACAACATCTGGGTAACACTCAAATTTATTGTCTTTCCACAGGCAAAGGAAAAAGTCACAAAACTTGGGATTTAATGACGGTACTCAAATAGAGATTATATTAAGAATAATATAAATACAGGGAGTCCTTCTCCAGAAGAATTAAAAATATGTCTTCAAAAAATTAAGCATGAAGGGTTCTGGATTTCGTTATTTTCAGCTACCAGATTCTACGGGCGATGGCATCTCAAACCTCTTGATCCCTGCACTCTGAGTTTGGCTGAGTGTCAGAGAACCCAGGAAAAAAACCTGAATTCTGGCTGAAAACTTTCATCAGTAAACCTGGATAGACCAGACAAACAGTGCACTTAAAGGTCCTCAAAGCACAAGGAATGAAGTCTTGAGCAGTCCAGCTTTCCCCAACCCCCAGAAGTCCTTTTTGTGGGCTGAGAGGCACAGATAAGGAAGAACTGCCCAGCTGACGCTGAGAGCTTGTCAGCCCAATTCCTTCTTTATCTCAAGGAAAATAAGCTTCAAGCTTCCTCTTATCTATAAGACACAACTTCTAAGGCTTCCGAGGCCTGTCATAACAGGCGATTGAAAAAAATGTGGCACCCTGGTCAGATGAAGAACCATCTTGTGATTCCTCTGCTGGTTACTTCAACAAACCCACTACTGCAGCAAACAGGGGTTTTGCGGAGCGGCGAGGTCTTCTAGCAATACTGCACGTCACACAGCGCAGGCAAGCTGGAGGTCTTGACCTCTTCCCAGAATTTTCCACCCTCAGCACCCTCTCACCCCTTCCTTTTTTCCATTTCAAGGAGGTCCCGTGTTGAAAGGATCCAGGCAAACGCACACATTTATTGTAAGATACAATAAATCTTATCAGCTTGTTCATCTTATCCTGTGGCAACAGTCAATTACATTCATTTGATTCAGACTGGTTTGAAACTGAGCAGAAAGCGTCTCCTGAAAAGCTTGTCTTGACTGACAAACCCCAGAAGCTGATGCAGCCAGGGCTGTTATTCCCAACAAGAAGATGCCTTGAGAAATTTCAAACAATAAGGAAACTCTAAATAGGCCTCCATTCAGGACTGTGCTCTGAGCCCACACGTGTAAAACAAAGTGGTGAGCAGGGAGATCACCAGTCCTGGAACATGGTGGTGCTGGGGGACGCTGTGTTTGGGGCATTCCTACTGCATGACCCACCGCTTAGAGAAGCATCTCCTGGCTGGACTGCTGAAAAGGCAAAAAGTAGCGACAGAAAAACCCTGTAAAGCCCAATGCACCTCCCTGAAAATGGACCTTAGTGGCACAGCATAAGTCCTAGAAGCACAAGGCTGAGCTGTAATTTCTCCTGTTATTGGTGAAGGAAAATTTCAGGGGGTCTTTTAGTGTGACGTGATGTCTGTTTTTCAAAAATCCTGCAGTTAAGACCTCCTTTTCTCCAGAAAATTGCTGCTCACCTTATTCAGAAAGGCAGATAGGAAAAGGCTGTACATGAGTGGTGGCCTTGGTTGGTTCTGTCTTTGGGGAGGAATTGCGTTTTGGTTTAAAGCAATGCTCGAGTGCCGGGCTCAGCAGGGCCCTGCAGCAGTGGCGAGAGGCCGGGTCCCGGGGGAGCAGCAGCGCGAGTGCCCCAGAAGCTGGGACAGGGGGAGCCCCGGCAGCACCAGCACGCCGCTGCTGCTGAACCACCCCCAACACATCAGAGACAACCCAAGAGTGGTTCACAGCGCGCAGCTCTCCATGCTGCTGTCTGGAAAGGCCTTGCCATCCATTGTTTCGGTTTACCCTTCCTCCTCAGCAAGACTCTCAGTGCATATGAAGTAATATAGCAGCGTCATCTGGATTTTCTTACTGTAGTATTAACATTTCCTCTTTAATATTAACATTCCAAAAAGGAAAATTAATTTATGCCATAAATTTCCAGCTCATTCAAGAATAACACTGTCCCAAATTACCTCCTTATTACAAGCTTTTATAAACTTATGCATGCAAAAAAGTTGTGTGGTTTTTTTAAAATTAATATGTATAGCTGACATAAAGGAAATACTCAAAAAAATAAAACTGAAAATACCACAATTATCCAAGAACCATCCCCCCAAAGCTTAGTTTGTAATTAATTCAGTGTTAAGAAAAACATCACTGATATCCTTCAGATGTTTGTTTCCCAGTTAAAAATATGATGGGGAAATCAAGATAATAGAATCAACAATTCAAAAAAAGTCTATTACCCATCTTAGAAGGAGACTTTAATCTCCTTTCTGGTTGTAATTCTTGCTGCTTTTTTCTTTGCCATACAAGCACGAATAATCTTTCATTTTAAATTCACATCACACATGATTGTTCAAAGAATATTGCAGTGGTGTATTCTACAGAGATCATTGGAACTGCTGCTCCATCAGCAAAGGTGGCCAGGGACACACAACTCAAAACAGTCTTCTCTCCCCAGTGCAACGAAGCACTGGTGGTAGGAGTGGAATGAGCACAGTAGGGAAGAAGGGACAAATGGAGATCCCATCTTTGCTTGTCCTGAAAACTGAAGTACCCACAAAATCATTTGCACCATTATTTGTATCCTCCTGAAGAGCAGAACTCCCAGGATTTTCCACCATGTGGCCTGCAAACGTGTATCCTGATAAATTCTCTGTTTTACTGGTTTAAAATGCACGTTCCTTGGACAAGGACTAGGAGAGGAAACAGAAGGAAAAAGAAATGAAGTGACCTGTCCAAGATCACGCTGCAAGCCACTAGCAGAGCCGGGACTGGAATGTAAGTCCCCTCACCTCATGGCTCCCCTCTATGCTCAGAGTTGTCCAAGTCCCACCAGTAACAGGAGAGCTCTGCACCATCACATCACACCCAAGAGCAAAGGTGCAGCTGGAGAGGGGCTTTCTTCTCCATCCAAACCATAACAGTAACTTGTAAATAAAAGTATTAGTCAGTCTAAAATAGGAATAACAACCTCAAGAACTAAGGAGAATTGAGAGAAATATGTATTTTCAACTTCCACTAACATGCGACATTGAAATTTTACTATTTTATATCCAGGAACATTCTTATTTCTAACCACACTTTCTCTGTATCCCAGCACACCTCTCCTTCCACCCTCATATAAGGACCTTTGCAAGTGCCACGTTTCAAACATCTGGCCTGCATATCTATATTTTCTGCATCATACCCATCAGCAAGATCACCTCATTCTGAACTTGTTATTTTTTCCTCCAATGCAAATTCAAATGATTTAGTGGCTCCATCTGCTTTGTCAAAAGTGCTCAGACACCTCAGCTATATTGCTCACTGAATTGCTTTAGGCGTAGCAGACAAAACATGAAGTGTGTTATGTTATAGTTTTGCATCTTTATGGAAAAATGCTTGCTATACAAAAAACCCAAAGGTTCTTTGTATATCGCATTAAATACATATACACATTAAATAAAAATCTGGTCTCTTTCTGAGATTTTAACACTGCATTGAATTCCAAGAAGCTTGCAAACTCCAAAAATTTGAGAAAGGAAGCAAGAGTGGAAAAACAGACAAGAAATCTCTATTCAGCAAGTTCTTGAGGTGTGCATAAACTAATTAAATATTCTGTTTATTCAGCAAAATACAAGAGCACATCAAAAGTGTTCCTGGGTAATAAAAAAGCAGATTAAGAAGAGCAAACATAGATATTTATTCAGTTGCCCACAGTTCAGTATCACGTAACTCCTTACTTCTGTTCCCACACGCCACAGACCTGTGGCATCTGAACCCTGATTTGGGGCTTCAGGGAGCCATGGGGCCTCTGCACACCTCACCTCCTGGCTTGCAAAAGGTGGAAGACAGCACAAGATAAACCTCCATCACGATAAACCCATTACTGACAGCAGGATCAATCTCTAAAAACACCAGATAGGTGCTTTGAGAAACGAAGTGGCCAAAATATGATGGAATGGACATGATGGATGGCTCACAAACACAGAGAGTGTGATGTTCATCCAAGCAGACGACTCCTGGAAGCCACTGCGTGTATGCTTAAAATCAGAACCTGAAATTGTTAGAAATTCCTGCAAAAACACTGTGTGGGTTATCAAAATGCAAAGACCAGCAAGAGAACTGTAATCAATATATTTTTAAAAATTATCTATGCCATTAAGCTTTCACTACGATTTCCACCTCTATTATGCATCATTTGTTTGAAAGGACAGGGTGACTCTTGCTTTTCTTAATCAGAAAGCAACAGTTCTGATCAAGAGTGGATGTCTTTAGTTTTATGTCTATAAACTGTTCCTTTTTTTTTTTTTTTTTTTTACAGATATCCATCTGTATATAAAAATTAATAACATTTTGACACAATTCTCAAAGAGCATAACTCAGCACTAACATTCACTCTGGAGCAGCAACATGTCAGTGACTACAGTAGGGCAAACAATTACTCTGCAAGATTTTTGAGGCTACTAAGACTAATAAAATTAAGAGGTCTACAATAGATATTTTCTTTTTTCTTTTTTTTTTTTTTTTAAGAAATTCCCTTCCTCACAAAGAGAGTACCTTCAAAGTACAGTAACTTAAGCAGCATGTGGCATTTACATTTTCATCTAAATCTTTAAAGGAACCCATTATAACCTCAGATTTGAGAAAAGAACTCTGCTTTATTTCACCACACCAGCCATAAATTATTCATTAATTCTGTTTGCTAACTCTGTAACTAAGCCCAGATGTTTCTGCTGGAGAGGCATTCCATAAGAAAAGTTAAATATAGCAAGCTGTGTGGAAGGAGCAGACGTCTCTCTCTCCCCTAACCACAGCATGCTCAAATATTACTTGATTTAAAATAATGAAAACATTTGAAAAATATTCTGAACATGCAAGTCTGTGAAATGCCACAGTCTGATCACACCATTTCATGTAAAAAAGCCCCCACACGTTCCACTTTGGTGTAAATGAAGTTACTGGTTCTGTCTCTGGGAAAGGTGCTGGCACTTTCACTCACCAGAGTAAATACAAAATTTACAAGCAGAGGAACACTCCTTGCCATGCATCATTTACCAATATAAATCAAGACCTAAGTTTCCAATTACAAGAAACACTTCTGAGCCAGCTACCAACAGTAGTAACCATGCTGATGAAGAACTGAGAGTATCCTGTAGAACTTCTCACAGAACTGACATGGAAACTTAGTGGTGAGAATTTTAAATCCACTTCAGTGCTTCAAAAGAACTTCAGTCATTTTACACTAGCAAAGATGATTAATCCTGACATTTATAATCCAACACTAAGAATGCAGTCCTGCTGAACAGAATGGAAACTACCACCTTCAGACACCCATTCAGACACTGTTATGGTTTCTAGTATTCTTCAGCAACTGTCTTAAGCTGGTTTGGGAATAACTTTTTAAAATTAGAAACAGTTCCTAATCATTACACAGTTGGAGAAAAAGTAGGAGGTGTAGGGTTGAACATCACAGCGCCACCTTCTCTGGAGTTTGGAGACTATTCTCAGGCACGCAACACTTCTTCAGTTGTGAACAATGACACAGGAGAGATTTTGGGAAGCCATTTAGTCCCTTTGCTCTGCCCTGAAGCAAGATCAGTCCTATTTAAACCAATATTTGCCTAATCTGTTCTTAAAAATTTGAAGCATAGTACATTCTGTAAAATGACTTAACAGAGAGAGGGTATTTTGGAGAAGCTCTTATAAACTGGTGTGATAGTAATGCCACTGCCTTGGTACCAAGTATCAGCTCCTGACATTCAACTTTGCCGCACTTGTGCCTTGTAGCCAAATCCTGTTGTTCTTTAATCACTTGCGTCCATGGGAGACTTCACATGATGTTAAGTCTCACTGCACTGTTAACAGAGGGCACCTTCCCACTAGCTAGCAAACAGGCAAACAAACCTCTACATTTATACTATTAGCCACCTTAGAACACAATAAAACTCTGGTGGCTGCTCATGAAAACATGAATATAAAGAAGACTGAAGTAATAATTTTGGCATGAGGAGGCGTACTAGCACTAGCTTTAGTCTCCTCAATGTCAGCAATGTTAGGAATAATGGAGTTGTAGCACAAGTCAACAGTCTTAGGGCAATAAATATCTTTTTTACTTTTCCTATTCCATGCTGCCAGAAATTTTCTTTCTGGTAGCTACTCAAAGTTAGCAGAAACAACTGCTACCACAGCATGTCTACGACAGGCAATGACCTCTTCATTTGGCTGTGTAGACAGATCTTAAGGGCATCTCACTTCCGCTTCAGCGATCAGCTGGAAAGCAGCCAATGAGAAGAAAACCAGGATAAATTCTATTTAAGTTAGTCACCCCAGCAGCAACTTACAATTCAGTCCACCTATACGAGGAAATGCTTCCTCTCCAACTTTTAAGCAAGAGGAGAGTTATGCAACATGAAACCTAGAAACTGGACTCAGTTACAGCATGTGTGAGAGATGGAAGATGATAAAGGATCTGGAGGCTCTCAAAAAATAAGGACCATATGTTGGAACAGTGGAAAGTCTTTCCTGAAATCTTTGGGGGGGGGGGGGGGGGAGGGGCGGGGAGGGGAGGGAGAAAGAACTTTTAATCTCCTTTGCACTACATGAATTTCTAGAGCACTGCTGAGTAATTTTTTTTTTGTGGAATGAAACCAGCACCTGGTGTATTTCCTGGTTTATGCATGGTAAGAGAAGTTGCAGGAAAGTTTCAGTTCGGACAACTAACTTTAGAAAGTGAAACAACAAATCTGATGCACTTTACAAGCAGAGTCTAGCTACAAATTATACATAGCTATTAATAAGTACGATTGTTCAAAGTTCCTGCTTCTAGGTCATCCTTGTTTAAGCAAAAACTAGGCCTTTGTGAACCTGCCAGTATATCTAGATTTGTGCCTAATTATCTATCTCCACAGCTATAGTGTTTGAAAACAGAGATAAGACCTTAAGTTAGCAAATACTCTAACAAGAATTGAGCATGCATCTCACTTTATAATTATAGAGTCTTATGGGAAAAGGAAGCCACACTTAAGACCTACTTGTTTGTATGACCTGTTACTCAGGCAGAAAATAAAATGTCACAAAGAAAAAATCTTGGAGTTTAACCTGTACTGATTTCTATTTACAGCACCTTACAGCAATTTAAACAACCCAAACCCAAAAAAGGTCCTGAGCATACCCCACTTTCGGGACACTTAACTGGCTTGCTCTCTTAATGCACACATACAGATGATTATGTTCCAGTGGAATTAGGACCAGATGGGTTTTTGCTGTAAACTTGATTTTTTTTTTTTAAAGGAAAAGACTAGTTTTTTTGTTTGTTTTTTTTTTCCACAAAGAGAAAACAAACATATTCAACATCTTAAAAAAAGAAGAAGAGAATGTTTACTTTGGTTGCGCTAAGCAGCCAGGTGCTATAATGCTGCAGGTTTCATCTGTAGTCTGCAGTGATGTAAGTTCCGCCATGTTAACCATCACATCGGTCTTGTGGCCAGGAAGCTTGGGAAGCACAGAAAGTATCTTCTCTGCAAGATTGTCGCCATGATGACCAACTGCTCCTGGGGGAATGGCGGGGGGGGCGAAAAGAGAGAGACCAAAAAACTGTCAGGTACATAAGTAGAAGAAAAAACAAAACAACCACACAAGGAACTGAGAGCAATATAACAACCATATGTTTTGGGGAGAAGGACACTGATAGTCATAACATCAAGAACACATTAGCTTTTCAAAGATATTTTGCTACAGAAGTAAAATTAATTTCTGGAATGTCTGAAATTAAAAGCATTGACAACATTTCAGAAAGATTAATTTTAAAAGCATAAATTAGACTTAGTTTTACAGCTGTTAGATATTCACTGATCTTGCACTTTAACATGCAAAATATTTCTCTTTGAATAAGAAAGTTGTTAGACAAGATTTGCAGCGGTTATTAAAAAAAAGAAGGCAAACATTTATATAAACATGCTCACATGCAAATTACACTTTTCTACTTAAACTAATAGGACTGTGCTTAAAAGGGCTGTATGCAAGTTGCATACACAGCTACCCAGATAGACTGGCATATTATTACAATAAACAATTACTAACAACATACTACCATCAAGGTCACCACTCTTATATGGACTGATGGCAGCCCAGGTGAAACCAACATCAAGTTACTAAAACAACCCAAGTTACATAGTATGAAATGTCAATGTGACCACATTCCAAGATAAACTCTGAATTCCATTTGGCACATTTGCTTCAACTCTCCTGATTTCAAACACACATTTTCTTCTTTCCATTCACCAACTCTCAACACAGCCACTAAAAACAACTTACAAAACATTGAGACTGTAAGCTAAGCCAAAGCAGAACAACATGACACACAAATAGATGAAAAAGTCAGAGAGGGAGACTGGAAGCCTCATTGCCTTTAAGTCAGGAACAAGTTGAAGGTATTTGTATTCTGCTGCTTTAGCTATAGTTCAGCTATCGCCACAGGGCTGGACACCAGTACTGAGCTTAGTTTTTGCTCTCCTGCCTTTACTCACAGGGAAACAAGGACTTATGAAGCCACCTTTGAGAGACAAGAAAAAAATCTTTCAGGCTATGGTCCCACTGCATCAAACTCTGTCCATCTGGCACCATATCTGCTCTAATTTTTCATCATTTCCAAAGACAGAGGTCTGTTTCCATAGCTGAAGTAGCTTCAAATGCTCCATAAATCCCTTACATCAAGACCATTAGCGAGGTCAGATTATTAACTGCTCTTGGATAAGCAGAAGGTTGTCCCCAGCAAGTCTACAGCAGGCAGGTATCCATGCTGCAAAAACACCGCATGGTTTATCAACTATTCTGAATTGTAGAAGAAGTTGAAAAGAGAAGCAAGGATGGAAAGGGAGGAGAGAAGTAAAGTCAAACTCCATGCTGACAATGCTTCTACCCGCAGGAGGCAAGGAAGGCACATGTGTCCAGCATGTGGTGGTACTGCAACGTGGACACCTGGCTGCTCAGCTGGATTGACACTGCCAATTTGTTTCACCAGAGACAGTAATAGTCACAGAATGACAGCAACTTTCCTTTCTATCGTTCCCAGATAGATTTAGACCACTGAAATACAGATGAAATGAGCTGAGTTGTCTTTGTGACTCCCTAAGACATCTGCTCTCCAAAATCCCTGCATTCTTCTTACTAGGTCAGTCACTTGTCAGCCACACCACCATTATCAACACTCGCAAAGTTACAGACATGGAAAACAGATGGCAATCTTCTGAACCTCCACCCCCATGGACTGGAAGACTGCTTCCAGTCTGTCTCTCCACATTTGCTGCACGTGAGCAACATTTAGCTAGACAAGACATTTAGCTAAACTGGAAACACCTCAAATGCAGATAAATCCGTGTTAGTTATTAACAACCCTCCTCCTTTCTCCTTGGCAGAGGAGGAAAGTCTCAGCGTATTTAAGTTGCTTTCACAATAAGTAAGTGCCATCTCAGTCTCCTTAACACAGCTCATACTCCTTGGAGGTTACCACCAGTCCGCAGCCACTAATGGCTTTTGCTGTGCCTCATCAAATCAAACAGAAAACATCTTCTGGAGGTTTTAAAAATCCCTTTCATCCTGATCAACTATGCAAACCAGCCAAGGCTGGAAAGACAATTAAACCCCATGAGACTAGGAGAGGAAATCAAGGGGATTCTCCTTTCAGTCACACTGACTTCATTCAGCGGGGTCCATGGGACTGGTTTCCATCCTGTTCATTACTGTTGAAGACAACCAACAGGCTCCTCAGAAGCTTCTCATGACCAATGGCATTCAAGGCAGCTAGTAGTTTTAATGCTGCCAATGCACACACAGACCAGGTGTTGAAGAGACATGGCAAAGTTATCTGACCAATGCAAAACAGGAGTCTTCAGGCCAGGTTAATATCCAGCCTCGAGGACACAGGAAATCTCAGGTATAATGCTGTTCTAATTTTACTTTATCTTCTCATTAAGAGTTACAAAGTGAAATCTGTGACATTTGATACAGGTTGTACCTGGCACAATTGGCAAAGTCAACAAACTGATTTTCTAACAGCAGCTGGGAACACATTAACTACACTTCCCCATTCCCCAAAAAGGCATCAGTGACATGCATGCAAAACAATATTTTATTAAGACCATTAACAGGCGTATCTCTCACCATTTGTACTCCAGTTCTTATGTTCTCCTACTGGTTCTGCTGTCTGGTTCACAAACAAAACAAACAAAAAAAAAGCAGATTTACAGGGCAGTTGCATATCACAGAAGCAACATGAGAACTTGGGCAACAGGAAGACTTTAAAGTCAGTTGCTAAACATGAGGAGCTTGGATTAGAAAGTTCTCCTACAAAGGCATTGCTCACCAGCCAACAACTAATGCAGCTAATTTCCACTGGAGGCTTTTCCTTCAATCAAAATTCAAACATAGGTCAGAGTGCACCAAAACAGCATGCAAGGCATATCTTGCTTCCACTGTCAAAGCTTTCTTAACATCTGCTGTTTTAAGTACTTTCTAGATTAGTTCAGGACTGGTGATTTTTGAAAGAGAAATGAACAAACCCATCCCAGTTTTCCTGATATTTCAACACTGCACACTCGTCCAGTGTTTTTCTGAATAAGATCACCATTAGGAAGACTTGACACTAAAGGACTGTAGTAGGATGTCCTGGTTTTGTTAAAAAACAAGTTTCTCTTTTAGTGAATTTGCCTGTCAGCTAAAGCTTCATATTAGCTGCATTTTCCTGAAGAACCAGATACATGTTTTGGTAAACATAGCAATGGAATGCGAAATTATGATAACAATTGATGCACATCTCCTGAGAGGGGCAACGAGAAACAGGTGACCAAGGAACTGACCAACTGTGTATAACATTCCATTCACGTGAATACTTCATACAAAAGTGGGAGATCACAAGGATCTCGTCCCTTTTCCTTCTTTTCCTTTTGCTTATGGCCGACATTAGGAGAGAACCTTGCTAGTCGTCCCTGCAAACTGAGGCCTAGTGACAGACTGAATCCAGCTCCGGTTGGCTGCAGAGTCTAATCCAGGACTTTGGGTGCCGGCTCTGCAGTTGCCGGGACTTTCAAGATTGGTTTTGTATATTTTGTATTATTTTCTCTATTCTTATTAGTAGCATTAGTAAAACATTGTTAATTTTTCCAACTCTCTTCTCTCTGTCCTTCTTTCCCTCCTGATCGCCTGTCCTGAGTAGGAAGCGGGGAGAGGGAGAGGCTGAAGGGAGAAGTCAGGGGAGAGGGGGTTAACAATACATCTGCCATGGTTTTATTGTCACCCCGCAATCAAAACCCTTGACATAGGACAATTCCTATGATGCAACTTTCATTAGGCAATGCATCACCTCAGTGAAAGAAGGGTTTGAAATATCAAAAGGCAGAAATGTTTAACACCTAGTCCCTTGAAAGAAGCTGGATATTTGGACCTCTGGTTCCAAAGTTTAACAATGTTTCACCATATTCTTTCATCTAGTGTTAGCTTAAGCTGACTTTGTTGAACAGTGCTAGAAAGCAGCCTGTAAGTTCCCAGGAATTCAGGCATTCAAGGAAAACTAGAGCATCCTTCTACCTTGCCAGAATATATAGATCTACATTCTCCTTTGCACAAAGGAACAGCGAAGTAGTCAGTTACCTGTCCCTCTAGGCTGGCTATAGAATCTAAAAAAAAAAGCCGTCCAAACAAAAACAGAAAAAGAGAGAAGTAGGCACACAGCAACCCATAGCCAAACACAGCAGCAGAGTGCTGGCATATAACTGATTCCCCTTCTCTCACAACTAGCTATAGCAACATAAGTAAAGAGTAGTTAGTTTGGAGATAAGAAATGCTGAAGCAACTGCTGAAGATTCATGCAATTTCTAAGACCCCTGCACTGACCTAGCCACCTGTAGTTTTCTTTAAATAGGCAAAACTCATTCCATTTATTTGCCTCTATAACAAACCTAACATCTGAAGCATTTAAAAAACTGTTATAAAAGTTTGTGTGCCTATTCCACAATAGCAGAATCTTTATAAACCACACCAGAGAAGAGGCTGCGCCCTGACCCCCCAGCACTGAGTTGACATCACTTGCGTATTTTCAGCTGCCACTACTCCTCATAGCTGCAGTCTACAACCTCAAGTAACCAGAATCATTTAAGTGTCTTTTGACTCCTGTTGTCAAAGCTCCAGCCTGGTTCATAAAAAGTGGACTCCTGTACTCAGTATACTCAAGCCTTAGTATTTATGTTTTCAAGGCCTCAGCTTATATGATGTGACATGACATAAGAAATAGACAATTACAAACAAGCTATTTAAAACAGAAATAATCAAAAAGATATATTAGTCAGAACTAGACTTTACCAGAATGACATGGGCTTACATCAGTCTTCACCCTCATCCTCCTCTATGAATGGGACTAAGCTGTAGGACAATTAAGGCACACTGCAACTTTCTTGTTTCTGTGGCTGCTCGCAGGAATGGAAAGGGAATGATGTCTACACTTCATTGATGAGTGACTGAACTGTGCTTTCTGTAGGTGTTAAAAGGCTGAAAACACTACAACCAGCACAAGAGTGTGATGCAAAGATGATGCTTGGCTGACAATGAGGGATACAATACAGAAAGTTAAACCTGAGTTTGCAGCCATGGCTGTGCGAAAACATTCCTGTGATTTTTGCCCAACACATGCAATAGGGCTAGAGGAAGACAAAAGTGCTGTTGCCAACAGCACTGAAATATCTAACCTCAGCAACACTCATATGAAGGTTATTATTCAAAACTATAAATTGACTGCACAGGCATCCCCCTGCTATTCTTTCTTCTCTGCATTTTCCTCACTGTATTGCATTTCAAAATCACCTGCACATACCAGTGGGTGAGACCTCACTGTTCCCTGCACTTATAACAGCCCACATCCCAAAGTCTGCAAAGCACCAAGAGACTGGAAAGAGAAATGCGTCAAGCTGTTCTGAACACCAATATCTGAAAGGTATCAATGAGCTTATGAATGAAAAAGGAACTCCCGGAAGCCAGAAAAACTGATTCATAAAAGGTGTGAATGCTGGCAAGATGGTCAATACGAAACACATGGAAGGAGCATGGGGTTACAATATGGAATCACAATGCAAATATTTAGGGGCACTAATATTAGAGGATAAAAATAAACAGCAATTAAGGTGCCAGAGTTAGCTCTCACTTTAACCAGTGTCACTTATCAGAGTACCACTATAGTTGGAGGATTTATTCTACTAGTTAAAACAAAGGCAGTGAACTTTAAAACAATAAGCAGGCAAACAAAAGCAGCATCACACATAGGAAAACATTGAAAGTGGAAATCTGCTGTATGGAGTCCTACGTGACAAGTCACAGAGACCAATGAGCGACAAGGTGAATCAAGCCAGTTTGCAGAAGTAAAAACCATCCAGCTGGCACTGGACATTGCTGAAAGAGAAAAGTGGCCAGTACTTTTATCTCTACACTGACTCATGGATGGTGGCAAATGCCCTGTGGGGGTGGTTAAAACAGTGGAAGCAAAATAACTGGCAGCGCAGAGGCAAACCTATTTGGGCTGCCCCATTGTGGCAGGACATTGCTGCTAAGCTAGAGAACCTGACTGTAAAAGTTCGTCATGTAGACACTCATGTGCCTAAAAGTTGAGTCACTGAGAAACATCAAAACAACCGGCAGGCAGAACAGGCTGCTAAGATTAAAGTAGCCGAGGTGGACTTGGACTGGCAACATAAAGGTGAACTTTTCCTAGCTCAGTGGGCCCATGATGCTTCAGGGCATCATGGAAGGGGTGCAATATATAAATGGGCTTGTGACTGAGCAGTGGACTTAACCATGAACAAATACTCAGATCCCTTCTGATTTTTGTTTGTTTTGTTTTTAACAGAAAAACATGCCATTTTATATGTGACTATTTTTTTAAATAGTGCTCACAAAAAAAACCAAAAAAAACAACCAATTTCTTGACATTGGCACCAGAGGTTCTTTACCAAAATGTACTTAATACTTCTTTAATATGTTCTTTAAAATGGAAAGTTTTTAATATTTATTTAAGCACCAGTATTTTCCCTTAGTTCAGCTGTTTGCAATTGCAGCACCAGAAAAGCCACTTGAGACATTTTGACTTTTACTATTAGAAATCAATTGTCATTACTGAAAACTGTTAGTTATTCTATCTTAACATCTTACTTACTCTAGATAAGCATGGAATATGAGCCAAAAATAAAACATCTGTTAGTGCAACTCCTTTAGACATCATCTAGAGCTACTTAAAGCTGTATTCTGTCCAGGTCTTTGAGTTAGAAAATATTTGCCTCCTGATAGCCTATTCAGAGTGATTCAAAGTCACCTGGTTTGAAGCAGTAGCCTGATTTAATCAGAGTGTAGCCCAGCACCTGTCCCTAGTGAACCTCCAGGTTTTTGTGGAAGTGCTTGGAATATGAAAGCATTCTCAAAATTCATGGATACCTAAACACTTCTCATAGCTGCAGCCCACATGTTGGACAAGATTCAGGTACCAATAAGACATTTACAAATCAAATCCAAAATCTTTCATCTTTAGAGAGAAGAGATTTAAAAAGTTGAAATGAGCTGTAAAGAAGAAAGTCCACGTCAAAGACTTCCACCTGCACCAAGCTGTTATTTGAAAAAAAAAAATATTTATTTTTATACTGCTGACTGCAAATACATATCATAGCTTAGAAAAAAATCCAGTGGCTCAGTTGCAAATGCCAAGCTGGAAACTTGCAGATAGGAAGCTTTAGCTTTTACAAAGTGCAAGGCTGAAATTCAACAGACGCAGTCACCTGAAGGCCAGACAGTGGAGTCAGGTGTACGGGGTCAGGAGAGAGCATATATAAAAGGCTGAATATACCTAAGAAAATTAAGGTTGCAGGTACAACTTCATTGTGCCATTTCCCACTTCTTGAAAACTGGTTTCACAACTCTAAATGCTGCTTTTTTCATGTACTTTTTACTGTACAGTCTCTAGGAAACCAATGAAAAAAATCTCATTGTGTTGAGCTATACTCAGGTCCATACAGTTCTTTACCTCTGAAATGCACTAATTTTTAATTCCTTCAGTTAGCACTGTGCTTGATGACAAAAGCACGGTATTATGTCCAAAGCACAGGAAGACTTCAATCAAACATTCAGTGAATTCTGGAGACAAAAAGAACAGTTGCATGAAGGGATCTTGGTTTCAGTTACAGATACTGAAGAAAATATATTACTAAGAAAATAGTAATCATCTGTACTCCAAGAGCTTTGATGCATCCCCTATAAAGCTGCCCCACCACAGCCCTGATGTTTTCTCTGAAGAACATTCTCTTACGGAAGCACAAGATTCCAGACTTCACTTCCCAGATTTAAGCTGGTATTGTCTCTCTTCGTGCATCCTCAACAGCCAGGCAGCTCCTTGTCATGCACGATTTCCAGTTCCTTTTCTTGCTTTTAACTCTTCCCACCACCCAAGTGCAGGAATCCTTGCTCAGTTTCACTGGTTCGCACCCCAAACAGACACACCTCTCCCAGTTTAACTTCAAGGCTCATCATCCAAGTCCACTCTCCTGCAGTCTTCCCAGCAAACTTCCCAAACCACAGCACAGCAGTAACCACCCAGATCCATAGATGCTCTTCAGCACGCTGTTGACAGGTACAAAACCTACAGCAATGCAAGGATACGCAAAGCCAAAACTGAGGGGGAAAAGAAGACAGAAGAAAATTCAGAAACAGATGAGCTGAAGATGCAACATTGTGCCAAGCATTTGCTATGGGATGTGTGGTAAAAAATTATGACCTGACTTACTGACTACAGATAATGCAAACAGAACCAGGCCCACACACTGTATATATAAGCAGATCTATCAATAATACGATGGGGTAAGTAAATGCAGCAGCTCCTGTATCAATTATTCTCTGAGATTACTGTTTCCTCTAAAAGATCGTTATTCCAGAAGTGAGAGGCTGATACAAATTTTTTCTGGGTCATGGACCCTGCACCTTGCTGGTGACTCGTTCTGTCACTTTTCCTTTTTCTGCCCTTTTGATATCACATCTTACCAGCTTAAAAGACTTCAACTCACCAAGCTTGCAGGTTGATTACAATACTAAACATTCTCCTTCTGACAGTTTCCCAATGGGGTCTCACAGTACTCTCTACGCTTCTCAACTTTTGCATCAATTCTGCACTGATTTGCAGCATTAGATTTACCATATGGTTCACTCTTACACCCATTTACTTCCAAGAGAGTGTTATATAAACAATTATGTATTGTTTTCACTCAAGCATAATGTTTTCCAAGTTACCAACAACAGCCACATGCAATTGCTTCACTCAAACACTAAGCATAATGCATAACATATAAAACCCATTTATATATATATATCATACAGCGACACTTTCAAGCATATAGACATAGCTAAGTGTATACATAGATGTCTATTTATTTAGATAACTATAATGCTAAGGCTGATAAATAAATACGCTGGGAAATGCTTCACAGTAATCCACAAGGCACAGTTTGAACACTGCAGACCATTTCCTTCACACCTTGGGATGACACACAGGCACAGCTAAGGTCACTAGTTTGCATCAAAGTGGAAGTGCCAGAAACAAACCCTTGTGTTTCCAGTACAGCCTTCTGCTTCAGTCTTGGTTTCCATGACCCACTGGGGAACAAGGATGTGTGAGCAACCACCACTGCCGTAGCGTTACACATGCTCCCAGGCCACGAGGACTCCTGCAACTACCCAAAAACCTCCTCATGGGGTAGATGTGGGCCCACAGGGATGATAGCCCCTGTCAGTGGTGGTTTTCTTACCAGCGAGGTCCAACGTCCTGTCCACAAAGATGACAGAGGCCTTGTTGGTGGCCATCCTCCTCCTGTTCCTGGCTGGGGCGCAGCTCGCCAGCTCAGCAGCAACGACCCTGCTAAGGGCCCCCACGGCGAAGCTCTCCTCCCGCAGGCTCAGGGCGGTGAAAAGAGCATCCAGGTCACCCACCAGGGCCCGCACCGCCACCCGCAGCTCAGCAGGCAGGGTGCCCAGCCCGACCTCCGCGGGGCCGGGCCCTCCAGAGCCGGGCAGAGGCGGCAGGAGCTCCGCCAGAGCGGGCAGCAGGCAGAGCTCCGCCGATACGGGTGCCAGGAGCGGCGGGCCCCGCAGCACCACCTCGGCACGGCCGCCCTCGCCCATCCACCGCCGCAGCGTCTCCTCCAGCTCGGCCGCCCCGCCGTCTTCCGCCTCGCCGCCGGTCACCAGCACGCAGTGCCGCACGGCGCCCTGGCCCAGCACACGGCGCACGGCGGCGGCTGTACCGCCTCGCAGCGGCCCGCTCACCACGAAGACGACGCGGGCCGATGCCGGGGCTGCTCCCGCTGCCTCCGCCGCCTCAGCGACCAGCACCCTGACGGCCAGCGCCCCCGCCGCCAGCAGCTCGCCCGCCCCGCCGACGCCCCAGTGCAGCGCCTCCGCGGACACCGCGTCCAGGAAGACGACGGCCCGACTGGCCCTGGCGAGCACGGGCTCCCAGGCCTGCCGGCACACCCGCCGCAGCTCCGGCACCGCCATGGCGGCAGCAGCGGGCAGCGCTGACAGCCACAACACACCGCACGTGCCGGCGCGCCGCCGGCGCCGTAGGATGACGTGCCGGTCGCGGATTGGCTGTCCGCAGCAGGGAGGGGCGGGGCACAGCAGGCCGTGTAGTCCCCGCGTCGTGACAGAGCCGGGCGGCGGTGTCTGCGGGGAGGGGGCGGCCCGGGGGAGGCTGCGGGCACAGCGGCGGCTGTGGTGAGGCTTTTTCCCCGGGCCGCGGGTGTGGTGTGGTGTGGTGTCGGGGTGTCCCCCCAAGGCGCCGTCCGTCCCCGCGGGACCCGCCCAGCTGCCCGCGCTGGTGTCCCCGGAGTCGGGCTGGCCCGTTCTCCAGCCCGGGTCTGTCACACCGCGGGAGCAGCAGCAGGGGTACGCCTCTGGGAGAGAAGAGGGGAGGGGGCTCTTCATTTTGCTGGCAGTGCCAAGTTCTGACAAACATTAACATGTTTCTCTCGTCTACGGTCTCTATCAGCAACTCTGCTACAGCCTGTAGACCCGGCCGGCGCCCGGAGTGACATCTGAGCACTGACAGTTCAGTTTTGCCTGATATTTTCCTGAAAAGGCTGGAAGCCGCCTTGATCTTGCTCCTGGTAAACGTTAAAGCAATTCAGTGTCACTATTTATGTCACTATCTCCTTTGTGCTGTGTCCATATCTTCGTTACACTGAGAGAATGACTGTTGTGCTGATACTTTTTTAAATGTACAGCACTGGAAAGGTGAAACTTCCATCACCATTCCCTGTCCTATAATTCTGTATTTCTTGTGTCAGTATTAACAAATGTGATTGAATGCCCAGTGGTTGAAAAGCTAGCAACAGGAAATATTCTCTTTTAATAAATGCAACTTTTATGATATGCAGTTGGAGACATATGACAAATTTAGTTCCATTTCCACTGTAGAAAGCTCTTGATCTCAAAATCAGTGTCAAAGCTAACTAGAAAAAATGCCGTAAATGCATCTACAGTTTCTTCTCCCCAAAGAATGGATGCAAATCTGTGTAGTACACCGTATTTCACTTGGGCAACTTCCTTAGTACAGCATGAGAAGAATACCTTTTCTGATATAGTAGCATTACCAGCAATAACAAAAAGATTATTTAATTAGTTCATCTACTATCTTAGCTGGTTTTCTCAGGTCTCTTGCAGGTTCAGCTGGTTTCAGGACACTGAAAATCATCAGTAATGTGTAATCACCAGATTTCCAGTAATGAAATGAAATCCTCTCCTTCCAGTCTGCTCCACGCACATTCCTACCCCAATGTGTTCTTCCCCCTTCCAAACGCAGACTTTGTCTTTGTGCTGTTCCAGTTCCTATCTATTATTTTAACCTTAGGGCATATCACTTCATTATGCTAGAAAAATATGTAAGCTAATAGCCTTCTTGACTATTTTAATTTGAAAAATGAATGCCAAGAAAGGATTGGGGATGGTTAACCACTGAAGCCTTGCAGTTATACACAAGTAGAATTATCCTCCTCTCGTACTGAATTACCTCAGATATTTATCTCCAAGCTTTTGCTTTATGCTTGAGTGCCATGGACAAAAGCTGGATATATTATGGCTTGTCCATTTTTAAAAGGTTGGGTTTTTTCTCAGGCATATTGTAAAAACAGCAGATGCTTTTTTTTTAAGAAAACAAATATCTCTATTACTACATAAATACTGTATAGATTGCAACTAGTTCTGCATATGCCAATGTTGGAAAAAAAAGGATTACTAGCCAGAAGACAAAATGAGGTTAATCAGTTCAAAGCATAGTGGTTAAATTACAAACAGAATTATCTAAGCAGTTATAACAGCTTATTTTATTCCATGTGCAACTTTACTACTACTGTGTTAGAAAAAGAACCATAGTAAAGGGTTCCTGTAAACTTGATATCTTGTGCATTTTTGGAGTGTGACCTGTGGGTTAAGATGCTTAAGGAGTTAGCAAAAATGTTGTCTTCTGTCCTCGGCCTTTTAGCTACTCAGGGTCTTGGGAGAAACCTTTTCTTCAGGCCCCAACTGCTGCTCTCCCGCTGTGCAGCACTAAGGAGAAATGGCAAGGTCCCTTCCAGAGGCTGGGGCTGACTGGGGCTGGTGGAAGTTTTTACCTTTGAGGGCAGAATTTAAAATGTCACCTAAGCTGGCACTTTGACCTCGGAGCAAAGCAGGAAACAGGTTCAGAGCACCCTCTCTGCCCAACCAGAGCCAGAGGTGGGGCAAGATCTTCCTGGGAAGGGCGGAAGGCTGGCAGCTGTTTACAGGACTTAGCCTTCTCCGGCCAGCTTCCAATGCTCAAACTGTTCCAAGATGGATTTTTATGTGACCACCAGCTGAATGTGATGTCTGTTTAAAGGCTTCTATGACAAAAATTTCCTTGAGCATCTGTGTTGATGTATTTTAAGAGATTTTATGTTCCGCACCTACTCCTGATTTCTATTTGTGGTGGTTTCCACAAATGAATTTTCTGCTTCTTTCTCTCTGCAATCAAATGAAACTATCAGTTCTACAGTGTCACTTAATGTTGGCCAGAAGCATGTTAAATGCCCAAGCAAACAAAAGAGGAATGAAAATGAAGAAAGACACTGATGCCCAGTAAGAGGTACTACATGGCAAATTTGTTTTATGAGAAACAACTGTTTTGGATGAAAAACACCTCTGTGCACTCCACTACTACAGGTATAAAAATGGAATTGCATGATGAAAACCTACCCAGTTATACCACACAATTCATGGTCTGTACGACACCTAAACCCTCCAATTTCAGGGGAAAAAAAGTGCCTTTTGAGAAGGTAGTTTGTTCATGTGAACTCCAGTGAAATGTGATGCCATACATGAAACTTTAAAACAAAGTTCTCTATGCAGGTAATTCAAAGAATAAGCTTCCCCTGCCTGGACTTGAGATGTGTTTATAATACAGTCAAGCCTTCCAGTCTGATTTTTCACAAGCTGTCCTGCTGTGAAAGAGGGGTCCCTTTTTTCATTTTCACAAACATTCCAAGACACTGAAGACTCAATTTGTACACAGAACTGGTCAAAAACTTGTTTTGAAAGTTGTCGGTACTTAAATATTCCAATGAATCTTGCAGTTGTGAATGCAGCATTCATAAATGTACAGTGAGAGCATCATCAGTAAAAATGGCTTGCAACTTCCCACTGCTTTTAAACTAGAGAAATTTCTTCATGAATTCTGGAACTTAGCACACTATTAACGTTAAACTCTTTACTGGAGCTAAAAATAATATTAGGCGCTTTGTGGAGAAAAAAAGAAAAAAAGTATAAAGAGTTGTTAAACCTAAAATATGACCTCCGGCTGGGAGGGTCCCTGCGCAGAGAGCTAGGACAGTACTAGTAGAAGCAGCGGCGTATGTTTATCCTGCGGTTACCCTCCCCCTGGCAGATGCCATCGGCCGCCAGTAGAAGCACGGCACTGGACTGTACATGCGTTTGGCCAAATCCCGCTTCTGGAGATGGGCGAGGGTGTCCCAGAGGAGGCCGCCGTGCTGCCACTGATCCCCGCTGCGGAGACGGGCGGGCGTCTGGGGATGCACAAGAGCAGAGGGGCCGCCGAGGGCAGCGGAGACAAAGAGCAGCAGGAGGAAGGGAAGGCGGCTCTCGCAGGCACGCCGCGTCTCGCGACGGTGCGGAAGGCACCGCCGAGGTGAGTCCCGGCGCCTGGCAGCGCACAGAGCGGGGACCGGGCGGCGGGGCCGGTTCCGCGGGAGGACGGCTCGCGGGCTGGGCCCGGCCTGGCCGCTCTCCCCGTCCGGCCCGCTCCTCCTGCGGGCGGCCAGGAGGCCCCTCCGCTTCTCCTCGCTCGGGGCCGGCGGCGTCCCCGGGCCGGGAGGGCCTGTTGGAGCGCAGCGGGCGCCGGGCCGCGCCAGGCCACCTCCCCTCGCGGCCCGCCCGGGCGCCGCCGGGCCGCCCCCCGCATGCCCATGCCCAGGGCGCCGCGGGGCCGGGCCGGGCCCGCTTCCTGTGCGTGTCACTCACTCGGCGGGGGAGGGGAAGCGCCGAGCAGGCGGCGGCGGTTCCTCCGCGAGCGGTGCCGTTGGGCCGGCCGGGCGCTCGCAGTCCCCCCGGCCGCCGCCCGGTCACGGCCTTGAGGCGGAGGCCCGGGGCGGCGCGGCGCTGCTGCCGAGCGGCGGGAGGCCCCGACGCCGCCGGGCCTGAGCCCTCGCGTCCCGCGGGAGGCGGCCATGTCTACCGGTGAGGTGGAGCGGTTGTCGGCGGACCTCGGCGGGGCCGCCGGGGACGAGGAGGAGGAGTGGCTCTATGGCGGTACGGACCTTCCCAGACCCCCGTTCCCAGCCCACCTCCCCCGGTGCTCTGCCCCGCCGCCGCGGCGGGGGAGTTGGTGTGTGGGGGTGGATAGGCCGCGGCGTGCGTCGCCAGGCCGGCCCGGGACTGAGTGCTACCCATCGAGCCGCGCCAGCCGGCGGCCGTTTAAAAGGGTCTCCCCGTCTCGCCACCCCCGCTCAGTCCCCTCCTCCTGGCCAGCCCTCCGGCGGTGCCGTCCCGGGCCTGTGCGCGGCCCCCTCCCCGCCGCCGCGGCGGCTCCCTGCCCCCTCCCCCCGAGGCGCCGGTGCTGCGCAGGCCGAGGCGTTCTGGGCCTCGGCAGCGGGAGGCCCGCATGGCGCTGCTACCCCACGCGCGCACCTGGGGCCGCCGAGCCTCTCCCCTGCGCTCCCCTGACCGGGCTCCCGGCCTTGAAGTACTGAAGCAGCCTTAACCTTTTATGCATAAACTTTCTTTGTAACTTTAGGGACTTCCTTTATGTTCAAATCATTATGAAGCGTGTGAACTAAACCCTACCCCTGTGGTGGACTTGTCAATATAGGGCACTGAGGGCTGGGGTCTGCTTGACTGATTTCACAACTGAAACGTTATGAAAATGTCTCAAGGGTTACTGGATAGTAAACTGAATGGTTGTCTAATAATCTGCATGGCAAGATATCTGTTACGGTTAGTATTCAGGGGGTTGTAATCTTAACTACTGTGTTTCCTTTCTCTTGCGATAGATGAAAATGAAACAGAGAGACCAGAGGAAGAAAAAACTAGGTGAGTATCTTGACAGCTGGAAGTCCTGTAGTGTGGCTGCACAAACATTGTATTCATTCTGCTTCCCAGCTGCTTGAGGGTCTGTGGTGCCTGAACACACACTGCTGTCTTTGAAAATGCCCTTAAGATAGTATGTTTAGTCTGCTAGAATGACTTGCCTTTTCTGTGAAATGGTTTTACCTGTGAAATTGGGACACTTGAGTATAAAAGTTATTTTCAGTTTTAACTGAATGGACAACAGTAGCCCCTCACAAAATGCCAACAGGTCTCTTATTTCTGTAATCATTGTGCTTTGCAGTCTTAGTAATGGATCAGATAATTCTAGATTATTTAGAAATGAAATATAACACATCTCTCAAAGAGTTTACAATATGGTTACAGAAAGGGGAATACAAGGAAGCAGTGGAAGATTACTCAGTAGTTTGATGTGCAGGTCCCATAAGGCATCTGCTAAGGGTTTCGGAGTTGATTTTGTTATTAATAAGAGAGTATTTGAAATAAAGTTAGAAAAAGCTGTGGAAGTATTTGGGGGAACCTGATGGAGTTATAAGGAACTGTAGGAGAGAAAGCACAAAGATGGTCCTTTGGAAATCTAGTGAGGTTGATGGAGGTTGGTAGCAAGGACTGACTGGAAATGGGAGTCAGTCTCATACTGAATGAAAAAAGTCTCACAATTGAGAAACTATAGAAATTGTTGATTGTCAAGATAAATTAAACAAATAAAGGGGAAATCCATGCAAGAAAACATGCATTGTTATTTTCTATAAATGCTTCCAGTTATCAGAGGTTTTTTCTATGAGAACTCTTGAATTTAGTTACCTTTGGTGGACTTCCTGTCCATAGGCTTGCTCAGTTGTTTTTTTGATCTGATGACAGCTTTTGACAGACACAGTGTGCTACAGCAGTGACAACCTCTTGTAGTATAAAAAAGAGAGTTTTTTCCTGTCACCTTTTCCATGTCACTTAACCATTTTCTAGACCACTGTTGCATTCGTCTTGAATCGTTTCTTCTCCAGGATGAAGAATTCCAATTATTTATTTGCTGTTTATTTGGAAGCTGTTCTATATTAATTGATTCCTTGTGTTCAGTTGCTTTTTGTTGACCTGGTACCTTTTTCAGTATTACTGTTGCTTAAGAAAATTATTTGCTTGGCAACAAAATGATCCTTAGAAACAGTGGTGTTTTACTTCTGTTTCTGGTCAGGAGTGTCTAGCTTGGCATTTGGCTGCCTCCATACATAGTTATGGACTAGAAAGCCTAACAGATGGTAGCTTGTGTATCTTATGGGTTGTGTTTGGAACTCTGGAAGCATGGTGACAGTTTACCGGTTAGAAGTTTTTGGTCTCTGGTCTCTCAGTTTTGGCATTTTTCGTATAAGTAAAAATTGTGAGGTTGTATTTAGGTTTTGTAGCTAGCCTGTCATTTTACTGGGTGATGAAGTGAAATGGTCAGGCTTAGAACCTGGGGTCATACCTGGGCTATGTTGGGTTTTGGGCCAGCACTCATCAGTGGGTATTTTGCCAACAGAAGACAGGATCAAAATCATTCTCTTCAATAACAATTGGCAGTTGCTCACTGCATTTCAGAGATGTCTTTTCAGTGAAAGAGTATTGCTTCTAAATGGCTCCCTGCTTACTCTGTTATTTGTGGTGCAACATCCTACCATTTAATGGAACTGTGGTAATTAAAATATTGCTGCGTAAGAAATAGCAGTAGGTAAGAGCCCAGTGAGAGAGAGCTCATTTGCATGGATTTGGCAGCACTTGTCATTTTAGATGGACTAGTAGTTTTCAGTCTACAGTTAAAGTATAATTAAATTAATCATTGAATTGTAGCTATTCCATATCATGGAAGAAAATTTCACAATGCAGATGTGTGAATTTTGATTCAGCACAACATTACCTATAGATATTTGAATGTTTTTTCCATTATGTCTTTGAAAAATGTCAGTCTGCAGGGAAAAAAAAAACCACCTGTTATTCTCCCTTCATATATCTTGAAAGATTTCGCTTTGATTTTAAAAAAGGACCAAGGTATGGTGCCTTATTACTTTCAACTATTCTACAAACAACCAGTTAGTATGACTTAAGGTAGCTAGATATTATCCTGCTAATATAAAGTTATAGCCTTCTAATTAAAAAAAAAATAAATTATTTATTTTAGTTAATGCAGAAAGTAGCTGGAGCTTTGGCTCTTCTGTGGAATGATATAGCAAGGCTTTTTTCACCATTAGCTGATACATGTGAGGTAGTCTGTGCATAAATACCTGGTTTCATCTTTTCCTGTTTGTTTTTGTTTAAGTGTTCCACCCCCACCTGGAAGCGAAGAGGAAGCTGCAGAAAATGGCGTTGTGAAAACGGTAGTTTTAAATGTGTTTTTGAAATACTGCTTTAACTTGTTTTGATTTATGGGGTATTTGTAATTTGGCTATGGACTTACCATTGAATGAATTAATGCGTAAGTGTACAACTTTGATTTTATTATTTTTTTTTTTTTCTGAAAGGTGTTTGATACTATCTGCAGGAACTCTGTAGAAATTATAAAATTAGGAAATCCAGTTTCCAACTGCAGTCTACTTTTTAAATGTAACTTTCAGAAAATAAATCAATAGTACTTCCAGCTTTTTGAGGGAAAGGCTGTGCTTCAAGGCAGCTGTCTTTTCTCAGAGACATCCTTTTCAAAATTATACTCACTGACAGGAAAATAAAATCCTCTGCTTGTTTTTCTTTTTTAAACATGATAGACAATAAGCATTTTCAGAACTACATGAAAATATGGTTCAAGAGATGAATTGCACGTGCCTTTCAGAGGCAACATAACAAACTGGTTTGGTAGTAGTCTTCAGTGTTCAGTATGTCTTATAATGTCAGTGTTAGTGTGATGAAGGAAAGGACCAGAAAACAAAACTCACAGTTGCAATGTTGATAAAAGGCCTCAGTTTACTGTGAATGGGAGTAGTTTAAATCTGTTCTATGAAAGAATTGCGATTTAACTTCACTGGATTTTTTAGCTTGTATCTTGCAAGAATTCTCCTATGTGATACAGAAACCATTGTCCTGGTATTTGTGCAAGTTTTAAGGACTAGCCTCTCAAAAATATTTTTCTCAGTAAGTCTAATACTCTATTTATGAAAGATACTACAGCTTGGGAAAAAAAAAACTTAAAAAGCTTATTTCGGTTATTTAAACTGAAAAGCTTTTTATTGTAAGTGCACCAAAGGTTTTTTGTGCTGATGCTAGTACTGTAAGTGGGCAGTAGAATTAATATGTTAGGTACAAGGAGACAATAGTATACTTTTTTGGACTTACTGATTTAGAAATACTCAAGATCCTCATTGGTGCAGTTTCCTTGTACTTGCATATCTTTGTGTTTTTTCACCTATGCAAAGCTTCACATTATTAGGATATCATTAGAACATTCCGTAAATTAAGAACTTTATGGTAAAAGGTGCACATGAAGGGTCAGCAGCAACCTAGAAAAATGGATCGTGTTCAAATTGATTGAATAAAAAAAGGTGAATATTTTTGTGAGAAGAGTATTAAGAAATCATTTTTTTATAATTGAAATTGATTTTGGTTGAAAATGTACATGCTCCAGACAAAATTTGTTTTCTGTTCAATGCATTTCAAGTGGCGCTCTACTGTGTGGGTTGCCTGGTGTGCGAGGGTGGTGAACTTGTGCTTTTTGACAGTGGGGCATTGCAAGACTGTTGCCTTCCTTAGCTGTCATTTACATCTATGCTGATCTGGACATCCCCCCCTCCTTGGTTAGACTCTTAATTGTTATGTAAGTTAATGTTGTATAGACGGGAGGAACTGCACTCCAACATCTTCTGTGCAGCTGCTTTGTCTAATTTATGTACCAGGCAAGTTAATAAGTGGTATAATACATAAGGGCTAGAGCTCAGCTGTGCTCGGATAATTGCAGGTTACGTGGACAGAGTCAACATGGCTTTGGTATGTTCAGTGTCCTGCTGAAGGATTCGACAAGTATGTGGATATGGGTGATGTGGTTGATAAAGTTAACTTGAATTCCACAAAGTTTTTGAAGAAGTTCCTCACCAGAGGATTTTAAGAAAACTAAGCAGCTGTAGGATGAGAGTCCCACAAGGGTAGCTGATGTGTAACAGATAGAAAACAGAGGGTAGAAGTAAAAGTTCCATTTTCACAGTGAAGGAAGGTCACCTCCAGTGGGGATTCTCTGGAATGTTGTGCATAACCTGTGCTGTTTAATGTGTTTATACATTACTCAGAGAAGGGGTAAGTTGTGAGATCACGAGTTTTCTGATGTTACAAAGTTATTCAAGATAGTAAGAGCAAGGACTGTCTGTGAAGAACCGTCTGGTTGATAAATGGGTATTGAAACTCTATATAGAAAAAGAAGAGTGATGTTCATGGGAGGAAAACCAGGTTTACAAATAAAATGGTGGTCTCTGAGCAGACCATTACTACTTAGCAGGGATGTACTACAATATGTAGAAAGATCCATGCAAGTGGTGGTTAAGTGCTTGTCAGGAGTCTAAAAGACAGTTAAACCTTGGGATGTAGCAGGAAATGAAGAGAACAACATTGAGGATATCACTATACCATAAATTCATGGTTCTGTTGCACCCTGAATTTTGTGTGCTGTTCTGTTCCCTTCATGTGAAGGCTTTACTTCAACTGAAAAAAGCTGAGAAGAGCAGCAAAAGTAGCAAAAGTTGAGGTAGCTTTCATACAAGGAATGGTAGGTAGACTTACTAGGCAAGGACTTCTCAGCCAGAAAGGCATACATAGGATATGGTGGGGTCTAACAAAATAATGTATGGAGACTATAAATAAAGGTTGACTCATCACAGTCTCTTCCATGTGAGAACTGGGACTGTTAAATGAAAATCGTAGGAGCCAGGATAAAAACAAATAAAAGAGGTTGGATCTTCATGCAGTAGACAGTGCTATGGAACTCCTTGCAAAAGAGTGTGGCTGCTGGCAGTTTGAGTTCGAGGGAAATCTGGGCAAGTACTTAAAAAGAACATCCATTGGGGGTTACTAAATGGTCAAACCATAACTGGTTTAGGAAATGCCCTGAAATGATAATAATCAGCAGCTGGAAAATTGTTAGGGAGCAGCATCATATGTGTTTGCCCTGTTTTTAATCTCCCCTGTGGTCTCTGGGAGGCGAACCAAAGCAGCAAAACACTGGACTAGATGAGCTCTCGGTATGAACTGGCATTATTACCTGTATCAGCAAGCTTGAATGCTATGGGACAGAACAGCATGCAGTGTGCTCTTGTATCTATTTTTTGCTGAAAAATCTCAAATATTTGATATAGTCTACTGATGTTAGGAATTGAATAGATTTATCTGAAGGGCAGTGCTCATATACAAATAGAAAAATATTTGAGTTACCCTGGATATATGTAATTGAGGATGGCAAGAAGCTAGTCTTGCATGTCTTGAAGTTATTTTCTGAATGACATTGTAAGAGTGGAACCAGTGTGTATGAGCTAGATAGAAGGAACAAGGATATTAGATAGTGGAAACCATTTTATGTTTATTTAGGAAATGTCATGTTTCAGAAACAGAAGCTTAGATGCTTCCCCATTTTAATCCAGATGTTTCAGATACTTGTAGAATTTAAGCAGATCAGCCTCCTAATTTTACTGTTAATGCTTCTCAGTTCTGAGGTCTAGGAAAAGGAGAATTTTCTTCATTCAAAGATTTCTAGAACAGATAGTTTTGTCTGGATTATTTTTCCACTGTAAAGGTAAGTGGCTGCTTTTTGTCTAAGCAGTGACTTTTTCTTTCGTAGAAGGTGGCAGAGGCTGAGGATGACAGTGATAGTGATAGTGATGATGATGAAGATGATGTTCAAGTCACCATAGGGGATATTAAAACAGGAGCTCCACAGTATGGGTAAGTTATTTGCGAACACTAACTGGGGGAAATTTCCAGATTACGTTTAATTATTAATTCAGGCTTTCTAATACTTGCCAGTGTCGAATTGTATACATAGTCTCAATTTTGGTGTTGTTTTTTTGGTTGGTTTGTTTGGTTTTTGTTTGGTTGGTTGTTTTTTTTATTTTAAGCTCTTTAACAATGTTTTTAATGATGTAGTGACTTGAAAACAAACAGAAGGCAAAATAAAATCAATAAAATGTCTTAAAGGAAGAGCTGTTATAGGAGTTAAATTTTGTTTTCAGACTTCTTGAAATAATTGTACTAAATTGGTAGAGAGTTTTTTATTATGGAATAGCTATGTTACATAGCATTTTTAGGGTCATTATTGTGATGGGAACATTTTTGCTGCAAATGATAGAGTGGTAAGCACAGAGAACATTAGAAACATTTGTCCTTGGTCCTGTTTGTAGTGGATACGGTGGTAATTAGACTTCTGTAGTTTCAGTTTGTATTGATGTTCTCAAATAATATTTTAACGTACTTCAGGATGGAGCTGCCAATCTCTAGATATAAATTCTGAAGAACATGGCTTAGGCATTTGTACCATGCAAGACATTTGTTGCTGTTATTGCCCCATATTCCTTCTTCTGTTGATAAAGGGCTTCTTTTTCACTGAATGCTTTTGAACAGTGTTAGTTTTACCCAAAATATTATTTTTCATTACATGAAAGTTTTCTGAGGTAGGTGTTCTGATTGCTTGTCTTGGCAATCCAAATGTTTTTATACTTATTAAATACTTATTAAACCCAGAGTTACTAGGGCATCATTGCTTAGTAGAATTATAACGGGTCTGCAGGTAGGTCTGCCTCATGCATATTATTATGTCTGTAACTTTAAAAGAAGGTGATTTATTCATTTTTGAAACAGAATATTTTCAAACTTCCAGTATTTCGTATCCTAAACTAGCTGTTCAAATCAATGTAATATAAAAATAGTAATTCTTTCAGTTCTTTATTTGCCTGCTTTAGGTAGTTTGCAGTATGCTTGTGTTGTAGGCAGTGACCTCAGCTTTTATGACACTAAAGCAAAACTAGATTTATATTCTCAGTGAATTTGCTGGTGCTTTTTCCATTAATACAGAAAACAATGACCAGATTGCTCTAAATCTAATTAGAGTAGAAAGCTTTATGTAGAATTGGTTGTTTTTTGAACAGAGAGTTCATGGAAGGGCAGAAATCTAAAACAAACTCAACATTGCTGTTCATTTTAACTTCAGTATAACAGGCTCTTTTTATAGGATTAAATGATTTTTCATATGGTAGTCAACTGCTGTTAAAAAAAAAAATCAAGATTTGTTTGACAGTCATGCACAAATACAACATGACAGATCAGAAAGTTCAATGTTTTGTGTCAGTTTTATACCGTTGTAGCACTTGAATGAAAAATAAAACTGCATGGAAGTGGTACTCTAAACTGTACACTGCCTTCTAGTTATTAATATATGCTAATCTCATTATGTTTATGAGTTGTTACCACCTGTGAGGATACATTGCATGGAAATGGTAGTGAGAGCTACCTCTTAATGTTCCAAAAGAACAACGCTGTAATTCCTAAGGTAGTTAAATCAGCTCAGTATGTAGATTTCTGGGTGCATTTTTATGAAGAAAGCTCTCAAGTATTTCAGAAAGTGAAATGTTACATACTTTTCTGTTGGTCACAAGGCTGGTGATTGTTGGAAGTACATTGAAACAGACAGCCTTTTGACCACTGTAGAGAAATTCTTTTATTTTTCACTTTTGTACAGATTAAATGGAATACTTACGAAAAGAGAAAAGGATCTGTCTAAACCCTTTCTTTTCTTACTTTGTTTTTACCCTAATCCCCAGAGTGTCATCTGTATCCCTAAATGAACTGCGTTTTTCCTTTCTCTCTTCTTCTGGTTCTGTCCATTCTTGTTTCTGTCAAGGTCTTTATCCTTTCAACTCAGGAAGAGTGGCTGGGACTTGCTTCACAACTGTTTATTAGTTGGAGAAGTTGCTACTGAGCATAGAAAGGTATACTCTCTTCCTCCTAGGCTGATCTCTTTACGTTTACAGTGTTACCAGCTTGGAAAGTTAGAGATTCAGGATGGCGAGTGAGCCTGGGTCCAGTTTGTTTCTGGATCTAGCTAACTCTTGTTTTGTGTTTTCTTCAGTTTTAGAGTTTTCTCTGTCTAATCCAGTTTTGTTAATTTCTTTAAGTTATGGAGCGGCACCTGTGAATCTCAATATTAAGACAGGAGGACGAGCTTATGGATCTTCTGGTAAGAAAATTTACACAGAATTATTGGTGTTTTGCAAAAAAGTGTGATAATTTTGAATGAAGGAAATAATTTTCACTTCCAAAACTTCTTGATAAATTTAAATCTGACTTTTGATTTCTATTTTAAGTGTGTTACAACTGTTAAAACTTTCTTCGGGCAATACAGAAGGTTGTAACTTTCTAACTTCTTCACAGGTGCAAAAGTTAAAGGGGTGGATCTAGATGCACCGGGGAGTATTAATGGTGTGCCACTTCTGGAAGTAGATTTAGACTCTTTTGAAGATAAACCTTGGAGAAAGCCAGGTAATGCTCTGGTTTACATTAACTGATACATTGGTATTCAGTAGATTATTTTATTAACAATAATTCCTATTTACTGCATGTAGATGTTATCTACCATATAGCTAGAAGATACTGTACAATATAACTTGGAAAAAGCAGCGAACTTATGTGTTGCCTGTGTGCTATGCTGCAGAGTTTGTGCGTGTGCCATGTTTCTTGGTATACATCCCACACATATGTCAGCAAAAAAGAGACTGTAGGATATGTCCTTTATTTTTTTTAAAAATGTGTATCCTGAACTCTCCTTGGAAATCTGTATTTCTGTGAAATCTGCTGCCATTGGTCTGTGCTATAAGAAAGAAGGTAGAGCAGAATGGAAAGTAGTTCTAGGAGGTTTGAGCGTGAAGAATGGGGAAAGGTAGCTACTTGTGCTTTTTTGTGTTCACTCATAGATGTCCATAAACTTTGAAGAAGCAGCTGATACCACCTGGGCTTCCTATAAGTCTCCTGTGTGTATTGTCTGGTTGGCTCAAATGATTTGGCCAGACTTGTCTAATACCAGCATTAGTTGGTTGTTTTTTTAGTGGCAATACATCTAGTTGCTGTGTATAGTTTTTTCTAGTGTTCGTATATTGCTTTGGTGAAGCAAACAGTGTCTACAACATGGACAAAAAGAAGCCTTTCCTAATATTCTGGTGTTTGAACTGTTAGCTATTTGAAATATATTCTGTGCATTTGAGTTATGTCTGGTCTCTTTCTTAAATAAAAATACTTTGTGGCATCAAATGAAATTAGGAGTCAAAACAAAATGAGGAGTCATATACAGAACAAGCAAAAGTGAGTGATTGCTCGCTGAGCATACAGCAAACCTGTAGATCTTACATGCATCCTATTGTATAGATATGGGGATTATAATATCCTGTGATATTTTGTAAGTATCTACTCGTGATTCCTGAGACAGAATGCTAGGCAAGATATTATTTCTGACTAAATGTTAATGTTTTTATAGTGGTAGCCATGAATACTCTATGTTTAATGATTTTAGACTGTACCGTACATTTCAGTAGTATGTTTTTAGATCAATAGCTAGTGCATTTTGATATTGTAAATAGAGTTGTATGTATATTCAGTGAAGATCAACTTTGTAATGTCCTAAAAACCTATGCTTTCTTATTTAAAGGAGCTGATCTCTCTGACTATTTCAACTATGGGTTCAATGAAGATACCTGGAAAGCTTACTGTGAAAAACAAAAGAGAATACGAATGGGTCTTGAAGTTTTACCAGTTACCTCAACTACAAATAAAATTACGGTAATTAGTGCAACTTTTGTTGTATTCTACATGCTTTTTCCCTGTAAAGCTGCTTGTGTGCCATAAGCTTGGTTCTGCCCAGGTCAGTGCATTTGTTAGAGTTTGCACCTTCCTCCCTGTCCTGAGCCTTGAATGTGTCTGTGTTGCTTCACTGGCAGTTTGTGTGGGTAGTGTGACAGACTAGCTGCAGCCAGATTGCATCTGTACCATTATTCAGGTTGTGGCCCATCACTTAAGAGTTGTGTGGTATCTTAATGGGCAATGTGTTATTTAACTTAGGCTGAAGACAATGCTATGGAAGTAAGACCAAGTGCAGAGATTCTCGATGGCAGATACCATCTTTTGAAGGTGAATTTTAGTAAACTTTTGTTGGTTGCTCTCATTTTTGTTGAGTATTGCTTCCCATGCCACCACAGACTGACAGAAGAACAACTGAAATGGACGTAGCCATTATTTTGAACTCTCAGTTTACATCAGTGACTTCTGTGAATGACACAAAATGCCAATTAAAAAGTGTTGCTTTGTTCGTCACCGTTCTGCAAGCATGTGAGTTAGTGGCCTGGTGAACTAGCAAATATCCCAGTGAAAGTAATTTTTGTTTTATTTTTAGTTGTAATGCATTTGTTTGTGCAGATTAAAGAATTTGTGCAGACGTGCTGAGGAAGTTTTTGTAGATTATGGCTTTTTTTTTTTTTCCTGTTATGGCATATTTACTTTTCCTGTGGCCTTGTAGCTCTCATTGTGTTTTGTAACGCTTATCCCTGGCAACTCTGAGATGTGAAAATCAATCTTCCATATTTTTCTGTTGTCCTTTTGGGATTATATGGCAATAATTCAAGTTATAAATAATATTTTTACATTCAGAAATGCTGATTTTCAGAGAGCAGAAAAATCTGTATGACAGGATTTATCTTAAGCATTGAACATTGTTTTTCAACTTCTCATTTTCTCATTTACTCTTTTGTTTGATACTAAATTTGATATAAGAATACAACAGTTATTTATTTTGCTTATTTTCAATATGCAGTAATTTTTGTTCACAAGCTGTCATTAAACTGACTTGGAACTGTTTTCTTCTGTTTACTCCTGTGATGTCAGTTGCAGACAGGTATTTTTGTTTCCCCTCAGATGCTACTTAGGAGTCTCTGGTCATTTTTACTTTATCTTAGCAAGAACAGAAGTTCCCCAGGGCTTTTGGCTCTCCACAGTTATCATTACAATACTGTTGCGGGATGGTGGAAATGGTGGGCAGTGGAAGTTATGATTTGCCATTGTAGCTGATGGCTGCATTCAAAACTTCTCTGAACTGTTGCCCAGAAGGATAACTATTCTAAACTAAGGCTTCCCTTATTTCTATCTCAGTATTGAATCTTTGGGAGTCCAGTGATCAAACAGTACAGATAATAATTGTGTTGTAAGAGTCTGAAGTAAGACTTTGTCATGTGTTTTACAAGAATTGTACATGTACTTGTTAAATCATTTTGTTATTTTTTTTCCGCTCTTCTGAAATATTAAGTCTCATGATATTTATGTGGTATGCTTAGATTAATCTTCTGTAACTGGTAAGACTTTGTCTCCTACGTTTTCCAATTACTCATCAATTAATAGAAGTCTTACAGATTTTTTCAGATAAATACTTAACCCAAACCTCTTTTTAGTATTTTTTTTTTCATATTTCTGAATACTAAAGTCTAAATAATTTTTTAATGAATCTTAACTATTCATGTGCATTTTGAGAAAGAAATGCTTGTATTTGGAAGTGAGATTCTGCAAAACCTTAGTAGTTCACTTGCCTACAAGAAGCTATGAGATCAGAGCCTGTATGATGTTATACCATGAGTGAACTAGCTAGATTCCTATACCATAATGAGCATATTTTGCTATTTATGAAACTTAGTTATGTAAAATCCCTGGTATCCAAGTTAAATAAATGGAAAATGACTTTAGGATGATTTTTGTATTATTAAGACTGTTCATTCTCAATTGTAATTTTGAGGTTTGAGCTTAGTGATTAATGCATCTTTGGCTAATGACCTCGCTAGAGTGATGTAGCTATATGGTTGGTGCAGTGGGAGTATCTTTAAAAACTGAATTAGTATGGGTTTGTCTTTAATGCTAACCCATACATATTTTTCTTTCATGTATAACGTGCTGCCGAAGTCAAACCAAACTTCAAGTACTTGCACAAAAGGTCTGGTGTAGCTTAAATAAAGTGGAATTTTGCAGTACTTCAGAAAAAGTAGTATGTTTTTGAAGCATTTATTCTGAACTAATGAAAAATCTTTTAAAGTTTGCATAACCCAGAGTATGAGGTGACTTCCTGGTATGACTTGGAAATTAAGTTACTAGATCTCATGGTCAGTAAGGCAGATGGAGAACAGACTGCTTCTTGTCTCATGGTTTGTTCTCGGGTAGCAAATGTGTTAGATATCTCTGTTGTTGAGATTATGAAGACATCTTTTTTTTTTTTTTAATAATAATTTTGCTTCTTTTAAAAATGAAGGTGTTATTTTGTTCATACAGGAAATACTACAGGAAAATCAATTTGATATGTTGTTCACATCCAAATCAAATGCTTGGAAAATAACAATTAAAACTGTCTAATCTTCTGTAATAAATTATTCTCTGCCATATTGCCTCTTATATACATATTAAACACAGTTCTTAAGTAATACATCCTTATAAAATACAGAGTTTCATTAGCTATGCAAAGGTGACAGTTCTTTATAAAATCTGATTAAAGTTGAACCTACTTTCTTTTTGCATTGACTATGTGCTATGTTGAGTGTTGGGGTTACTATACTTCTGAGGTTAAACTAATGATAAAACATTATTTTGAAGGTACAGCAGGGCAGAACTGGAAATTTGGAGAAAGAGTTGGCAGTACAGTCGACCAAAGCTGATTTCACATCTCCTCCTGCATTACTCAAATCAGGAATTCCAACAAACAGGTCAGTTAGATAGTTGTAACTCAAGACCAAAAAACTTTTATACTGTTACCTCTCTGTATTTGAAGTTCACGATTTTTATAGGAAAAAAGCAGAACGTATTTCTGTAACAGGTAGAAATGAGGGGAAAAAGTGATCCTTATCACTTTTCTGTTTCAGTCACAGTTACACATGAATGCTGTGCTACCTTCTTGGCTATTCAGATAGAGAAAGTAGAAGAAAAGGGGAGGAAGAAGCAGCAGGACCAAATAACAAGGCAGCTATAAAAATCCAGGTTGATGTGCAACACTGTTTTCTGAGTAGAATTAGATTGACCATGGTTCTGTAGGTGTGGGTATTAGCTAACACACCTCAGTTAAACAAAATGTAATTGGACAGCTATGAGTTCAGTGACTGGGAGGATTCCTGGAACCTAGTCTCTTTCCTTTTCAAGTGATCTTGTATAGACCTTTTGGTTTTGCACAGATTGAAAACAATTGTCTTATGAATTCTCTTATAAATAGTGGCAAGGGGAGTAAAGCAGGTTGTATGCTTGTGTCATCAACAGTTAAAGATTAGCACCTATGACTTGTCTTTGGCATTGCGTCTGTAAGTACCTTGACTAATTCAGAGACAATAGTGTTCATTTATTCCGTCCTTTAAGAGTCAGTTCAACACCCAAATGTATTTCTCTTGGGTGGAAAAAATATCACGATACTTTTGCCTGCATTTTTCTTTCACTCCTAGAATATTCCTCCTCGTAGCCTAAATTATTCTCTGAGCTATCAAGTTATACTACTCTGTTTATACTAGATTTTTAGTGTGTTGTTTTATTTTGGTTGGTTGGTTTGTTTTTATTAATTTTTATTTGTCTATGAAGTAGTACAGGTCTTCCAAACTTTGTACCAACCCTTTTCTTTTCTGAATTGCTTCTGATGTGTGATGTTCTTGTAACAGAGTTCTCAAAATTGAATGTAATGTTCACAGGGTAAAGATTGCAAATCTGCATTTAGTACAGGTTTTGTTACAGGATTTCAATTCTTTATGCAGCTCACTGGTGGACAGAAGACTTCTATAGCACTTTAGAAAGTAATTAATGACCAGCATATTGAAATACAGTTAAGCTTGAAGTTGTAGAAAAAATGCATTGCAAAAATTCAGTGATTCTGTGAAATTTGCATTTGTTGTGAGAAAGCATAATACAATAGGATCATATATGTGCATGGTGTAGGCTTCATAAGTAAAATCTTTGTCATGTGGTCTATTTAAGATAAACCTATCTTACCATAGATGTCTTTATTCAGCATTTTTATGTGATTTTTTTCTCCTGCCTGAAGTTAGCAATCCCAAGTTTAAGTGACCATCTTCTTGCTTTTTAAAGTTTTAAAATTAGAATATTGGTTGTTAATCAGAGCTTTCCTGAGAAATTTAAGACATGTTATTTTCTCCAGGAACTAAATTTATCTTAGTAAAGGTTGGGAAACCTGTATATCTTTAAGAATAAGAATCCAGTAAGTGAAGTTGATCTGGTGTGTAGATAAAGGAGAAACAAAATAGTACATTTCTAGTTGTATTACTTTGCATTCCAATGGTTAGTATGTTGCTATATAAATGTTTAGTGTGAATACTGTAATTGTAAGTTGTTACAATGGCAAAGCTGACTTATTTCCATATTATATATCTGCTCCTTTGGATACATTTGCTTAAAATAAATTCTTGTCTAAAGAAAAAGGTATTTCTGCCAAGTGGTCAGAAGAGGTTTTGAAAGAAAATGGTATGCTTAAAAGTCTGAGATTAGCTCAGTGAATGAGTGCATCTTAACTGTACGGATTACATGTACTTCTAATTGAATGACTTCTTCAGAAAGCAGATACTGTTTTCTGTATATAAAAAAATTATATTACTAATTTCTTTATAATCAGGCAGTGTTTTAGGGGATTGGATTTTTTCATTTCTTTATTAAAGAGCTGATTTTAGGTAGGCAGAAATTTTGGGCAATCCGGCTCTTTGATAATTTCAAGTAATTGCCTTTATGCCATGAAGCATTTGCAATAGTTTTGTTGTGGAGTTGCTGGACACATTTCTCATGTAGCAGTAAAACTTCTATCAGGTTCTACCAGTAGTTGATTTATTTGGTGAAAAGGAGGGAAAACTACAACTGGGTATAGTGGCCTTGGTGTGGAAATTGGTAAGGAGCTGGATATAAGAAGAGAAACTGAAAAAGCAGAAAAGATAGAGACACAAGAAAAGAAAGACCTGGGCTGTTTATCTCACTACAAGTGGCACCTCTTCTCAGTCACAGACGAGCACTGTCTCCAGAAAAGCCAGCTCAGGCATCAGAAAGTGGCAGAAACAATATAGGAGGGATGCACACAAATTAAGGGAGGGTATGGAAATCGGGGCATGATCCTTATTTAATGTTTTAATTCCCCGTTTACTAGTCAGGACTGTAGCATTGCTTGCAAATAGATATTGCAGCGCGTATTTCTCTTTAATGGGAAGTCTGAGGACAGATGGTGGGGTTTGCTTTTTTTCATTTGTTTGTACTCGAACATTAAAGTATTTCTGTGCCTACTGTTTTTACCTTTTTAGTTTGAGTATAGTAGGTGTTTCCATATGATTTCAGTTGAAATTCTCAAAAAAAAATTCTCTGAGGTTTAGCAAGAATATTACTCATTACCAATATGGAGGGTGTAGTTTGCTAAATACAAACAGAATTATTGCTCACCAGAAAATAAAAGTTACTACTTCAGTAGAATTGCATCCCAAATATTTAATTCAGAGAAAACTTCAGTGCTTGTTCATACAACGTGTCTGAGTAATTTTGCTTGGATTAATAAACAATTACTGTCTCAATCATAGCTAAGCTATTAGTTGTTTAGAAATGACACCGGAACATATCGTATCGATTCTGTGATATTTCGGGCTATTGAAAAGCATGACGTGTGGCTTAACTCTAAAAGAGGAGTTAGAACATAATGGAAATGTTTTAGTAAATACACGTCATATACAAACAATATGGTATAAAAATATAATGTTTGTTCTCTAGAGTTAGTTAATTAAAGATTGTGTGCATGCCCACAATTAAGGTAAAAACCTGAAGGGATCTCTTTTCAGTATAATGCTTTTTAGAACATGAACAGGATTTAACATATTTCAAACCTATCTTAACCAGCCAGGCCATAGAAAGGTCTTACTGGTTTTTAGACCAGTGCTTTTTCTTTTGTCCTTTTTCAAGGACTGTGAGATAGTATTTCTTGAGTAGCAGAGGAATAAGGAGAAGTTTCATTTACAAGCTGGATGCAAAAATGGGTATTTTCTCATTCCAGTAATACCTGGAATAGCTATCTATCACAAAACTTCATTCTGTCAAAAGCTCTTCTTTTTTTAACATGTATTTATGCTTTTTGAGTTACTACTAAAGAGTACATTACATGTAAATCGATTTTGCTTTCAGCTAAATTAGCCCGTGAATGCGTTAGGCTTTCTCTGTGCTTGGGCCTTTCTGTAAACAGAATTTTTATAGAAAACGGATTTGTGATAACACCATTACTATGAAAAAAATACAGGTTTCTCTTGTTTCATGAACTGACTTCACAAGACTAAATGATGAAGACTCAGATATTATTTTGAAAAAAAAAAGTTTTGTATATCAGTGATTTCTGTATTAAATTTGTTTGTTTCTTAATTATATCCATCCGTGATGAGTTCAACTAAGCTGAGGCTGTCCTCAAGAGGGGAGAAATAAAGCATAAAACACATAAGCAAGTTAAGAAGGAACACAGGAACATATCTAATATGTTTTTTTAAGTATACTATAATTCTGTAATTCCTAGACTGGACCATAGGTCTAGTGAATAAATGTGGCATCCAGTAGTTAAACCATTTCTGAATTTTTTTGAAAAAGCAGTTCATTATATTATTTGTGGTGGGGATAGGGGGATTTCTGAAACTATGAATTTGGAAAAAAATTTCCTTCCCCCCCCCCCCCCCCCTTCTTTTTTTCCCCCCTTTGTCTTTGCTCTGTGGAACCTAAGTAAGCTTAGCTTGCCAAGTGATATATTTCTGAATTAAATCTCCATGGAGTGTGGTATTCATAGTGAAAATAGCTCGTAAATAACCGTTCTCTAATTAGAGTAAAATCGCTCACTGAGTTGCTGGAATGTTCCTTTCAAGCTACACTTTGTATGAACTCTGCTCTGGGTTCATGTGCATCCCACACGCGTGGATTGCCTTTTTATGTTTGGGTGTATCAACTGGGAATGCATCTGTATCCCAGGTGCCCTCATCATGTAAGGAACAAACCAACCCCTTCCTTTTCTTTGCATACAGTGCTGAGACAGAAGCCTGGTAATGCTGCTTAACATCTTATCACTAAGCTAGATAATGGCTGGGGAGTCTTTGAAATTTCCTCATGTTCCAACTTGCTATGACTTAATCAAGATCCAAGGCTTCTGATTTACCAGTTCTACTAAGCTGATGAACTGTTCCATTCTGGACATTTCAGATTCCCCTCTTGCCTTTGTGAAGGTTACATTTTTGACAGTGGTGTCTTCTGCCGCTCCACTTGCAATTGAATAAATGCTTTCTCTTGTTCCATGTGGAGTACTTGCTGAAATCATTACTACGGTCTTGGAAATAGAGAATTTGCCAGCTTTGTGGTATGGTGGCAAGTTCTTGAACTCATATATCATTACAGCTGTTGGGAACAAGAATGGCCATACCACTATAAAACATTATTGAAAAAAAAAATTATAAAGCACCAGCTCAGTGAGAGTGAGTGAGCATAGGTGTATTCTTCAGACCCTAGAGAAGTTAAATGAAAGTCCTGTTCATTTCAGTACAGTTGAAGTCTAGCAACCAACTGCCAGTCTAGATTTGCATCCTGTAATAATGCAGCGTTTTATTTGGGCTGCTTTTCAAGCCTAAATTAGCATTATTGCAGTATGGTTGATGCACATATTGTTTTAATTCCCACTACTTTTGTGTTGGTGTCTGTTGCCTGTGTTTTCAATGCTGATTCCAAGAGTTGCTGGCTATGTGCAAGCAGTGTGAGAGAGAAAGAATCTTAGTTTGATGTACATCTCTCCCAAGTGGAAGCTCTGTAAAACAGTGCAGTGAGCCAAATGGGATCACCTGAGGAGGGACCTTTTTCTGTAGAAGAGACTCATCTATCATATACAAGAACTAAAGCTAGGTAAAATGACTTTCCTAGAGTCCGGTTTTAGATAATTAGACAAGATACCAGCAATGGAGGAGAAGCCGTATTGTAGAAATCAAATGAACTGTCAGAGTGAAGACTGAGATAAAGCTTTGTTGGTTTATGAAAACACACTTGTCTTTTTTGTAGTGAAACACAGTTGGTTTAGAAATTGTTTTATAATACCTGTGTTTTCAATTTAGTTATTGGAAGCAAAATAATTATAATCAAAAGCGTGGCAGTGCTGGAATACCGTGCAGGACCACTGAGGAGGATTAGGAAAGCAGGTGTTGATTATTTCAGGATTTGGAGTGGAACAATCTGACGTTCAGGATGAGATGTTAGAAGATCAGAGAATTTCTTGAACTTGTATTATCCTTGGAGAGGCTGCTGTGTAGTAGATAACATTTTAGTTTGCAGATGTGTTCTCAGACTCTTGCATGATTGGGCTTTTTTTTTTAACTCCAAACCATTGTGCTTAATGAGCTTGCTTTGAAATCCAGGAGGAAGCTCTAAACGCAGCCACTGTAGAGCTCAAAGGAAGGGCATTTGGCTCATGCTCAGTATGCAGCCTGCCAAGGAACTTTAGATGATCTCTGGGAGATCTGATTGCTGCTTCATACTCTAGCATCTGCTGTGCTTTTTTCACCTGCAGTGGAGTGGAGGTGTGTGAGCAACTGGGGGCAGAGGTGTCAGTCCCAACTTCCAGCTGTTCTCCCTGCTATTAATGTGGTTAGTAGTCCACTAGACACAAAAAGCACAAGAACTTGTCTTTTAAAACTAGAAGGTTTTTTTTTTTTCTTTCTATGGTTTTCTTTTCTGTAATTTATTGACAGATTTTTTCCTAGTCTTTCTTTTATTTTGTTGTGTATCATGCTATTGGTAAATATTGTCAGTTTTCTCTACTATGGTTTCCCTTATAGGTGTGACACAGATGTACCTTTGTTTCTGTCATCCATTAGCAATGTAATTCTGTACCTCATTTTCTAATGGAGTTGACCTAAGTGAATCCTGCTTTTTAACCTCTTTTAGAAATTACCCATGGGCTGCAAAGCAGGTAGGTTTTGTTCTATCTGCATAACAATAATAGTTCTCTCTAAGGCTAGGTTTCTGGGTTTTGTTGTTTTGGGGCTGCAAAAAGGAAAGTTCACTATACTTTAGATTCTTCCTCTC